>NC_054373.1:109780318-110406985 GCF_017654675.1 Xenopus laevis | reverse complement strand
CAAAGAACAAAAATGTTTTTATCCATCTTTACTGTGCCCTATGCCCCTGGACTGTGGTGCAGTGCAGACCATCCGTCTAACCTCCCTAGCAGTTGTAGGGTAAGTCTCCTGTGTCTGCAAGGCCAGCTCATCATCATCAAAAACAAAGTTTCCCCAAAATTGTTGCTGTCATCCTCCTGAGGCAGCACCTAGGGTCTGTCCCTGTCATCTTTCTTTAGATCATTCCCTACATCATAAGTGAAATCCACACCCTGCATGCTTGCCTGCATCTCTGGACCAGTAGCCTGCTTCCCTGACATTTGAGGACCCTGATGGACATCCCCTAGTGCTGATATGCTGGGGCATGCCACAATTTCCTTTTGAGACAATTATGCCCCCATAAGCTCCTCAAAAAGATCCTGAGTGTCTTAACCCAGGATCAACTTCATGTTCCAGACCTTGGGAGGTTTGCTCCTGTTCAAAAAGTAGCGGGGGACCCCAGGGAGTCCTCCATTACTGAGGTGGCAATAGCGACAGCAGAGGCAACACTGGTGACCATTCAAGCTCCTGCTTACAATCTAACAGTTCCTCTGTATGCTGTGAATCTATGGGGCAAATTTACTAAAGGGTGAAGTGGCTAACGCTAGTGAAAATTCTCCAGCGTGACGTCATTTTGCCACTTTGCCGATTTACGAACAGGTGGTGTCGAAAATTTGCTAGCAAAGTAGACCTTCTCTAGCGCTACTTTGCACCCTTACGCCAGGTGCAGTTGCGCACTGGCAAAGGGACGTAATTACACTAATTCACTAAGTTACGGATTTTCGTGATCTTTACCTCTTGCGCCAGACTTGACTTCGCCACCTCAGAAGAGGCGAAGTGCCTGATAGGGATTGCTCCAAAATAAACGCTGGTATCTTTTACTTTTTATAGGGTGATAGGCTGAAAAAGATAAAAAAAATTTTAGGGAACCCTCCTACCTCCCTACATTTTATAACATATGGCACCTAAACTATAGTGTGGGCACATGTGTAGGGCATTAGAACACATTTATTAAGGTTCCCTGGCCTTGTGCAGTGTAATGTATTTGCTGCTCCATTGGCACTGTGGCCATTGTACTTTAGCTGCATGCTGTACGCAAATTTGCCATCGCTAGCGTAACTTTGAACCGCTGATTGTAACATCGCTAGAGCAATCGGTAACTTGTGCGCAACTTCGGAACTGGTGAATCTATGCGAATCTATGCCTGGCGAAGTGCAGTGAAGCCAACGCTGGCACAACTTTGGAGGTAAGTAAATTTGCCCCTATGGGTTGCCTGCTTGTTGAGGCAAAAAACTATGGCAGGTGCCCCACTACAAACAGTTCAAAGAGGATTTGAGGAGCACACACCTGGTTAATTTTCTCAATTGTTTGGGTGCACCTCCCGCAGTGTCCTTCCCCACTGGAATACAGGAATCCAGTGGGGAAGGGAATCCCACTACAAACAAACAGGAGGGGTCCTAGCACTATTGTAAATTTGTGAATAGACTTAACCAACACTGGGGATTTGAGTATTGTATTATGATCACATTTTAAATCATTTGGCCCAGACAAGAAGCACATTCCCTGGCAATATTAATTTATAGAGAAGTATAGGTTGACACATAAATACAATATGGTACAGACAAGCACAAAATGCACATTGAAGTTAACAGTGCCCCAGCACAATGAAATGTGCCTAACCAAATAACCATGCTACAGCATGCATAAATATGTAATCAATAGGATATGGGTATGAAAGCAGTGATCATAAAACACAATTAGGCAGTCTACTGTAAAGTGTTATCTAGAGCACCACATCACTTTGACATAGTATATAGGCAACCACCAGGAACCTGCAAGATCCAAGTGCAGATGCTAACAGTCCATATTGTCAATATGAGTAATAACATATTTAAAGAAAGTTGTTCATCTCTTTACTAAATTAACTAAAGGGCAAAATGGCAAACGCTGGCGACAATTCGCCAATTAAATCCCTGATTTAATAATGGGTGCAGGCATCACTTCACTAGCAAAGGAGATAGACGTTAGCACTGATTCGCACTCTATTGCCAGGCGACTTTTCGCTCTGGCAAATGGACATTACTCTGCAAATTCACTAAAATGTGGATTCTTTCTTTCGCCAGACTTGCCTTTGCCAGCTCAGTCCAGGCGAAGTGCATTAAAGTAGCTAGAACTTCCTCAATCTTCTGTTACTTACATCATATTTTGTGAGTGGAAAAACTTCTAAGTTCCAAAACGCTGGCGTCTTTTCCTTTTTTCAGAGTGATAGCCTGCAAAAGTCCTAAAATTTTCTTTTGGGTAACCAGTTTCCCCCATACATTTTCTAACATATGGAACATTATTTTACAGTGGGCTCATGTGTAGGGCATAGGGTTGCCACCTATATATTTATCTTTTTTCCCTATTAATAACATTCGTATCAACCATCATTTTTACCGGCCAGGCCGTTAAAATACCGGCCAGGTGGTAACCCTAGTAGGGCATTATAACAACTCTAATGTCTTCATTAAGGTTCCCTGGACATGTGTAATTAACAGTGGAAATGTAATGTATAAGATGCAACATGAATTTAAACTTTAAATTTCCTGCCGTATGCAAATTAGCCTGAGCGCAAGACCTCTAACGAATTTGTGCTAGGCAGAATTGAACACCAGCACATGTTTGCTTTAATTTGCTCACATTGCCGAAGTATCACTAGCAAAAATTTGCCAGCATCCATTGGCCAGGACAAAACTTTCATTCTAGTAAATTAGCGTTGTCCCAGAGAATTTTCGCATGGCGAAGTGTTGCGATGGGTGCGAAGCCGTTGCTGGCAAATCTTTGCCGCTTAGTAAATTTAAGTCTCTCAGGAATCAAACTGTCCAGTGTAAATATCTATTTGCCCTTTTTTATGTAATTATTACATGTTTCTACCACCCCACACAAACAAAGGGGGCACAGGATCAATTAACATGCACGTCACTGATGAAAGAGGGTGTCCCACTGAAAGAAAATGTCTAGCAAGGTGTTCTTTTTATAGGCTTCACAAATTGAACTTCTCTGGTTAACCATATGTCTCTTTTAATGACCTGTGCGGAAAGAAACCATTTATATTGGTTGTAAAGTATTATAGGTAATGGAAATTTGTAATAACTATATTTTTCTGTAGTTCTTAGGAGAATTATTGTCATTAATAATATTCCTGTTCAAGAAAATGTAAAAAGGTGTCTCAGTGAGACCAATTTACAGAGACAATTAAGTCTTTCACTCTAGCTGGTTTACTTAGAGCTGTGTAGGGCTGACCTATAATTGCAAGAACATCACATCAAAACCAATCCACTTGATTACGTGGCATTTTTTCCCGGTAAATGTTATTGAACCGGCATGCTGTGAGTATCAGCATCCCCTAGGAAACATCTTAATGTAAGAAAAGATTGTAAAAGTAAATATCAGCAATTATTTGGATAGAGCCAAATTCAATCCTAGTTAAAAAAAAAAGAGTATGCATTCCACACGTAAGAAAATATAATGCTAAATTACAGGTATGTACAGTATGTGCAGAGAATGTGTAAGGACAGATGTATAATATTTAATGCAGTACTGATTTAAGATAATTATCAGCAAAAACGTTTGCACTTTGCATCTCCACTTCACATCTTTAAGATGATTTTTTTAAATCTTTATTTATAGTCTGTAAGTACTTAGAGTATTATTAAAATTGCCGTACAGCAAGTGCATGCATTCAGATATGGCAGAGAAAATGACAATAAACGTGCTTTGAATTGGTAATGTGCTGAAATTTGCATCTTCCGATTTTGTCTCATTTGCCGTCATGATATTGTTACAGGAGTTCAGTGCATTTGTATGCTCATGAAGGAGAGAATGTCTTTTTATTCCAAACTAACATCACAAAGCCCTGCTCATAAGGTTGTGTTTCATAATATTTCATCATTCATTCAGCATTATGAAAGAAGCGTGAAAAATGATTTACTTAGCTTAGTAGCTTTAAGACTAAAAGCATATTTTTAGGATAATAACTCAATGCTTCATACTCATGATATGGTTCAAAAGACAGGCACAAGACGTCATTAAAGCTTACCGATAATTTCAGTATAAGGCTTTGAATAACTTTCACCCATGTAAAAATAAAAGACGTATTTATGAGGTCACAGCTTATTTTTTTTCTGGAAAGCCAGAATTTAAATATTCAGAATGGTTGATTTAAAGGAGATTGCAGAGATTTTCGAACAGATTAAAAGACATATAAATATACGTATATCCATATGTTAAACTAAATAAAAGTAGCGCTTGCCTAAGATTAAATGGAGCGCTACTGCAAATGATTTTTTAGGATAAAATGACAGTTAGATCCTTTCTTTTGCATTTAATTTGATTAAATGTGGCTCAAAATATATTGAATCTTTTTCTGGGGGGATAGGTAAGTTATATCTTTTAAAATCATTTGTTTAAACTTATAGGGATCATTTAGCTAATGCAGGGCAGTGTTGAAAGTGCAATAAAAAGGCAGCAATCTACCATATTCTTTGCAAATTTGTACCCTTTCTTGTACATAGGAGAAAAAACAGAACATAGAAATCTGCAATTGCCAAATTTATACAGTGCTGCCGCAGCAGAACCCTGTATTAAGGACATGGCTGCCATTTGTCTGTTGTGTTGCACTCTGCGCAATGTACCAGATTTTTATCTGATGTGAAGTGCTTTTAAAACGAGCACAAAGGGGCTAGCTTTTGTTCCCCTTTAGTTCTGTACCCCTTATCAATCACATCAATGCAAATCTCTAGTGAATATGCTATGCTTGCTATATACATCTCTGTATTTGTATCTCTGCATACAGCCAGAATGACGTCCTTTAAAAGTTGAAATAAATATATATTTATCAGATGGTTCAAAGAGATCATGATTGAAGATTGGCCGGTAGCTGACTTGCGCTGCATTCTCGAGGGTGGTGCTGTGTTAATAATTCATTTTTATTTATTCATATATCAAAGGCAAAATGATGGTTTACTGCAATGGCTGAGGAGGACTGAAATCTACACACTGCACACAAAACACACATTTTCTCTGTGTATTATGTCATTTTATGTGTTTTTTCATACAGAAGCTGCAAAGAATCAATCCTACTTACAGTTGTGCAACCATACCCAGTAAGTACAATTATAAAAAAAAATTGAAAACTGTGTAAATGCAGGTGTTTGCAAAGATAGAAAACCAATGCCTTTATTGAGTTAAATTGTATTAAATATGTATGTTTTAAAAAGTCATATATATATCAATATAATATACCATAATTAAGATTTAATAATTAAAATTTAAGCTTAACGCCTCATTCTCCATTTTTAAATGTTATTCCCCTGCACATGGCCTTCTGCCCCTCCCCAAACACATCAATGCCATTAAAGTGAGCTCCACAGGCTCTCTCATACCTGGTATGCAAATGCAAAGCTGCATAGTGGGGCTGGTGGCCTGTATATTTGGGCGAATCACATGCAATGTCAAGCTCCCAGGAGGTGGTCACCTTCCAATGTGCATGCTCTTGCTATGCAATAAACAAATTGTTCAGTTTAAAGTTATAAAAAAAATATCAACAGAGGCAGGAAAATAGAAAGGTGAGTGAATTGCATGACAATCACTTGGCTTCCAAAATAAAAACTATACTCAACATACTGGATATGTAGGCACAATAAGAGGCCAGAGAAAAAAATAGAAGAGTGCATTTATTTTACTGCAGAGCATTTGTATGAATTTTACTAGTCCTATGCCTTACTATTAACTACTGTATGCAGCAGAAGATGCTATTGAGGTATCGAATGACCTTGACCATTAGTGTAGCTATTTTTATTATGAATATGCCTATGAAATTCTAACCATTCTGTCTGTTTTCGAAGACCACAGTATTTTGCTGCTAAGGATAACTTGACACATCAGCTAGTGGCTCGGCAATGTCTCATAATAATAATGTTTCCACTAAAAATATGAATTTGAGGCAACGGGAAAAAAAACACTGTTAGAAGATGTCATGAACTGTTCCAGTAACACATGAGCATGCCATAATTTGTCCATTGCCTACAATTAGTAATTCTGTTAAAAATGAAGAATTTCTCGGGACAGGGGAGCTGAACATAGCTTATGATATGTTGTCCATGTATCAATCTCTAAATATGAATTGGTAAAAACATGCAAAATCTGTGTTATTTATTGTAACAAAGCAAACAATCATTAGGTAGAATCTTCTGGTCTTCTGTTCAAAAGAAAACATTTGGCAGGGCATTACTAGGTTAGATCTGGAGAAACTATCATCTTCTATAAACTGCAACCACGGTCATAATTTTATGTACCCAACAGAATGCACATATATTGTACCATAAACAAAATCTTTGGAGCCATTTCAGAGTAACAAACGAGCCACGGATGTGTTGGCTAAGAAGGCATGATTACTAGAATTCTAGTTTTCCTATAGCAACCAATTATATGCTTGCTATTAAACAGGTGACCAATAAATGCTACTTACTGATTGGTTGCTATGGTTTACTGCACCTGGGCAAACTTAGCACCCAATATTACATACATAACCCAAAAACACATTCAACCTCTGGATCAAACACAGCAGGTCTAGGGGGCACATTTACAAAGCTCGAGTGAAGGATTCGAATAAAAAAAACTTTGAATTTCAAAGTGTTTTTTTTGGCTACTTCGACCATCAAATGTGCTAGTTCGACCTTCGACTACGACTTCGAATCGAACGATTTGAACTAAAAATCGTTCGACTATTCGATCGTTCGATAATCGAAGTACTGTCTCTTTAAGAAAAACTTCGACCCCCTAATTCGGCAGCTAAAAGCTACCGAACTCAATGTTAGCCTATGGGGAAGGTCCCCATAGGCTTGCCTATGTTTTTTGGATCGAAGGATATTCGTTCGATCGATGAATTAAAATCCTTCGAATCGTTCGATTCGAAGGATTTAATCGTTCGATCGAACGAATAATCGTTCGATCGTTCGATCGAAGTATTAGCGCTAAATCGTTCGACTTCGATATTCGAAGTCGAACGATTTTAGTTCCTGGTCGAATATCGAGGGTTAATTAACCCTCGATATTTGACCCTTAGTAAATGTGCCCCTAGGTGTATTAATAGTACATAGAGTACTGCACATCTGCACTCAATTAACACGAATCGCACAGTCCCGTCTGTGAGGTTGAAAATAAATGGAAGTCATTAAAATCAAAAGCTAGCTGTATAAATGTATGTAGATCTATATAGATGGTGTTTGTATATATACACATATATATACAGTATATGTGTATATATATATATATATATATATATATATATATATATATATATATATACACATATATATATATATATATATATATATATATATATATATATATATATATATATATATATATATATGTTTGCACATATAAATGGTATTTTTCACATGCTTTATTGTGTTTTTTTCCCTAAAGTCTCCCAAATCCGCATTTATTAGTGCTGCAAAAAAAGCCAGACTGAAGTCCAACCCAGTTAAAGTGCGATTCTCAGAAGAAGTGATAATCAACGGCCAGGTTTCGGTAAGTGCAAATTGTAAAACTAAGACTGTTAAAATAAAACTTTAAAAAAAAAGTTTACACAGGTTACTTGCTTATTGTATTGTTACCATTAAAAATAACTGACATTAAAGGGGTTATTTATCAAAGGTTATACTTGTGAGGTTTGTGAGGTTTTTTTCTATTTTAAAAAAAACGAATATTTGCTTATTTATGAAAAAACTGAAATGTAAAAAACTTAAATCAAAATGGTTTGAGACCTCTGCCATTTACTTCTACATAACATTGACAGGTTTTATCTGGCATATTTTTGGATTCTGACTTTTTGCAGCTTCGGGGCATAATAAATCTTGAAAAATTATTTTTATCCTGAAAAATTTAATTTTTTATTGAAACTACTCAAATTTTTCAAGAAAAACTCGACCTTTAATAAATAACCTCCTGAATTGGTAACATTTCTAATATAGCCTGTAATTTTGGGGGACAGTCAATTCTATTAGAAAAACCTATCTATCCAAACAAATGATTGGATAGTCTACCCAAAACAGGCATTTGGTCACATTGTTGATAAAGTGAATGGACAGTCCAACAGTATTTTAACCATGTATAACTAATACAGAACAAAATATAAAATCATTTTAAAATAATCTACATCTAAGTCCATAGAATAGGAGCTTATTCCATAAACCACTGCCATTTATTTCCTTGGATGCAAAATGGAGAGCAGAGACCAGCTGTTACCTCTACTAATACAGCAAACACAGGGTGGGGGGGAGCATATAACTGTACACGGCACGTTATTCAGAAGCACGAGTTAGTGAGGACTTAGGCCGCAACATGGTGCTATCGTTACAGCCTATTCTATGGCAGGAGGTAAGGAAAAGGCTCATTGGTGGCCCATGATGCTGCAGTCTGCACCTCCCTCCGGATTTTTTATCTGATGCAGACTGCAACCAAAATTAGGTGAAGACTGTGACTAGAATTTGGTAAATGATCCTTTATATCTATAAAAATAGCTTACAGTAATTTACACTGCCCTCAAACACAATTTCAGACAAAACTTTATTGTAAATTTTTAACTTATCTAAATCTTTTATTTATGGTGAAAGATAATGAAAAATATGTAGTGCAAATGCAGTTATTGCCAATTCAACATTAGGATCAAATATTTATACCTGCAAAATATATAACCTTACAGATGTGCCATGCTTTCAGCCCACAGTTTCTAGGTGCTTTGGCAAATTATCTCAGAATATCACTCTCTACATCATAATAAAAGTTATCTCAAAGGTGAACAACCCCTTTAAGTCTTCTCTATTTATATATTTAATGGCATCACTCAGAAGGCTATCGTCCATTGGAATAGCAGTAAATGATACAATGGGCCACATATGGTTGCAGTGTCCGTTGGTCCAACAGTTCTGGGTGTTTACTCAGAGTAGTTCATCTTACTGAGTCAGTAATTCAATACCCTATTTAACTTAAGGCTGCCTAATATTAACAACATATTTTGTAAACTGAAAACCTTTATTTTCACAGCTGCCAAATAACTTATTGTTAAATCCTAGCTTCCACCTTCCTCTGAATTTCCCATCTGAAGACCAGTATAACCAATATTACAGTCAACAAAAAATTAACATCTATTCTTGCAGGCACTCATGACAAATTTCTCAAAATTTGGGAACTTTGGACCCCCACGGGCTAGATTTGTCTTTTCTTCAAATGCAATGTTTTATGAACCCATAGGAGGTTATTTATCAAAGACTGAATTTACCTCAATATTTTTTGCAATAAACTCCGATCAAATCCACTTCGGTCTTTGCTTATTTATTATTACATTTTGCGAAAATTTGCTTTATGGGTAAAAATCTGATTTTCATGATTTTTTTTGGAGTTTTTTGCGCGGGAACCCCAAAATCATCGGATCTTGTTATGGACTTTAGCGCAGACACTAATGGACCTTCCACATTGACTTATACAGGACCTTGAGATTTGGAATTTTTAGACCATCGGACTTTAAAAAATCTAAAAAAAATTGGGTTTTTATGCTCCGAAAACTACTAATTATTTGAGGTTCGGATATTCAGAGCTTGATAAATAACCCCATACATGTAACACTATTAGAATTTGAGTTTCAGGAAAGACTATGGAGTAATGTAATACATTGCCTTAGGTAACCAACAGCAACCAATAAGCAGACAGGTAGGGGCAAATTTACTTAAGGTTTCGAATATCGAGGGTTAATTAACCCTCGATATTCGACTGACGAAGTTAAATCCTTCGACTTCGAATATCGAAGTCGAAGGATTTAGTGCTATTCGTTCGATCGATTTTAATCCATCGATCGAACGATTTTTGTTTGACCAAAAAAAACTACCAAAGCCTATGGGGATCTTCCCCATAGGCTAACATTGGCTTCCGTAGCTTTTAGGTGGCGAACTAGGGGGTTGAAGTTTTTTCTTAAAGAGACAGTACTTAGACTATCGAATGGTCGAATAGTCGAACAATTTTTAGTTCAAATCGTTCGATTCGAGGCGAAGTCGTAGTTGAAGGTTGAAGTAGCCCATTCGATGGTTGAAGTAGCCAAAAAAATTATTCGAAATTCGAAGTTTTTTTTATTCATTCCTTCACTCGAGCTAAGTAAATGGGCCCCGTAGCATTTGTTTTGTAACTTTTCTATGTTAAATTATTGCAAGACCCCTGTTTTTATAAATTAATATATAATATTATATAAATGTATATAAAGCACTGGGTAACTTATCTAAATAAATAATGATTGTCAGCTATTTGAAAATAAACATCTGATGGGTTGCTTATAAATTATCAATTAACTTCACCCCCCCCCTTCATACATTCTGACTAATGGAAAGAATTTTGAAGAATTAAAAGTCAGTAATCTTAATTTAAAAATGTGAATTTTTTATGTTTATTTTCTGATGGTTATTAAATATTTTCCATATTCATATAGGAAACCGTCAAAGACAACTCGCTTCTTTTCATGCCAAATGTATTGAAGGTTTACTTAGAAAATGGGCAAACAAAATCTTTCCGCTTTGATGGCGGCACTTCTATAAAGGTAAGACATTGGTTTCTGTATACAAGTTGAAGAAAAAGTTTCAGAAATATGTATCACTGTAAACCAGTTATATATGAATTTGCATTTACACAGTATTCATACACATACTTATTGAATTCCTGAAATTAGTTGGTTATTTTGTTTGTACTTTGCCCCTTGCTCCTATGTAGGAAAGCCCTGTCTGCACCCATAGGTACAACTTTTTGCACTTACAAAATGGAGTGTAAAGAATTGTGCCAGTTTCTGTCTGCAGTGATAGCAGTGTTTGCTGACACTGAATACATATATGGAATATGTCCATGAAAAATTGCACTCTATACCAAGAGTTACATTTTTAATCAAGTGTAGCTTGCATGGAGAATGAGACAGAGGCTATAATGTGCACTGGCTCTAGGAGATGCAAATTTGTGCCACTTAGTGCTCCAGTACCTTTGCCCCTGCTCATCATAATTGAGCCCCAATACCATGTGTGTGTGTGTGTATGTTACCAGACATAGGCTTTGTCTTTTAACTCATTATCTTGAAAGTTATATTGTTATTGTACTGTTCAATGTCAAAACTATTAATGTAATGTTTACGTACACAGTGCTGACAGAATTTGTGCTTTATAAATACATTTACATGGTCCCTTCAACACAGCCGATCAGTAGAGATCATTTTTCAAGCACAGACTTAAAAGACCAAATTAAAAAAAAATACAGGCATGAACATGAACAGAAAGCAGGAAAAGGATAATATATTAATTTCCCAGACACGAGCACAGGTTTATTACACTTTAAATATTATTATTAACATTTAGGAGCAGATTTATTGAGGATTGAGTTTTTTTCCATAAAAAAAATTTGAGTTTTTGAGGTTATTTTTTTATACCCTGACCCTGGAAATTGCTCGAATCCAAAAAAATACACCATCTAAAACCTCTTGAAGTCATGTAGGAGTCATGTAGGAGTCCATGGCAGAGGTCCCTTAACCATTTGAAGATGTTAATAGCCTTCATGATGATTGAGTTTTTTTCAGTCGGTTTCACCTGAAAACTCAAATCAATTCAAGTTTTTTTTGTTCTAAAACTCGATAAATTTGCGTTTTAGGGTTGTTAACCCCAAACTCGCTGAATCAAGTTTTTTTTCATTCAAGTTTTTCCTTAAATTAGAAAACATTAGAGTTGCGAGTTCATTGGAGGTTTTTAAAGACTCGTATAACTAAAATTCGACTCTTGATAAATAACCCCCTTGGAATGTAGATCAATAACACAAAAATCAAGAATACCATAACCTTTAACAGGCATAAAGAAGGTGAAAAAAAGAAGAAATACATGCAATGGAAAAATATCTTTCAGTCCAATAGTAAGTATGTAGATTATAATAATCTAACTAAAATAATCTAAACAAAAATATAACACCTATTACATCTGATAAAACAGATGGGATCAAGAAAGGTATTGTTCAAACTACATTATCTACTTAAATGCCAAATACAGAAGTAGAATCAATCTGTCTATTTTTATTTTCTGTATTTTTCTTGTCTCTTCCAACAGCATGTCATGTACACTGACCTCTCATACAGTTTTCTAGTAATTGAAAGTCAGCACATAAACCTCACACATAAACCTCACACACTGTTGTCTAAATATACACTTCTAAAAGCTTCTGCAAAGTAGGCCTGAGTAACTATGACGCAACTATGGCTTACATTAACACAAATTGCTATGTCCTAGGGCTGTTAAAGACAACTTTTGGAGCATTCTATTTACAGAGGAGAACATGAGCATGGTTTCCATGTATCAAACTGTTTGATTGTATTGCTGATAAATGTCAGACAAAGGGTAAAAATAGCTGGTCCACTCTACAAACTCTTTCTGTTCTGAGATTTATTGCCATTCGCAGTTACTTTTTAATTTGACTGAAAAATAATGTATGATATTGCATTCACGAGATCCATTATAGCATGTTTTCTCGGTCTTCAACAAGCTGTGATGTAAACTTGTCATGTAGCAATTTATAGAGGTGTTATCATTAACTGTCCTGGCAATACTTTTGTTCCAGCCAGGCTTCTTGCAGTAGTTAACATACATTTTATACTAGGACCAGTTCTTAAATGGTGAATATATGACTTCTGGTCCTCCATTTCATTAATGATACCCCCTTCCAAATCCTTCAAACTAATCATTATTCTGTTTAGCCTAACACACAGACGGAGCAGGGATTAGTGTAAACTCTGCAGATGATAGTTCTGTTCGACTGAATGCTTTTTGTTGTGATTGACTGAATGTTATTTGCTGTGAAAACATACAGTAAATACATTTAGACTACCATGGGCTCCCTCTGTACATAGCAGTACTCCTATGTAAATATTTTCATGAACCTACCACTTATAAGTAACAAAATAGTCTGTATATATTTTCAATCTCTTCTCATCTTGAGGTTGCAGTGCTATATCTATCACTATTAGCTGGTCAGCATTTTTGCATACTGGCTGTAGATGAACACATAGATATACATAAATATGCCAACACACAAACCCAATAGTAATAAAACTCCTATCAGGTATCTCTGAGGCCTTCAGGAAGAGAAGAGATACTCTCATCCGATGAGTAGTGATATCTGTATATTGCGGGCCCTCAGTAAATCATCCCAGTCTCAGGAAGGAGTAGTTTCAAAAAGGATTAAATGTCAAATTTCAGGTATTATACTTAAAATTAAGCCCTATTTATTGTACTTATAAATAGGTATACCTGCCTTATATGGTTCTTTCCTGATTATTTACTTGCTCTCATAGAAAGAGGGCACATCACAGAAAGTATTTGTATAGTAATAGTAACAGAAAGTAACAATAGGTCTCAAAAATGTGGCCTATTATCTTGCCCTAACAATATTTTGCTAGAAATGATGATGCAGTAGCAGGAGGTCCAATGGCTGTACATTTCCAGAGAGACAGTCACAGCCAGGAAATATTAATACGGCTCATTAAAAAAATGCAAAAATATCTGCATTTTCCCTAATGTTTTAACCCAACATTCATTCCCAGAATTCTAGCAAATGATTGCATCCCCATAATCAGGCACAACATCTATAATAGTGCCAGATGCCAGACACCAGAAGGAAGGATTTGTGCACTTGCATTTGTGATAACATGCATGAACTCGCTGATTCGTATTTGGGTGTTATTCATTTGGCACAATATTGAGTATTTATAAGTGTCAACTGTCAAGGAAAGTGTTAGGTAATGGGCTCCCTTGTTGCTTAACATATAAGCACATTTTTCAACCTATCTTTTTGCCTAGAAATAGGAAATGTGCCCTTATACGCCAACATTATTAGTAAGCAGAGAGCTGTTAATCATTGTTGCCCATTTAAGAGAAGTTGCATAACAAAACAAGAACATGCACTGAGCTATCTGTTGGCCTTCCCTGTTTTGTATCAGACTGTAATTAGAACTGCAAACATAAGGTGATTATGCAGTAATATCCTTCCATCAGGGGGAATCACATTTCTGATCAAATTTCCTCACTGGGATTTATAGTTGTATTATAAAACATTAAAGTAGTCTGGTGTTCAGCAGTTATCTAGCCCTCATTAAGGGAAGCATTAAGATCTTAAGCTGAGGCAATATATAATTGACATAGTAATCTACCTAATCCGAATCTGTCTATCTGCTATTTTCATTGTATCAAACAATTTATTTTAGCAATCCTCACCATCTGTCTATATTGTGAAAATAAATGTGGGAAAGATGAATACATGTTAATCTATTTATGAGACAAGCAAACATAGGAATGGTGATAGAAATAGCATTATAACATTGGAGAGTTATAGATTCAGGCTGCTTCATATTTCCTGTGCACATTGTTACATAATTCTTGATGAAAAGTGTATTAATAATTTCTTATTAATTGTTCATATGTAATGATGCATGGAAAACAGCACATTTTCTACTAAAGCATTTGATTCGCTCACTTTTACTCACTAAGGATGGTACAAGATTTTCTACAGGCCCAGCAACCTGTATGTTTTGCAAAACTGCAAATAAATTTGCACAACATCGAAAAATTTGCAAACAGCATTGAAGTCAATGGGCGTTCTTACGCGCAACTTTTTTTACGCATGTGACAATTTTTCTTACTTAAAATGCTTTAAAGTCAATGGGCATTTTTTCTTATGGCAACTTTTTTGTCCAAATGCATTAAAGTCAATGGAATTTTTTTCTTTGCAGTTTTTATCGGTGAATTTTTCCGTGACTAATTTTTGCCGCAGTTTCACGAAACAATTCGCACATGGCGAAATTTGGAATTTGCCGCTGCTGAATAAAGTCGCTCATCACTAGTGAAAACCCAAATTGCACAATTTTTTCGGACGTTCTTTTACCCAAAACCCCCGAATTTAACAGATTATCGGGCTAAACCCAGCGCAGACCACAATATCTTCCAATTGGGATAGGGACATCTCCCTTTGACTTATACATGACCTCGACAGGTCTGAGATGGTGGATTTTCGGATATGGGCTTTTTGCAGCATCGAGGTTTAATAAAAAATTTATATATTTTTTTCCACTGAAAATTTGAGTTTTTTCCACAAAATGCCTGACCAGTTAAAAAAAAAAGTTCAAAGAGAAAAAGTAAATGTCATCTCCTGACTGGTTGCTATGGGTTACAAGAAATAGAGCAATTATCGCACATGGTTTTATACTAAAAAAATTGGTATTATCTTCTAAGTGGCAGATTTATCAACATTCAAATTTGAGTTTTTGTCGTATGAATTATGAACTTGAATTTGTGTTTTTGCATTTAAAGGCTGACAAGTCAATTGTACAACATTCAAACTATTTTTCAATTAAAGTTTTTGGTTGAAATTTGGCACACTCATTGAAATTGAAGAGTTGAATTTGATAACACTGCATTGTTTTTTTCATGTTTTTAAGCAGAGTTCTTAAGTTCTGAGTTTTTTCTTAAATAAAGAAATTTTGATCTCTGCCTCCCCATGTTGAACATTACACATTAACAACATTATTACAACATTATTAGAGGGGAAGTGTGACATTATTCCATATATATATATATATATATATATATATATATATATATATATATATATACATATATATATATACATATATATATATATATATATATATATATATATACATATATATATATATATATATATATATATATATATATATATATATATATATATATATATATATATATATATATATATATATATATATATATATATATGCAACTTCCTGAAGACGGCTAACGTTTGGTAGCCGGAACGTTGAAGAAATAAATCACAGACTTTGCTGCTTTTTCACAAAAGTCCCGTGAGTGCGGTTTATGATCCCACCAGGCTGATAAAATCTGTACACATTTCACTCATAACAAGTATTCCACAAATGTACTAAGACATATATTTTACAAATTAAGCTTAATTTACAGTGAAAATGTATGGAATTTTGCAGCCATTCCAATCAATCCATTTTCTTTCTCAAGGATGTTATATTAACACTCCAAGAAAAGCTTTCTATAAAGTGCATTGAACACTTTTCTTTGATGCTTGAGCAAACGACAGAAGGAGCTGGAACCAAACTTCTTTTGTTACACGAACAGGAGACTCTTACTCAGGTTTGATCTTATATGTTTTATATCATCAATGATAAATTTATTATTAAATATATATAAATTACTGTGTAACACCATCAGAAGTTGCAAGAGTCAGATCTACCAGATGTGTCTTCCTACCTATGCATTAAGGGGCAGATTTATCAAGGTTTAAATTAAAAATTCAAATTTCAAATTAAAATTTTTGAGTTTATTTTAGTGTAATTCAACTAGGGAATAGTCCAAATTGATTTGAGTTCTGAAAAAAATCGAATTTAAATTTTGAAATTTATCATGTACTGTCCCTTTAAGAATTTGAATTTGACTATTCGCCATCTACAACCTGCCAAATTGGTGTTTTAGCCTATGGGGGACGTCCTACAATCAATTTGGAGTCGTTTGGTGGACTTTTAAAAGCTCATATCCAATTCAATCGAATTTGATTTGAATTCGAAGGTCTATCCTATTCTAGGGATGCACTGAATCCACTTTTTTTTTCCTTCGTGAAAGATTCGGCCGAATACTGAACCGAATCTGAACCCTAATTTGCATATGCATGTACCCCTAATTTGCATATGCATATGCAAATTAGGGACGGGAAGGGGAAACATTTTTTACTTCCTTGTTTTCTGACAAAAAGTCACGCAATTTCCCTCCCCGAAATGCAAATTAGGATTCGGATTCAGTTCAGCCCGGTAGAAGGATTCGGCAGAATCCGAATCCTGCTGAAAAAGGCTGAATCCTGGCCGAATCCTGAACCGAATACTGGATTCGGTTCATCCCTATCCTATTCACCCAAATTTAAAAAATTCTAATTTTTTAATACATTCCGATTCTCAATTCTATTGAGAATAGTGACATATGTTCTGCTTGGAAAATCCATATAATTTGGCAAGCAGTTTAGCACAGGTAAATGCATTGCCAACAGGTTGAGTTGAGAAAAGCACAATATACTAAGCCAACGAAAGTAATAACTCTTACAGTATATGAAATAATCTCTGGTAGAAAATATATCAAAAAAATAACCATCTTGTTATTTCATGTTATTATTTGCAAATTATTAAATATTTATGAATGGATGTGATTACCATGAAATTTGACAATGCAATGATGGGTCTGCTGCAGCTATTTTCATTTTCAGAACACAATCAGAGAAACTAGTGTATAATTTAGCATATGTTATTAATGTGAAAGGAATCAGACTGTGAGACCTACTAACACTGTCCTCCAGGCAGAATTCAATTGTTTGTATGGTTGTATAATTTCAAATAAATTAATGAATTAATGTAAGGAGGAACCATGGATATTACCTGGGTAAGTTTTATTCTTTTTTTGCCCCCAAAAAATGCCCCTTGCCCTAATAACCCTTATTTAAAGGCAAAAAATACATATGTGGGTATATGCCGTGTGGGGCATGTGTAGTTACAGAGGCAATCTCTGTAACTGATTTGCTTACCTGTCTGCCCAGAATTTACAAAACAGCTCTAAAGAGCAATCTCTTTCACTTCAGAAGTGGCTGCAATATTTTCATATAACCAGAGCAAAAAGAACACTGCTCTAAATCTCACAAACGTTCCAGTGGTGCAGATACTATGCTTTGGGGGTTTGTGAAAAGGAGGCACCTGCCAGATTGTAAATGTTGGTTTGTTGTTGGTGTTCAGAAAGAGTCATCAAACTTTTTGATTATATCTAGCCTTGTTATGATTTACAGTAGGGAAATCATAGAGACTTTTTTTAGCCAAAACCTCCCAGACTGCCTCCCACTCACTTCAAGGGCAACAGCAAATGGGAGAGTTTGACTGCCACTGCTGTCTGCCAGTCACCTCATCTTATAATATCAAATGAAATAGAGTGGTGTCTGTCTTTTGCACCAAAACACTTAGGGGCAGATTTATCAAGGGTCGAATTTCGAAGTAAAAAATACTTCGAAATTCGATCATCGAATTAAAATACTTTGACTTCGAATATCGAAGTCGAAGGAATTTTCACCGAATTTGGCAATCAAACGATCAAAGTAAAATCGTTCGATCGAACGATTAAATCGTAAACGATTTTACTTCGATGTGTAAAGACTTAGAAAACTTCATTAGAAGGTCCCCATAGGCTAACATAGCACTTCGGCAGGTTTAATTTGGTGAACTATTGAAGTAAATGTTTTTTTTAAAAAAGTTTTTTTTTTCCGATGGTCGAAGTATCCAAAAAATTACTTTAAATTTCACATTTTTTTACTTCGAAAATTCCCTCGAATTCACTGCGACCCTTGATAAATCTGCCCCTTAATGTGAGCACAAAGTCCAACTTTCACTGCACTATGTGGATCACTCAGTGTGATTTTCATTTAATATGATCAGGTGTGGTGACAGAGTCATTTAAGCTGCATCTGCCAATAGGCAGAATGCTTTGTGTGCTATAGCCCTAATGGAAACTGTCCAGCATTGTTAGTGCAGGTGGTTATTAAAGGGGAACTATCACGAAAATGAAAATTTAAAAGAAGCTTCAGAAATAAGAAACTTTCTAAATACAATCAATTAAAAATTCTGTACCGTGTCTGAAGTAATCAAGTTTATCTTCACTATTCCTCTCTGAGCATCTGTTTCTCTTCATTCTGTCTTCATTCAGGAGTTGGGTGTCAGATGAATGATCCAGTATAGGGGGGCTCCTTTTGCCTACAACATGTATTAAAGGCAAAAGGCAGTTATTTTGTTAGATTTAGCTTGTACTGGAATCAATTATTTGAGTAAGCTCTAATACATCTGCTAGGAAAGGAAGTCCCCCGATTAGATATACTGGATCAGTCATCTAAAACCCAACTGCTGCATGAAGAGAGAATGAAGAGAAAGGGATGTTGAGAGAGGGATAGTGAAGATAAACTTGATTACCGTATATACTCGAGTATAAGTCGAGTTTTTCAGCTCCCAAAATATGCTGAAAAACTCTACCTCGGCTTATACTCGGGTGAATAGTTGCCGGCGTCTAAGAATAGTCGCCGGCGCATAAGAATAGTCGCCGGCATCCAAGAATAGTCCCCAGCATCCAAGAATAGTCTCCAAGAATATTCGCCAGCCTCCAAGAATGGTCGCCGGCATCCAAAAACGAGACGCGGGCCCTTCCAATGGGAGCAGAAACCCTCAATTTTTTTGATTGAAACTTACAGAAGCTGCTGCATTTCTCACCCTAGGCTTATACTCGAGTCAATAAGCTTTCCCAGTTTTGGGAGGTAAAATTAGGTACCTCGGCTTATACTCGGGACGGCTTATACTCGAGTATATACGGTATTTCAGAAACAATGCAGAATTTTGAATTGATTGTATTTAGAAAGTGTCTTACTTGAGGAAGCTTATATTAAATTTTCATGATAGTTCCCCTTTAAAATGCACCAATGTGCATTTTGGATACAAGAACCGCCTGCACTTGCAGTATCAGCCACTGGACTAATGGTCAGTGATATCCTTGAACATTCTACCCACATCCAAAATACATTACACAGTAATAGACAGGGAGTACTGATACAATGTACTGATACAATGAGAGGCAATGGGAACTTTACCGTCAAATACATTATATACAATAAGAGGTAATGGGTCCAGAACCCCCTCCCCCTTTCACCTAAAAAAAACAGGTTAACTGAAGTCTGGAGCAGGATTCAGCATCCTATAGGTCAAAATTGGTTAAGAATGTATTTAATTGCATTAGTTAATGCATCAATGTGCCACCAGGTGGTATATGTGAGAATAGCACTAAGTCTGAGAATAGGAGGAAAAGTTGTGGTATATGCCAGGAATATAAGAATTGAATAGTTGAGGCAGCAACTGCATGAAAGGATCAGCACTGCACTGTTCTGGCTGTTTTTTGCTGGCTCAGAAGCATGCATAATGAAAACTCAAAATAAAAAAAAAATTTAAAATAGAATTTTAAAGGATACAGAATTATTTGCAAGGTACAGTATTAAAATTACATCAAAATCAGTATCCCTTTAATCTATATCACCACCATGGCATACATTTACTTGCATGATTTAATTATTTGCATTTATTCTAGTGAAGCACAGATGGTGTTTTTAATTGATGTTTCAATAAACTATGCAATTTAAAATCAATGTCCGAGTGCTGATAGAGGGAACTAACTAAGCTGGTGTCTGTGCCAAGCTAATTATAAATATGGACAATTGTTTTTTGCCTCTAGCGCTATTGTAAATAATGCAGCTGTGACATCCTTATATATATTATATTTTGTAGCATAGGGGTCACCTTTAGTAAGAAAGAAACATTTTTTTAAATATTGGGGCTTGTGACTTTGTACCTTTCCCCTATAAATTCCAATTTATAACAGTTTATAATAAGTATGTATTTATTTTATATTTAAATCTCTAAATCACTGTATTGTCACCTTGGCCTACCTTATCTGCTATTCTGGCACCTGTCACAACCAGAATATGAAATCTGACTGATTGTGCAATAAAGATTTGCATTTAGCAAACAAGCTGTATCATATTGTATTTGTAAATAAGGGTATTGGGTATTTTCCACAGGTGACTCTGAGACCCTGTGCTCACATGATGAGATGCCTATTCCGAATTAGCTTTGTTCCAAAGGATCCAATTGACTTATTACGGAGGGACCCAGTTGCCTTTGAATATTTGTATGTGCAGGTAAGTTCTATTTATTTCTTCATTAGTACATACAATAAGCTAAATTCTAACAACAGCAAAGGAAAAGGTATCCAGAGGGAATCATTTTGAAGATTTAAAAAGTCATTCTGAGGCTCAAAGCTCAAGAATGTATGGAAATTGCAATGGTAATTAATTTCTACATGAATCAGAATATTGTGACCCATACGATCCATGATAAACTAGAAGAGTAATTAATTTATGACTTCCAAGAGCTAACTTGTGCAGCTAAAGGCTAGAGGATGTTTCAGGGGATGATCACGTGCTGTTGCCTCCTCTGTATGCAAAGCCACCAGGCAGCACTGTATAGAAACTCACAGGTAACCCTTTATGCTCCAGTTTAGGAGTATAAGAGTATATATATTATATATTTTTGCACCTTGATCTGCCATTTTCCTGCCAGGGAGAACCACAGCAACTGAAACAACCATCTGCATTTCCAGCCTCTTCTTGCTCACTAAAATGAAAAAATGTCTGCCTATGATGATGGGTCAAAAAGCTATTAGGGTATATCACTAAAAATGCTCATGCAAACTACCCTAAACTATACTGCCTAAACTATACTGCCTAAACTATACTGCCTTGCTGCTGCTAGTGTCTGTCTTAGGCAGTGCCTTTGCATAAAAGTAATGTCTGGTGGAGACAATTGCTTCACCAGAAACTGCAGGCTGCACAATGGTAGTCTGGTGTCCATATGATGTGTAATAATAGAGCTAGTAGAATTGCAGAATTTGGGTGTGATTGTAGAAAGTGCCCTTTACTGAGACTGTCACTCACTTTGTATAATTATGGGGCAGGGACTTAATTCTTCCTCTCTCTCTTAACAATTCTTTCTAACTGAATATATTTCTATATATTTCTTATTTATTGCTATGTTGTTTGCATAGGCTGCACAATTAAATGTCTGCAAGCATGCACAGATATACAGATAACATCATATGATTAGGAATATACACACATAAATTAACACAAAGCATACGGTACATTGAAATTGAACACAGCAGATAACATCAGAGAGGTCAGGGCAGGTGGCAGGCAACAGTCAAACTGGTTATGCAATAATTCAAAATTGTACTTTTTACCGGTATTCCTGTTATTCATTCCGGAAAAATCCAATCATGATTATTTTCTAATTTGCGTTTTCCAATCTCTCATTTTTGGATTATTTTACTGAATATAACAATTGGACAGCTAAAAGCTGGAGAGCTTCTGTAGGAGTCAGTAGGAGGTTTATGTTAACATTTAAAAATTCAAGCTATTTTCAAAAAAAGATTTTCAAATCAATTTTAGTTTTTTCAGACCGATTGGCACTTGTTTAAGTTGAGTTTAAACTACTAAATGTAATTTTTTATCTTGGTTAACTAATATAAGCCAGCTCCCATGTTTGCTTATGATTTTAAAGGGTTTTCAATTGGACTTCATTTTTATAGTTTTTAAATTATTTGTCTTCTTCCGCTAAATCTTTCCAGCTATCAAATGGGGGTCACTAACCCCATTTAAAACAAATGCTCTGTAAGGCCACACATTTTTGTTATCGCTACGTTTTATAACTCTTTCTATTCAGGCCTCTCCTATTCATATTCCAGTCTGTTATTCAAAACAATCCATGGTTGCTAGGGTAATTTGGAGCCTGGCAACCAGATGGCTGAAAATGCAAACTGGAAAGCTGCTGAATAAAAAGTTAAATAACTCAAAAACCAGAAAGAAAAAAAAACAATTGCAAATTGTCTCATAATATCACTCTCTACATCATACTAAAAGTTAATTTACAGGTGAACAAACCCTTTAAACACTTATGGTTTGATTACTTTATTACTTTATTACTAAACACATTATGCATGAGCTTCTAATGCAGAAACGATTTTTTTTCTTAAAGTGAACATAATGCTCCATCTAATGGTTGCTTTCCAGAGCTGCAATGATGTTGTACAAGAGAGATTTGGTCCAGAGCTAAAATATGACACAGCACTTCGACTAGCAGCACTGCAAATGTATATTGCCACAGTTACTACAAAACAAACACAGAAAATCTCCATGAAATATATTGAGTGAGTATAAATAAAACAAAAAATGTTTTTGTTTTTTTAAATATACATTTTGTTATATACTGTAGTTCAGGCTGTTCATGGATTTGTATAATTAGGGGCACATTTACTATTGGTCGAATATCGAGGGTTAATTAACCCTCGATATTCGACCGTCAAAGTAAAATCCTTCGACTTCGAATATCGAAGTCGAAGGATTTACCGCATTTCCTTCGTTCGAACGATCGTAGGAAAAATCGTTCGATCGTACAATTAAATCATTCAAATCAAACTATTTGAGGGATTTTAATCCATCGATCGATCGATTTTCCTTCGATCAAAAAAAGCTAGGAAAGCCTATGGGGATCTTCCCCATAGGCTAACATTGGTGCTCGGTAGGTTTTAGGTGGCGAAGTAGGCGGTCGAAGTTTTTTTTAAAGAGACAGTACTTCGACTATCGAATGGTCGAACGATTTTTAGTTCGAATCATTCGATTTGAAGTCTTAGTCGAAGGTCGAAGTAGCCAATTCGATGGTTGAAGTAGCCAAAAAAATAATTCGAAATTCGAAGTGTTTTTTATTCTAATCCTTCACTCGAGCTAAGTAAATGTGCCCCCTAGTGTATGTTCATTCCCAGTAATTGTCTTATTTGCTGGTTTACTGAAATAATGTAATTGTCATTTCAGGTAATCTACTCTTTGAAACAAATAATAACAGTGGATTAAATCTGAAAATATACAAAGATTAAACAATATAGTTCTATAATCCCTAGACCATAGCGAAAATATATTTTTCAGCCCCCCCCCCCTTAATGACAGGCTGGGCAAGTAGTCTCCTCCCATATATCTTATGGGTAGGTATCGGGGGTGGTTATATGGCATTCCATTATGTACATAGTACACATTTTAAAAAGATACATCAATATAACTATTAGCCAGGCAGCATCATGATTCAGCAGCAGCTCCCTATCCTATTTACCCAGAGTAGTCCAGTATGTTCTGATAGATGTTGGCGTGGCGGATTAATGACATGTGGTGCTCCTAGGCTACATACACACAGGCTACTGCTGGCTCTGGATGCATGCATATCCAGGCACGTGTGCAACCAAGCTCTCTATGCTGGGTTGAGTTCAACACATGCCAGTGACTGTCCAGGCACATGCAATAACCACGAATGAACCAGATTTTCCCCTTCTTTCCAAACTTTCAAATGCTCCTTAAACACTTAAAGGAAAACTATACCACAAACAATGTAGATCTCTATAAAAAGATATTGCATAAAACAGCTCATATGTAAAACCCTGCTTCATGTAAATAAACCATTTTCATAATAATATACTTTTCTAGTAGTATGTGCCATTGGGTAATCCTAAAGAGAAAATTGCCATTTTAATAAATAAGGGCCGCCCCCTGGGATCGTACGATTCACTGTGCACACAAACATTCCAACAAACCATACTTCTTAGGTCACATGAGCCAATTAACAGACAGAGTTCTGTCTTTTGCTTCCACACTTCTTCCTGTTACAGTTAGAGGTGCAGTAGTTCTGGTCAGGTGATCTCTGAGACAGCACAAAGATCATCCCGAAATGGTGGCTCAAGGCAAGAGATGTAAAAGGGCAATATTCACTTAAATATAAATATACCAGTTTGGTAATATATGCCCCTTATTATGATGTAAAATATCTGTTGCTTAAAAGTTCATTTTGCGGGTATAGTTTTCCTTTAATCAGTAATTAATGTATCATAAATCACAAAATTGTTTCTAAAATCCTAATCTCTCAATTGTACCCTAACCTTGTTTGTAAACTCTAATTTGTAGGGCCCTCTAATCATATTGCACTCTGTAACCCTTGTTTGTTATCCTCCATTTATTCCCTGTTTGTTATAACTAAGGTAAAGCACTGCATATCTTGTCGGCGCTATATAAATAAATGATGATGATGATGATGAACCTTGTCTGCCTTATTCTCCCAGTATGTCCACCCGACTGAACCCAGCATCGCAAATAAAAAAAAATGTGAAAAGAAAACAGAAATAATAACTAAAAATGCTAGCTGGGCCCCTGATCACACTGGGTCCCTAGGCTATAGCTTGTAGCCTGTGCAATAATCCACTACCGGTGGATGCAAATGTAGCTGCGGAAGTGGTCGGAAATCCTCCAGCTATGACTAAACAGAAAGGGGAGCTTAAAGGAGAAGGAAAGGCTAAAATTAAGTAAGCTTTATCAGAAATGTCTATATAAATACACCAGTAAACCCTCAGAGTAATGCTGCTCTGAGTCCTCTTTCAAAAGAAACCTCACATTTCTTTCCTTCTATTGTGTACACATGGGTTTCTGTATCAGACTTCCTGTTTTCAGCTGAAACCTCCAGGGCAGGGCTTGAGCATGCTCAGTTTGCTCTTCTCCCCCTCCCCTCCCCCATCCCTGCTGTAATCTGAGCTCAGAGCTGTAAGTGAGCAGGGAGACACTCAGGCAGGAAGTGATATCACAGCAAGGTTATATGGCAGCTTCTATCCTAAACAAACAGAGACAGTGTCTAGAGCTGTTTACTTAGGTATGGTAAAGCATTCTGCAGAATAAATATAGCATTCTAGCTTGTACTATTGTGGCTAATCTGTTGGCAGTAAACTGTCTTGGAGCTTTCCTTCTCCTTTAATGATGCCAACTGTTGAACAATAAAACAGAACACATTTATAAATAAAAAATCATAACAGTAGTGAGGATACTGCTCTTTAACCTCCTAAATTCAGTTAAGGTATCTTGTTAGTTTCTCATTTGTGAAATAAACTATACTGCAACTCTTTTTAAAGCTCCTGCGTTCAGGAACAAAAATCAAAGCAGCTGTTTGATCTACTGCAAATTACTTCAAAATAAATGTTCATTTCTGTTGCAGAAAAGAATGGGGACTAGAAACGTTCCTTCCATCTGCCGTGTTGCAAAGCATGAAAGAGAAGAACATAAAAAAGGCACTTTCACACCTTGTCAAAGCTAATCAAAACCTAGTTCCCCCAGGCAAGAAGGTAAACTATTTTGAAATGTATAATGCCAAGCAATAAAAAAGTAATTTATTTCTTACAGTCTTTTTATTTTTCCCTATTTGGTCCCAAAAAGGGAGAATATATAGATCATATCAGAAAGGAAAATTGTGTGCATCTTGTTCAGATGTGGATATGAATATTATTTTTTAATTTACATGAGAATTTTCATTGATTCCATCATGAACAATGGAAGATATTAACTAACCAGATCCAAAGTAGTTTAACATTTAAAACACCACAATGGAGGCCCCTTAAATGCTATGACAATCTACTCACTTTGGTCAAAACCGTAACACTCGTAATGGGGGAATGTAATATGTTTCGTTGACGCAAAAAGTGTTTGCAAAGGCCATTGTGAATGTTAGCGACCATGTTTGCATCCTTTTTGACCGATTACAGACCTCAGTGACTTCCTCTCCAACTTTTCAACCAACTGGCTTTTGCAAACATTTGCAGCGTATGTAATAAAATTTTGCAATTGCAAATCGTATATTGCGACAAAATATTTAACTCCAGAGTAGGTGTTAACACTAATTTTTCCTTAGTGTATGTAATATTCGCCAGCAAATGATTTTACATTGAGAGCAGAGCTAAACATTTGCAAAAACACCATTTTAAAAATTGCTTGTGATTTTTAATTACATTCCCCCTTTATTCCGTAGGGTGACGTTTCTAACTGGGGTTCTACTTAAGGATTATTGTAAATTGGTATGGATTTTTGATGAATTAATGGAAATGTAGTGGACTATTTATCCACCCCTGAACCATCAGTGTATTTCAGTTTAGATTAAAAACCACTACCCCTGCAGAAAGAGTTTCTCATGCTCTTTATAAAGTTAGGATAAGGTGAGGCTGAGTGATAAATATTAAGAATGTTTCTTGATTGATGTTAAATACAGTATGAACTTATCTACCTGACCTTAGCTTATCTATTTGAGTTATTTTTAGTTGAAGGGTATTACCACTTGTCAACTTGTAGAATCATTTTAAACAATAGCAACTGCATAAAAGTTACTCCAAATTTTACCTTCAAATTAAATTCAATGCATACCCTGGGTCATTGGTCAACCTGGAACAGGGTGCCAGTGCACACAAGAAAAGGGCAGTACTTTGGGAGTAACCTGTGATTTTACAATAGGTTATTGCCTACAAAAAAAACTAGCTGGTAGATTTGTAAATATTTATGAATGTTACCAAATATCTAATGTACTTGCACAGGAGCGATATATACAAGTTATAGTGAAGAGTTGTTTATACTGCATACTCCCATGTTATCTTACTTTTCATTATCATTATCTGTTCAATAATCAACTGTTATATCTTACACCTCAAGGGAAACAATTCAATTCCCATGGTTGATAGACTGGTTGGCTTGTTAAAAAACAAAGAGCTTTATGTATAATGGTTAATTTAGGGGAGAAATAGCTTATGACATATGGTATGCAATAAAGGTGATACATACAGTATTCTGTCTTTTAGGGTTAGAAATACAAATTTAACTTTTAACCAGTATGTAAGCTTGTAAACCCTCCGACACTTGAACTTGCTATTGAGGTTTTTTTAGTTGGATGAGCCGCTTTTGTACTGGTACAAATATTTGATCAGTTATCTGGAATCCTGCTAGTCAGAAAGTTTAGAATAATGGAAATGCCATCCCCCATAGGCTTAAAGGGGAACTATTGCAAAAATGAAAATGTAATATAAGCTTCAGCAATACTGAAATAAGATAAGATATCTTATAGGGGGGGGGGGCTCATTTTGCCTAGAAGATGTATTAGAGCTCACTCTCTTAAAATCATGAGACAATGGGGTATATTTATTGAAGAGTGAAGTTAAAGATCACCACAGTTCGCTAGAGTGAAATACCGCCTCTCTCCATTCATTTCTATGTGATTTTTAAAGGTGTATTTATCAAAGGGTGAAAGTTCACCATTTGATAAATACACCTTTTAAAACCCCATAGAAATTAATAGAGAGAGGCGATATTTCACGCTAGTGGACTGTGGTGATCTCTAACTTCACTCTTTGATAAATATACCCCATCATATCTCTCTGCATGCAGGAGTTTTGCAAAAGGCAGTTATTTGGTTAGATTTTGTTTGTACTGGATTCAGTTATTTGAGTGACCTCTAATTCGTCTGCCAGGAAAGGAAGCCCCCTATAAGATATATTGGATCTAACTGTCAATGAATATCTGACTCCCAACTGCTACAAGAAGACAGAATGAGGAGAAACAGATGCTGAGAGAGGGATAGGGAAGATAAACTTCATAATTTCAGAAACTCAAAATTTAGAAAGTATTTTGAGTATGATGAAGCGTATGTTAAATTTTCATTTTCACAATAGTTGCCCTTTAAAAATTATTTCCTTTTTCTCTGTTATAATTAAGCAGTAGCTTGAACTTGATCCCAACTAAGACATAATTAAACGTTATTGAAGGAAAAAGTGCAGAGACCTGAGGCCTGCTGTTTAAATCTAATGTGACCTACGTACAGCCTTGCTACTTACTTACAGAATAGTAGAACTTTACTTTTACAAATGAGCCATGATTAAAAATATACCCCAGATGCTGACATTCTGATTTGGTAGGTTACATTTGAATTAATCCCAAATAAAAAGCAATGAAGTAAGAGCAGCCTCCTAAGTCATCTAAAGTGCAGATGCGAAATATAAACTGCATTAGGGCATAACACTGCTCTTCCTTTGCTCTGCTACTTCTTCTGTCAAACCTATACATAATCTTAACTTTGTTTTTATTACTTCCTCTTGACAGTTATCTGGTCTGCAAGCCAAGGTGCATTATTTGAAGTTTCTAACTGACCTGCGCTTATATGGAGGACGTGTATTTAAAGCAAAATTGGTTGTATGTATTATGCAATTCACAATATGTGTATATAATCTGATAAGCTCAGGTGCCCAACACACAGTTGCATATCCGTTGCGTATTATTTATTTCACCACTTATATGATAGCAATGCTAAGTGATTATATTTTTTGTATAAGATGGGTGTTAGGGTCAGCATGAACTTAGAGTTAGGGTTTCCTGTAATTTACCCACAATTATGGGCCCTTTTAAAATGTACATAGTGGCTATGGCCAGCACTAGTCTGCACACATTTCCAAAGTTATGACTTTACAAGGATACATCAGTTAATATAACTTTTTACCTAGAACATATGCATAGTTTATTTTCTAATAGATTGAAATGAGTAATGTCAAAGCATATTCAATTATATTTTCTGCTTGTCTCCCTGCCTTAGCCTGTTTTTTTCACATAGACTAAGTTGATATATGCATGGTAACTCAACACTTGCTATATTGGATACTAATAAATAACATTTCCATATTTACAGCAGGGAGAAAAACATTCAGATGTAACCTTATTAGTAGGTCCACGCTATGGTATCAGTCATGTAATTAATACAAAAACCAACCTTGTTGCTCTGCTTGCTGACTTCAGCCATGTAAATAGGATTGAGATGTATACAGAAGATGATATCACTGTTAGAGTGGAGCTTCATGTTTTGGATGTAAAAGTGAGTATGACATTTTCCATAAAAGTACTATAGCAATAACAATAAAAAAGTTAAGGTTACTAGATTGTGTTAATAACTAGAGAAAATGAGGATTTAAAGGGGCTGTTCACCTTCAAACACTTAGGGGCACATTTACTAAGGGTCGAATATCGAGGGTTAATTAACCCTTGATATTCGACCATCAAAGTAAAATCCTTCGACTTCGAATATCGAAGTCGAAGGATTTACCGCATTTAGTTGAAAAATCGACAAACGAACGGTTAAATCCTTCGAATCAAACGATTCAAAGGATTTTAATCCATCGATCGAATGATTTTCCTTCGATCAGAAATTGCTAGGAAAGCTTATGGGGAAGATCCCCATTGATGGTCGGTAGGTTTTAGGTGGTGAAGTAGGTAGTCAAATTTTTTTTAAAGAGACAGTACTTTGTCTATGAAATGGTCAAATAGTCCAACGATTTTTAGTTCGAAGTCGTAGTCGAAGGTCGAATTAGCCAAAAAAAAAACTTCGAAATTCAATGTTTTTTCCATTCTAATCCTTCACTCGAGCTAAGTAAATGTGCCCCCTAGTTGTTTTCAGATAGATCACAAGAAATAACGACTTTTTCCAATTACTTTCTATTTTCTATGTGTCAAAGTTTTTCTAATATTGAAGTGTAAAGTATCATTTTTCACCTTCTTAAGCAGCTATTGGAGGGGGGAAGGTTGTCGCCGACCCTGTAAGCTGTTCTAAAATTATACATTTAGTTGATACATTTCTTATCATTGTCCCTACTGAGCAGAATCCCTGAGTTTCATTATAGGCAGCTGTTAGAATTGATACAATAGTTGATAATACTCCAGAGATGCTACTGAGAAATGTATCAACTAGGGATGGGCGAATTTGACCCGTTTAGTTTCGCCAAAAATTTGCCTCAGGCGAAAACATTTTTAATTGACGCACAAAGCCATACAAGTCTATGGGCATCATTTCCGCAACAAAACAAGGCGAAAAAATTCACCCATCCCTAGTATCAACTAAATTTTGCAAAATTGTAATCGTTTAGAGTCTGCACCTGAATTACTGAGCTGCCAGACTCAAATACCAGAGACAGGGACATTAAACTTTAAATTTAGATTTTGGAAAAACAGTAAGAAATAAATAATTGAAAAAAGTCTTTATTTCTGGGGAACAATCTGAAAACGATTGAACTGAAAAAACTGTTTGGAAGGTGAACAACCCCTTTAAGAAAATGCAGTTAGAAGTCTGCACTGATCAGTTTGCAATCCCTGCACTCCAGCAACTTACATATATACATTATATATTAAGTTGTTCACTTACTACATATTTTATTACAGATTTTGTGTGCACTATTTTTTCAGCCTATAACTCTACTCATGGAGTCATCAGATGCCATGAATCTTGCCTGTTTAACTGCAGGTTACTATCGGTTATTAGTGGATTCAAGACGTTCGATATTTAATGTGACAAACAAAACCGCAGCAAATCGAGAAGCAGGTACAGTATAACATTAGTTGTATACAGATAAGAAATACAACAGAAAACTAAACAACCGTGTATGAAAAATAAAATATACCCCCCCCTTTTTTTTATATGGTTGGACTTAATAAATAAATACAAAATGTTTGTTTTAAACAGGTATACCTGATTCCACAGATTGAAAGGAAACTAAGTTAGTCTGCCTGTGTGCTTGCTAGGACCAGTTCGCCACCCCCCACCCTCCTTAGGTTCAAAATGTAATGTAACCCCTCCCTCACCTTGTTCCATTGTCAAGTGATGGATTCTGGGCCTTGAAGAAAAAAAATCATCCATAGTTACTGTAAATAGTAGATGAGGTTGAAAAAAAAAAAACCTCCATTACATTTAATCTTTTATCTAACCTTAATTTGTTACTAAGTTCTGAGTTTCCATATGACACACTTCCCAGTGGGGAGTCATCCCAATGCTATGCCCAAACAGCTATGGTATAACCTGAGTTTAATCGGCCAAAACTGAAGGGATTTTGATTTATGAGAAACTGAATGACCAAATTGTATGAAAAGGCTTGCCAATGAGTAGACAGTATATGACTATAAATATTGGTTACTTTAATTACTCTAATGGAAAAAGTCTGCTTCCCATTGACAGTTGCCTTATTCTACATAAACTGAGCCTCAGGAGAAGCCCTCTACTTAATAGTTCATCCAATGCAGTCCTCCTTCTTTAGATTCAGAATTAGGGATTAGCACACATGCATGCACTGCTGTGCTGGTTTAACAAGTCTTATATGGTATTTTAGCTGCTACATGAAGCTATAACAACAAAATCGTACAATCATAAATATAATGCAAATAATGGTGGCTTCATGTGAGTCTTGTAAATGACATTCATACCAAAACATAAATATTTGTTTAGAAAATAAAGATGCTAACTAATTGCAAACTTTCAAACACAAGAAATAACGTAAAAGAATAATATTGCAAGCAACTGTACATTCTATGAATTAGGATTTTCAGAGAATCACAGCTATCAATGGATAATCATGTGCATTATTAGTATGACTTCTGAGAAATTCATTATAACTGGTATCATCAAAATGTATGGGCCTTTTGGTATTCATGTAAAAATGTGTTAATTTCTATTGCAGGGAATGAAACACGAATCAAGTATAGTTACCAAGATTGTGACTGGAATTACTTGCCAAAGTCAACTATCTTTGGTTTTGAAGAGAATCAAGAGAATCAAGATTCTCAGCAAATATTTTCAGACTTGAAACAAAGAACTACAAATGTTGTAGGCAGTCCACTTTGTCACACTGATCATAGGAGTTTGTATATAGAAACTACATTTAATTCAGGAGAACTTGATCAGCAGCTTACCAAACAATGTGAACATATAGATCTAGAGAACAGCTTAAATGTAAGACAACCATCAATAATTTCAATCTCAGGACTGGAACACACTATCACAGCACAAGATTCTCCCAGAAGCGCAAAAGTATCTTTCATATTTGGAGATCACAACTTGGATACAATAAATCCTCAGACTCTGGGCTATGAAAGGTTGGTAGATGAGAGCCCTGAGATAATTGATAAACAAAGTATAATTTACTTTAATAATGCCAATGACATCAAAGACTTGGAGTTATCGCCAGATGCAGAGAGCATTAATTTTGCTGCTAATGCTGTTTATGCAAATATATCTCAAAGAAAAAATTTTGGTAATGCAGAAGGCATAGAAGAACCATTACTACACGATATATGTTATTCTGAAACCACAGATGATGCTGAAGATGATGATGAAGCAAGCTGTGAGGAAGACGTTATGGTAGCTGAAGAAAATAGAACAGATATTCTCAGTATGTCTGAATCTAGTGATGACATCATAGACCTGACATCACTTCCTCCACCTGAAGGCGATGATAATGAAGATGATTTTTTGTTGCATTCACTGAATTTGGCAATTGCTGCCCCGCCACCTGGATTTCGAGACAGTTCAGATGAAGAAGACTGTCAGAATTTGTCAAAACCAATCAACGAACTCACAGGAGCAGCTAACAGTATATCTCATGATGATATCCCTGTGTCTCTCATTGATGCAGTCCCTACAAACACAGATGAAAAACCTAAAACAATCCTGGAAGAAACAAGTGATCTTCAAAAACTGCAAGATTTGACTGTCTCTGAGGAAAACCAAAGAGATGACACCTCAGGTTATTTTACTATTGTGACTTTTATTCATTAGCATACCATTCCATCCATATGAATCATCTCATATTTTTGTATTTTGTTTTTATCATATTCCATATACAAACCATATTTCATCTTATTCATTGGACTTAAGTTTGAATACGTTTTATGTTTTTTCACCCTAATAGTTTTTTTCTGACTAAAAATATACTAAACATTTTTAATATTATTCATGAAAATTATAACTATTAAACCTTTATTAATAAGCTCCTTTTTTGTGGTGTATAGGTGTAACAATATTAAGAGCATATAGTCCGGAGTCATCTTCTGATTCTGGTAATGAGACAAATTCTTCAGAAATGACTGAAAGTTCAGAATTAGCAACAGCACAGAAACATCCAGAAATTTCAGCACGCACCATTTTGCCTGTTAGTGAAGATTATCAATCCCTGATGGAAGAGCAAACTGATTTTTCTGTAGCCAAAGGTCAAACAGGAAGTATAACTATCAAAGCAACATCATCTTTAATGACTCGGCAAGCTACAGAACTGCAATCAAAAGATGTGCCTTCAAAACAGGTCATCCATTCGGATAACATTGAGATGGAACCAGAAACGATGGAAATAAAATCAGTATCAGAATACTTTAATAAGGTGCACATGGATACTTTGATGTACTCCTGTAAAAAGAAAAACAAGCTACCAGATGCTGAGGCAAAATCACATTTTGATGTAAATGTTATGGTTAAAAAGCAGTTTGGCAAAAGACCAGAATCTGATGGTGAACTGAAAACAAAATTTGAAACAATATCTTCCAAAGACTGTCAACATCTAGCTAATTTTAACCTAGAAAGGACAGCTTTTCGTACAGACAGTCAAAGATGGTATAATACTGCAGATAGAAGCGCAATTGATAAGCTATCAACCGATACACACCATATTAAAACACTGCCAAGACTGTCTGGTGTTGGGAAAACAGAGACTGATATAATGGAAGAAATTAATGATATTTCATTATCTGGACTTAAACAAGATGATATATTTATCTCACATGCAAATTACATGTCTCCATCCAAAGAACATACCATCTCAAAAGCTGATGATGCCTCCACAGAACATGTGTCAAAGCTTGTAGATCCTGGTGATAACCATGTAGCCAAGAACATTTCATCTTTTCAGAGTGAAGGACAATTTTCTCTTCAGAGCTCCCAATGTTCTTCAGTGGATGCAGGATGTAGTACTGGTAGCAGTTCTTGCCCAACCCCCTTGGAGTCTCCTCTGTGTACTGGTGATGTGAAACATATTCTCTCTGATGCATCAGTAAAGAGTAGTGTCTTGATTCCCCTTGATGAACGATCTTCTATGCTTCCAAATCTTGGGGCACCATTTACAGAATTACATCAACAAACTGAAGCTGTTTGTCACAGAATGAGTTTGCCAGTCATTCATGCACCAGTCAATGCAGAGCCAGTGTTTGGTACTTTAAGAGATGGATGCCACCGTGTTTCAAAAATCAAAGAAACCACAGGTACATGACTATGTGCTTCTAATTTATTGTTGCTCCCTACAAGTTTTTGTTACGTAATGATATTCCATGTTTGTAAGTTAGGTAGCTGAGATCGTCATCAAATACCAGATATAGATGATGGTAATGTTAAGTTCATAGATGAAAACAATCCCAAACAGAAGTAGAAAAGAAGAAGTCTTTGTTGATTTTCTTTAAAAAAAAGTATTTTGGAGCAGTACCATATGTGGCTTTAGATTAAAATGTATAACATTCCAAATTTTGTTGATAGTTAAAAAACTATAATCTCAACTTTTTTTCTTTGCTCTGACACATGCTGTAAGTCATGCTTAATTTAGCAAATATCAATTTAATTAAAAGTGCAGTAAATGAATATGGGTGCTAAATAAAGTGCAGATATCTACAGCTACTACTATCAGGCTTCTAGCTTTGACCACATTTAGGGATATGACAAACATGATGCTTTATTGCCCACAGGAAAAAAATATTTAAGTTAAAACTTATAAAAGAACTATTGATGGCCTTGTGTGCTGGTAACCCCTAAGTCATTGCCCCTTTTGCCAATTTATTATCTACCTCATAAAAAACAAATATTTCAGCTTCCTGTGTTTCCTCTTTACCTTTAGAAAAAACAAAACCATAATTAAAACAAAAGGCAAAACATATTTTCAACACAAACCCTATTCATTGAACTCATTTTTGAACAAGGGAGTATACTGCCACTTTAATGAGAGGCAGCAAGGTACTTCACCATAGCAGTAAAGATAGACTACCATATGGTGGCCACAATATCTATGAAAAAATATATCACAAATAATAATACATAATATACATAATTTCCTCTGAAATTCCAACCTAACCTAATATTCTTTTCATCAAGCCTAGTCCCTCATATTTAGTTTTACTGTAGAATAACATTTTCAGCTACGACTTTTTTGCTTTTTTGTGTTCATGAAATTTTTTCAAAAATGCTTAACAAATATCTCTGCTTTTCTACTACCCCTAGTGTAGCTTTCACAGAGCCTGCAAAAGGAAGAAAAGCAGGTGGCCTTCCAGCAGCTGCTTCTAAACATCCCAAAGGTGACTTTACAATACCATCCAACATTTGTTTAGAATCCCATGTGCCAATTCAAAATCAAGACTTTATTCATCCTCACCAAGGGAATCTGGCATGTGCAGCAGATATGACATTGCATCCATATGAGATTGGTGGAAGCCTGAAAATGCCACATAACCGAAAGGTACTTAGACGCAGCAGCAGTGTGATATCAAGATCTTCGGGCATGGAGTGGGCAGACAAGAATATATCTTCAGTAAGCTTGTGTCTGGATAGCACAGAGACAGGTCTGAAAAGCAGATCTGAAAAACAAGTGGAGATTCCATTGGTTAGAAAGATATCCAAAAGTTGTTCTCAGAGTTCTATGAATTCCATCAGTGAAAGCAAAAAGTTTACAGCTACTGGGTCTATACAAAAGGTACAAAAACAGTCAAGAACATTACCTTTGTTAAAACTAGATGCCAGCAACTGGAGATGCCGGGGTCCCTTTAGCTACTGCTTCCAAAACAGGGGCAATAATGGTGAGGAAGAAGATGAAGAATGTGAAGAGGCGGACAATGGAAATAATAATGAGATAAAGGAGAATTCATGTGTGTATATATCACAAACACCAGCTGAAAAAGTAGGTGATCTGCTTTTATCCCCAGAATGCAGGAATAAAGAACTTGAATCACCCATGGTCACCACAAACACTACCGGTAAACAAGATATTGATATTACTGCTAGACAAGCTGAAATTAATTACCATGACATGGACTTTGATGAAAAAATTGCAAGAATAAATGCACTAAAAGAAAAAGTTTATGCAATACCTGATGGATTTCATGCTGCTCAAAAAGATGCTAATGAGTTACTCTGCCTAATACGATCAAATGTCGGAAAAGGGGAAGATGCAAGTGTAGAAATGTATGACCTCAAGCTTTCTCAGTATAAATACCGCTTATCCATAGAATCAAGAGAATTAGGAAGTGCCTGCAGGAAAATGGCCTCCGCTGACAAAGGCCCAGAGGAAATGCTATTAGCTATGAATTCAAGCTTTCAAATTCTCTGTTCTTTAACAGAGGCCTGCATGCGACTAGTTAACGCAATGAACTCTGAAATTCAGCAACAAGAAATTGTAGCTAAAATAGATGAGGTGGTAATAAACTATATTTGTTTACTGAGGGCAGCAGAATCAACATCGGCCAAGATGTTTAATGATCCCAGCATTAAAGTTCTGGCACGTCAATCAAGTACTATGGCTGCAGTTGTAAGCACACTAACACGTTCTCTTAAAATGCTTTTAAACAAGTAATTTAAATAAGTCATTTCAGAAACTACCTTTACAAAGCCATACATAAACTTTTACTTAACATATGTAAAGACCAGTGTAAATTCCATCCCATTTCATCCCTTCCCACCTTCTTTTAAAGACATATAAAGTAATATAATGTTACTTTTTCAGGCACAAACCTGGCTCATGATAACATAGTTCATCCTTTCAATTAAAAAAAAATATTCAGGAGTCTAATGAACTATGGGAGTTACCCATAAACGAATTACAGGTGCACTTTCTAAATCATCTGCATCTTCCTCTTTTCCTCTGACCCCAGTCATGTAGGTGATAAGAAATAGAATCAGTATGTAAATAGACAATATTTAATATTTTAAATTATAATTTTTAAGCGCTGAAAATGATGACATATGTTTTGATTCCAAGAGGGTACTATGATTTATTAGAGAATATATATATAATAAATAAATTAACGTTTTTTGGTTCATGCTGTGCTCTTGTGAAGTTCTTTACCTATAAAGAAATAAAAGTACAAGTGTTTACAGAACAAAACATCTCTAAACAATAAAAATATTCAAGTTAAAGTTAAATATTAAAACATATTTTGAAAAAGTTTTATTAATGGTGATTTTCCTATGCATGTTTACTTTTTTTTTTTAACTTACACTAAATTGTAAAATCCCCAAAGTTGCACTGAATTTTAGTCCTGGCCAGTTTAGATGTGGACACATATTATTTGCCTTGTTTGCTTATCTCAACTACTCCTGCTAGGTCTATGGCACACGGAACTTTTTAAACACTCATCTTTGTAGCAGCAATAAAAATGCAGCTACGTGCTGTGGATAATCGCCCAAGGACATGAATAGAAAATGCAGTGAACTGTCATTACATGCAAAAAAGTTATTTTTTCCCCAGATATCTGTTCTCTAAACTAAATTTCACCTGGTCCATTGTGATCAATGGTTCCTAATATAATAGATATTTCCCCAAAGCCACATACAAAAAGAACTAAAATTATTTTGATAAAAATATTAGACATACTACAAATAAAGCTATTTTTTTAAGTAGTGGCGATGTGAACCTTATGTGTATGTATTGTATGTTTAGGGCATGTTGTTACAGACTCTGTAAGGATGGTCATTGGTCCCCTAAGGAATAGCATCATAAATAAAATAGGCAGCATGAGCTGCTATGAGACACAGTTTGACACAGTATATTACTATATAGGAGATCCTACTTTAAGTATATCTAACTCAATATAAGATCCCCCACTTATGAAGGGCCCAATACTGAAATGTTAGTTTGGCAATAATAATGTGAGGGCTGGTCTGATTCCCTGCAGGACCCACGGGTTCAGGGTTTGGGATGACTTTTGCACACAGTTTGCGGGTCGCTTCCTGTGATGTCAAAGATGGAGTAGGTGTGTTAGGATCGGGTGCAGGTAAAATTTTTGTCAATCTGCACATCACTAATGGGTTTTCATATGTCTGCTTGTATGAAGGCAGTATATTATTTACCAGATGTTTCCATTTAATATAAAAGGTCTTCTTCAGTCTCTTCCAATTAATTAGGATGGTTTTCCTTGCATAAAGTATCAATACTTTTAACAAATTATGGCATGCAACTTTCATGGTTGACACTTCTACTACATCTAAGAGAATGGCATGTATGACAGAATGCACTGGTAATGCTATACTTTTCTCTATACAACAAGCAATGAATTGCCAAGATTTCTGAATGTACAGACAGGACAACAACATAGCGAGCAACGATTTGGAGACCTACCCCATCTGTGGCAGTTTTGATTAAACCTATGACCCAGGAAAAATATCCTTACAGGTGAAATATTTGTATATATGCTATATATACCCTACCAGATAATGTGTATACAGGTCTTCTGTAGTCCCTCTCGTTCTTCATCACTGATCTCCCTATTCCAGTGTGCATTGCTTGTGGTAGGTTTGTACAGTTCCTCACTTCACCTTCTTCTTGATGTTGTAGAAGAGAGGGAGCAAATACATCTGTAGCCAATGAAATCTGGAGGATAGCTTCAGATTTCATTGGCTACAGTAAATGATAGGCAGCACAAATGATGCATTTTGGTTGATTGAAAAAAAAAAAACACTCCAAATCTGCATATAGAGGGGAAATGGATTCATGAGAAGTGTGAAGAGTAACTTGATTATTTCATAAAGTACAGCATATTTAATTAATTATATTTAGAAAGTTTCTTATTGTGATTTACCTTTCTCTTTTCATTATAGTTCCTCTTTAAGGACCTTGGTTCTTAACTGCCTGGTTAGGTAGCTTTCATTTAGTCATACAGAATGTCAGGGACAATGGCCACTAAAGTTGCTTAGTAAGGACAGAGGAGGAAGCAAGTACTGGGGAACAGGCAAGACAGGCAAGACTGGAAATGTTAATTTTGTGAACATGCGAAAAAGGCTAAACAAACAAACAATCTTCAATACATTCACTGACAGACGTAACCCAACAAGCATACATGGCCTGTGTTTTCTGTTAGCACAGTGTCTCATGCGATCCAGAGAGTCTTTAAATTGGCTTAAAGGAATGATGTTTCTTCAGTTTTCAGCATTTTGCTGATCATAGCAAATGTCATGTGAAATAAATCTACAATTTAATATGTTACACGGATTTTATGAAGCATTCGATCTGATACGTTTTAGTTCTTATGAAGAAACATTTTCGCTACATGGGAAAGTGTAAAAAAAAAAAAATGAATGTTAATATTAGATGTTACACATATATGGTGTTTTTCCCAAAGTGCTGCATGTAACATGGTTGCAGTGCTCAAGCAAGATCGAGACATTGGGGAAAATTTACTAACGGGCGAAGTGACACCAGCGTGACGTCATTTTGGTACTTTGGTACTTCGGCACATAAACTATACACTGGGCTCATGTGTAGGGCAATATAACAACTTTATTTTATTTTATTAAGGTTTCCCGGGCTTGTGTAGTGTAATGTATTTGCTGCAACATATACGTCCATTGAACTTTAAGTTCCTGCCGTATGCAAATCAGGCAACGCTGGCGCAACTCCAATTCCCTTGGCGCAGTAACGCTAGCAAAACTTCGCCAGCGTTTGGTGCCCTGGATGAAACTTCAGATTTTAGTGAATTAGCTTTGTCCTGGCGAATCTATGCATGGCAAAGTGTTGCGCTGTGAGCGAAGTCGTCGTTGGTGAATTTTCTGAGGCTAGTGAATTTGCCCCATAATGTGGGCAATAAAGAGCAATATACGTATACCATGCAGGTAGGTATACCACTATATATTCAATGTGCCTTGCTTTAAAAACCTTCAGCCTCGCTAGGGAGTGCATACAGTGATTCTTAAAGCAGACAATATTGGGTGCTTTATCAGATGCAGAACTTGGTCCTGGTACTCTGCTGGACACAGGAATGGCAATGCAGGGTTCATTGTGCCCATTTGTCAGCAAATCTTTGTTTTGAAGGCTTTGTATGGCTTCTGCTATTAAAAGAAATACCATTGATTGGTTTTCTTTTCCTTAGCGTGGTGCTCAGTTTATAAATTATAACTGATAGATAATTTTTTTTACGTAATGTTCTGCTTAAAAAATAGATTGGTTTGACACCAATAAACTTGTTTAACCATAATTTCAGCATTATCATACAGCAGACTTGAAAATTATTAGATATTTGATCACTTTGGGTTTGCAATACTGCGTTTAGCAGAAAGAGGGCAACGACAGCAATTATTTTCAGGTTTATTAGAAGAAAATGTTCTATGCATACTGTGTGACTGAATGGCGGTGCCAGAATTTCTGTGCTATTTTCCCTTAGGAGGCGTTTCAGTATGTCACTAAAATATACTCTCACAATTAGCATGGGTACGATTTACTCATTTACAGGCAAGTTATTCAATTTTTAGACATTCATTTTTATATTGAAAAAGTAAGTGTGATCTATTCACAACTCCTGCACAACTCTAGACCCCGCCTACTGTGAGAATTTGCACCTTATTTCAACCTCCGAAGGGTAAAAGGTACTTGGTGCTGTTAGATAGGTATTCAATGTATAAAATCCTTCACATTGCTCAGATGACTTTGTGCTACATATGCATATAAATATCCTCAGATGTGCCATTTCATTCAGTAGTTATCCTTTACTCTATATACAACTCTCAGTCTTTGAAAGATACATCTTGCCCAAACAGAGGTTTTGTCTTTGAACAAAACATGTCACAGCATCTCTTTGCTTCAGAGCGGCTTTTGCATGTACAGAAGTGGCAACGGCCTCTGTCACCAATGAATTCGAATGATATCTGGATTGCCTGTAAAAAAAATCCTCTGTAAATGAGGTGACATTCTTTCAAACATTTGCTGACAAGATGATTAATGACCCCAGATTATATATATATATATATATATATATATATATAGACACACTGCATATGTGTCTATAACTACACAATTACTGAAAGTTTTGGACTCCTTAACTTTAGGGCAACTTTAGTTTTAATAAAGCTGTGCATTTTTTAGTGCAACATTCCACTGTGTAATTTCACTTCTATTTTTCATAATATAGAGAAACATATCAAAATACATGTAATTTTATGAATGAACCCCCAACAGATTTGGAATGAAACCCCAACAGATGTTTCCAAAGTCAAATATGTATAGTTTTCTAGAGATTTCATACTTTTGTAGACCAAAAACTCCCAGACAGTACACTACCAAATCTGCAAAGCACTGCTCCAGAGTAATGATATGCTGGCCGGCCTGAAACCTGCAGGACCCGTAAGTTAGGTAGGTTCGGGCCGACATACTCACACTTTTAGCCACAAGGAGTATTATTGAATAAAATCCAGTATTATTAGCCCTCAAGGTATTCATGCCTCTACCTATGACAGGAAACAGCAGTGTAAAAGGGTGGTGCAACCAGGCAGAGGATCTGAGAGGAACGGAGGTATTGGCCAGGAATGTATGAAGCCACAAAAGAAGATATATATTGAGGTGCCGAGAACGAAGGGCTTTGAAATGTGAGAATAAGCTTATAACATATTCTTTGCTTTATGGAACACCATGATAAGGATTTTAAGAGTGGAGTGGCTTCTCGTCTCTATATTTGAGAAAATTAGGATTCTTGCAGCAGAATTGAATGCAGACTGAAGAAGTGACATGTTTTGAAAGTGGTGTTTAGAAAAGGAGAGGGCAGGGCCGCCATCAGAAATCACGGGGCCCTGTACGATTAACATTTCTGGGGCCCCACCCACCACCACATGCCCCATGTTAGAGACCCCTCACACCAACAATCCACACAAACATGGGTGCCAAACCTATTGGTGGCCAGGGTCCCCCTATAAGTTAAAAAAAATGGTGGTCAGAGGTCCCCCACAAAAGTTAAAAAAGACTTCACTGGTGGCCAGAGAGGAACGGAGGTATTGGCCAGGAATGTATGAAGCCACAAAAGAAGATATATATTGAGGTGCCGAGAACGAAGGGCTTTGAAATGTGAGAATAAGCTTATAACATATTCTTTGCTTTATGGAACACCATGATAAGGATTTTAAGAGTGGAGTGGCTTCTCGTCTCTATATTTGAGAAAATTAGGATTCTTGCAGCAGAATTGAATGCAGACTGAAGAAGTGACGTGTTTTGAAAGTGGTGTTTAGAAAAGGAGAGGGCAGGGCCGCCATCAGAAATCACGGGGCCCTGTACGATTAACATTTCTGGGGCCCCACCCACCACCACATGCCCCATGTTAGAGACCCCTCACACCAACAATCCACACAAACATGGGTGCCAAACCTATTGGTGGCCAGGGTCCCCCTATAAGTTAAAAAAAATGGTGGTCAGAGGTCCCCCACAAAAGTTAAAAAAGACTTCACTGGTGGCCAGCCTCCCCCCCCTACAAATTAAAAAAACACTGGTGGCCAGCCTCCCCCTACAAGTTAAAAAAAAAAACATTGGTGGTAACGGTGCCCATAGAAAAAGTTTAAAAATGGTGATCAGCCGCCCCCCCTATAAGTTAAAAATACAAGTTGTGGTCAGGGCCCCGTAGAAAATTTAAAAAAAAAAAAACATTGGTGGCCAGCCACCCCCTACAAAAAAAAACATTGGTGGTCTGGGGCCCCATAGAATATTTAAAAAAAAAAAAAAAACAGTGTTGAGTGGCTTTCCGGTTCTTTTTGCCTCCTTTCATGGCTTTAGGTCTATTTATGGCTTCAGCTTCAGCTCCTTTTGTGGCTTCGGGTTTTTTCGTGGCTTCAGTTACATTTCCACTTCAGATCTTCGGGACTTTGGTGCTTCACTTCGGCACTGTCAAGGGGGGTCTGGCTAGTTTGAAAAGTGCAGCACAGCTGGTCCCCCTTTAGGCCCGGGCCCAGTATGACTGAACTCCCTGTGCCCCCCTGATGAGAGCCCTGGGAGAGGGAGTAGTCAAAGATACTAGACAATGTGCTGAGTTTACAGAATTAATAAGCATGCCATCAGTAGGAATACACAACCTCACTGTCCTCACTGTAAAGAACCACCTACGTTGCTTCAAATGAAAGTTCTTTTCTTCTAGTCTGAAGGGGTGGCATCTGGTACGGTGATCCTCTTTATGGGTAAAAAGGTCCCCTGCTGTATGTCCTCTAATGCACTTGTAATTGTAATCATGTCCCCTCACAAGCACCTTTTTTCCAGAGAAAACAACCCCAACCTTGACAGTCTACCCTCATAATTTAAGTCTTCCATCCCTCTAACCAGTTTAGTTGCCCATCTCTGCACTCTCTCCAGCTCATTTACTGTATATCACTCTTAAGGACTGGAGTCCAAAACTGAACTGCATACTCCAGATGAGGCCTCACAGGGACCTATAAAGAGGCATAATTATGTTTTCATCTCTTGAGTTAATGCACTTTTTTATGCAAGACAGAACTTTATTTGCTTTAGTAGCAACAGAATGACACTGCCCAGAACTAGACAACTTATCTACAAAAAGCCCTAGATCCTTCTTATTTAAGGAAACTCCCAACACACCATATAGTGTATAACTTGCATTTATATGATGAGATCTCCCAAAAAGTGTATGGGGAGAATAAAACAAATCAAGCACAGAATATTGTGGCACCCTTACAATAAGTGGGACTGGTGATGAGGTTTTGAGAAAAAATTAAGAAAAGAGCTAGGGTGCAGCACTGCAGCTTGATTATGCTTAGCCTGAGCATGTAGAATTTATACAAGAAGGGATTGGTCAGCCATATCAGAATGGAGAATTGACCTTTGGTTTGGCAGCATGGAAGATGTTAAAGAGTTTGAGTAAGCTCAGCAGCACAATGCTTGAGTAGAAAAGTAGGTATAATTCTAGTGCAGTACACATACTGTATGATCACATGTATTTTTACACATATTACCTTATCTGTTCCATAGGCTATTTAACATCTTGTAGTTATTTGTCATAATCTCTGGGACATAATTAGGACCTGGGATAATTTGGGAATTAATCATTGCTCCTTTTTGGTATGGCTGGCACATTATTTCACTCCTAAATATATCTATGAGCGCCATTACTTGGAAAAATTAATGCTATACTTTAAATACATAGATATTTGAATACTGATAGAAGTAATCTTGGAAAAGCTTGGAAAAAAGCAGACCAAACAGCTAGTAAAGTGTTTGCTATGGGTCCATATATTATATATTATAAAGTCAACAGTGTGTCTTAATAACATTGATTCTCATAGGCTTTTTTTAAGTGCCATCTGTTTGCCCACAGGGTTTTATCTCAAAAGAAAGGTGCCTTGAGAAAAAAATGCCATAAAAGTCCCCTCATATCATTAGCGTAGGTTTTTTAAATTTTTTTAATTCAACTCCTCTAAGCTCATAGGGGCAAATTCACTAAGCACCGAAGCGCCTAACGCTAGCGTGAATTTGCTAGCGTTGGGCATTTTCGTTACTTCGCAAATTCACTAACGGACGCTGGCGTAACTTCGCTAGTGAAACTTCGCACCCTTACGCCTGGCGAATTTGCGCAACGGACGTAACTACGCAAATTCACTAACGCGCGCATTGTTCTGAACGCTACCTTTTACGCCAGACTTCCTTCGCCACCTCAGACCAGGCGAAGCACAATAGAATAGATAGGGATTGCTTCAAAAAAAGTTCAAATTTTTTCAATGTCCCATAAAACGCTGGCGTTCTTTCTTTATTATGGGTGATAGGCTGAAAAAGATCGAAACATTTTTTGGTGCTCCCCTCCTTCCCCCCTACATTTCCTAACTCATGGCAACTTAACTATACAGTGGGCACATGTGTAGGGCAAAATAAAAAATTTATTTGATGTTTTGAAGGTTTCCCAGGCTTGTGTAGTGCTGCTACGAATACTTCCATTGAAATTTGAATTTGGCGCCGTATGCAAATGAACCATCGCTAGCGTAACTTCGCTTTGCTTGGCGAATTAATACTAGCGCAACTTCGAAACCTTACGCTACCCCTGAGCGCAACTTCGGATTTTAGTGAATTTGCGGATTTTGGTGAAAATACGCCTGGCAGTGCAGTGCAGCGAAGCGCAACTACGGTTTTTAGTGAATGTCCCACATAATACTTCTGTTAATATGAAAACAAATTCAGAATGATAAATATTATTTATTGTTTTAATTATTCATATTCATATGTTATTACTATAAATATAATATATACTGTATATTCTCTTTCTATAAGCTGTGGATGACTTGTGGATGAAATAGGTGTGCAGTGCATTAAAGACTACTACCTGACTTTATATTAATGCAGGGTAAGAGTGGAATTCGAAACAGGCCCTTACTGTACTGTGAGGTGTAACAATGTGGCTTCCATTTGTGAGTCAATGAGTTAGCAGATCAACTTAAGTCCAAATACTTTTCACAAAGGAGCACACTTGGCAGTAATCCACTTGTGATGATAGATCTCTTTAAGGTTTGTTACCCACCACATGGCAGTGTTCTATAATTATACTATTGGATCTTTGTTTTGGCCTGGCACACATTCAAAATGCTTTAGTGTGCTCACTTATCAAAGTTTCCTCATTGATTTGCCCACTACTTCCAATCAGTTCTTATATTCATCTCAAGCCTGACCAATTTTTAAAATTACAATATGTGCATAAATAACAGTTACATTTCTGACTCCACTAATGAACAAACTGATTTTAAAATAAATGACAAAGAAGTTGCTAGGCTAAAATAAAACATCCTATTTTCAGTATGAGTTGTTTTACTCCATTGGAATGTCATCTGAAAATATTACAGATACCATTTTATGATGATATTATTGTTCTCAGTGGATAACAGTTGTTCTATAGTGTCTATCATCCAGCTGCTCTATGTTTCAAGACAATAAAGGGTTGCTGTTCTCATCTAGTTTCAAGGTTGTAAGGTGAACTTCTCATAATAATTGTTTTTGCTGTTATATTAGAACAGACAAACACAAGGACACTAAGGTAAAAACACACAAAACTAAAACATGATCTAATTACATGTTATCATAACATGTTGAGTACTTAAAACAATTGTCCTGCAGAATTAGTAGACTTACACTGCAAGATTGATGTTTAACAAGCAATTTTCACAGCAATGGATGTGAAGGGCGACAAATCAGCAGAAAATTAATGATTTCTTATTTTATACAGGAACAATAAAATAACAGAATTAATCACTTATTTAATAAAAAAAAAAAACAGCAGAGGTGGTGGCATTGCCACCCTATTGAGTCTTAGGTTTTAAACAGTGCTTGAAAAGTTCTTATGGTATGTATATTTCTGCTATGTAGAAGCATTTATTATTTATTTCACTAACTGCTACCAGCAATATGAAAAACATCAGCTAAAATAGGAGTTGGTGAAATGTAGCCTTGAGAGAAGCCACCTGCCCTTCTCATTGTATCATTCCCATAGTTATTTTTAATTTATGGTGATTATTAATCAAAAATGTTATGAAAACTAAAATATGTTACCTTTGTACATCATGAATTACTTTCAAAAGTTTTTTACCCAAGAGCTTTTAAGTTTATAACAAAAACATAAATAACAATGTACTTAAGCCTTTAGTTTTTAAAATCTCTTCATTGACTACTTTTGTTCGCTCAGCTAACTTTGCTAATTCCCATATATTTGGGTTATCAGTCACTTCCATTTTAGTATCCCTATCTGCCATTCCCTCTCTTTCTTCCTTTTGTTACCTTTTACTTTAAACAGATCTGAAGGGGAACTATAAATAATATCTATACACAGGCCCAATAATCATGCTATTTGACTGACTGGGCCATGAGTCAAATTCAATGATAAAAAAGTGTTAAAGAAAAGCAGAAATTCGAAAGTTAAAATAAATTCATTAAGGGGCAGATTTATCAAAGGTCAAGGTGAATTTTCGAATGAATAAAAATTTGAATTTCAAGCAATTTTTTTTGTACTTCGACTAGGGAATAGTCCATATTGATTTGAATTTGAAAACAATTCGAAAATTAGAATATCGAAATTTATAATGTACTGTCTCTTTAAAAATTTGACTTTAAACATTCGCCATCTAAAACCTGCCGAATTAATGTTTTAGCCTATGTGGGAAATCCTAGAACCTACTTGGAGTCAATTGGTGGAGTTGAAAAATCAACGGTTTTTGTGGGAAAAACTTTGAATCGAATTCGATTGAATTTGCTATTCCTTTGATTCGAATTCAGCTGAATACTGACCTATTCAATCAAAAACGGACCTATTCGACCAAAAAAAAAAAAACTTTGACTTAATTTCCCTAAGTGTTCAAAGAAAGCAAGACAATATTTTCTCCATGCTTAATTCAGAATCATTTTATATAATTCCATCAAAAAAAGACAGATGTACATAATTATCTACTAGAATCTAAACATAGGATACATGATACATACATCGTTCAGCTTAGCTCTAGAGGGGCACATAGGTCAGTCTAAAAAAGGGGATATGACCTCATCTCTAGCATTTGTGTGGGTGATCATTTAGGGAACAGTGATCATAACATGGTCTCCTTTGAGATTCTGTTGCAGAAGCAATTCTATAAGGGAGTAACTAAAACACAAAATTTCAGACGTGCAAACTTTGATAGTATATGGGCATCTCTGCAACATATTAAGTGGGAAATGCTTTTCAAAGGGTTAAATACAGAACAAAAATTGGAAGTCTTTAAAATGCTGCTTAATAAATATACTTGTCAGTATATTCCCCTTGTAAGCAAGGAACGTTATTGCAAAGCAAAACCTATTTGGTTCAATAGAAGTGTTGGTGTTGAGGTAGGTAAGAAAAGACGTGCTTTTAATGCTTTCAAGTTAGCTGGGACAGCTGAATCATTTATAAGGTACAAGGAGGCCAATAAATCATGCAAACAAGCTATAAGGCAAGATAAAATTTATATGGAAAAGGATATTGCTGCAAGCAGTAAAAAAAATCCAAAATAATTTTTTAAATATGTTAATAGTAAAAAAATTAAGCAGGAAGGGGTGGGACCTTTAGTATCACAGGGGGGTCAGCTGGTTGATGAAAACAAAATAAAAGCGCAGATTCTGAACTCATATTTTTCATCTGTTTACACAAACGAAGAACCAGTTAATGAAGGTTTCCTTCTTAATAGTCCCGATTCTAGTAATACAACTAATGTTGCATGGTTCACACATGAGGATATTCAAAAGAGACTAGAACATGTTAAGATTAACAAAGGTCGGGGCCAGATGGTATTCATCCCAGGGTACTTAGCGAGCTTAGCTCTGTCATTGCCAAACCTCTTTACTTAATTTTTCAGGATTCATTGAGATCTGGCATAGTGCCGAGAGACTGGCGAATTGCTAATGTGGTGCCTCTATTCAAAAAATGGATTCGTTTTCAGCCTCAAAACTATAGGCCAGTTAGTCTGACGTCAGTGGTAGGAGAGCTTTTCGAAGGGTTAATAAAGGATAAGATACTGGACTTTATAGCAAATCATAATACTATGAGTGTGTGCCAGGGTGGTTTTATGCGTAATAGATCTTGCCAGACTAACGTAATTTTTTATGAGAAGGTAAGCAGGGACCTTGATTCTGGCATGGCAGTGGATGTGATTTACTTAGACTTTGCTAAAGCATTTGATACATTGCCACACAAAAGGTTACTGGTTAAATTAAAGAATGTTGGCCCGGAAAATAGTATTTGTACCTGGATAGAGAACTGGCTAAAAGATAGACTACAAAGAGTGGTGGTAAATGGAACATTTTCTAATTGGACCAGTGTTGTTAGTGGAGTACTGCAGGGCTCGGTACTAGGTCCCTTGCTTTTCAACTTGTTTATTAATGACCTGGAGATGGGCATTGAAAGTACTGTTTCTATTTTTGCAGATGATACTAAATTGTGCAGAACTATAGGTTTCATGCAATCGAAGTCGTAGTATCCTATACGATTGGCGAAGTATCCAAAAGATTACTTCAAATTTCTTTACTAAGAAAATTCCCTCGAATTTACTTCGACCCTTGATAAATCTGCCCCTTAATGGCAGTGTGCTGGGAGTTTCCTTAAATGAGAAGGATCTAGGGGTTTTTGTAGATAATAAGTTGTCTAATTCTGGGCAGTGTCATTCAGTGGCTACTAAAGCAAATAAAGTTCTGTCTTGCATAAAAAAGGGCATTAACTCAAGGGATGAAAACATAATTATGCCACTTTATAGGTCCCTGGTGAGGCCTCATCTGGAGTATGCAGTGCAGTTTTGGACTCCAGTCCTTAAGAGGGATTTAAATGAGCTGGAGAGAGTGTAGAGATGTGCAACTAAATTGGTTAGAGGCATGGAAGACTTCAATTTTGAAGGTAGACTGTCAAGGAAAAAAGGCACTTGCGGGGGACATGATTACACTTTACAAATACATTAGAGGACATTATAGACAAATAGCAGGGGACCTTTTTACCCATAAAGAGGATCACCATACCAGAGGCCACCCCTTTAGACTAGAAGAAAAGAACTTTCATTTGAAGCAACGTAGGGGGTTCTTCACAGTCAGGACAGTGAGGGTGTGGAATGCACTGCCGGGTGATGTTGTGATGGCTGATTCAGTTAATGCCTTTAAGAGTGGATGCTTTTTTGGACAGACATAATATCAAAGTCTATTGTGATACTAAACTCTATAGTTAGTATAGATATGGGTATATATAATTTATGTGAAAGTAGGGAGTGGTGTATGTATGGCTGCTGGGTTTTCATTTGGAGGGGTTGAACTTGATGGACTTTGTCTTTTTTCAACCCAATTTAACTATGTAACAATGTAACTCAATATACAACCAGAGAGCGATAGCAAAAATGCTTCTCTGTAACCAGGGTGTATGAACAAACCATGCTATCCAAGAGCATCTTCATGACAGACTATTGGGGGAGCTCTGGCAAGGAGAGGTGGCTAAACCGACCTGAAGCCTTCCACCAATCAACTCCTGGATAAGGCTTTGTCTCTGTTCGCTCATTGCCTGAGCAAACAAGTTTTGTGTGTTGAAGTGGTGTGGAAAAGGTATTTAAATTAGTCAATGGGTTCTAGATTAGCTCAGTATCAGCTATACTCACAAGCAAGAGGTTGGGGCTCCCTAATACAATTCCTGGCACTTTTGTGAGTTAAAGTTCTGCATTCAGCTATACTCGCAAGCAAGAAACTGAGGCTGGTTAATATAACTGACACTGGTGTGGGAATATAGTTCTAATAAACACCTTGAGCCTGCCACATTATGTACTGCTATTCCAGGCTCAGCCACTGGGAACCAGCACTTACCCCAATACGTAATATAAGGCACTAAGTTTGCCCAGGAGCAATAACCCACAGCACCCAAGAAGATGTTAAGCAATGCGGATTCTCCGCAGGTGGAGATTCCACTGCCTTGCAGCTACCTTTGCCTTTCAACTGCAGGTGGATTTCGGCACAAAATGCAAAATGTTGTGTTTCTGTGCCTTAATCCACCACGTTTGCTTGCACCAGAGCGGAAACAATGCTTCTCAGTGCAGGCAGACCAGGAGCGGAAGAGCAGCTGTGCAGCGGAGAAACGCAGGCTGAGATCTGTTGTCTGGCCCTGGCCTAAACATGTAAATGGTTGCTATGGGTTACTGCCTCTGGGCAAACTTGGTGCCTTTTATTACAGAAACCCATTAGAGTCTTGAACCCTAACACAGACCTATAATAAAGAAAGCATGGCTTAGCCATCATTGCAATAAAATTGTCTCTATTCCAGGCATATGCCCTGCCTCTTCTGGAGACATTTACTGATATAAAGGAATAGTTCAGTGTGAAAATAAAAACTGGGTAAATAGATAGGCTGTGGAAAATAAAAAATGTTTCTAATATAGTTAGTTAGCCAAAAATTTAATATATATTTCAGGTATACAGAGGCCCAAACAGCCCCCACCAGCCCACTTTTAGCAGCCGCTCTGGCATTTGCCAGAACCCACAGATTGCCAGTCCGGGCCTGGATGACTTGTACCCAAAATTGCATTTTGCACACTGCTCTTGCAGTCATAAATGAGCCTTATTGTTTACATTACATAATAGTGCAAAATAGATATAATTAATAAAATTACTTAATTTAAATGTAAAATGTTCTGTTGGTTCATAAGAATGTACACAAGTAATTTGTGATCACAACAGATGAAACAGATGCCAGAATCACATGATGACTCTTTCTGTAATGTTAGCATTCCCATGTGAGCCTTTACTTAGATCTATAATTGGATTAACATAAAGAAAGCTGATGATGAACATGATTTTACCCTGTCATAAACATTTTTCTGTTACTCTAAATTGCCCATGTACTCATGGAAAGAGATCCCAGACTATGTTTACTCCAGGGAATCATGCCAGACCAAAGGAAAATGGCCTAATATTTTTAACATAGTCTACATTAAGTTTATTTAACATTAACTAGACAGTAAAGTATGAGCAGATGGAATACAGTATCATGTATCTTTCCTTCACTGCCTAAATACGTTTATATATAGAAGGTGAGATGCCAAATTAGATGTCTTTGTTTGGATTGTCAATAGACTTCAATATCACCATAAGAATAAGGAGCGGATATCAGTGCAGAAACACAAAAAGTATGCATTTTTGCGCCAATATCTGCTCTGACGCCATGCCTGTAAATGGAGCTACTGTACAAGAAGGAGCATATGACTGTGTACAAATTGCAGGCGGAGGAATGCAGATGATCCGCTGTGTGTGCCCTTGGCCTAAGACACAATTCTTACAAGAATTTTTTTAATAAGCATCACAATTCAAAAAAAATGCTGAGAGAGAAGCTGGTACAGGAATGGGATCCATTAGAAAGAAACCCATTATCCATAAGCTCTAAATTACAGTAAGGCTTTCTCCCATAGACACCGTTTTAAACAATTCAAATTTGTAAACCTGATTTCTTTTCTGTCTGTAATTATAAAACATAACCTTTTATATGAGCCTAACCAAGATATAATTAATCCTTATTGCAGGCAAATTGATCTTATTGGGTTATTTAAGGGGTTATTTATCAAAGGTTGAGTTTTTTCTACTTCAAATGAACTCACAACTTGAATGTTTACTTAATTATGAAAAAACCCGAACGTAAAAAACTCGAATGAATGCAATCGTGGGGAAAAACTGGAATACTCAAATTGATCGAGTTACAGAAGAAAAAAAACTCGAATAGCTCTAACTCGAGTTTTTGAGCTCAAACCACTGAAATAAACGGAAATCATGAAGGTTATTATATATTAATTATTATAATATTAATATATTATTATTACTATTAAACTACAATGCTGCAAAAAGCCTGAATTTGAAAACCCAGCATCTCAAACCTGTACAAATCAATGGCAGATGTCCCTATCCCAATTTGAAGATATCATGGTCTGCTCTGGGTTTACCCCGATAATCCGAAAATTTCCGAAAATTTACCTGAAAAAAATTGTATGATTCTGGTTTTCGCTAAATTGTATTGAGTTTTTTCCTAGTCCAATTTATTCTAGTTATTTTAATGATAAATAATGCAAAATCGCGGATGGGAGTTTAGTAGTTTTTTTTTTTAATTAAAAAATTTGCTAAAAAATTTTCAGTGGGTTTTTGCACGAAACTCGATCAATTCAAGCGATTGCAGGGTTTTTTTCTATTTGAGTTTTCGGGGTTTTTTAACCCCAAACTCGCTCATTCAAGTTTTTCCCCTTCATTTTTTTCTTAAATTAGAAATCATTTGAGTTGTGAGTTCGTTTGAGGTCTAAAAAAGTTTGCATAACTTTACAATCAACTTAGGATCCCATATGTAAAAAAGACATTTAAAACCAGGTGACATTACTCTGTAACAGGGAACCAACACTATTGTACATATAGGTTTAATTTATAGTTTATATAAACCTTTGAGGAACAATGTTTGTACTGTGGCTAGGGGGGTCTTTATCAAGAGCTTTGGATGGAAAATTACATGTTAGTGGGTAAGTATTCGATAATAATTGATTAAGATTCAATACACTCACGGTTTCACAGGAGCATCTTAGAGTATTTATGGTCAGTGCAGTCCTCTTTCAGGTCATGTGAAACAGCATATGTGATATCTAGAATGAAGAAATAAAAAAATTGTTATTCAACACCAAATTAAGCATAACTTCCTACTTCATTGTCAATTGTAAAATAATTTAGGCAGGATACACCTCACTTCCCAATATGGGTTACATTTTTTCACAAAAATATGCTGTGCCCTTACATCCTTTGCATCTCGAGTACCTGGCCCAGAGCATGGATAGAACTAGGTTTGCCTCCTTCTGTCTCATTGAATACCAGGCAGGGGGCGGAGCCACAACGTTATGGGAATCGAACGATTCAAAGGATTTTAATCCATCGATCTAACGATTTTCCTTCAATCAAAAAAAGCTTAGAAAGCTTATGGGGAAGGTCCCCATAGGCTAACATTGGTGCTCGGTAGGTTTTAAGTGGCGAAGTAGGTAGTCAAATTTTTTTTTAAAGAGACAGTACTTCGACTATCGAATGGTCGAATAGTCGAATGATTTTTAGTTTGAATCGTTCGATTCAAAGTCGAATTTTGTTTCTTCGAATCCTTCACTCGAGCTTAGTAAATGTGCCCCCTGGTGTCTCGGTTATCAACTGATAGCCAGGTTTAAGCTAATCTGTGGAGTATAGAGAATGCCACTAACATAAACAATGCAATTACAGATACAAATATAAATGTGTTGTTCCACGTGCACTTATTAGAGGTACTACAACATATATTCCATTAAGCTAACAGATATAAATCACAATAGGTCAATATTATACTCTTTAGTCAATCCCTAACTAGCCAGCACTTTTCATAAATTTCTGAGTGGCATTCGATATAAGGGTTATGCTTACAAAAATGAGTTATGTGACCAAGTACTATATCCACTCGCAAAATTAAACTAAATCAATAAGTTATAATAACTATATCCTATACATCGGTACATTGGTAAACACATATAAAAAAGTAAGGAATGCACTTAATTACAAAAGCAAGTTAGCTCCCACTCTCTGTTGAGGCCCCCATAATTCTTAGTGGTCTTTAGTTGGTATATCCAATATGCCTCCAACCTCTGAAGTTTTTGATCCAGATCACCCTTGCTCACATCTCTGGGGGGTTTATCTATAATTTGAAAGGTCAGATATCACCACCCTGATGTTTTTCAGCAGATGTTTAGCTATAGCCGATTTCGAGTCTGTACGGTCAGTCGCTGACATATGCTCTAAGATGCGAGTACTTGCCATTCTAATAGTTTTGCCCACATATTGGGCCCCGCATCTACAAGTCTCCAAATAGATAACACCTTTCGCCATACAGTTAAAATATTGTTTAATGTTATAGGTAGTCCCTGTCACAGAACTTTGAAATATTTTGAAGACCTTCATCAGTGAACAAGTCTTACACCTTGTGCGTCAGCACTTATATACACCCTTATATTTTAACCATGTATTGGTGTCACTCTGCCCCTTAGTAGTGAATAAACTTCAATGAAGATGAATTATACTAAATAAACCATTTTGGTTTAATCATCTATAGAATCATTGTTTTATTCACTGATAGAATTACCATAGTTCATATGATATCTATGATAGATCTATAAATCTATGAGCATAATAGTGATACTTAAGCTACTCCATGTTGGGCCCAATGCATTATTGTCTTCTGCTTGTTTGTGCCATGGACTGCATGCAAAGTATTTAGATAATGCTTTTATTATGCATTCCGTATATACTCGAGTATAAGCTGAGCTTTTCAGCCAACAAAATATGCCAAGCGCAAAAACGGTCGCCGTCTAAGAATAGTCACCAGCGCCTAAAGCTGGCCATAGACGCAAAGATCCGATCGTACGAATCAACGTACGATCGGACTTTCCCATCTCCCGACCCTCCACTAACCATTCAGATCAAAGTCTTTACCATTCCGATCAAATAAGAACAGATCACCCAATGTTCTGCCCCTGACAGCAATCGTACGATACTTATGTCTGACAACACTAGTGACAGTCTCCCTCTGAAAATCGTACGATCGGCAATACACGCAGAGATATTATCGGCAGGCGACAGAAATTTTCTAACCTGTCCGATCGACCAAACGACCGATCTCCGACGGACGAAAAATGTCGGGACTCTCCACACACGGTCCGAAAATCGTACGAATCCACGATTCGTACGATCGGATCTTTGCGTCTATGGCCAGCTTAAGAATAGTCGCTGGCGTCCAAGAATAGTCGCCGGCGTCCAAGAATAGTCTCCAAGAATATTCGCCGGCGTCCAAGAATGGTCGCCGGCATCCAAAAACGAGACGCCGGCACCTCCAATGGGAGCAGAAACCCTCAATTTTTTTGATTGAAACTTACCAGAAGCTGCTGCATTTCTCACCCTCGGCTTATACTCGAGTCAATAAGCTTTCCCAGTTTTTGGAGGTAAAATTAGGTACCTCGGCTTATACTCGGGACGGCTTATACTCGAGTATATACGGTAAGATATGGAAATATAAAAAGATCCACTACTTTTGAGTTCAGATTAAGTAAATGATGCCAGTATTTTTTTTGTGTTTGTTTCTGTTTGTATGTCAATAAATAAATGTTCCATGCTTCTTTATGTAATTAAGGTATATTTTCAAAATGTCATTTTAAAAATAATATGGGCCACTTATAAAGAGTCCTCATGTTAATGATTTTAATTTTGGTTACTACAATTCTTCGTTGATTGCCTTTGAAGGGTCATATTTCACATCTTGTTTTCTAAATAATAATAGATTTTTGAATCTACATAATTCACCAGGCATCTTCTTTCAGAAATGGAGCATCCAAATATATTCTCAGTATTCTCTGTAAACTGTAATCAAGTGATTTTCTTTGAATAAATGTTTATTTTACTTCCATATACAGATCTGCCTCAAGCAACACTTTGTTCATCCAAATCCCTATTACAATTAAAAGTGAATCAATGCCTTCTATATTTGACATATACTCTAAAAATATACTGCTGCAACAAATACATTTCCCCAATTCTACTTGTATTATACAGATGATTTTGTTAAAAAATGGTAACTCACATTTACATACCAATAGATTGCAAGTTATTGCAAACTGCATAATTTATGAGGAAAAAAAGAAATTTTAAGTACTTTGGACCACATGTAAACAGTTGTTTTTAGCCCCTCTAGTTCAATTTTATCCTGCATGTTATCCAGTGAGGAAGGTGAAAATAACAATAATAAGATGTACAGACTCTAAGGAAGTTACAGAGACAGAAAAGTACCTCATGATGTAGAGGATATCCTTAGACCTTAGGAACCCTCAGGTCAGGGTCAATGACCTGTTTAAGCACTGGTGTAAACATAATGCTTAATTTATTTTATTATAATCAACCTTGGGATATTATTCAGGATGAATGAGATAGTTCAGAGAAAAAGAAGCATTCTTTCCACGTCTTCACATTCCTGTTTGCAAAGGATTTCCTGGAAAAAAGGTGTTCCTTCAGAGGATGATGCCCTGGTGTCCCAACTGTCCAAAAAAACAGCTCTCCCAGAGACTAATGCAGCTGCATTTAAGGATCAAATTGTCAGTGCATAGGCAAGCAGAGCATTAACTTTGTGGGTTCAGGCTCTCCAGGATGGTATCCAGGATAACTCCCCTTGAGCACCTAGAATATTTAATGCAAATTTATTACTAGGGGATGGCTTTTGGTACGACTGTGTCACTGAGTATATGGAGTTTAATGGCAATTGCTTGTTCAGAGAGCTTGAAAAGATTTCCTAACTGAGGAGAACCTCTCTGCTCCCTTAGTCCATGACAAGATCATTCTGGGCACAAGGAGGCTTTTATTTAAGGGTCTGGATTTTGTTCCTCCAAGGCATCACCTCCCTCTGCAGAGGGCCAGTCCAAAGGGAAGTTTCAGTTCAGACCTAAACAGCCACAGCAAACCCACAAAAACCACCCACAGACAAGTCCCTAATGACTGGATCAAACTCAGGAAGTATGTAAAACCGTTTGGTGAGGTATGAATAGGATCAGTCTCAGGTGGATTTGTGTTGGAACTAAGTAAAAGCTGCAAGCTGGGTTTCAATCCTTTCTCCCAGGCTGACTTTTTCTATCCAGGGTACTACCAACAGACCAAATAAGATGAGTTATTTTTAAAGATTTTTTGCAGATCCAGAAGTAGCACCCATTCCATCACAGAAGCTGCTTGAGATCTTTTATAAGAATTGTTCCAAGACGGTTCCTTCTATATGGTGTTATATCTAAAGATTCTAAACAAACAAATGAATCAGTTATTCCAGATGCTCCATATCCATGAGTAGGGGAAATTCCTGGCATACTTATACTAACAGAATGTGTATCTGCATGTTCTATATCTGGTTAGGTCACTAAATGTGCCTTCCTTTAAAAACATTAACAATGTGTGGCTCTATCATTTGTTCTTACATTAGCCCTCAAATATTCAACATGATTGTGGTGATAATGACAGCAGTCTTTCAAATTCAGATCCATACAGCATGCATACTAGGATCTTCACCAGAACCCTCTTGTGGAGGTCACAATTCATTCTACTTGGGCAATAAGTGACTCTAAGTAGTAAGGAGGAATACTGACCATGTGGTCTTCTGTACACACATTAACATGGCTCTATGATTTGAATGTGTCTTCTTCTGCAACAGCAATTTTGCCAGGCAGGGCCACCATCAGGGGGGCACAGCGGGAATAGCTGTACCGGGCCCCGCGTTTTTTGAAGCTTGAAGGGGACAACACTTCCTGGATTTGCCGGGCCCCTTTAAGTCGCGAAGAAGCCGCTGAAATCCGCCGCCAATTAGACCCAAAAGCTGCCAAAAAAGACCTGAAGCCACGAGCCGAAGTTGGAGTCCCGAAAACCACAGAAAAGTCCCAAAGCCATAAAACGAGCCGAAGTTGAAGTCCCAAAGCTGTAAAAAGACCCAAAGCCACGAAAAGAGACAAAGTTGAAGTCCTGAATCAGTGAAAAGACCCAAAGCCATGAAAAAAGCCAAAGTTGAAGTCCTGAAGCCTTAGAAAAGCCCCGAAGTCACAAAAGGAGCCGTAGCTGAACTCCTGAAGCCACACATTCAGTTCTACTGAACACCAATGTGTTTTTTTAAACCCATAGACAAAAAATTATTAGGCCCCTGCCACCAATGTTTTTTCAAAAAAATACTCTCTGGGGCCCCAATGTATTTTTTAACTTGTAAGGGGGGCCCTGGCACCAAAGTTTTTAAAAAAAAACAAAACTTTTATGGGGGGCCCTTGTGTTAACATTTTTTATTTAACTTATGGGGGGCCCTGACCACCAATGATTTTTAAAAAAAACTTTTATGGGGGGTCCAGGCGCCAATTTTTTTTTACTTATGTGGGGGCCCTGACCACCAATTATTTTTAAAAAACTTTTAGGGGGGCCCTGTTGCCAATGTTTTCTTTTTTTAACTTATAGGGGGGCCTTGACCAGCAATTTTAAAAAAAAAAAAAATTACAGGGGGCCCTAGCTCCACAATTTTCTTTTTAACTTATAGGGTGGGCCCTGACCATCAATGGCTTTTTCTAACATGTGTGTGGGGAGGGTTTACTATTTTTAGTGCTGATGTCTGCGTGGTCTTTTAACTGTGTTGTGTTTTAGGGTGGGCAGGATGTTGGGTGGGGCTTGGAGGATGGGTGGCCGGGGCCAGTGATTTCTAATGGCAGCTCTGTTGGCACTGTCGTTCGGGCCATGGTTTCTTACCTAACTTACCACATTTGAAAAACAAATGCTCTGTGTTTTTGCTGCTATTGCCTGAGAATACTAAAAGTTAAAGATGAACAACACCTAACCTCCAAACTGTCCTGTTTTTAGAGGGACAGTCCCTCTTTTGACGGCTCAACCTGCAGTCCCTTGTTTGTACTGGAAAGTCCAGTTTTTCTCTGCACTGAACAGCCAGAAAAAGAAACAAAGTTTCTAACTCAATTGGCATCTGGTAGAGAGCCCAGAACAGCCACATCTGCAGATATGATACTTTTGTTACAATTTCGAGATGAGCAAATAAGTAATTGTAACAATATAAGATAACAGGTCCCTTGAGAGAAGTTAGACTCACAGCTTAATGGGCAATTCGCCTTCATTAGCAAAACTGTAATAACTGCAAAACAAAACACCTCTCTTAATTAACACGTGACTTTGTTAGAAGGTAAAGCAATGTTGCTGAGACATTTCTCATCTCCCTGATGAACGGGTCGCGTATTAAAGCAGTTTCCGAGCAGACGCGCGACTTATAAGGCAACACAGTCTATTTGTAGAGGTCACCTGAAACACGACGCGCTGCACCGACCCTGCTACTACTGCTTTGACGAGAGCAAGATGGGGCTAAACCCACCTTTTTGGGGAGGAGCCTGTGAGACGAGGGCGGTCTGAGGTAACAGGACACTGAGGCGGCATCACTTCCTTTTCGCGGCAACTCCCCTCTCCTGCCGCTGCTTCCACGGCAGCCACATGACACCGACATACAGGGAAACTAAAGGAAAGAAACAAGAAGCGTAACGAAACGATTTCCCCGGTCACAAGCAGGACAGCAGCACGTGTTGTGCGGCTCCCGCCAGTCTTTCTCCCGCCATCTACTTTTTCCCTCTCTATCTCCCGCTGCTTCTCCGGCAAATCGCCATGCCTAATATCGTGCTCTTCAGCGGCAGCTCGCACCAGGATCTGTCCCAGAAAGTGGCGGAACGGCTGGGACTGGAGCTGGGGAAAGTGGTGACTAAGAAGTTCAGTAACCAGGAGACGAGGTGAGTGCTGGGGGAAGGGCAGACTGTCAGTGAGTAGCAGCAGCAGCGCTACATGTTCTTCCCAGGAGGTCACAATACATCGCACACGTGCATCTTATAACGCTCCTAAATTTGGCCCGTGCGCTGCACCGTGGCTTCGGCATTTCCCTCCTGACCCTCATAAACAACTGCCAGTCACACTGTCCTAGCTGCCACCTTCATTCATAACAATACGGCTTCCTGCGTTGAAGGCAAAAAACCAAAACATTCCTTGTACAACTTCAATTCCTAAGAATTCTGGGAGTTGTAGTCCCTGCACAGATTGGACTCTGCAGGAAGTTTGCGTTTATGGGTTATTTTTATTTTTGTCAACATGGATATCTGTGCAGAGCAGCGGAAACCGTGTTATTTATTCATTTCTACATTTACAATTTATGTCTAGAATTGTATTCTTCTGAGGCGTATAAAGTTAATACAATTGCAACAATATAAGCTATCTGAGCATTCGCTTATCCTTTATTTATATAGTGATGACACAGTCCTCATCGTTCACACCAGTCCCTGCCCCAGGGGAGCTTACAATCTAATGTCCCTATCACCAGGGGCGATCCTGGTAATTTTGCCACCTGAGATCGACCTTCCTTTTGCTGCCCCCACCCCTCTCCACGGCACTCACCTCTTCAGTGCCCGAGGGGGTCGGGGGTGGTCCACGTTGCACCGGAGGGGTCGGGGGTGGTCCACGTCACTAGTGCAGAGAACGTGATTGCGCTCTCTGCACTAAAAGAGCTGAATTTCTGGGTTGAAAACTGGAAATTTGGCTCTTGGCAAACGGGGGCGCTGCCGCCTGAGGCGAGTACCTCAACTCGCCTCATTGGTGGAGTGCCCCTGCCTATCACATTCACGCATACAGTTGGGTCTTTATTATCAGGAGGAGATTAACCTTCCTGGATGTTTTTTGAGTGTGAAGGGAAACAAGTATGTGTAGGAAACCCATGCAAGCATTTGATTTGCTAGAAAGTTTAACTTAAATTTTTATTATAAATAACAGAGGTCAAAGCGGATGGGGGGGGGGTTGTTTTTGGGAGCTGCGAACAGATCATATAGGCCCGGACTGTGGGTTCTGGCAAATGCCAGATGGGCTGCTATAAGGTGCCATAGAAAGTCAGTATTTAGTGGGCTGATTGGGCCTCTGGGTACCTGAAATGCCATGGCCTATTTTATTTCTCAGTCTGGCCTTGAGCACACATCGAAGTCCACATGTTGTGAATTTTTGTCTGTTTTTTTTGTCTGTTTATTCTAAGGCATATTATTGTCTCTGCGGTAGCTATGGGTACATGGCTGTTGGACCTGCTTCCTGGATTGATCTGGCTGATACTGGAATTTGTCTACTCTCAGTCCCATGGGGTTTGCTGCACAGATTCTGGTTGATAATGCTGTCCTCAACAGAGCCATGTATATACAGTGGTGGTAAACAATGGTAACAATGCTTTGGAAACCACTGCAAAAGTTAACTTTTTTTTCTGCCAGTTATGGTTCATTATCTCTGGCTACTTTTCTGGGTTGGGTACATGATCAAAATCAACTGGGGGGAGGGGGGACCCATGTATATTTGAATCATAAGTGTTGAGAAAATCATTTACTTGTCATAACGGCCCATACATATGGCCTTATAGATTTTATTTGCTGCCATAAGACTGTCTGTTCGGCTACTGCATCATAGGCAAATTAGTCATGATTTACCTGTTTACCAATCAGACTGTGTTTAACTTGATAGCTAACCTGTTGACTTGCTAGCTGTTCGTGTTAAAATTGGCAGGAGAACAAATGAATGGAGGGCACACCAGTCAGGTTTAAGGTTAAAGGGTTAAGGAGGTGCAATATTAAATCCACAACCACTCCCATAAGTGATTAAACATACCATTTTGTTAATATCTTGGACCTGCACACTCCACAATTAATGCTAATATTCACACAGTGGTATTTGTAAAAAATGAGGGTGTGACCACAAAATACATATAGACAAATACAAGAGGTCCACTGCACTCTACCCATTATCAATATATTTAAGACAGAGACATTTTGTGCAAACTGCTACTGAAAATGCCTTACCCTTTTAACAAAACAGGGATTGTTTGTCCATATATTGCAATATATTTAAGATGGCCAACTACGTCAAAGTCATCCCATATCTGGCCAGTCCTATGCTCAATTTTATCTGATTCATTAAGAATTCTATTACTTCATTTTACAGAGGGACTAGGTTTTGCCTGCAACTTACTAGCTGCTTTCAAAGTAAAACTCCCATACTTGGCTGCCCTTTTATTAGACACCAGTGGGATCACCTGACTATAGCTGGGAAGGGTGGGAGCTACAACATGGAGCTGGTCACTGCTCCTGTATAACTATAACAAACAAGGGAAAGTTGTGCTCCCCACTAATTTTTAAAATTGTATTTGTCTCTCTCTCTGTGTGTGTGTGTGTGTATATGTATATATGTATATGTGTGTGTGTATATATATATATATATATATATATATATATATATATATATATATATATATATATATATATATATATATATATAATATAAATTATAGTGCATAATCAATACATAAAGAAACTATTTTCTCTACAATTAAGGTAAGTCAAAATCATTTAGCATCAAGTATACAATGCTTAATTATTACATACCACCACTCTGCAACATGAAAAGTAAGCCTACATGCAAACAGACACCCTTGTCAGAGAATGAGATTCACCCCTACGTTTTGGCGTGAAAGCCTTTATTAAGGGGAATTCTGGTGTGATGCAATTTACTAGCCGCATAAATACCCTATTGAGACGAACGCCATCCTCTCCAGTTTCGTGCGCACCATTGACTTCCGGGTATGTGACGTCACATCCGCATGCGTCCCCTTTGCGGACCATACGTCCAGCAATATTTCTCCCTGGCAATGCGCATACACAATCTTGTGTGTCTATGGCTATCGCAGCATAGCAACATTCTCATAATGAACACTTCTATTGTTTGCTAACCTGCACGGTGTCAGCTCAATATTGGTAAGATACTTGCACTAGAGGAAATGGGGTAATCAAGATTAGAATGCAGCTACTTACATTGTCTGTGATAACTGTTCCCTTAACTAAAAATTGGAAACACTTATTGATTTAACTTAAACGAGGAAACGTATCCGTCAACAATTATGTTTCCTAACTTTGCAGCCCAACTATTCGAGTCATGCCACCATCTTTTTTCCAGGGATCCTTTGTGGATGGTCTTGGCTGTGTGCCTGCACAGCAGTGTAGAATTGAATCTTTATCTGAACTTTTACTTCTGCTAATATGCACTGGCATCAGCAGCAGAATGGTTCCATACACGGAAAACAACATGGTGGGAGAGCATGAATAGTACCCTGTTCTGCTGCACGTCTTCGCTATTTCTACTATTCTATTAAGTGCTGCACGCCATCTTGTCTCTAGAATACTTGTTGCCACTTTGGGCTGTGCACAGGTTAATGATTATAACCAATGGGGGTGTCCAACAAATTTGTCTTGTGTTATAAGTTTAAAAAATTACTTACAAGTACCACGCAATTTTAAAACCTTGTAAGAGAGTGAATTCGGCTAAGTACTTTGACCCAAAGAAATGGACATGGAGGGCTGCTTGTGGGGTTCATTTTTAAAGCAATCATTTTTTGTTTAATCTCTGAATATCTAAAGTGCCTCATGCAAGCACTGCTCAGTTTCTTTGATCTCCCCATTGTTTTTAAAAATATGTTGCAACGTGCAACCATTCATTTGCTGTAGTGTCAAAGGTGATGAAATGGAAATCCCTTAACCAGTGATTATAAGGGTTTAGGCAGATAACAATTGAGGCTAGATTGTGTTGGTTCACTTGTAAAGTAGAAATTTTGACTAGTATAGGCTAGTGGGTCACATGACTTTTTCTGCAGGCGGAGAAGAAGCCAATTCAAGCCATTCCTTTACTTCTTACAAGTGCACTTGTACAGGCTTGGCATTAGCCTGTGAGTACACACAGTAGATTTTTGTTTGAAAATGCATTGTTTTGTGTTTCTGAGTAGTAAAGTGCCCAATTAGAAATGCAAGTGGAGAAATTTTAAATCAACAGTCACTGGCCATGCAAGAACTTCTACAGGTCCATGCAATTATCACCAGCACCACTTTCTGTGATCAGTAACCCAATGCCTTGTAACTTAGTCTTTCAGTCAACACACACTTATTTTCAGGGTTGATCTGATACTGCCCCCTCCTCCAATCCTACATGGTAGCATATGCACATTGTAGCATCCTGGGGTTCAGGGTACGTGACATACATGCACCCTTCTAATCCACTCCCAGGAGTGCTAGATCTTTGGGTTTTATGATATGGATGGCAGCCCAGAGCAAATTTTTATTGGGGATGATCAGACTACAGCTGCCCTGTTCCCAAAAACTTTGACTTACTTTTATCTTACTGTTTCTTCTGAAGTTCAGTGTTGTATCTCATTACAATATATTGAAGCTATAGTTGTTATTCAGTTATGCAATAAAAGGTACAGGTCTTATGACCCATACCAACCAATCAGATGTTACATTTAAACAGCAGACCAGCAAATGATACCTGCTGATTGATTGCTAAAGGTTACTTTGTGCTTGTTATTACATTAACCCCTTAGACTCTTAGAACAAACCACAGATTCATCATTACTTGAATTATATTTTGAGGCTAATAAAAATACTTCTCTACTATAGTCTCGTATTCACCACAATCTCTGTGGTGCAAATTTGCAGCCTTACTTGGCGATATGGAAAAGTTAGAAGTCTGTCACATGCGCAGCTTATGGTTTGTATTGCTCCACAAGTGCTATCAATGAAACAAGTGTCTTGTTCAAGTTACAGGCAGGGAAAAAGGCACATGTACATACAGCTGAATGCAAAAGCTTGGGCAACCCTTTCCTTTTTTTTTACCTGTTCAGTTAATTGTGTAAGTGAAAAGTAGTTAACACTTTCTGAAAGAATCAGTGTGTTAAAAAAATGCAAATCCACAGTCACATTTTATTTAAAAAAAAATATAGGAACAAAGAAAATTGTGTCTTTGCACACCCTTCCACTTGGCCTGTGATAAACATTGTTTTTGCAAGGTCCTTCCTTCCTAATTACCACATTAGGCCTTACTAGCTTTTATGTTGCCTAAAGCTTAATACAATCACCCCAAAATGGCCTTTCACTAAACAACCATGAGCAAAGAAACTGAGTGAGGATCTGAAAATGAAGCTAACTGGTACCTACAAAAGGATGTGCAAAACACTGAAAGGTCACAATTTTCACTGCCTGTAATGTTATCAATAAATGGCAGTTTAGAGTAACTGTTGAAGGCAAGGCAACATCTGGAAGACCAAGACAACTTTCAAAAGAACTGCCTGTAGCTGTCCAGAAAAGGCAAACCCTTGTACGACTGCAAAGGAGCTTTGGAGAAAGGAGCAGCTGAAGGTTTTGAATGACCCTCAGAGACCATAACATCATTGAAATTCTGTACGTAGAGCATAGACATGCGTGCCAGCCCAAGAATTAGAAGTGGTCTTCAAAATATATGCAAAAAGGCATATATTACTAAATATTGACTTTTTAGGGTTTTCAAAACTTTTGCATTATCGTTTTCTTTGTTCTTGTGTTTTTAATGTTTGTGAAAGAACGTTTAACTGTACATTATTATATGCAAATATGTTGTTACTGCAGTTGTTTTTTTCACTTACAAAATTAACTAAATATGTGATTTGGCAAGAGGCCTTTGCTGTAGCTGATAACAGATCAGCAGAATTCAACGTGTTTTGTGGTTACACCAGACAATTAATAGGAGCTAAATGCTATCCGTGGCTTTCTACAAAACTGCAGAAAAAATGCTGTTCTCAAATAAAATTTGTTCCAAAGAAAGTTTATATTTGTGAGTGCTCGATCAACAGATGTAGTAAGAGTATTTTTAAACATGGAAATAAATAACCAAATAAATATGTTTTGCCACATTTGGTGACAGATATATTGTGATCTTGTTTGGCAAATCAAGTTATTGGATAAATTGCTGCAGCTCATTAATCCTCCAGCTTCATGCTTATAAAATCAGGATTAATTTATTCTGCCATTGTAATGATTTTAGAGTGTTTTTGCACATAAGCATTTCCTTTTCAGATAAGCATTAGATCAGGAGGTTTGCACTGAATGAGTTGACTGAATGCTGGCCACCATTCATGCATGAGCAATGCTTGCTTGGTTTGTTCTTGTTCCAGCAGCAAAAACAAGGCATGTTTGACTCCCCAAGCAAAATGTCACTATAAAATAATGTTAGGTTTAGATGGAAATATTTCAGCCCAGCAGAATTCAGGGATTCTTTTGTGTGAATGGTTGACCTTGTTGTTCAAGGTAGTAAGGCCATAATTATGTAGTGTTATTTGGCTCCAGGTTGTGTTGTTATGGAAACACAACTTGGTTTTGTCATTCAACTAGAGCTCAAATGTTTTGTCAAGTTTGTCATCTAACACACAACATGCAAATTGAATTGCTATTGCTGTTTTTAAAGGGATACTGTCATGGTAAAACATGTTTTTTTTTTTTTTTTAAACACACAATAATAATTTTACTGCTACGGCAGACTCCTTTACTGAAATCCATTTTTCAAAAGAGTAAACAGAGTTTTATATATGTAATGTTGAAATCTGACATGGAGCTAGACATATTGTCCGTTTGCCAGGTGCAACCAGTCATGTGACTTGTGCTCTGATAAACTTTAGTCATTCTTTACTGCTGCACTGCAAGTTGGAGTGATATAACCCGCCCCCAGCAGCCCATCATCAGAACAATAGAAAGGTAACCTGATAACAGCTTCCTGGTAGATATAAGAACAGCACTGAGATGGCTGCCCACACACCAATTAATTAATCACAACTAAAAAAAATACACTTGTTGGGTTAGGAATTACATTTTACATGGTAGAGTGAATTATTAAGTGTAACCAGTATAATTTAAAATAAAAACACCATAAAAATCATAAAGGAAACCCTTTGTTTTGTTGGAGAGCGAGTAGAAGAAAATTGGCGAGCACTCCACGTCCACTCAATTGTTAAAAATGAAGAACTTAATTTCAACAGGTTAAAAGCAAACATTGTCCTGGCACGTTTCGTATCTGATACATAGTCATAGGCAAAGGCAAGATGTACCCGGGCAACCCTCTTAATTTGGTGAGTGCAATTCCTCCCCTTGTTACCCTTACACTTTGTGAATCATTGACCTAAGAGCAGGACCCTGGGTTCACACAACCGGGTCACTGTGTCTTTTGGGTGACCCGCAGATTCTGCCTGCTCCAGAGTTAACTGTTTAGTCTTAAAGTGGCAAGACCTTATTTCAATTTAGCATTAACCCTGGGCGGCTATATATAATAATTACTTTGAACCTACCGAACTGAGTATTCTTCTATTTTCCTATTGTTGGAGAGCGACCCAAACATAGTCAAGCAGCACAGAGACCATTCTTTACTGCTGAGATTGTGCAGCAGGTGTGGGGGTTGGGAGAGATGATTTTGTACTGTATGCACTGTGTACCTGACAGGTGCTTGGTTGCCAAGATACTTTTTGCTAAATGCATGCATTTCCTGTCAATTCAACTGCTAGAGTTGGATGGAAAATTTCCGCTGCTGTAACAATCTGGTTAAGTGCAAAATTATTTGTTCACATGCCAGCTAACTAGGAAGGGCTATTTTGTTTTCTTCAATGTTTAGTGTTTTATTCAGACTTTGATGTCTATAATTGCTTGTGTTGTTACTGGCATTTGTAAATTAAAATACATAAATTAATGGTCACCAGCCAGCCTCGCCAGGGCTTATGACCTTTGATGGATGATTTACTCCAAGTCATATTGGAAAAACACAGCATAGGTTATTTCACTTAATCTCCACAGTTTCCATACCTTTAGGTATGAGAAACACATTTCAAAACTATTTTTGTTTATTCCAACATGTTCCAGGTACAGATAGGGGAGCTGTTATCCAGAATGCTCAGGGGTTGTCTGGAAAGGGATCTTTTTGTGATTTGGATCTCCATAACTTAAGTCTGCTAAAATTATTTAAACATTAAATAAACCCACATAATTGGTTTGCCTTCGATCAAGATTAATTGTAGCTTAGTTTGGATCAAGTGCAAGGTACTGTTTTATTTTTACAGGGAAAATTAAATCATTTGTGAAAAATAGAATTATTTGATTGAACTGGATTTCTGGATAATGGGTTTCCAGATAATAGATAAAGTAAAATCCACAAGCACTCCCAGGCCCTCCTATGATCCTGTAATCTGGGGGCAAATCCTCTATGGAGACAGCTCTCCCATGGATTCACTGGAAACAACAAATGAGGAACCGGCACACAGAATTGAATGCAAAAGGTGATTGACCCCTAAGTGTTTAATGTATTGAGCAATACACAATGTTTCGGGGCTGGCCCCTTCGTCAGGTCATTTGATGTTGTCTATTGCTTGACACATTAAACACTTTGGGGTCAATCCCCTTTTGCATTCAATACTGTCTGTCGGTTCCTCATTTGTTGTTTCCAGATAATGGATCCCATACCTATATACAGGCCCAGCATCAGAAATCATGGGGCCCCGTGCAATAACATTTTATGAGCTCTAGACCTTATGGTTAACTGGTAGAAACATATGACTTGTCTCCCATGAGATCTGGTATGGAGGGGTTTAATCGCTAAAGGAATACTGTTGTGGGAAAAATATATATATTTTTTTCAAAATGCATCAATTCATAGTTATGCTCCTGCAGCAAACAGATTTTTTTTATATCTAATTTTGAAATTTGACATGGGGTTATACATATTGTCAGTTTCCCAGGTGCACTCGGGTCATGTGACTTGTGCTCTGATAAACTTCAGTAACTCTTTACTGCTATACTGAAAGGTGGAGTGATATCACCCTCCCTTCCCTCCCCGGCAGTCCATCAGCAGTCTATCAACAGAACAATGGGCAGCTAACCAGATAGCAGCTACCTGACAGTTCTGCTGAAGGATTTGTTTGCATTGCTAAAAGTGCTAGCTCCTAGCCCCACCTAGCGGTAGACATGAGAATAGCACCAAAGCCGGTAAACCCTTGCTTTTTCCTGCTTAGGTGCTATTCTCATGCAATGCAAACATGACCTAGGGTTATGGTACAATACAATAGGAAGGCTCAAAACAATAGCTGTTTCAAAGCAGTTCCATCCTGAAGTGCTGGCTCTTTCTCAAATCTCAGAATAACACACAATGCTCTGAGATGACTGCCTCCACTCCAATATTACAGCTAAGAATAACCTATAAATGGTAGAGTGAATTATTTGCAATATAAACAGTGTAATTTAGAAATAAAAATTAAACCATATGCACGTGCTCTGTGCTGCTGTTGCTTACTTAGCTTAGGAACCAACTCACAATATACAGTACACATAGAATATAAATGTCACAATATATGACTGATTAGTAATTAATACAGATAGTTACTGCAGGACAACTAGCATCAGATTTTAATAATCAGCCCTGTAGCATCAGCTTATATTACAGGCCAAACTCGTTTTCTGATTGATGATTTACGACAACCCCAGCGACTTTTCTCCCCGAATGCCTCCCCTCACTCTGCGCCTGGATAAAATGAAAAGTCGCCGGTGCTAATCACACACGGCGATTCGTTTTCCGAAGTTGCCTCACGAGGAAACTTCGGGCGACTTCGGAAAACGAATCGCCGCGTGTGATTAGCGCAGGCGATTATACATTTTAGCCAGGCGCAGAGCGAGGGGAGGCATTCGGGGAAGATTGGTCGTGGAAAGTCGCAGCGATTAGTCGCCAGGCGACTAAATCTCCCCAAATCGCCCAGTGTGTCCCAGCCCTAAGCTTAGCTTCTCAACAGCTGCTCAGAGCCCACTGAGCATGTGAGTGTTGCAGACACTTTCCAAGATGGTGACCCTCTGTGACAAGTTTGAAGTCCTGGATCATTGCTGCTATTGAGAAGCTGAAACTTTAGGCTGGTGCAGTAAGTTCAGTATATAAAATATGGCATTTTCAGCCACATTTTTAGTTTAGTTCTGCTTTAAGAAGCATACTATTACTCTAAGCAGTCACTTACTGGCAGGCTCCTTACAAGCCTATTTACATGTTTGTTTTTTGCTCCATCAAATAATTACATTTCCATTTTGTACTTTGCCTTTTGTAGGTTTTATATTGAACCATACACGACATTCCAATGTAAAAAGTGGGACATTTTTTTTATCACAAACCTAGGCCATGCATGGTGTGTTCTCCAATACTTGTCTCAGTCGAACGCCCTCTTCTGCCTTTTTGAGTAGGCTTTAACCTTTTTTGGTTCAGTATTCAGTGTGCTGTGCCATTAAAACAGAACTGTTGGGAAGGTTTTCCATACGAGGTTCTACACCCTGTAAATTTGGTCCTGCCCAAGTGTTCTAACCAAAAATGGCATCATCTCATCAGTGCAGTTGCAGGAAAATCAGAAGACTCTCTTCATGCAACCAGCTTCTACCAATTTCACATTCATCAGCATGCCTCACAATAAAAGATGGCTGTTGTGTGGAAATGTGGTCACATGGTCTCTGTCATACCCTTAGATCTTTGGGTCTTTTGCTGTCCTAGCAGCAAAAGAACATAGCATTAAATTATATACTGTAAACTTAACTTCTGTGTAATAGGAGTTTAATCAGAGCGAAAATCATTGAAAAACTGCTATTCAGTAATCAGCACTTTATAACATTTAGTTTCAACCTAGTTAAAAAATATAGGTATTTTGGCACCCTGTCTACTGCATGGCATGATTATCTCTTAAATGTTCAAGTTTTTGACCATTTTTTTTTTTTTTAATCATGGTATGAACTTCTTTTACTTGCTGTGGAAGGGACAATTTGAGACAGATCAATAGAGGTTTTGAAATAGATGAATATGTGTAGAGTACTAGGGGGCGCAGTGTGACACCTTTATCGTTGGATGTTGTGTCCCTTTAAACTAAGAATTTAAAATTGTGTTTTTAAGCTTTTTAGTGCCACTGACCATGTAATTGGCAATTATTGACTAACCGGACCTAAGTGCCATAGAGCAAAGATTCTACCATCTATTACTTATAGGTGGAAAAAACTCTTCTTATCTTGTTTCTATTAGTGATGTGTGGGGTGACCTGCATGTTGACCACCGTTTGGGCGGGTTCGGGTGTAAATTTGGCCAACAATTGTGGGTTAGGGTTGGTTACACATTAGTAGGGGGAGATACACTCCTCTTCTGCCTTGGACCAGAGGCATGAACAGAAGTAGGCAACAGAGTGAGAAGACGCTGGTACGGGTTGGTTCTAGCCCTAACGATATTTTTGCGTTGGGGTTGGGTTAAGATTTTGTGGGTTGGGGACAGGTGCAGGTTGAGAGTTTCCTGACCTGCATATAACTAGTTCCCAGCCCTAGGTGATGAGCATAATGTAGAGAAGGATGAATGGCACCTGTTGCTAAGGAGCCAATACAACAGCAGACACTACATGACAAGCTTGTGTGTTCTCCTATAACTTATATCCCCCCCCAGCACTGCCAGCTGCCCCCTGCACATATTGACCAACTAGCGCTTGCCATCCCCCGCTGCCCTGCCCCAGGTAATACACACACACACTTTTACACTAACACAGTGTTTTAAACTTTTTGCCTTTTACATACTGCCACACACACATAATACAGTACACAATGCACAATATTAGCTAATGTACACACACTTTCCCTATCTTTATTGTCTTGGGTGTTTTAAAATGAAGTGTTTTATTACCTAGTGTGTGCATTTTTTTTTTTTTATATTTTATTTGACAGGAGATTTTATTGGATTTTTACTCCAGCAGTATTGTTTTTTTACATAAAATGTTAATTGTGTAGTGAGTGGTTTTTCTTAGGGATTTTATAGTGTTTTGCATTGTTTTTGATGCTTTTTTTTTTATTTTATTGCCGGTAAAACATTTGTGTGCAAGATTTACATTTTACATGCCACATAGTTTTAAAATCCTATGATCTTTTACTTGATGCATATAAAGTAGATTTTTAAAACTTAAAACTACTACTGGTAGTTTGGTAGTTCATTTTAGTAGAGGTTATAATCTTTATCATCTGCTAGTGACTTTCCTTCACTTTTTGACTTAAAAACCTAATCAAAAAAAATGTTTTTAAATGTATTTATTTGGATCATTGGCACTGTACTGAACTGGAAAATGTACCCCAGTTTCAAGATTGATCTAGTTCTACGTGAAAACTTCCAAATTCCTGGGAAACATGCTAGTTAGGAATGGGTGAATTTGACCCGTTTCGTTTGGCCAAAAATTCGCCGCTGGCGAAATGTCACAGATGCCCATTAAAGTCTACGGGCATCAAAATTTTTTTGTCGTGTGGTGAAATTATTTTGATGCACATCTTTTATTTATTTATTTTTTTAATGACGCCATACAAGTCTATGGGCGTCACTTTCTCAGCGAAACAAGGCGAAAAAATTGGCCCATCCCTAATGCTATTATTTTATTGAGTTTGTAACCTTGCAGAAATGTCATAAGCAATGTATCTAATATTTCTGAGGTATGTTAGTGTTTACTAATCAGAGTTCTCTTTCACGGTAACAAGTAACCAAGAATGTAGAGAATGTGAGTTCTGTTACAAATTGGAAAGTTGCTGATAATCCTAGGGCATCCAAATTGCATGAGCTTTAAAGGACAAGGAAACCCATTCTTACTGATTTTTGCATGAAGACCACCCCACACCGCTGCAATTATTTTCCCTGAAAGTGCTTAATTTTCCTTATAGGATTAGTGCTGATGTACTCATTTGCAGGCACTATCTTTGATGACTACAAAGTCTCTCCTTCATCCTCTGCACATGCACTTCTTTAAATTAGGGTGCAGATTTGAATTATTTATTAAAATGGAGTCTATGGGAGATAGCCTTTCCATAATATGGAACCTTCTGGATTATGAGTTTCCGGATAAAGGATGCCATAACTGTATCAGCCCTTCCTCTGGCTCCTTTCCCAGCCTGTTTAGGAGAGCCTTTGGCTCTCACAAATTTTCATTGTAGAATACAGGTATGGGATCCATTATCCGGAAACCCATAATCCAGAAAGTTCCGAATTACGGAAACGCTGTCCCCCATAGACTCCATTAAAAACAAATAATCCAAATTTTTAAAAAATAATTTCCTTTTTCTCTGTAATAATAAAACAGTACCTTGTACTTGATCCAAACTAAGATATAATTAATCTTTATTGAAAGCAGAGACAGCCTATTGATCCAAACTAAGATATAATTAATCTTTTTTGAGACAGCCTATTGGGTTTATTTAATGTTTACATGATTTTCTAGCAGTCTTAAGATATGTAGATCCAAATTACAGAAAGACCCGTTATCCGGAAAACCTCAGGTCCTGAGCCTTCTGGATAATAGGTCCTATACCTGTACCAGCAAATCACCATCTTGCGAGTGAGCCAACATTACAAGGAACTGTAGTAAATCGTTCCTTGAGTTAGGGCTGAGCTATAACTGGATACCCACACCTTGCTGCACTTCTTGACTAGGACATAACTGCTGCTCCTTTACATCATAGACTGGGACTGGAAAGAATCTATTCAAAACTACAAAAAAGGATGGGGGGAAACACAATTTTCTGCCCAAATTTAAATCTTGTGACATTCATTCATGTTATTTATTATAAAACAATGAAGGCCATTTGTGCATGAATTCACTGCCCCTTTTGTTAAATTCTCTGCTCTGATCTGCTCATAAGAGAATGAATTGAGGAGCAAATATAATGAATGACTTTATGGTGTCTTATTTAACATTTTAGCCTTGTTTCCTGTCAGATGGCACGTGACTTTTAGTTTTATTGTGTTTTTATCACAAGAGTTATATGACCTGCACATACTGATTGCTGGAAGAGTTATAATGGATTATCTGTGTAACTGTGCTAAACACATTAAATATATGATCAGCAGCATATATTTTGTGCACACTAATATCTAAGGCTAGAACCGTACTGCAATCATAGTAAAAGATAAGCCCTAAGTTTAGTTGTCCTTTAACATTACTACTTCTACAAGCAGCTCAAGCTTAATAATTGCTGCTCTTTTATTTTCGCTCAGTTAGAATAAACGGGTCAGTTAGGAAAGCCCAATTTAGCTAGTTTCAACCATGCTGACCGATGTCTACCCATGTGTGTCCATAAACAATAATGATTGGACATCTTGGTAAATCCATAAAGCAGTTGGGCACTTTTTTCTGTGTAAATGACAACCGAAGGACTTTCCTGCTTGATCTAGTATTTAGGCCTCTGCAAAAGACAGAATTTTAGCCTTAATTAGACACTTTGGCTCACATTTGCCAGTGATTTCAGTCTGAATGTGCAGATCTGCCTATGTGTACTCCGTGTAATATATATCAAAGTTTATGGCACGTTCTTAGACTTGCTGACAATTTACAGTTGTCCTTCATTTGTAGTGGAACCGAGAAGTATTTACTTTATGTATCCATTTTCTTCCCCAGATAAATCTCAAAACAAATGTTTGTCTTGCAAAGCAAATGGTCGAATGTGTGAAGGTTACTGTTTAGCTTTGACTTCTCCTGCAGCTATCACTGTGGGAAATTCAAAATACTTGCATGTTTGAAATTGCTTTTGGATTAAACCATGGCCGTAACTACAGTATATGGTAACTGTGTTATAAGTTCCCAGTGCTTCGTTTTTTTTTTTTTTTTTTTTTTTTTTTAATTTAAGTTAAATAATTTTAATCGTTTTCTTAGTGAATTTAGGAAATTACCTTATATATGCCTTCATCAATGTCAATGTTCTGTGGTGTTTTATAATAATTCAGTTGCCTTATGGAAATGGTCATGGACGACTAATTATTGGATGGCTGACGTGAACAAAATTGGGAGCAAACCACTAATACCATGGATAGACACTGGCAGATTAGATCTGTCCAAATGTTCTGCTGTTTCACTAGGAGGCAACTGATACAACCTTACAAAGTTCTAACAAAGCCCCCTCATCTGCTTGGTAGGGAACCACAACTTTAGTTCTTTGCAATGATTTATTTACAAAAGACACTGTTCCAATCTACCTGCTGCATGTGTTTTAATATTATAGTGAACCTGTTCAGTCATACTAACACATTCCAAACAAATACAGGAATTGAATTAGATGGTATTGAATTACAAAGCACTGCTATTAAAATTGCCTCTGTCTGCCTGCCAACCTATCTAATGGGCAATATTTCTGTTTGTTTAAGATTAGTTCATTAGAGACATGCATTTTTCATATTGCTCTAAATAAGAGGCCTTCACCTACGAGCAACTGTACGAATATTGACAGGCAATGTCAAAGCTTTTTACAATCTTTCTTTACAACTGCCATTAAACACACCTTCCAATCCAGAAGTTTTTCTACAGTCCACCCCTTTAAGTTGTTGAATAAAGGAAATGTTCAGATAATCAAAAATCTCCATGGAACCTGTGTACCTTCCACCATCTCCCCACCAGCTTATATTTGTTTGTGTAGGTTGGGATCACTCCTTCTGCCCAGATGTACCCCTCCTTTGTAGAGTGCGATCATATAGGAGTACTTTTGTTCAAATAAAATCCAAATGGGGATTTTTGTATAGTGGTAGGGTTTTACTTTACCTCTTTTATGAGACCTGGACATAGGACACACCCAATGTCGTATCATATAAAGGTAATTCTAATGCTAGTGGTAATGTGAATTGAGGCAATCTTGGCTGACTATAAATGACCTTAACTTGTTTTTTCTCTTGCAGTGTGGAGATTGGTGAGAGTGTAAGGGGAGAAGATGTTTATATTATACAAAGCGGTTGCGGTGAAATAAATGACAACCTGATGGAGCTCCTGATCATGATTAACGCATGCAAAATTGCTTCTTCGTCTCGTGTCACAGCCGTTATTCCATGTTTCCCTTACGCCCGGCAAGATAAAAAAGATAAGGTATGTAATTGCATTCAATCAACTTTTTTCCACTTACTTTTAGGGCTAGTCCACACGGGGAGATATCGACGCGTTTGCGGTCGCGGCGACAAAGCGCCGCGACAGTCGCCGCGACCGGCGCAGGCGACAGTTTTGTATGGGCGCCTATGTAAAAACGCCTGTGCTAACCACACGAGGCGATGCGCTTTTCAACAGTCGCCTGAAAAAGCCTGGCGTTTTTACATAAGCGCCCATACAAAACTGTCGCCTGCGCCGGTCGCGGCGACTGTCGCGGCGCTTTGTCGCCGCAAACGCGTCGCTATCTCCCCGTGTGGAATAGCCCTTATCCTGCAACAGCTGTACGAACTACTTTGCATTTACTTGGGTTATATATTACCAGTCTTGTCATTTGCCTTGCAAATTTGTCCATGCACATTAGCTTTTTTATACTTGATAGACTCAACAAACCAGACTGTAGGTGTTCAGCAGTAATGTGATCCAGCAGCAGGTTAGAATAAAGTCATTAATGGATTGCTGGATAGGCACAATCTTCCTCCATATTACTAACCCAAATTATAACTATTCTCACTTGGAAAATATATATTAAAGGCAGTATAGATCTAGCTCTATGCAATATCAGCACAGGCTGTGAAATTATAGCACACACACACACCAAACTCGAAGAGCTGACTTGATTATCAGAAACGGTGGAGAATTTTAAATTGGTTATATTTTTTTTTTTTTGTTATTTGTATGTAAACTGGTAAATACTGCAAATAAAACCATAGAGAGCCCTAATTCGCTACAAAATAAACTCTTTCCTAATCAATATAAAGTTTGCATTGATAAAATGACTCCAGATTAATACAAGTCTTATTATTCTGTTCTTCATAAAGAATGAATAAAACAAAATTTCTACCCAAACAATAGTGCTTTTTATCTTCAGCACATACTCTGTCTGTAATTAATTCAATCAGTCACAGATATTATCTATAAATAATGAATAAAGTAACCCAGTGATGATGATATACATGTAACAACTGAAAGTTTTATCATTTAAAGGACAGAACAGCTATCAGTCAGCATCAAAGTTTGTACCAGGCACTATAATATAAACCACAATAGAGAGGCACTCCAATGTGAATTTAGCACTTAAATATATATTTTAGAATTACACGCACACATAATTCTATTCTGATAGCCTATGTACAATACGGATTTCCTACCCTTATTCTTTTTTTTTTTTTTTTTTATTATTTTAGCTCTCCTTTGAGTCATTGACTTCCAGATCACTTTGGTGTCTGTTGATTTTGTCATTCTGAAGTGCAAATGAACAATCAATTGATTGCAAATTTGGAATGCATTCCGAAACATTTTTAAAAAAATAGCGTTAAACCAGGCACAAGAAATATAGTTTTGACAGTAAAAATCTAAATGACTATGGTATGTTAACTAAAAAGGGCACGGTCTTGCATTCTGTCAAAATATTGACACCCCCCCCCATATATACTAAAAAGCACTAAGTTCGCCCAGGTGCAGATGTTTTGTTTTAAACAGGTGACCGTAAATTCTACCTGGTTGCTATGGGTTTTTCCACCTGGGCAAGCGTCTGCTATTGCCTAACCCCATTAGGGTTCTTGAAACCTGTATTTTAAAATCTGTACAATGATGGATCAAAACAATTACAGCAGGGTCACCTTTTAGGAAACATATGTTTGATCTGTCGCTATTTGCGCAACCCAAAAAGAATCTTCTGGAGCAGCAATACCCTATTTCTAATTCTGCTAATATGATTCATTCTTTTACGTTGAACATATCTGAGAGCGACTTATTGCAGCAAGCAATGCTTTTCACCAGATTTGGCCTGAAAGCTGCTACACACGTGAAAATGGTTTTCTGTGTACTTCTGTGATTTTGTATATAAATTCACTCTGTCTCTCACTCAGAGTCGTGCACCCATATCTGCAAAGCTAGTTGCAAACATGCTCTCAGTTGCTGGGGCTGACCATATTATCACCATGGATCTCCACGCATCCCAGATACAGGTAATTATGAAGCATTTTTGCGACATTTTCCTTTAGTCATTAAGCTATTTTAATTATTCTGAAAATGCTATTTTGGAGTAGTCATTGAGGTATATTTATCAGAGAGTAAAGTTAGAGATTACCACAGTGAAATTCCGCCACTCCATTTCTATAGGACTTTGAAAGGCAAATTTATCAAGGGGTGAATTTTCACTTTCACCCATTGATAAATACTCTTTTAAAAATCCCATAGAAATGAATGGAGAATGGCCGAGGTGGCTCTTTGATAAATATACCCCCTAGGCTTTTCGTTTATATTAGTATTAAAGGGCAACTTGTAAAGGTGGCCATACAAATGCAGACATTTAGATCTGAATTGTCCGTTATACAGGTACAAACAATAGACTTGCAGTCTATGTTCTGCAGATTAGAATGAAGTGAGACAGACTAGACTGCAGCTTATTTAGAATTTTAGCACTAAACTAAAGTTTTCAATTCACTTTATATGCATACTAACAGCAATGTCTGTATTTCAAATATCTAAACAAATTACCGGTAGAATAATGTCATTAGATGGGATTTATTTATACCTGATTACATGGATTAGGATCACCAGTCTATTTCTGTGTATTTCTATACTACATATCTATGAGGGTCATCGCCTTTCAGATATATACTGTATGTTCCTATTAATTCAGTGGTTCAGTCTCTTTAAACTAACTAGCATTGTTTTTAGCTGCTGTGTGAGAATGTGATTTTCCTTTTAGGGTTTCTTTGACATTCCCGTAGATAACCTGTATGCTGAACCAGCTGTGCTTCAGTGGATTAGAGAAAATATCCCTGAATGGAAGAACTCCAGCATTGTCTCTCCTGATGCTGGTGGTGCCAAAAGGTAGTAGTGAAAGCTAAAGGGTACCTTTAGTAATGAGGGTAAAGCAAAGAAAATACTATTCTAACCCTGAATTATCCTTTATAAAGTTTAATGGCAAAATTTGTCATACCTATTTTAAGAGCAAATATTTTTTAATTCTTTTATTTTTTTTCTGCTGAGCAAATATGTAAATAATATGTCAGAATAATTTTAGTGTTTGGTTTTCTTTTGTCATGCTATCAAGCCTACTAACAAATGATCAATGAAGGTACATTTAAGGGATCTGTTATCTGAAAAGCTCCTAATTGTGAAAAGGCCATCTCCCATTTACTCCATTTTATCCAAATAATCCACATTTTTAAAAATGATTTCCCCTTTCTCTCTAATAATAAAGCAGTACCTTCTACTTGATCCCAACTAAGATATAATTAATCCTTATTGGAGGCAAAACCAGCCTATTGGGTTTTCTTAAGGTTTACATTCTCTAAACTACTGCCATTAAGCAGCATCTCCCGTAGTACTACTCCCTGGTTCTAATGAGTTGAAAAAGGGTGAATACCCCTTAACCCCTTATTGGGTGATGTAATAACAAGCTCAAATTTTGCTGCAGACCTTGTAGGACCCTTGAATATATAATAATTTATGATAATTGCGCTCTGGTAGATTTAAGAACAGCACTCAGTAGTATAAATCCATGTCCCACTGCAACACCTTCAGTTACATTGAGTAGGAGAAACAATAACCTGTCAGAAAGCAGTTCCGTAGTGCAGCACTTGCTCTTTCTGAAAGCACATGACCAGGCATGGTATACACCTGTTATTCTGCTGTCATACAGCAGAATGGAGACTTAAAAAGATTATTGAACTATATAGCAAGTATTTAAATATTTTCATACTTTCTAAGTACCATCTAGTGGTACTAAAATGTATCGTGCATATATAAAGAATTTGTATTGTGCTTATGGGGCCATTATTTATGTTAAGACTCGTTCTTATTCGACTTCCACCTTTCATTCAATGCACTGCATGATTGTTAGGATAAGTGGCTTGTTAGACTTAATATCTGCAGAAAATATATAGTAGAGCAATATTTGAAAAACACAGAAATAGAGACCAATGCATGGTAGGCTAAGAAGCCACAATCTACGTCATATTAAAAGCTATTTTGTAGTTGATCATCCCCTATAAATTTGAAAGTTTTACACTTTTAAATAAACTAAATGATGATCAGCTTATGATATTACTTCTGAGCTATGATGACGGAACACAGAGTTGGCTTCTATAGGGGGCTATGAAAGAAGTATGCTGTGCTAAAAGACTGAAAACAGAACAGAAAAAAATTCTTGCAGATAGTGATGTTAAGGCACATGGCATCAAACTGGTGAAGAAAATGCTGATTCCTCCTGCTTCTGCCCCTTATACAAAGTCACTGGAATGAATTGGATACCTGTCACTGTGCACATGAGGCAGGTTTTTTCCAAAAACTGCAAACACAAAGGTTTTCTGCCAATTGCGCACGACAGGTGTATATCATTGATCATGTAACTTCACATATCGGGCGGTTGGAAGGTGGTTCAGGTTTTTCTCCACCAACCTTTTTTTACACCAGTGGACAAAACATCATGTCTTCTTTAAGCCTTAAAGGAACAGTTCAGTGTAAAAAATAAAAACTGGTTAATTAGATAGGCTGTGCAAAATAGAAAATGTTTCTAATATAGTTAGCCAAAAATGCAGTGATCACAGGCCTATCTTATTTCAGTCCTTCTGAAGTGGTGTCAGTGGGAGCTTATCTTGATTCCTGCCTATTGTTCAATTGATAGGCTCAGCAGACAAGGCTCTATTTACATTACAGCAGCTTGTAGGAGGGAGGGGTAACGACATCACTCCAACTTGCAGTGCAGCAGTAAAGTGTGACTGAAGTTTATCAGAGCACAAGTCACATGACCTGAGGGCAGCTGGGAAATGTCAAAATGTCTAGCCCCATAGCAAATTTTAAAATTAGATATAAAAAAATCCATTTCTTGTTTTGAAAAACGGATTTCAATGCAGGATTCTGCTGTAGTAGCACTATTAACTGATACATTTTGTAAAAAAACATGTTTTTCCACAACAGTATCCCTTTAAATCTTTAGCGTGTGATTTGATGTTTTGTCAACATTTTAATTTTGTTTTTTTTAAGTAAATCCCCAAATTACATGTAAGACATATATACCCTTTTATAAAAGCATACAGTTTGTTTTTCTGGTATCTAAATAACCTTTCAAAAGTCTTTTTTTTTTCCCTAACTTATTTATAGGGTGACGTCTATTGCTGACCGGCTAAATGTGGAATTTGCCCTCATCCACAAAGAAAGAAAGAAAGCTAATGAGGTGGACAGAATGGTGCTTGTTGGAGATGTAAAGGATCGTGTTGCTATCCTAGTGGATGACATGGCTGATACATGTGGCACCGTATGTCATGCTGCTGATAAGTAAGTCCGGTCCAGAAGATAACCTTTTCCAGTGTAAAATGAAAAGTAATCTAAAAAAGTAAGATTGTTTTCAAAAGACAATTAAAGCTTAAAGAAGCAGACCAGAAATGCTGCACATTTATGTTTTGGCCTTCTATACTATAGTAATCACAGCCCTTAACGGTTAGTTCACACAAGGAGATTTGGGGAGATTTTGTCGCCTGGCGACTAATCTGCTCTTCTTCTGAGCGACAGTCTCCCCGAACTGCCTCTGTGTGTCTTCCCATCCACCTCGTGAGGCAACTTCAGGCGACTATGGTAAACGCAGCACCGCGTGTACTTTAGCGCAGGCGACTTTTCATTACAGCGGATGGGAAGATACACAGAGGCAGTTCGAGGAGATTGTCGCCAAGAAGAAGAGGCGATTAGTCGCCAGGCGACAAAATCTCCCCGTATCTCCTCGAGTGAACTAACCCTAAAGCTTGAAGCCTGCTAAGATAAGGTAGCTTCAGTTTTCTTTCATGCTGATTCATAGCACATACTCTGGCCTTATCGCTTAGCGAGTTTAGGGATGGATATACAAAATATGTACAGTATAACATTTATAATTCATGGATAATTAATGCATGAAAGCGTATACAAATATATTTTTCATCTATATATAATTTTAATGTCTGTATGTTGAGAGAGAAAGAAGGCAAACGTAATTATTCATATTTAATGTGATTACATTTTCTGCAGATTACTTTCTGCTGGAGCAACAAAGGTTTATGCAATTTTAACACATGGCATTTTCTCTGGTCCCGCAATCTCTCGAATTAATAACGCTGCATTTGAGGCTGTAGTGGTAACCAATACAATTCCCCAAGATGAAAAAATGAAACAGTGCTCCAAGATTCAGGTATTATGTCTGCTCTTGTATTTTGTTGTATATGCAGAACCTTTCTGCAATATGGAAATTGATTTCATATATATTTTTTCTTTATTGCTGTAATATATCTGTGAGTGGATGAACTGTGCATTTATGTATCCATTTACTAAATATGGACACCAGAGATGTTACTAGTTTAAAGTAAGAGAGGGACGAATTACAATTATAAGGTAGCACTACACGGGCCGACACATGACATGGCCACTTTTCTACTGGTCCGTTGGCGCTGGGGCTCCTCTTCTTTTCCTAATCTGCCAGGAACCAATATTCATAGTACATGGATATCTGTCAGCATCAGCAGACCAGCATAGGCTATATAAAACTTGATTTTTGTGCGTGTGTGACCAGCTAAGTTGGGCAAGTGCAGTTGCCAATTAACCAGCAATTAGTTTTGAATTGAGTCTGAACACAGAAGTGATAGGTTGTTGGCAACTTCACTTGTACAAGATGCACTTGTTCCTAAAGGTTCCCTTATATTTAAGTGCAATATAGACCATGCCGTTAGAATCTGCAATGGCCTTCTTTTTCATTAATGTATTCTTGAACAGCTTTTGAATTTTTAAGTGTTGTTCTGCAGTGTTGTGTTTAAACATACAACCAACATCGCAGCCATCAAAAAAAAAAAAAACATTGGACAAAACAGTTAGCAGTCTGCCTTATGTGTCATGTAGGTTAAAAAGCAGTTTAGGTTTATAGTGAATGATTAAATCTAGAAATGGGTATTGGCAAACCTGTTTTAAATATAACAATGGTTCAGTATTTTATTTATTTTAATGGCTGATCCAGTTTCATTATAGAGAATAGATTTTTTTTTTCTTCTTCAAACTCCGTTTTTAAAATCTTTCTTAGGACATCTTTCTTAAGCCACCCTACTGTACTTTCTATGCACTTCATGTATTTAATTAACCCTTGGGTTGCAGACTCTACTTAAGAATAGCTTAATAATTTAACAGTCCAAAATATTGGCAGTTTAAAAATACAAATATCTCAGAAACTGCTAAAAGTAGAATTTAAATTGCAAAAATGCTCAAAGACACACCCTGAGTATTTTTACATTCATTCTTTCCCCCTTTAATCACGGTCATATGATCACTTGGTACCAATTGTATAACAGATTTCTTTTCAGGTTATAATGTATTAAAGGAGAAGGAAAGGCTGAGTTTACGTAGGGGTGTCAAAAGTTAGGCATCACCAAATGACCCCGGGCTGGTGCTCCTATCGGCAGAAAACTGCACTAGTCCAGGGATTTGTCCAGTGAGCACCACAGAGCAGTTGGCTTCCTTTTTTTCTTCAAATTTCCTGGGGCAAACACATGCGCAGTAGAATTTAATGACTGACTTCTTTGTTAAAGTTCAGCTTTTCCCGCTACTGCGCATGCACAACCGCATGGAGAAAGAAGAAGGAAGCTGATCGCTCTGTGGAGCATCGCCCCGGGTTTCAGTCAACTAAATACAATCACAACTTTTGGCACCCCCAAGTATACTCAGCCTTTCCTTCTCCTTTTTAACGGGTATGTTATTTACACTGGGCATCTTACGCACTTTTAGCAATGAAACGGATTTTTCTCATATTTTAAAAAGATATACTTTTAGTTTACATTGGATGCAAAAAAAATTCAACTTATTGAGTCTGACTAATGTTCTCTGTGTTTGTGTTTCAAAAGGTTATCGACATTTCTATGATACTGGCAGAGGCAATTCGAAGGACTCATAATGGGGAATCTGTGTCGTACCTTTTCAGCCATGTACCTTTATAAACTCCCCTGCTGCGTTGCTACTCCCCTTTCCCGTGTCATTTTTGTTTTTAATGCTATGTTAACCAAAAGCCAGATAAATGACTGTTTAACTACAGTTCAGGGTAGTCTTTTTCTCCTCCATAGGGAAAGTACTGTCTAGCTGTAGCAAAAGAAACAGAAAAGATAAGTAGTTTCCCAAATCCCTGGTTTCCTATTGGTTACACTGTTGCTAAAAAAAAACCCCTCTATGGACTTCTGAGTAGAATTTATTGCTGTGTACTTGCACAAAAACTATCACTGAATAAATCTTGTGGGAGAGATAAGACACTTTGAATGTTACTCTTATCTAGTGAACAAGTTGGGGTGATAGGTTCGTTAGGGAATGAAGAGATAAAAACCTATTTTGTATGCAGTATAAACCTTACTCTCTCTCGACTGTTCTCAGACAGCGGTTTAATATATCTTGTTTATTTCTTTTATGACTATGATTAGTAGCAATTCTGCCATACAAGTGTAAATCTTATTTGTTAAGCTGTGGGGGTTTTCCCGTGTTTAAATGTGTTTTTTTTTTTTTTCCTGTCTCTGTTTTTTATGGTTTTAAGTGGAAATATTTTCCATGCTGCCTCTATTGCCTCGCTTTTCCACACGCTGCTGACTTGCCTATAAATAATGTTTGTACTTCCCCCTGAAGCAAAATGTTTTGCTGTTATGCAATGGCACTAAGGTCAATGCCACCTTATAATACCCAATGCTGCTCTCCACAAAGAACACTCACTGAACTGGATACAACAGCCTTTCACTTACCGGTAACTGTGTTCTGGCAGCAGTCTTACTCCAGTCTAGCAGTATATCTATTATCACTTCATATAGGCAGCTTAAACAGATGCCTCTGCTGTTTCTTTGAGAATATATTCTTTAAATGCATCAGTATTGATGACTGGGCTGAAGTTAGTTACCTACAAAGCATATGAAGATGCTAACTGGAATTACTATGGGTTACTGCAAGTCTCTTAAGTTTGCCCATTTAAAAATAAACCTCTTTAAAACCAGTACAGGTATTGGGATCACTTATCTGGAATGCTTGGGACCTTGGGTTTGCTGGATAAAGACTCTTTCCTTAACATGGAGCACCATTCCTTAACATGGAGCAGCATGCTTTAAGGCTACTATAAAAAAAGAACATTACTACAGGTACTACTAGGTACTCTTATGGACAAAAAGCAAAACTGATTTATAATTTGTTTGAATTGGATAATATAGGAAACAGCATTGTCATATTTCAGAGCTTTTTGGATAGCAGGTTTCCATTTAATAGATCCCACCCATGTACAAAAGTTAGTAACCCAATCGGGCATTACAAAAAAAACACATATCTTTATCTAATAGATCTTTATTTACCTTTCTAAATACATCATAAAGACTTAATTGTAGAACTGGATTACAAACATGTGGAAGGCTATGACAAAAGTCTTTACCAGGTATTCCCCCCCCCCCCCCCAAAAAAAAATAGATCTCGGTTGCAATATATTTTAAGTACTGTTTGCTTAAATATCAACAATAAATTGTGAGAGTTCTGTGTGGACCAATTTATTTAAATGTTGTTGTTTATTCAAATATTCAGTGATGCTCATTTTCAGAGCCAGTCACTCTTCATTACGTTTACCGTGGAAAAACTCTTTAATATTTTTCACTATTCTACTATATGTATGTGTCATACAAATTAAAAACACACAGCAGTACACTACAGAATTTTCCATGCACAGCAGCAGAAATAAGCATATTTTAGATGACACGTCCTAAAAGGTCACTAATGGGCAGATTTATGAAAGTGTGAGATTAGAACTCGCCACCAGCGCCCCCCTATCCTTGTGCCCTAGGCAGCTGCCTCTTCTGTCTGCCCCTAGTTCTGGCCCTGGGGCAGCGTTATCAAAGTGTGAAATGAGAACTTATCACAGAAAATTCACCCACTACTATTTAAAAGCATTTTTATAAGTGGGTGAAAATTATAGTTCACCATTTGATAAATATGATTTTAAAAATCCCTTGGGAATGAATAGAAAGTGAGTGAGTTTTTCTGTGGTGAGTTCTAATTTCACACTTTAATAAATCTGCCCCTAACTGTAAGATGACCCCAGAAAACCTTAGATATTTGGGTATGAAAACGGGTAAATCTTTCTTAACTACAAAGCTGTGCGAGTTAGTGGTTTTCACAACATTTCTCAAAATCAACTCGATACTTTGTCTTTCAGGTTCAGAGATAAAATGCCACAAGTCTTATAAATAATTGATTCCTGGCATACATAAAGTATGTGAATGTATGTATGTGTTTTTATACTTGTATAGCGCTACTTTATGCACACAGCACTGTGTGAGACAGGAGAACATAGAGACCCCAACATAAAGGTAGCGCTTGCATGTTTTTATGGCTTACACTTCTGCTACAAACACAACACACTTTGTAAGGACTCAATTACATATACATTATATAGGTAAAAATAGCAGTATGCATTTAATTAATTTGTGCTCACTGGAAGTGTTTTAGGTGAAAGTATAAAATGTAGCAATTGATTGCACAACAAGCTGACGCCACTTTATTCACTTAGCCAATAAAATTTATAGTCGAGCTGCACATGCCTCAAACCCAGTGCTACAGTCAGAGCAACAGCTTTAGTAACAGAGCAGATACTCACTCTTTGGCAGGGGCCAGGTATAATAGAGTGCTTCCATACAGTCCGTGACATTTCCTACCAAAGAAACATGCATACAGAATTAGGATGGAAAGAAAAATGTACAATATTATTGTGTTCATAAATAAAAACAAAGCAAGTCCTGATGTTCTAGCAGCAGCAACAATAACATGACTACTGCTCTTAGTAAGCATGGTTTGTACAGCTTTCATGAACATTCCCCTCAAAAACCTTGGTAGCAGCAGTTCCTGTTGGTCGCTTTCCAAGCCCGTGTGGGAGATGTGTTGGTACTCAGCACTTTGCACTCTAGCGTGCCAGCCAATCCGCACCAAGACAGACTTGACAGGAGATCGCTACTTCTCATTCCCTGTATGGAGGCAAAATTGGTTACCCATCTCCTACTGTGCTGTTGTGCAAGCAGTATTAGGGTCACTTGTAACAGACCAGAGAGGATCTACAGGGAGCCCCAATAGGGGTGTTCTTTTTAAAAACGTTTTAACCATGGATGTACTGTCTACATGATACAATTTAAAATGTGTATATGTTTATTGTAGTAAAGTCACTATCGGGATACCTGGGAAAATCCAGGACAGAGCTTACTGTACATATCTCCCTAGTTCCTAACCTTATGCTTCTGGACTGCTTGTCCAGCCTGGGTGTTTTAGGTCTATCTACTGTATCTCAGGTGAGTAATTGAAAACGCATCTCAAGCCAAGATTAGTTAGAAAAACTGATCTGTGTTAGAGAAATATATAAATAAAATGGTATGCCACATATGCGCAGAACCCCTGTATGGAGGGTTATGTGTATGTGTGTTATGTGTAGTGAGGCAATGCACATGCATGGGCAGTGAGGACCCTATGTAGGAGACGGCTGGGTCCTATTGCAACTTCCTTACTAGGCTGCAGACTGCATCTGTAGGGAGCAGGGAGCCTCCAGCTTCATATACAGACTTGTAATCACACAGTCTTGAGTATTTCTACCACAAAAGGCTCATAGACACAACACTGCCCTGCTTAACCGGCTGACCTTGCTGCATTTAAACTTCCTGCACGTATGTGTTGGGAAGCGGAGGAGGAGGAGGTGTGCCTGTCTGTGTATTGGGACATGATGCAAATTAAAGAGGAGGTTTTCTGGTTGTGATGCAAAGAAAAAGGGAGGGGGAAAAAATCATAAGGGCAAAGAAAGAGTATAGCACATAGAGGTAAAGAGAATGCAGTAGCAGTATGGCACATAAGGGTGTAACATCCTGCTTGGAGTTGAACTAGAGACCTGTTGTTGCTGTGCACTCTGCATTGCTGCTGCTCTATATGAGCAGACGGCTAAGCCCTGGTTCACTCCTATTGCTATACTTGTAATTACAAGTAGGCATGCCTTATTTCACCTGTTGCTAATCTGGCCACAGGTGATCTGTGTAACACATTAGTCTGGCTATATAACCCCTTACTCTGCACTCATTCATGGCCCAATGTAGGTCTAGTTCCTGATAGTTCATTGGTCTGATTATCTGTTCCTGACCCTTGGCTGTTTTTGACCTTTGCTGTATCGCTGCCTGAGCGGACCCATGCCTGTTGTTTACCATTTTTTTGGATCCCGACTCTACACTGTTACTGATTGGTTTTGACCCGGCCTGTTTATCCTGATTACACTCCTGGTTTCTAATACTGTATTACACTGTCTGATTGGTACGGACCTTCCAAGACTATGCTCTCTGTTCCCTGTCCTTCCTGTACATGTTACAGTTTCCTTTCCTGCCCAGAACTTCCCTCTTGGTCCTCTTACTTTAAAACCTGGCAGCATCGAGTAGAGGAGGGCGCCTCCGAAGGGGTGAGTTGAGACTGGGACCTTGGGGTTTTTTCTGGGTTTTGGGATATGATCTGTTACAATGGAAAAGGAAAATACAATTGCAGTATGGCACATATGGCAAAAGAGAATGTAATTGCACAGAATGGCAAAGACCCTGGGTCACTAGGCAGAGGTGAGTGGGGGTAACTGGAACATAGGGTGAGAGGCTAAATATAGATATGGCACATAGGGGGAGAGCAGGAGTTTATCGGACAATAGAAAGGGAATGGCGGAGAGATGGAAAGAAGCAAGAATGAGAAGTTTAAAGGGGGATGGAAGAGTAGGTCCTTAAAGCAGGAGCCCCAGGCAACCTGGCCGGCTGCATCACCCCCTCACCTCTTGTAGGCGCGCACATGTGAGGAAATGAACAACAAGCTGGACTCAGAAGACCTGACTGGGGTAGGCAGCAGTGAAAGGTATGTGCCTGGTGCCCCCCAAGCTTTGCGCCCTGGCAAGTGCCTACTCTGCCTTCCTCTAGTTCCGGCCCTGCCTCAAAGAGACACTGGATAAGACAGGAAACAGGGTAAAGTTAAACAAAGTAAGAAAAATGGCCAAGAGAAAAAAGGAAACAACAGAGACGAGGAATGTGAGAAGATAACTATTGGTAGAAAAGGTGTGTAGAGAACCTGAGCTCCCAATTCTTTCCTGCTGCTTTATGCCTGAGACCTGTGAATACACTAAAGGGGTCCTCTGGCCAAAAAGTGTGTTTATTCCATTATACATTATTTAGCAAAGGTATTGCCTGCTGGTTAATCATTAATGTACATGGGGAATTGTTTTTACATTAAAACTGAAAAACTAAAACCACAATTGCCCAACAGGAACTACCCTTGCTAGTATATATATATATATAATGAGGAGGACTATACAATTTTCAATTTAGAAGTTAAATGATCTAATGAGTAATGACTTGTTCCAATCCTAGACTGGACTAAATTTGTTACATATGTCTTACATATAGGGGCTGATTCACTAACTTTGAGTGAAGGATTCGAAGTAAAAAAACTTTGAATTTCGAAGTTTTTTTGGGCTACTTCGACCATTGAATGGGCTACTTTGACTTCGAATCGAAGGATTCGTAGTAAAAATCGTTCGACTATTCGACCATTCAATAGTCGAAGTACTGTCTCTTTAAAAAAAACTTCGACCCCCTAGTTCGCCATCTAAAAGCTACCGAAGTCAATGTTAGCCTTTGGGGAAGGTCCCCATAGGCTTGCCTAACTTTTTTTGATCAAAGGATATTCCTTCGATCGTTGGATTAAAATCCTTCAAAGGATTTTATCGTTCGATCGAAGGAATTATACTTCGATCGAACTATCTGCACTAAATCGTTCGACTTCGATATTCAAAGTCGAAGGATTTTAATTCCTAGTCGAATATCGAGGGTTAATTAACCCTCGATATTCGACCCTTAGTGAATAGTATACTGCTATAAAATATATTCTCAGTATAAATGATAATGACACTCCTCATCGCAACCTCATTAAATGTTCTTTTATTCTATAACCAAAAGATGGGTGGATTTAAGCAGTGCATCATATTCTTTGAAGATTTCATTGATTTACTGCTCCAGATATGCCCAATTAATAAGAGCTGCATTCTACATGATTCACTAAAGTGTGAATCGCCTAACGCTAGCGCAAATTCGCCAGCGTGATGTCATTTCGTTACTTCGCCGATTTACTAACGGGTGCTGGCGTAAATTCGCTAGCGAAATGGACCTGCTCTAGCGCTACTTTGCACGCTTACGCCAGGCGAAACCTGTGGCAAAGCCTGCACTAGCGCAACTCTGGGTTAGTGAATTTGCCCCATAGACTGAGGTTTGCATAGAAACTGTGTCCTGTGCACAAAATCCATATAAATTCACATTAATGGAGAAACCAGTAGAAGAAAAACCTCAGTGTGTATTTTCCCACTGAGCAATACTTTGTTCCCAAAGCAGACAAAAATATAGCTTGCTCAGCGAACCATAACCAGACAAGACAGCTTCCTTCTCTATTTTACATTTTGGGTTTCTTCCGTTTGCCTACAGTATTCACAGATACATGCATGCCGTCCTTTTATGTATTTATCAACATGTGACAGCCTAACAGACTACAGAATATCTTACTTCAACTACTTGAATCGAATAGTGCTCCAACACAGATGCTTATAGATATTCATATCAAGTGAGGTTTTTTATACCTTTCATAAACTCACAACTTGCTTGCTTATTTATGAAAAAACTTGAATGTAGAAGACTTGAATCAGTGCCATTGGGGGGAAAACTTGAATACGCAAATTGATCTAGTTATTGGTGAAAAAGAACTTGAATTGATCGAGTTAGAGATGCATGGTATCCAGGATTCGGTTTGGGATTCGGCCAGAATCTGAATCCTAATTTGCAAATGTAAATTAGGGGCGGTAGGGAAATCACGTGACTTTTCATCACCACAAGAAAAAAAATTCCAGTTTTTCCTTTCCTGTCCCTAATTTGAATATTTGGAAACGGTATTTGGCCGAATCCTTCACCAAGGATTTGTGGGATTTGGCCGAATTCCAAATAGTGGATTCGGTGCATCCCTAGATAGAGTCTTTCAAGCGAAAATAGCTGAAAAAAAACCCAAACATCATGAAGGCTGCAAACATCTTCAAATGGTTCATGGGACCTCTGACTTCTACATGACCTTGTCAGGTTTTAGCTGCAGTATTTTTGGATTCAAGCTATTTCCATCTTCAGGACATAATAAATCTCAAAGTTTTTACTGAAACTACCCTCGAACACTCGAATTTTTCAGGAAAAACACAACTCAACCTTTGATAAATAACCCCCTGTCAGAAATGACGACATCTGAACACCAAAAGGTGCTTTTTAACACATCAGCCACAATTGTGCACACAATAATGCTAGAATTGTTGGGGAGAAAAAGCTCTTGGCACACGTGGTTTATTAATAGGAAAACAAATGTCAAATATAACTATAGATAAATAGGCTATAATGCTAACCTATAGGAATGACTCCAGTTCATGCCTGTAATATGTGCTTCAGCAATTAATTCTCCATGTCACGGATACTGTCATCAATATAAACAGTAAGCTTATGCTGTTCTTTGTCTACTGTTAAGGTTATAATCTGTAGCAACATCCGTAGTGTCACATTCGTAGTTAAAAATAGAGACTTAGAGGAAAATTCTTATTACATAATGTTCCTTTTGTTAAGTCTATTTTTGTTTTTTCCTAAATACACTTCAAATAACATGTTTTAACCATGCAGTAGTGCAGCTAGGCTCCCATACTCAGAAGCATTCACATGAGCAGGAAACCCCTTAATATCTATTCAGAGGGTTCTGCTTTGCTTCATTGAACTTTCATTTTATGATAAAATGAAACTTTTAAAAAGACCAAACACCTGCAGCACCTTCAAGTTTGCAGATTACACTACAGTGCTCGGCCTCATACAGAAATGCTGATGAAACAGAATACAGACAGCTAGGGGCGCATTCACTTAGCTCGAGAGAAGGAATAGAGGAAAAATTGTTTGAATTTCGAATGGTTTTTTGGCTACTTTGACCATCGAATTGGCTACTTTGACCTTCGACTTCGAATCGAACCATTCGAACTAAAAATAGTTTGAATATTCGACCATTCGATAATCGAAGTACTGTCTCTTTAAAAAAACCTTCGACCCCCTAGTTCGCCACCTAAAACCTACCGAGGCCAATGTTAGCCTATGGGGAAGGTCCCCATAGGCTTTACAAGGTTTTTCTGATCGAAGGATAATCGTTCGATCGATGGATTAAAATCCTTCAAATCGTTCGATTTGAACGATTATTCCTTCGATCGTTTGATCGAATGAATTGCGCTAAATCCTTCTATAGTCAAAGTCGAAGGATTTCAATTCGGCAGTCGAATATCGAGGGTTAATTAACCCTTGATATTCGACCCTAGGTAAATGTGCCCCCTAGTGTATGATATCATTAATTACAGCAGAAATCATGACTTGGTTCTTAACACATCAGAAATCAAAGAGATGATCATTGATTTCAGAAAACAACGTTAACATGATCCCTTGATGACATCAAAATTGGGCAGGCTGAGAGCATCAAATTCCTAGGCCTAAATATTGCAAACTCTAAAATGGACGGCCAACATTAAGGCCATAATGCCAAAAGCGCAAAGACGTCTTCCTTAGAAGATTAAAGCAGTGTCAACAAGACGGCACAAATTACTTTTTATAGAGCCACAATCAAAAGCATCTTAACTGGCAACATATCAGGAAAAAACCTCTCTCCAAAGAGTGGGAAGAACTGCTGAACGGATCATCATCACTAAATGACTTGATTATCAGGTCTAGACACTGCCATATGCAAGAACAAAATCAGAGCCATTACTAGCGATCCTAGTCATCCAGGCAGGGGCGCGCCGCCAATGAGGCGAGCTGAGACGCTCGCCTCAGGCGGCAACGCCGGAGCGGTTTCCAGGGGCGGCAAAAAGCCGCTCCTGCACCTTTAAGAGCCGAATTTCCGGTTTTTAAACCGGAAATTCGGCTTTACGAATGCGAGAGAGCGCAATTGTGCTCTCCGCATCAGTGTTCCTGCCTCCCCTCCCGACAGGTAAGTCGGCGAGGGGGGGCGGCATTGCAGGAGCCGCCCCAGGCGGCACTAAGGTACGAATCGGCGCTGCATCCAGGCAGTGGACTATTCATCTGGCAGAAGCCCAACTATTCACTAAAAAGCATAACAACTAGATGTAAAAGACTATTCAACAGCTTCTTCTCAAGACTACATAGTCATAAATCTATATGTGTCTTACTGCCCTGTGCTGCAAAAGAATTCCTTCGATACTGCTGAAAAATGTATAAACTAATGTAACTATTAAATGTATTAAAAATTGTAACAGTTGAGATTCTGCACCTGAATTACTGAGCTGCCAGACTGAAGCACGAAAGACCGGAACATTAAACTTTTTGTAAAAACTGTAAAAAAAAGAAAGAAAGATGGAAAGCAATTTTAAAAAAAAGTCTGTATTTCTGGTGAGAAATCTGAAAACAACTCAACTGGAGTGTGTTTGAAGTTTGGAAGTTGAACAACCCCTTTGCAGACATCCGTTACTATTGCATTAGAAATAGGGGGTGTCGTTTTATGCAAAAAATCAGGTAGTGAGAGTGACACCCAAGGGCACTTCCCTATTTTACACATTATGCTCCTGTAACTGTATTGCAAAACAGAGCACACATGGGTAGTGATTATGCTTTGAAGAAGTGGTGATTCTTAAACACTTGAGTATTCTTTTGAGGACTGCAGCTATTTCTCAAGAAGATGCTTGGAAAGGTTCTGTATAGTCTTAATGTCACTTTTTTATATTCCTAAAAAGATTTTTATGATGCGTGCCTGTTTCTATTTATGTCTTTCAACTTCTATTCCATGTTTGCATTCTAATGGGGCTGAAAGATTTGCCTTCCCTAGGTATCTCCTGACATGGCTGGTGCTTTGTAGTCCCAAAGCCCCCCCCCCACTTTGTTTATATAAAGCATAACCATAGGCTAAACCCATTTTTTGTTGGCGTGTTATTTGTTTATTACAAATTGTATTATTAATTTGTAATCTTATTATATTTATTTATTATTATTATCCACTTTAATGTCACCGCATATATTTTTCCCCCTTTTTTTCGCAACATCTAATTGAACCTCTGACAAAGTTTTCTGCAGTCAGTGTAATGTAAAGTGACTTGCTGCCTTTTAAGTTAAAAGGATCAGCTCTGGTTTGATAATGAATAACTGAGGAAGGGAATATCAGAAAATTCATTTGGCTGGAGGACATGTACATAAATGTTAAATATTTCATAAGATTTAAATATTTCATAATATTACATATTGCCTAAGATTATTCATATTATTACACTAATGCTATAGGAAAAGCATCATAATCTTCCTGCAAAATACCCCCCACACCCTATTCACTGACTTTACCAGAACTCAGTAAATATGGGTTAAAGAACAACACTAGACATTCATAGGTTAAGGCAATGCAAGAGTATGATTTCCTTGTAACTTATTGCAGCATCATGGTATAATATGAAAAGTTTTTTTTGATATATTGTGCTGCTAGACATGTGCCCCATGTGTTCTTGCATGTTTTAGGGCAATACTGTACATCGAAATGTTACAACTACTAGGCATTCCCAAAAAATGTAGAAAAAACAAACCTGCCTTGTTACTACATTTTGGCCACTGTTTGGGTGTATACAAAATAGACAATATTATGTGTGCTTCAATTATTTAACCTTGTAGGTTGGGTACAATTCAGTCCAGAAACCCTTGCCAGGGGTTTGCATAGACATACAGGAAAAAAATACAGCTGCAGCACCTCTTTGTTGAAAAAAGTGAAAACTTGTATTTAAACAACGTTTCAGGCTTACTCTTGCCCTTTCTCAAGCCTGGTTGTTTGACCTAATAAATTGAAGTTTTCACTTTTTGCAACAAAGAGGTGCTGCAGCGGTATTTTTTATTGGTTGGGTGTATTGTGAAATGGGGTAAGATATGCTATATTCAGGAATTTTATTTGGCTAATCCATTAGGAAACCTCCAAATATCCTCATCTAATTCAGGAATGTCTCTTCTCCACTTAGATATTACTTTTCAAGTGCATTTCCCTACACTTATGGCTTTAATACTAGCCTGAGTCCATTTGCTCATTCCCAGAAAGGAATGACATTTTTTGGAGGTGTTTTCTGAGAGTGTGGTTTAGAAAGACCAGACCTCTCATTGGCCCTGGGATAAACGTGAAGGGCTGTTATCCCCTTTCTGAACACCCTGTCCTTATGGTCAACATACCCTATTACTTTTATGATATAATATTGTAGGCTGGAAGAGGTGAGAAAAGCATTCCCTGGGTTTTCTATATGCTGGTAGATGTCTCCTACATTCGTTGGCCTTTAGTTCACTACAAGTCCAATAGAACAGAAGTGATGTCACTGCTGTGTTAGTACAGACCATTGCATAAGTTTCCCATACTTATACTTGACTGTTCAGTGCTATTAACCACAATGCTCCCCCAAGGGGAATAACCTTAGCCAGCACTTCCCCCAACCTAAAAGTTGGTAAGAGAAACACATAAATGACTTAAAAAGATACTGACACCAGAAAATACATTTTTTTAATATCTATTATAACATTTTTTTAATATCTATTATAACATCATTTTTGAATGCTATTTATAATTTTGCCATAAAAGTATTTGCCTGGTGCTTTTACATTACCTTTCTTACTACCCTGTTCCTCTATGAGGGGGCTGACATATTTGTGCAGCAACAGTCCACTAGTATTAGAAACTCTTAAAGTGGACCCATCACCCAGACACAAAAATCTGTATAAGAAAAGTCCTTTTCAAATTAAACATGAAATCCAATTTCTATTTTTTATTAAAGCATTCATAGCTGTTGTAAGCTCATTCAAACATCTCAGCTGTCAATCAAATATTGTCTGCCACTCCTCTATGCCATGGGCATAGAGGCGGGGCAGACAATTACTTTCACTTTCCATTCAGCACTTCTTAGATGTCACTTCTCTCCCCACATTCCCCCATTCTCTTTACCATTTAATTGCGTAGCCAGTGCATGGAAATGGACAGCGGGTCCCCCATTCTGGTGCACAAACAAGATTCTGAGATGATACAAGGCTTTCCTTAAAAACAGTATCCACAAAATGGCTCCTGCCTGCGTGCTATCATTTTGAATTCCCAGACTGAAGGAAACAAGATTCCCAGACTGAAGGAAACAAGATTAACAGACTAAAATAGGATTTTGAATAATTTTTTTGGGTGACGGGTCCCCTTTAACTGACGAGTTGAGAAGGGTCAGGTCGGCAAAACAGTCAGGTTTAGGAACTTCAAGTAACAATAACTTACTATCAGCGAAAAACGATCACAATCTACTTTTCATGTAGGTTAATATTTTGAAATACATTTTTTAGTGTCAGTATCACTTTAAGTTGACTTAAAGGCGAATAGCTTCATTCGGAGGCACTTGGTAATACACATACACAAGCCCATATATAGAATTCCAGATTTAAAAGAAATGGAACATGGTAGTACCTTAAAAATGAAAAAATAATAAATCAGATAACTTAAGATGGATGACTCCGGTAAAGTACTCCTTGGTAAACCACTTCAGTGCATAATTGAAATGGTATGTGCATATGAGCATGGCCTAGATGTAGGGAATAAGTTACCCACCTTAGTTAGTTTTCCAGGTGACTAACAAAAGACTGGCCCATCTATTTTGACAAAATATACCATACTTGGATTCTTACTTCATTTCTCTGCATTAGTGTGACATGTAAGTGGCATTAGCTCAGTTTAAACAATTCCATTTTGTTGTTATTAGAGAAGCATAGTTGCGACAGCAAAAACCATTCTTGTACCTTTATTATATTTGTAATTTTAGAGTAGTATGGACATCCAGGTCTGTGACCATATAACACAAATAGTCAGCTGACCACCCCCTGGGGCACATGGTCACTTATCCACATGTGGCCATCTTATCAATTTAGAATAAATCATTATAACTTAAAGAAGTTTAAGAAATTTGTTGTCAATCCTGTAAAATCTAATAGTTTGATAGAAGAACTAGTGATCTGATAAAAGAGCATTGTCAAGGGTACTCACAAAAAGCCTCTGTACTGTTAAGCAAATGGTCCTTGTGGCTTTAACATGGCTTAAAGGAGCAGGAAAGTCGTTTACCACTTGAGGGTGCCAAATGTTAGACACCCCCAAGTGAATGTATTTACTTACTTACCTGAAACCCAGGGTCGGTGCTCTTATCAGCATAAAACTGAAGTCATATATTATATATATATATATATATATATATATATATATATATATATATATATATATATATATATATATATATATATATATATTGTAAAATGTATAATTGCTAGTTTATATACACTTTGCACTGTATTATATGACAACTAAAGTAGTTAAACTATATTTATCTGCACGGACTATAGAGTGTGATGGTACAAATCACTTAAATATATATATATCATAAGTCAGTAAATCAAATCTACTACACTATATTTTTCCTTTTTTTCTTTCTCTTCTTTTGCCCCCCCTTTTTTTCCCCCCCCCTCTCCACCATCCCCCCATCTCCATGCTTCAAGTCTGTCTTTGAGCGCATTGATGTGAGGTTTCTGGAGGAGAAATTCTTCAACGGCTTAGGAGAAAATAATCTTTTGTGGGACACTTTCTGTTTTGTAAATATTAAGTGGTTCACAAAAATGAAACATTAGTTTGCTTTAGGTTTTTAAATAAACTAGGGGTACCATTGTTTTTTGAATGGATATTTATTAATCATTACTATATTTGTTTTGTAGGTGTTTTACTTCAGAATGCCAAGACTGCTCCTGCCTTTTCTTATCTTTACCCTCACTTTTTCAGTATTGCTGGCTACAAACTGGTTTCCTAAAAGTTTGCCATGTGATGTTACACAAGAAGCCAAAGGAACCATAATAGTTGTGGACTGCAGTGATCGACATTTAACTGCTATACCATGGGGAATACCTACCAATGTTACTAACCTTACTTTAACCATCAACCATATTCCAAGCATTTCAGTGCACTCATTCACAGAATTCCCACATCTGGTTGAACTTGATTTCAGATGCAACTGTGTACCTGCTAAAGTGGGACCAAAAGACAACGTGTGCACAAAGAGGTTAGTTGTTGAAGACAGAAGCTTTGCTTCACTCAAAGGTTTAAAGTCTCTTTATTTGGATGGAAACCAGCTTATAGAATTTCCTAAGGGTCTTCCACCAAATTTACTGCTTTTAAGTCTTGAGGTTAATAACATCTTTTCCATATCAAGAAACAATCTATCTGAACTAATTAACATTCAAATGCTGTACCTCGGACAGAATTGCTATCATCGAAACCCATGCAATGGTTCTTTTAAAATTGGAAAAGATGCATTCGAGGACTTAAAAAACTTATCAATTTTGTCTTTGAAATCAAATAACTTATCATATGTCCCAGGTGGTCTTTCAGACAGTCTGAAAGAACTGTACCTTTATAATAATGCCATTCAGGATATTGAAGAACACGATTTAGAAAATCTCGGCAATTTAGAAGTTCTTGATCTAAGTGGAAATTGTCCTCGTTGTTACAATTCACCTTTTCCGTGCACTCCATGTCCTAATGATGCACCAATCCAGATTCATCCAAAAGCTTTTTCCTCCTTGAAAAACCTACGAGTTCTGCGACTTCATAGTAACTCTCTTCGTTCAATCTCAGAACAGTGGTTTCAAAATACTAAAAATTTGCAAGAACTTGACCTGTCTGAAAATTTTTTGGCCTCAGAAATAAGTACTGCACATTTTTTAAACTATATCCCAAGACTGAAAAACCTTGACTTTTCCTTTAACTTTGAACTACAAGTATATCCTTCAGACTTAAAGCTGGCACCAACATTCTCCAGGTTAGCTTCCTTAGAAACATTGAGGATCCGTGGTTATGTGTTTCAGAAACTGAAAAAATCGAATCTGATGCCTCTGGTGCACTTAGCAAATCTCACACTTCTTGATTTGGCCACAAATTTTATCAAAGTAGCCGACTTTAGTCTTTTTCCAATGTTTAAATCTCTCCGGACAATAATACTGTCAAATAATAAAATATCTCCCTCTGGTGAATCTAATTTAGATTCTTGCTCAGCTTCCCAAGCATCTTCAGAACATTATATGGACAGAACATTCCAGGAAGTTCATTATTTTGAATATGATGAAAATGCCCGCAAATGCAAATCCAAAGTCAAAGAGCGCTTTACATTTGATCTTTTTTTGAATGAAGATTGCCAAGCATACGGTCACACCTTAGACCTAAGTCAAAACAACATCTTTTTTGTTAAACCTACAGATTTCACAAATTTGCATTTTCTTAAATGCCTCAACCTATCTGGAAATGCCATTAGCCAGACATTAAACGGAACTGAATTTAGACATCTGAATCGTTTAAAATATTTAGATTTTTCAAACAATCGCATTGATCTTCTCTATTCTACTGCATTCCAGGAACTCACAGAACTTGAGGTGCTAGATATAAGTAACAATGAACATTACTTTTTGGCTGAAGGAATAACCCATGTGTTTAATTTTACCAAAAATCTTAAACATTTAAGAAAGTTAATGATGAACAATAATAAAATATCCACATCTACAAACAGCCATTTGGTTAGTCAGTCACTCAGGATCCTGGAATTTAAAGGAAACAAACTAAATAATTTGTGGAAAGACGGAGATACAAGATACCTAAATTTCTTCAAGAACCTGAATAAGCTTCATGTACTAGATATTTCCGAAAACTCTTTGACATTTGTTCCCCCTGGTGTTTTTGAAGGCATGCCCAATAATCTTTCAGATCTCTCCTTGGCTAGAAACAATTTAAAAACATTCAGTTGGGATAAGCTTCACCTTTTAGGAAAACTTCGCGTTTTGGACCTCAGTAGCAATTACTTGACCACTGTACCTAGAGAGTTATCAAACTGCACATCTTCTATTGTGAGACTTATTCTGGGCAATAACAAAATAAAAAAACTGACTACTTATTTTCTAAAGGGTTCTTTCTCTTTGAAATACTTGGATCTAAGTGCTAACTTAATTCAAAATATAGGCCAATCAAGCTTTCCTGAAGATGTACTGGATAATTTAACTGCATTACTTCTCCAAGGTAACCCATTTAAATGCAACTGTAATCTTGTATGGTTTGTCTCCTGGATAAATAAAACTAAAGTTAATATACCTAATTTAGTAACTGATGTAACATGCTCTGGGCCTGGGGCACACAGAGGACAGAGTCTGGTTCTCTTAGACCTTTACACTTGCGAACAATATCATTTGAATTTAATTTTGCACTCCCTTTCTGCATCTTTCATTATTTGTTTAATGGTGGTTTCTGTCTCAAGCCATTATTTCTACTGGGATTTTTGGTACATATACCACCTATTTAAAGCAAAAATAAATGGATATAAGAGGCTTCCAAAATGTTGTTATGATGCATTGATAATGTATGATACCAAAGATTTTGCTGTATCAGACTGGGTTCTCAATGACTTAGTTAACATTCTGGAAAAACAAGGAAATAAAATGTTAAATTTGTGTTTAGAAGAGAGAGACTTTCTGGCAGGTCAACCTTTTATAGATAACCTTTCTGAAAGTATACAGATTAGCAGAAAAACTGTGTTTGTTCTTACAAGAAAATACGTTAAAAAGGGCCATTTTAAAACTGCATTTTATATTGCTCACCAGCGTCTCATTGAGGAAAAAGTGGATGTTATCATTCTAATACTGCTGGAAAAAGCTCTCCAGAGATCCAGATATCTCAGACTAAGAAAAAGATTGTGTGCAAACTCTGTTTTATATTGGCCATCTAATCCCAATTCTCACAGTTATTTCTGGCACTGTCTGAAGAGTGCTATAGCAACAGATAATCAAATGGCATACGATAAACATTTTAAAGACTGTACATAGGATTGATTGATTGGAATGAATACATCAGTTACATGTATTGTATTTTTGTGTCAAATGTTGAACATTGCAAGTCTGCTCTTCTACTCTATATTATTATTTTGATTATTAGAATTAATATAATTGATTATATATAACTACATATTGATTATTTGGAATTGTGAGAAGGGGAACCCTGTTATGTTTGGGAGATCTGAACTATGGATATTACTGTATAATTTAGGTTTGCAAATGGATTGCTATATATGAATGTAATAGGTTACATTAATTTTTGGCTTTGTTGTTTTATGTAATTTAGTCATATGGATATAATTATATATAAATAAATCCCCCTTTTTGCTGTGAACCTTATGTTGTCCATTGCTTAGTCTCCATCTTCTTGAATGTTTTCTCATTAAAGTATATCCATTTGGCCTAAGGAGCTCCCCCACCCTTGGGTGTATATGTAAGGTGGATGTAAATATATTGTATGCTGAGGGTTATGATTGAGGGTTCAGGTATCATCCATATCCAATTTATGTAAAACACTTATCACAGAGAAGGCTTACTAGGATTCATTAATAAGAGCAATTTTATTGGAGAATGGATGGTTTCACACTCTCACAATGCCAGTCAATATCCCATGAAGACACATCAGGAGAGGACTTCCTCCATAGATTTATGCAGTACTCACATAGCGGGATTTACCAATTTATGAATCACTACCATACCAATCTTCAGTCAAATAACAGTCAAGAAGGGTGTCATTTTGTCCATACAAAGGTCAATAAGCTAATCACGAGTTGTTAAGCAGGATGGGACTGCTGCTGTAGAAAGAAGGTGTATATGTTGCACCAGAAGGGGGTTCAGGCTTGGGGTGTGAGAGGATACTTCTTTGCTATTCTCGTTGTACACGAACAACTATTTGTAATGAAATAAAAATTGCCTACAATGTTTTCTTTCTGTCCTACCATAATAAGTTTGGCTACGATAGACAAGATACCTTGTAAAATTCATATGCACTATGTGCTAGACTAGTGCTGTCCAACTTGTGGTATTGAGGGCCAGAATTTCTCTGGCCTACATGGTGGAGGGCCGATAACGAAAGCCAGTGTTGACCACTCCCTGTTTTTAAACCACAACCATGTTACCACAAGACCATGTACACATTAACGGTGCTAGCACGCCAAAAAACGAATTGGTTGGTGCTCACTGCAGGGATGTCACTTATCATTCATATGTGATTTTAATATGGAAAATATTAAAGGAATTGTTCAGTGTAAAAATAAAAACTGGATAAATAGATAGGCTGTGCAAAATAAAAAATGTTTATAATATAGTTAGTTAGGCAAAAATGTAATGTATAAAGGCTGGAGTGACTGGATGTGTAATATAATAGCCAGAACACTACTTTCTGCTTTGCAGCTCTCCTGGTTTCCACTGATTGGTTGGCAGTGACCAATCAGTGACTTGATGGGGGGCCACATAGGTCATAACTGTTGCTTTTTAATCTGAGCTGCATACTAAGGATCAATTGCAAACTCAGTTGTGTCCCATGCGGCCCCCCTTAGAGTCGCTGAAAAATAGGAAGTTATTTTCTGTTATGTTAGATATCTGCTCAGTCCAGACTTACATTTGTGGCTAACTAACTATGTTAGAAACATTTTTTATTTTGCACAGCCTATCATTTTATCCAGTTTTTATTTTTATACTGAACTGTTCCTTTAAGACCTAACCTTAAATCCATATGCCTCCTCGTCCCCTGTGGATAACACAGCACCCCCCAGCACATGATTAAACACATTAGGGACCCAAACAATAATTTTCAAACGCTAACAAACCCCCAGCACAAATACCAGGCTTATGTTCCACAGGTAGAGCAGGGCACACACAGGCAGAGTATGGCAGACACAGGGAGAATAGGGAAGGCAAAATATGGCACACACAGGTAGAGCAGGGCATAGTATGGCACACCCAAGGGCAGGCAGATTATGGCACACCTAAGGAGAATAGGACAGGCATAGTATGGCACACACAAGTAGCATAGGGCAGGCAGAGTATGGCACACACAGGTAGCATGGGGCAGACAGATTGTGGTGCACACAGGCAGAGTAGGACAAGCAAAGATTATGGTACACACAGGGAGCATAGTTACATAGTTACATAGTTAAATTGGGTTGAAAAAAGAGACAAAGTCCATCAAGTTCAACCCCTCCAAATGAAAACCCAGCATCCATACACACACCCCTCACTACTTTCACACAAATTATATATACCTATACTAACTATAGAGTTTAGTATCACAATAGTCTTTGATATTATGTCTGTCCAAAAAATCATCCAAGCCATTCTTAAAGGCATTAACTGAATCAGCCATCACAACATGACCCGGCAGTGCATTCCGCAACCTCACTGTCCTGACTGTGAGGAACCCCCTACGTTGCATCAAATAAAAGTTCTTTTCTTCTAGTCTAAAGGGGTGGCCTCTGGTATGGTGATCCACTTTATGGGCAAAAAGGTCCCCTGCCATTTGTCTATAATGTCCTCTAATGTACTTGTAAAGTGTAATCATGTCCCCTCGCAAGCGCCTTTTTTCCAGAGAAAACAACCCCAACCTTGACAGTCTACCCTCATAATTTAAGTCTTCCATCCCACTAACCAATTTAGTTGCACGTCTCTGCACTCTCTCCAGCTCATTTATATCCCTCTTAAGGACTGGAGTCCAAAACTGCACTGCATACTCCAGATGAGGCCTCACCAGGGACCTATAAAGAGGCATAATTATGTTTTCATCCCTTGAGTTAATGCCCTTTTTATGCAAGACAGAACTTTATTTGCTTTAGTAGCCACAGAATGACACTGCCCAGAATTAGACAACTTGTTATCTATAAAAACCCCTAGATCCTTCTCATTTAAGGAAACTCCCAACACACTGCCATTTAGTATATAACTTGCATTTATATGATTTTTGCCAAAGTGCATAACCTTGCATTTATCAACATTGAACCTCATTTTCCAGTTTGCTTCCCGGTTTTCCAACTAAGACAAATCACTCTGCAAAGTGGCAGCATCCTGCATGGAACCTATAGTTCTGCACAATTTAGTATCATCTGAAAAAATAGAAACAGTACTTTCAATGCCCACCTCCAGGTCATTAATAAACAAATTAGTCATAGGGAAGACAGAACAGAGCAAGAGACAGGGAAACCTATCAGGACCACTCTAAGATGTACAACATAGTGACACAGTGCTGGTGCCCCTTCAGCAGATTGTATGAGTGTGAACAGGTGAACAATGTGGGCAGATTCAGTCTAGGGGACCCATGGGCATAGCTGCGGGTCCGACAGGTTCAGGCGATCTCGTCTGGCTGTTTGTGGGTCGCGGGCGGGTTCGGGTTGAGCTCTTCTGCCTGCTTAGACTGCTGGCTTCTGGTTTTATAGGCACACACCTGCCCGCCCCTTTTGTGGTGTGGGTGTGTCAACGCGGGTCTAAAAAAGGAGGAGGGAAGCCGGGTGGAGACAAGCACATTAGTCAACAGCACTTAGAGGGCAATCCTTCAATGTATAATACTATCCATATCTGCTAGTTTATTTGCAAATAAACTAAATATAATACTAAATTTGTTTAAAAATAAAGAAAATATGAATGCTATGAGTCCACTGAATAGTTTGATACCTAAAGGCATAGGATTGCCAAAGGATGTGGCATGTAGGGCACTAAAACTAAATGGAGCATGTGATCTATTTTAACTGTCACTCAGCAGTGTCATAGCTAATGTACTGTAGCTCGAGCCTGGACAATTTACCTTTTAGTGCTTCAGTGGGCCCCCAAGGGGGTGCTGGCGCTGGTGGGATCACAACCTTCACACTCACGGTAGTTATGCCAATGTCACTCAGCTACTGGAAAAGCAACATACTGTATGCATTTTATGTGTAGTAAAAGCTGAAGATGTGTTTATGTGTAGTAAAAGCAAAGAGTTTACCCCAGAAAACCATATATTTAAAAGCACACATTCTGCTATATTTTTCTACTCCAAACCACAAGCCAGCAAAGCTTTTAACCTTTTTAAAAATCTACTCAAAACTTCTAGTTTTCAGAATTGTAATTTCTCACATGCCCTTTAATACAAAGACATTATTCAGCCAAACTTAGCCTAAATCTGGAATGAGAGGACTTTAAACCATAAATATAATTTAATTCTGAGCTGGTGATAGTTCCAAATAATGTTGAGACTAGAACATGTTTTGAGTACACACAGAGGATATCATAATTATATAATGTTTCATTTTCCCTATGCTTTCTTTTTTGTGAAATGATGGCTTTGTTTAAATGGTTATATTGTAAAAAACATTTTTTTAGAATTACTGCTAAATTTCTAATGCTCTTGCCAAATGCACCCACTAGATGGTAGTGTTGATTTATTTTTATAAGCAACAATATTTTATCATATATGGCACTTTTTTTAATTTACATTTTACTATTTTTCTACTAAAATGTTCTCACACACAAGAATTAATAGAATAAAACCAGAAATTATAGAGGGAATAGGTTTAATAGACATGATCATATATGAAGTACCAAACACAGCTCGGGAAAATGTAATTTAATGGTGCCATTCAGTGCCTTGCATAAATACACTGCCCCTCCACCATTCCACGTTTTGCTGTTTTTTAACCTGGGACTAAAATGAAACATTGTCACAGATTCTCAGTTGGCCTTTTGAGCCACTGACCTTGTCCTTCTTATGAAGCAGAGGACCCCCTGCCAGTTGCCCCAGGCAACCCAGCAGGCCTTTGGCAACTTAGAAGCTTTGCGCCCTAGGCACATGCCTCTTGTGCCTAGTTCCGGACCTGCCTAGCACTAACTGACAGTGACCTTCCCAGTAATATTGTGTTCAGATTAGGGGACAACAAAAGCAAAGTCAAGGACAGGCAATAGTCAGGGAAGGCAACAATCATCAGAAGCAGATGTTAAAAACCAGGATACAGCTACAGAATAACAGGTTCGACAGGAACCAATATAATCAGGTAAACATTGCAAGGAATGGGCTTTTAAACTGAAAGGGGCACCAAGGAGGCCTGAATGCTGAGATTGTGGCACATCATAAACATGCTCCAGCACCGTAACATATGTATGTATAACTTTATATTGCGCTACTAGGAAACGCATCCTTGTACAGTTTTACAGTCCAGAAAAGTACACACAGCAAGGACATCAAAATAAATAAATGAAAAAATATAAATATATAGAGAATTAGTGCCAAGAGACAGGAAAAAAAAACTGCCCCGTAGAGCAGTCTATGCGTCCTGATGTCATGGCAAATGCTGCAAAAAGATGTGGCATGTGCAAGGCGTGTATATACACAAGCAATCAGGGACTGGCACCCTGTGTGGTAGGAGAATGGCAGTCTCCCAGTGCACATTATAAAAGGGTATTGTACTGTATATACTGTATGTGCTTATGTCAACACACTTCTAGAGTTTCCCCACGCAAAAAAAAATGTGCAGCTCATTTGTAGACACATCAAATTCCTTTTCAGGATTGTTGTTGGCCACACATCTCTATGCCTGACCAGACCCTTTTACACAATTGCTCATGGCCTCAGCTTTCCCCATCACTGCCTATTACTGCGGTGCGTTTCCAAAAATTTTGGTCCCTGAATTTATAAACTCGCAACTGCTCCACCCCTTTCATGATGTCCCTGTGGGTCGGGCACAGGTCTTTAAATTGAGGGGACAGAGCAGGCCTGGTTTGGGTTGGAAGGAGGTGGGTTAGGACCAGGTGCGGGTCAAGGATAACTAGACTCATGACTGCCTATGTCTGAGGTGCATTCAGGTTGGTTTAGGCCTGTTCCAGTCTGCTTAAAATTAACTTTTGTAGACAGTTCATCTTTCAGCAGAACAGTTATTCCAAACAAAAAGATACAGAAACAGGATTGGCTCAAGGACAAGGTGAATGTCTTGCAATGTCTTCAATGATCAGACTAGACGTCAGCACCTTCATCAAATCACTTATATGCTGAGTGCAGGCCCCACTATGTTCACTGGCATGGGTCACAACATTTTTTAGGTCATGGGCAGCACTCCAAAATCACTTTTTTCAAGAGTTTAACATGCCTATATTCATGAAATCGACAGACTCACACATATTTGATTGTCTGTGCCGCCCATGACTTGCAATGGCCTCAGTCAACTCACAGATCTCTGTTCAGTTGCACTATGTGGAGCTCATTTGTCTTCCAACAAACCTAAACAAACATGGAGATAATCTGCATAGAATAGGCCAACATCACTCTGAACAGTGTGCAAAGCTGATGTTTGTACTGTATTTACCCCAAAAAGACAGCTGCCCATCCATTTTACCAGATATTCACTAAGAAGGTTAAATGTTTGTGCGACCAACAATATAAACAGCACTATTCATTGCAAGTAAAGGGGGTGCATATGAATGCATTAAAATCTGTTTATTGCTGAGAATTCCTGCTATCCTGTACCCCAAATAGTTCTTTAAAGTTGTATTCCTCTACCTCCCTATCTGCCAAAAAAAGCTTCTAAATATGTATATAATTAATAATGTACTGTTTGATATTAAAAGGCCATATCCTTTAATAAAAGTCATTGAATTACTATGTCATGGAATACAATATTTCTTTACAGGCATATATATATATATATATATATATATATATATATATATATATATATATAATTTTAATAATTCACAAGTTTAAACACATACTGTACATAAAACACACACAAATACAGTGCATATATTTATAATTATGTGCAGAGAGATAGAGTCAATGAAAATTAAACACTGTAGCATGGGAAGCTGGGGAACTGACATGAGAGGAAGTGAAAGGAGGAAGATAGATGATTAAAATAGGTTTAAGATAAACAGTTTTTTATGGAAATAGCTGGTGACAAGATGATTTTCTTCCCTTTATAATAAATATTTATATGCTGGTTGACATATTGCATTTTACAGAGCTCTGTGGCGATTTCTCTCATCATTGCATTTATTTCAGGCTTACCCAGGTTATGGGATAAAAATGTTTTTTTATTTGGATGTAAAATACAATTTCAAGCTTTAGACAGGCTTATAATGTTGTTTTGTTATTTTCTGCAACACTAAAGGGATTATTTACTAAACTCCGAATGCCGAAAATCCGAAATATTTGTTTTTTTTTAGTATAAAATCTGAATTTAAAAAAAAAAAAACCACAGATTTTTCAGAATTTATTATACCCAGAGGATGTAAAAAGTCAGAATCTGAAAATCTGGCATCTCAGACCTGCCGAGTTTCCTTTTAAGTCAATGGTAGAAGTCCCAAAGATTTTTTTGATCTGTGCTGGGTTTCGTGCAATAATCCAAAGTTTTTGGTGTTTTTAGGGGGAATTCCGAAAAATTTGAAAAAATGCAGATTTTCAATTTTTTTTCGATATTGGGGTGAAAACACAAAAAATAATGATCCAGCCTAAGGAGTGATCTCACCTCGGTGCTGTGTTTTTGCTCCAATATCGGAAAAATCATGAAAATCTGCAGCTGGTACTTTGTGAACTGTTAAATCGTGAAGACTGTGAAAAACTGTAAAATAGTGGAAATCATGAAGAGATTCGGAGAACGCACGCGCTGAAGTGAACCAGGCTCCATCTTGGATCTTCGGGAAAAAGTTACCTACAAAGTGGAGAAATCATGAATAGGCTGTTTATAACTAAAAGTCTATGCCCGGCTGTGCCTTCGAGGAAAGACCGGAACGCAGGATCTGGTGAGATCAATCCAATTATTTTGGGGGGCATTTACAGCTGAGAAAAAAGAGGGAGTGGGGGACGCCCCAGCAAATCCCTTTGGAAACCCATTTTTCATACAAATTAGCTTGATAATCCACTCAGAGAAGAACCTTGTACCCTATACCGATTTACAGAATTGGAGAACTATAACTCACACCCTAAACACAAAAAAAACTTTTCTAAGTTGGAGAACTTTAACTCACAGCCTTCCATGCTATTTCATAACTGGAGCAAGCACCTATCATAACCAAGGAGTATACAGTATATTGTATTATTAAAATTTAAAGAGCGACTACCCACCTGGATTAACTTGATAATTGTTTTTATGTAATTTTACTGATTTTCTATTTATTGTGTTTCCTGGCCGGCCAGTTTTTCAGAATTCTGTTTGATAAATGATATACTTTTTTGAAAACATGTGTCTTAAAATACACCTTTAATTTATTCCTTCAACTTCAGATTGTTGTCAGTTGTACTGCAGATCTGCTGAAAATTCATTGCCATTCTGGAGTGACAAAAATGGAGAAAATGGAGTAAAGCTCTTGTGAATCTGATATTTTTAATGACATGTTAACTGCAAAAGAAACCCATTATCCAGAAAGCTCTGAATTGTGGAAAGGCTGTGTCCCATAGACTCCATTGTTTCCAAATAATCCACATTTTTAAATATGATTTCCTTTTTCTCTGTAATGTTAAAACAGTAGCTTGTACTTGATTTAAACTAAGATATAATTAATCCTTATTGGAACCAGCTTACTGTGTTTATTCATGTTTACATGATTTTCTAGTAGGCTTAAGGTTTGAAGATCCAAATTAAGGAATGATCCATTATCCAGAAAACCCCAGGTCCCGAGCATTCTGGATAAAAGGTTCCATACCTGTACTAAAGGTTGATTGGAACCTAGAATCAATATTAGGCTACAACTAGAGCACATTGTAGAGCTGACTGTGCTGCTAGAATCACTTACTGTGGATCACTTACCAGTGCTCTACATTCTGGAACCGACTAGCTTCTAAAATACAGCCATAATTTGTATACTTTTAGTTCACATGGGACTTTCACTGCATGCTAATTTTGGTGCATTACACAGTATGTTTGACATGAAAACTCCTTTTACTTCAAATCAATATTTTTGACCACTGCATGTAAACAAAGAAGTAGTTCTGAATTTTTTTTCTATACTTGGGAAAGAATACAGAAACACTTCCCCTTTTACTAAAAACCGAAGTAAGCATACTTTCCATATCTGTGCTAGGTCAAATTCAACGTATACAGAAAGTTATTGTTAACTCACAACAAGAAGAGTCCGAGATAATCTCTAACCGACATTCTCTGGTGCTAGACTGAGAAATTCTAACAGAAGTTTTTCTATGTTTGGTAAGTAAAGTCAGTTTTTTTTTACATATTTTTTACATATCTGGAAAGCTAGTATCAAATAAAATGACTAAAGGTAAAAAAATATATATCATCAGTCTTGCAGGCAGTGAGGCCAGGCAGAATGCATGCTTTAGGCTGCTTGTTTCATTCACACCTCCTCTAATGCAGAGTGACCAATGGCATGAAATGCGTCAGGAGGGAGTGGCTGACTTGAGGTATGCAGACAGAGGGAGGACACGGCCTAGTAGTATGTTTTAATGCAATATCTTTATAATGTTAATATTTGCTTTGATGATTTTGCACCAATAAATGTTTAAAGTGAGTTAAACTGACCAAAGACGCAAAGATAAAGTCGTACAAATCTTCGTTTCATCCGATTTTTGAACCATGCGTGGATTGGCCGTTTAGGTTAGAAGATTTCTGTCGGCTAACTATAATATCTCTGTATGTATTGCTGATGATATCAATGTGTGACTGTCACTAGTATTGTTTAGACATACTTTTTCTACAATTGCTGTCTTTGAATTCATGACCAGAACCTTGTCTTATTTGTTCTTTTTTTTTTTACTTTATTTAATCTGAATGGTTAGTGATAGGTCGGAAGATTGCAAGGAACGAGCATTTGTTGGGCATAAGGATATATCTGCATGTCTATGGCCAGCTTTATGTTATATATTGATTGTTTGCTATATACTTGTTTCATTGTGCCTTGCACAAGTGATGTTTATGGTGTCTTAGAGTTACTGCTGAACTGGATACATTTCTTTTTGCTCTGCAAGGGTTCCGTGTCCTGGTAATATGCATGCTTTATAAGCAGCAGCTGACCTGAGTGTCCCCCAGAAATCTCTGATGATGCTTGATCTAGGTAGCAGGTTGATCACTCTGAATGTATCCTATAAGTAATAAAGTCATTGTTGTCACTTTGCTGGACCTATGGATTCTATCCCTTGCTAGAGTTGGCTTTTGGGTTAGAACTATCAATATTATAGGAATACATTCATCTGACTGTTTTCTTGCAGCTGTATTTGGTGTGGCGTGTTTTATACATGTTATCAATTAGCTTTCATGTATATGTGTTCTTTCCACTGGTACAAGAATGAGTTCTTGTCCTGGAGTAGTTGCTATTCTTTACTTATTTACCTCATAAGGACCTAAGAATTTGTCCTTTAGAAACCTGTTTCATTTAAGGAGAACTAAACCCTTAATGAAAAAAACTCTACCCCCCTACCCTACATAAACCCCCCTCCCTGCTCCCCCCAGCCTAGCTGCTACCTCTGGTAAATGGCCTAACTCTTTACTTACCCCTCAGTGCAGATTCAGGGCACCTGGGCCCCATCTTCCGGCACTTCAGTAATCTTCGGGTCTTCTTCCTTCACTTCGGAAATTTCCGTGACTTTCGGCGCATAAGCAGTAGTCGCATGCGCCAATACATTGTTCTCATTCCGAAGATTACCAAAGAGAAGAAGATATCGCCCGTGAACTCTGATGCCCTGAATCTGCACCAAGGGGTAAGTAAAGAGTTAGAGGCATTTACCCAGGGTAACACCTAGGCTGGGTGGAGCAGGGAGGGGGTCTATGTAGGGTTGGGGGGGTAGGGTTTTTTTAATTAAGGGTTGAATTCTACTTTAAGGCTGGTGGCAGATGGGGAGATTAGTGGCCCAGCAACAAATCTTCTCTCCCCAAATGCTTTCCCTCTAGCAAGAATACACGGCGGAATGACATACGAATTGCTTCGGATTTCCGAAGTCATCCAAAGTTGCCTCACCAGGAAACTTTGGAACTCCAAAGCAATTCAAATTCCATCCCGCTGGCGATTTGTATTCTTGCCGGCGGGAAGGCATTTTGGGAGATTAGTCGCTTGCAGTAGAGAAGATGTGTCGCTGGGCGACTAATCTCCCGTGTGCCACCACACTAATATTCTTGTTACAGGTTGCGCCTATGTCCTTGTCTCCCTGATAGTCTGCTGAGGTGAGGTAATATGTATTTCTGCAGCTGTCAGGGGTTGGAGGAGTGCGTGAACTTTATCATGGGGTAGGCGTTAGACATAGTAAGAACAAAATCACACAACAGAGAAGCAGGACATTGGGAGGTTTATCTGCATGGAGTAGAGAGGGGTGAAGGTGTCAGAAATCAGATGAAGAGTTCAGTTTGTCGGCATTACAGAGCAGGAGTAGCAGCTAAAGTTTAACCTTGGGTAATGGTGATGCTGCTTTCTACTCTTTATGTAAACAACTACTCTACTCTTGACAATGGAAAGTATTCGGTTACTTTACCCTTCACACACTCCCTGCAGATGGCTGTATATTTGTATTTAACCCTAAATCCCAGCATTGTCTTAATCTATTTGTGTTATGAAATATAACTGAATTTTACAACCAGTGCCTATAAAAGTTGTATTCTACAATATCATGAAAATCTCTCACGGATTCATATGCCACACTTCTCCACCAGATCCACAGACCTGCAGCTGCTTAGACTGATAGCACACAGGTCTGGGGATGGGCTTCTCTCAGCCTGCGTTTATGTAGGACCAATCCGCTCTCTTCTGTATGTACACTAATGACATGTGCACATGGGCTGAATGCTCCGCTGCTCTCAGCCTGTGTATTTTTGCCAGCTGAGAGAAGTGGATATGCTCTTAGCTGATATTTGCCGATTATTGCCAATTTCTCAAGAACATTTAGTAAGGTACTGCTGGGAGTTAGAAATCTACCTAAAACTAAACATATGTACTATTGGTGCATTTAGGAGTAATGCAACTTTCCAAATCAGTTGTATTTAAGTGCAAAAATGTTTAGTATCAGAGCTGAAAAGGCAGTAGAAACATGTGCCAAGGGCAAAAAGGTGAGGGGGTTCTAACATACACATTACCCTAGGTTTGCCCCTTCTCTAAAGCTGGCCATAGACGCAACGATCTGAACGTTCCGAATAGGGGATTCGTACGATTTTCGGACCGTGTGTGGAGAGTCCCGACATTTTTCGTCCGGTGGAGATCGGTCGTTTGGTCGATCGGACAGGTTAGAAAATTTCTGTCGGCTGCGATAATATCTCTGCGTGTATTGCCGATCGTACGATTTTCAGTGGGAGACTGTCCAGGCCCGGATTTAGGGAAAGGCCCCATAGGCCCGGGTCTAGGGCGGCAAGATATTAGGGGCGGCAAGAAGGCGCCCCCTAACTATAACCCAAAGTAATTGTAAAACGGTTACGAACTGCTGGTCAATCCCAATTCCAAAACACAGTTTTGCCAGGGCTCCGCAAATTCACTAAAATCCGAAGTTGCGCACAGGGGTAGCGTAAGGTTGCGAAGTTGCGCTAGCGTTGATTCGCTATATAAAGCGAAGTTACGCTAATTTGCATACGGCGCGAAATTCAAATTTCAATGGAGGAACACGTATCTGCACTACAAATGCCTAGAAAACCTTAAAATCTGCAAATAAAAATTTTATTTTGCCCTACACATGTGCCCACTGTCTAGGTAAGTTGCCATGAGTTAGGAAATGTAGGGGGGAGGAAGGGGAGCCCCAAAAAATTTTCGATCTTTTTCAGCCTATCAGCCATCATGTAGAAAACACGCCAGCGTTTTTTTGGGACTTAGAAAAAAAATTGACTTTTTTTGAAACAATCCCTATCTACTCTATTGCGCTTCGCCAGGTCTGAGGTGGCGAAGGAAGTCTAGCGTAAAAGGTAGCGTTCAGTACACTGCGCAAGTTAGTGAATTTGCGTAGTTTCGTCGCTAGCGAAACTTCGCCTGGCGTAAGGTTGCGAAGTAACACTAGCGAAACTACGCCAGCGTTCGTAGTGAATTTGCGCAGTAGCGAAAATGGCAAACGCTAGCGAATTAACGCTAGCGTTCTGCGCTGCGCATCTTAGTGAATTTGCCCACAGTCTCTAACAGTTGGTAGGTTAAAACGTTTATTTAATTTAATTAATTTTATAAAAAATTAAAAATACTGCTGTGATGTCTGCTGAGAAATAGGAACTACAAAGATTATGCTGCTGCCAAGATTTGACTTTTTTATTTTATAATAAATATTTAACTGATGCTGCGGCTGCCCACTGGAGCACAATTGACAAACTTATCAAAACAAGGGACACATCTCTCTCTGCATCTATATATAAAAAGGTGTCTATATATAGAGAATATATATATAGATATATCTCAAACAAGCCTAACTGCTAGTTGATCCATCTGATCAGCTTTTGCATAAATGTCCTGATTGGAAAAAGATTCACATCCAGAAAATGCGCGCTGGGGGGGGGGGGGCACAGTAGCTGGGCCTATGGGTAAATCCGGCCCTGAGACTGTCACTAGCTTTGTTAGACATAACTATCGTACGATTGCTGTCAGGGGCAGAACATTGGCTGATCTGTTCTTTTCTACTTTATTTGATCTAAATGGTAAGACTTTAATCTGAATGGTTAGTGGCTGGTCGGGAGATGGGAAAGTCCGATCGTACATTGATTCGTACGATCGGATCTTTGCGTCTATGGCCATCTTAAGTCTGGTGCACTAAATCTCCCCACTTACAGATGCAATTTTTTTCTCTCTGTGGGGGGGATATTAAGTGTATGGGTCTTATCTAAAGGGATGTGTTTGGGGGTAGGGTGGAGCATTACATGGGGTGATGGGGGAGAAGGTTTGCCTTTGTTACCCTCACATGTACCTTACATCTAAATATCCTTATATTATGAAAAGTACTTACTTTTTCCATTTTTCTTTATTTAGAGCATGGTGGAATTACACAGAAAAAGCTTTTAAAACTTTTTGTCCTAACAAATATTCCAGGCATAATGTATTTCTTCAGGTCTCTCTGGTGAGTTTAGGAGTGCTAAGATCTGTGGCAGCCCTGATAAAAAAATCAGTGGCACAACTACCAAGAGGTGCAGGAGGTGCACCCAGGCCTGTAATAAGGGATATTGCAAACTAAGGAATTTATCCACTGCATGTGCCCAGAGCGCAGGGGAACGCAAGTTTGGAGGGGAGCTGATGTTACTCTATAATAAGTAGTTCATCTAAAAAATTACATTAATTAATGTGCCAATAAGTCAGTCAGCTCATTGGGGCTCGGTCTAAGTTTTTTTTTAATTTAATTTTTTAAAGTCAGTGAAATTTGCCCTCACTTTAATGCTTACACAACTACCTGCCAATGTCATGCTGATCAGCTTTGTCTTTACTCATGGCCTTAGGCCTATCTCACAGATTGAGCCCATTAGGGCCCTGCACCCATGGGCCCCCCCCCCCACCAGTGAAGCATGGATCCCCTTTTTTTAACTTCATCCGAAGTGCCCCAGCTCGCCTCCCCCCCTGCTTCAGCCCTCCCTCAATCCTGATTGGCCCAGCCCACCCCCAACCCCCATTGGCTCAGACCTCCCAATTCCTGATTGGCCCAGCCTGCCCTCAATTCCTATTGGCCAAGCCCGCCTTTAAACCCAATTGGCTTGGCCTGCCCCCAATCGACCCAGCCCACCCCCATAGTGAATTGGACAGAGATTGGCAAGAGACAAAAGAAAATGTTGGACAGATGAGAGACTGTTATGAAGAATGGAAGAATAGGGGTTATTGGGAGAAACAGAAAGGAATAGAAAATGTATGTAGAGAACACCAAACATGTGAGGAATGTTGGGTGAACCAGTGGCAGAGGTTAGAGTGTAGGTGAAATATGAACAAAGGAAGAAAAGGAACGTATAAGGAAGAAAAAAAAATCTGATATGTGAAAGAGAAGCACATATGATCTGAAGTGCTGGAAGAGAAATAAAAGATAAAGGGATAGTGGAGGAAAGCAGTAGAGAAAAACATCAGAAAATAGAAATAAAAAAGAAACAACAAAAGAGAAAGTATTTTTTTTAATCTATATCTGAGCCATATTTGATCCAGTAAATTGCAATGCAGTAGTGGTGCAACTGTAACTTTTTTATCATCTGACAACAATGAGCTGTCTGTGTGGCAGGAGCCATTCAGTGACTGCAGTTTCAGTTTCTTGTCTACACTGTAATAAATCTGCTAAGTGTGTCAGTACCCAATGCCATGAAATGTTTGGGGGGCTACTTAGTGCCATGAAATGTTTGGGGGGGGCATTAAACAAGAGAGAGAGGTAGAGGTTAGTAGTATTTGCCCACCCAGCCCTGGAACCCCTGTGCTTTTCAGCAAAACATTATATATGGGGCCCTGCCAAAATGGTCCCAATTGGGCCCTGCAGTTATTAAGACTGGCCCTGTCTTTAGTTGCTATTTAAGTTACATACATTACATAAATCATTTTACTTTGTAATACCCAGCTGCCCCTCCCCCAGTTAGACTTTGACCAGACCCTTGCCTGGTCATGTTGCTGCCATGAAGTGAGTTGGGGAAATTGCCTCAGGAAGCAGCAGCTCAAAAGTTACCGGGTAAAGCAAAAAGGCTCTCCTGGAAACTGCAAGAGCTGTATTTCAGATTTTTAACTGGAATTTTGGTTCTTTAAGTGCATAGAACAAAACTGTTCTAAGGGCACTTACCCACAAAACATCTCTGACCCCCCCCCAATGATGGCCCTGGCTGCCCACTTGCATGCTGATTAGACTACATAAAAAATGCACTGACCTGAGCATCAGTGAATATATTGTATTTTGCATTGTTCTCTATTACATGTATGGGCCTGTTATCCAGAATGCTCGGGACTTGGGGTCTTCCAGGTAACGGATCTTTCTGTAATTTGGATCTTCATACCCTAAGGGGCAGATTTACTAAAGGACAAAGTGGCATTGCCAACAAGAGTACACGACAATTCACTAGCGAAAGAGACCGTCACTAGCACAATTTTGCGCCCTATCTGCAGGCACATTTTTGCTCAGATGAACGGTCATTTCACTAAAATGCAAATTTTACAGAACGTTACCTCTTTCCCAGAGTTTCCTTTGCCACCTTAGACCAGGGCGAACTGATAAGATGAAGCTACATCCTCCTTAGTGACATCATATCCTGTATGCCGGAACCTCATAAAAGTTGTAAAAAACGCTGGTGTTTTCTCATTTTTTAAAGCGGGATTGCCTTCAAAAGTCCTAAGATTTTTGTGTTAACATTTTTTTAAGGGGCATACCACATTTGTTTTAGGGTGGGCTCATGTCTAGGGCATTAGAGGATCTCTTTTGTCTTATTTAGCTTCCTTGGACATGTGTAGTAATTAGTGGCCACTAATTTGCAACATCTCCAATAAAGCTGTCTATAGGCTCTGTATGTACCCGCCCTATTCAAATTGACCTAAGTGTACGAGTACTAACGAAGTTTCGCTAGGCAGAAGTAAACACTAGCGAAAGATCGTTAAGAGATGCTCGGGCTGACGAATTAACACTAGTGAAACTTCGACAATGTTCAGCTGCTGAGACGCAACTTTGCATTTTAGTGAATTAGCGTAGTGGTAATTTACTCCTGGCAAAGTGGCACGAAGTGTGACTGATTGTTCGGTGAAAATTCACCCTTTTAGTGAATTTGCCCTTAAGTCTACTAGAAAATCAAGTAAACATTAAATATAAAAATACTCAAAAATAAACCCAATAGGCTGGTTTTTGCTTCCACTTTATGATATCTTAGTTTGGATCAAGTACAAGGTACTGTTTTATTATTACAGAGAAAAAGAAACTCATTTTTAAAATTTGGATTATTTGGATTAAATGGAGCTCTCTGGATAACGGGTTTCCAGATAACAGATTTTGCCTGTGAAATTTTTGTGTGCTATATTTTGATTTGGGTGCCTCTGTACACCATATAGTTTGGTAAATCTTTGCATTTTAGTCATCAAACTGTTAGTAGGGCCCTGGTAGTCATATTTAGAATGTTTTATGTATGTTTGTTTGGTAGTTTGAAGTAGAAAGACTGCAGCAGTGAGAGTGTCATATGTGCTATTTTCATTTTGGTGTCTCTGCACACTGCATAGTTTTATAAAGCATATTGGGCATCAGACTGTTCAAGCTTTCATATTTATTGTGTTTTATCTTGCTACCTAATGATATGTAAGAGAGCAAATGCTAAAAATGGATGCTTCAGAAAAGCATTGTAGTTTGGAGTAGAAAAACATATTTACCCATTTTGGGTTATGAAGAATGTGTACTTTCTATTGCAGCTTGGTCGCTTGAAGCAAAAAGACCAAAATCACCCATTTTGGATTTAGCAGAATCTGTTCTTTCAAAAAATGTATTGTTTGCTAGGGTAGACCTACTGTTAGTGGACTTTTTGCCTTGCAATCTAAAGTGTGCAGATTTCTGGAGTGGTGCTTTGGAGAAAGAATTGAGAACTATACATATTTGGTATTGGCATGTTTAGGAGACATGGAACGTTCCAAATAATTTGTATTTTTGTGTATGAAATAAATTGTGAACTATATATATGTATATGTGCTTATATTAGGGAAAATGTGTTTTTTTTTCATTTCAAGAAGTCTATATCTTGTTACAGAAGTGGAATGACACAAAAAATCTGCATATTTTGAAAGCTTAGATTATAAGTGCCAAGATATTACAACAGGAAGGATTCCCACTGAAGACTGCAGAGGGCTGCTGTTTAAAAGGGGTGGTTCACCTTTTGGTTAACTTTTAGTATATCATAGAATGTCCATTTCTAAGCAACCTTTCAATTGGTCTTCATTATTTATTTATTTTTATAGTTTTTGACTTATGTACCTTTTTCTTCTGACTCTTTACAGCTTTCAGATGGGGGCCACTGACCCCATCTAAAATTTAGATGCTCTATATGGCTACAAATGTATTGTTATTGCTACTTTTTATTACTCATCTTTTTTGTTCAGGCCTCTCCCATTCATATTTCTCTTCTTCTCTTGGGTAATTTGGACCCTAGCAGCCAGATTGATGAAAGTGCAAATTGTAGAGCTGCTGAATATAAAACTAAATAACTCAAAAACCATGTATAATAAAACATTGTCCAGATTCCAGATTGTCTCAGAATATCAATATCTACTTCATACTAAAAGTTAATTTAAAGGTGAACAACTCCTTTAAAGGGAATGTCAACCCAAAAAAATGATAAAAATTAATATACTATAATTTATAGTATTATATGGTTTTCCAGTTATTTTATATGTACTGTCTGCCTTTCTGTCTCTGCCCTGATGGCTCAGACTGTTGAAAAAATGACAAGCCAGATGATTAACAGATCTGCCTTTGCTGGGGAACTAACTTTTGCAGCATTGTTTTAAAATGTAGCAACCAGGCATAGGCAAATGTTACTTCAATAGCAATTTCAAATAACTTCAAAAGCACTGAACATTTTCAATAAATATATATTAGAAAATTGCTTTTATTAGGCACATTTTTATTTTGGGTTTGACTTTAAGCTAAAGGAGGCTCATTTGTAAACACTGGGCAAGTTTGCACCTGGGCAGTAACTGAAAACAACAAATCAGTGGCTGGCTTTTTACACACAACTGCAGGTTGAACAACGAAAGCAAACATTTTATTGGTTACTGCCCAGGTGCAGATTTGCCCATTGTTTATACGTAAATGAGCTCAAGACTGCACATTAAGTAGGTTTTAGCATTTCGGTAATTTCGTAGTTAATAAGATTTTTAGTAGTAGCCCACACAATGTTCTAATATAGAAGGTATTTTATATAATCCTAATAGAACATCAAGTCCTGGTGTGACAAGAGTGATACAGAGCCTGTCTATCACAGCATATTCTATGGGGTATATTTATCAAAGAGTGAAGTTAATAGTGAAGTTCCGCCACTAGAGTGAAATTCCGCCATTTTCTATGGGATTTTTATAGGCGTATTTATCAAAGGGTGAACTTTCACTTTCACCCATTGATAAATACGCCTTTCAAAATCCCATAGAAATTAATTGAGAGCTGCGGAATTTCACTCTAGTGGCGGAACTTCACTCTTTGATGAATTTACCCCTATGACTAAGCATGAACGAGATTTTGCAGTTTGGCACAGCCCAAACACTGAAAACAAAGGGGTCCTGTTTCAAGATGGCAGCACCTATGAAACACTTTTTACATGTAGGATCTTTTCTTAAAAACAGCTGACTAAATGGTTTAACTAAACGGTTTGTTTATAATTAATATGTTTCTGCTTCAGTTTCTTCCAGAGCAAAATGTCAAACTTGTTGCTGATCCTCCCATCTGTCAGTCTGGTACTCTGCAGTTCCTTTGCATTACCTACTAGAAAGCAAGAAAACAGAACCCTTCCGTGCAAAACTACTGAAAATGGAATATCAGTCATATTTGATTGTACTGGACGTCGTTTGAAGTATGTGCCCTTTCCCATCGAATATGCTTCAGAATCCGCAGAGCTGCTGCTTTCTCAAAACCTCATAAGAACAATACATAAAACATCTTTTCAGAACTGGTATAACCTCACCAGCCTAAACTTAAACTCAAACTACTACCCAATAGAGAATACTGACAATGTGGATATTTGCAAAAGAGGCTTAATATTTGAAAATCAATCTTTCTCTAACCTAACGAAACTAAAACGCTTATTCATAGATCACTCTTTTTTATGTGCAATACCATCTGGGTTGCCAAGTAGGTTAAAAGTTTTAAACCTAAAATATAACAACATTGTCTCTATTGGTAATGACAGATTATCTCAGCTGAAATGCCTGAAAGGGCTATACCTGGACAATAACTGTTACTATGGTAACAATTACTGAATTAAGACAGTTATATGTATTATCTGCTTCCTTTAACAACTTAACAACTATCCCTTACAATTTGCCTACGTCATTAAGAGAACTTTACCTAAGTAATAATAACATACAGGTTATAAGCAGAGATGATTTAAAGAATCTAGTAAATTTAGAAGTTTTGCACTTGAATGGTAACTGTCCACGGTGCTTTAATGCAAACTATCCTTGTAAACCCTGCAATGGACAGTCCTCTATTAAAATAGATCCTTACACTTTTCTAAGTCTCAGAAACCTAAACGAACTTCACCTTGGCAGCACTTCATTAAGATCTGTACCATGGACATGGTTTCAAAACACGAGTCGACTAAAAGTTCTCAACCTTGAATTGAATTACTTAGTGAAGGAGATAGCATCTGCAGATTTTTTACTTCATTTGACTTATCCTTTAATTATGACTTACGGTCATATCCAAGACATATCAATATCTTTTCACAGCTTATTTCACTTAAACAATTACATATACAGGGATATGTGTTTAAAGAAATTACTACACAAAATCTAGCTCCATTGGCCAAACTGAAAAAACGCAAAATAATAAACTTTGGAATCAATTTTATAAGGCAAATTGATTTTAAAGTGTTTCAGGATTTTTTCAACTTATCATTGATCTATTTATCTGAGAACAGAATATCCCCATTTTCGGAAAACAGAAGCAGAAATGTTGACGTTTATCAAACACCGCATTTTATGCAACATTTAAGAGATGACATTTATTCAAATGATTTTGCTGTCACTACAGGGTACCGCTTTAGAAAGTCAAAGAACTATGCAACTCACAAGTGCATGTCTTATGGTAAAACTTTAGATCTCAGCTTAAATAGCATTTTCTTCATCGATCCTGAACAATTCCGTCCCTTTCCAGATATTGCATGTTTGAATTTGTCTTCGAATAGCATTGGCCAAAACCTTAATGGATCGGAGTTTATTTACTTGTCAAAATTAACGTATCTGGATTTGTCTTTTAATAAACTGGACTTTGCTTCTTTTAATGCATTTCAGGAATTGCCAAGGTTAAAGGTATTAGATTTGAGTTATAACAAACATTATTTCCTAGTGGATGGTGTGACTCATCATCTGGAATTCATTGAGAATCTGCACCAGCTAAACATTTTGAACTTGAGCTGGAATGAAAAATCAACCCCAACAGAGTCACAGTTTAAAAGCTCTAGTCTAAAAGAGTTGTGTTTTGCAGGAAATCGGCTGGATATTTTATGGAAAGCTGGAGATACACGTTATCGGGAGATTTTTAAAAACTTTTATAACCTCACAAAACTTGATCTGTCTCACAACAGACTTGAACTCAGGGAAGAAGAATTCTGAAATCTGCCCCCAGGTATCACTAAATTGTATTTGAACAATAATGGATTAACATTCATTGACTGGACAGAACTGAAGCAATTGCAGCACTTGGAGCACTTGGACTTAAGTCATAACAGATTATCAGTTGTTATCAGGAACGTATCCACATTTATTCGCTGAAAACGTTGATTCTAAGTCACAACATGATATCAAGTTTGCCAGCTGCATTTCTTCATGGAGCCAGAAACCTTGTCAAGTTGGATTTGAGCAACAATGATTTTCAGATAATGAACAAGTCAGTTTTCATGTCTGGCTCTGAGAACTATTTAAAAGTTTTAAGGCTTAAAGGAAACCCATTTGATTGCACATGTGAAATTATTGATTTTATCAGGTGGATCTATGCAAATAATGTCACAATCCCACGACTGGCCACTGATGTCACTAGGGATGTAGCGAACGTCGGAAAAAAAGTTCGCGAACATATTCGCGAACTTGCGCAAAAACGCGAGCGGTTCGCGAACGGTTCGCGAACCCCATAGACTTCAATGGGAAGGCGAACTTTAACATCTAGAAAAGACATTTCTGGCCAGAAAAATGATTTTAAAGTTGTTTAAAGGGTGCAACGACCTGGACAGTGGCATGCCAGAGGGGGATCAAGGGCAAAAATGTATCTGAAAAATCTGCCTGTGTGTGCTTGGAAGAGATAGTGTAGGGGGAGAGCTGTTAGTGATTTCAGGGACAGATGATAGTAAGTTTGCTGGCTAGTAATCTGCTTGATACTGCTCTGTATTGGAGGGACAGAAGTCTGCAGGGATTTGAGGGACATTTTAGCTTAGGTAGCTTTGCTGGCTAGTAATCTACTGTTCTCTTTAAACAACTGCCATACGTTGACCTTGTAGGCATTGTTTGCCCAGTTTTTTTGGACGCAGCCACTGAAGCACAGTTGCCAGAAAAAATATGCCATATAAATGCTGAAAATAGTCATTTTTCGCCATACGTTGACCTTGTAGACATTGTTTGCCCAGTTTTTTTGGACGCAGCCACTGAAGCACAGTTGCCAGAAAAATTATGCCATATAAATGCTGAAAATATAAATTTTTTTGGTTGCAGCCACTGAAGCACAGAGGCCAGAAAAATTACGCCATATAAATGCAGAAAATATGCATTTTTTTGGTCGCAGCCACTGAAGCACAGTTGACAGAAAAATTATGCCATATAAATGCTGAAAATATAAACTTTTTTGGTTGCAGCCACTGAAGCACAGAGGCCAGAAAAATTATGCCATATAAATGCAGAAAACATGCATTTTTTTGGTCGCAGCCACTGAAGCACAGTTGACAGAAAAATTATGCCATATAAATGCTGAAAATATAAATTTTTTTGGTTGCAGCCACTGAAGCACAGAGGCCAGAAAAATTATGCCATATAAATGCAGAAAATATGCATTTTTTTGGTCGCAGCCACTGAAGCACAGTTGCCAGAAAAAATATGCCATATAAATGCTGAAAATAGTCATTTTTTGCCATATACGTTGAGTCAACGTATGGCAAAAAATGACTATTTTCAGCATTTATATGGCATATTTTTTCTGGCCTCTGTGCTTCAGTGGCTGCGGCCAAAAAAACTGGGCAAACAATGCCTACAAGGTCAACGTCGTTGACCTTGTAGGCATTGTTTGCCCAGTTTTTTTGGCCGCAGCCACTGAAGCACAGAGGCCAGAAAAAATATGCCATATAAATGCTGAAAATAGTCATTTTTTTGGTCGCAGCCACTGAAGCACAGTTGCCAGAAAAATTATGCCATATAAATGCTGAAAATATAAATTTTTTTGGTTGCAGCCACTGAAGCACAGAGGCCAGAAAAATTATGCCATATAAATGCAGAAAATATGCATTTTTTTGGTTGCAGCCACTGAAGCACAGAGGCCAGAAAAATTATGCCATATAAATGCAGAAAATATGCATTTTTTTGGATGCAGCCACTGAAGCACAGTTGCCAGAAAAAATATGCCATATAAATGCTGAAAATAGTCATTTTTTGCCATACGTTGACCTTGTAGACATTGTTTGCCCAGTTTTTTTGGTTGCAGCCACTGAAGCACAGAGGCCAGAAAAAATTAAACCAGTAGGGTTTGCACCCTAGTTTGTAACGGTGGCGGAGGGAGGAGGAGGACGCTAAAGGACAGCTGTGTGTGGAGTCATGAGGCTTGAAGAGAAGGACAGCTGCATAGAAGTCAGAACAAGTCTTCCGGCGTGCAGTAACCCTCCGAGATCCACCCCTCATTCATTTTAATAAAGGTCAGGTAATCGACACTTTTGTGACCTAGGCGAGTTCTCTTCTCAGTTACAATCCCTCCTGCTGCACTGAAGGTCCTTTCTGAGAGCACACTTGAGGCTGGGCAAGACAAGAGGTTCATGGCAAATTGTGACAGCTCTGGCCACAGATCAAGCCTGCGCACCCAGTAGTCCAGGGGTTCATCGCTCCTCAGAGTGTCGATATCTGCAGTTAATGCCAGGTAGTCCGCTACCTGCCGGTCGAGGCGTTCTTTGAGGGTGGATCCAGAAGGGTTGTGGCGCTGCCTTGGACAGAAAAACATTTGCATGTCTGACGTTACAGACTGGCCAAAGGGCTTTGTCCTTGCAGGTGTGCTCGTGGCAGGATTACTGGCACCTCTGCCCCTGGAATGTTGATGAGTTCCTGAAGTGACATCACCCTTAAAAGCATTGTACAACATGTTTTGCAGGCTGGTTTGTAAATGCCGCATCTTTTCGGACTTGTGGTATGTTGGTAACATTTCTGACACTTTATGCTTGTACCGAGGGTCTAGTAGCGTTGCGACCCAGTACAGGTCCTTCTCCTTAAGCCTCTTGATACGGGGGTCCTTCAACAGGCATGACAGCATGAAAGACCCCATTCTCACAAGGTTGGATGCAGAGCTATCCATCTCCGCTTCCTCATTATCAAGGACTGCATCATCCACGGTCTCCTCCCCCCAGCCACGTACAAGACCAGGGGTCCCCAAAAGGTCACCACTAGCCCCCTGGGAAGCCTGCTCCTGTTGGTCCTCCTCCTCCTCCTCCACAAAGCCACCTTCCTCCTCTGACTCCACTTCTGGCACCTCTCCCTGCGTTGCAGCAGGTGCCTGGGTTCGTTCTGGTGATTCCGACCAGAAATCGTGCGCTTCCAGCTCCTCGTCACGCTGGTCTACAGCCTCATCTGTCACTCGTCGCACGGCACGCTCCAGGAAGAAAGCGAAGGGTATTAGGTCGCTGATGGTGCCTTCGGTGCGACTGACCATATTTGTCACCTCTTCAAAAGGTCGCATGAGCCTGCAGGCATCGCGCATAAGCACCCAGTAACGGGGGAAAAAAATCCCCAGCTGTGCAGATCCAGTCCTACCACCCAGTTCAAAAAGGTACTCGTTGACGGCCCTTTGTTGTTGCAGCAGACGTTCCAACATAAGGAGCGTTGAATTCCAGCGAGTCTGGCTGTCAGAAATCAAACGCCTGACTGGCATGTTGTAGCGCTGCTGAATGTCAGCAAGGCGTGCCATGGCTGTGTAGGAACGTCTGAAATGGGCCGACACCTTTCTGGACTGGGTGAGAACGTCCTGGAATCCTGGGTACTTGGAGACAAAACGTTGGACTATTAAATTTAACACATGTGCCATGCAGGGCACATGTGTTAAATTGCCTAGTCTCAACGCTGCCAACAGATTGCTTCCATTGTCACACACCACTTTTCCGATCTGCAGTTGGTGTGGGGTCAGCCACCGATCGGCCTGTGACTGCAGAGATGACAGGAGTACAGATCCGGTATGGTTTTTGCTTTCCAGGCACGTCATCCCCAAGACAGCGTGACAACGGCGTACCTGGCACGTCGAATAGCCTAGGGGGAGCTGGGGGTGCACAGGTGTGGAGGAGGAGAAGGAGGACCCAGCAGCAGAGTAAGAAGAAGAAGAAGACGAGGTAGAGAGCGATGGAGGAGTAGAGGTGGTGGCAGAACCGCGTGCAATCCGTGGCGGTGACACCAACTCCACTGTTGTTGTTGAGCTACCCATTCCCTGCTTCCCAGCCATTACCAAGTTCACCCAGTGGGCAGTGTAGGTGACATACCTGCCCTGACCATGCTTGGAGGACCATGCGTCAGTAGTCATATGGACCTTTGGCCCAACACTAAGTGACAGAGATGCGGTAACTTGGCTCTGCACATGTTGGTACAGGTGTGGTATTCCCTTTTTAGAAAAAAAATTGCGGCTGGGTACCTTCCACTGCGGTGTCCCAATTGCTACAAATTTGCGGAAGGCCTCAGAGTCCACCAGCTGGTATGGTAAAAGCTGGCGGGCTAAGAGTGCAGACAAGCCAGCTGTCAGACGCCGGGCAAGGGGGTGACAGTCAGACATTGGCTTCTTACGCTCAAACATGGCCTTCACAGAAACTTGGCTGGTGGCAGATGACTGGGAATGGGAACAGGTGGTCAAGGTGGAAGGCGGAGTGGAGGGTGGTTCAGACGGGTCAAGGAGAGCAGAGGTAGAGCAGTAAGATGCTGGACCAGAAGGAGTGTGGCTTTTAGTTTGCCTGTTGCCTTTGAGGTGTTGCTCCCAAAGTGCTTTGTGCTTGCCGCTCATGTGCCTTCGCATAGAAGTTGTACCTATGTGGCTGTTGGGCTTACCAAGGCTCAGTTTCTGACTGCACTCATTGCAAATTACAATGCTTTTGTCAGAGGCACACACATTAAAAAAATCCCACACTGCTGACTTTTTGGAAGTGTGCGATCTGGCGGTAACAGTAGAAGTTGGCGGAGTTGGCGGTATTGGCGGCAATGGCGGGTGCGTTGGCCGGCTGAACACAGGTGCCGATACATGTTGTTGCCCTGCTGATCCCTGCGGGCTGTCCTCCCTGCTTCTTCTAAGTCTTATTCTCCTACTGCCTCTCTGACTCTCCGTCTCTCCATCTGAACTACCCTCCTCTTGCTCTCTTCTACTAGGCACCCACAAAACATCAATCTCCTCATCATCATTCTCCTCAGATGCATCAATTTCTTCTGACACATCACAGAAGGAAGCAGCAGCGGGGACCTCCTCCTCATCACTCATTATGTCCATCTCTATCGTGTTCTCTGCCAGAATTAAATCTGGTGTAAGGTCCTCATCTCCTTCATCTTCTTCTGGCAATAATGGTTGCGCATTACTCAGTTCAAGAAACTCATTGGAAAATAACTCCTCTGACCCCAGTGAAGAAGGGGCACCGGTGGTGGAGGAAGTGTTACGTGGGGTGGCCATAGCAGTGGAGGATGAGGAGGATGTTGTGGTAAAGTTAGAAACGGTAGAGGATGGGGTGTGCTGTGTAAGCCAGTCAACTACCTCTTCAGCATTTTGGGAGTTCAGGGTCATTGGCTTTTTAAAACTGGGCAATTTGCTAGGGCCACAGGATTGCATAGCAGCACGGCCCCTAGCACGGCCTCTGCGTGGCGGCCTGCCTTTGCCTGGCATTATTTTTAAAAAAACAACAACAACAACAAAAACTCAGTTGGTTTTTCTGGAAACGATAATACACACAGCTAGATGGCGGGTTGAAGAAAACACTGTGCAAATAATGCCTACAAAGTCAACGTATACACTACTACAGCGGTGGATACGGATTACGTAAAATATATGAATGCTGCTTGAAAAAAAGTAACTCAAGTGGTTTTTCTAGAGACGATAATATTATCAATATTTAGACAAAATGTGAACAAGGTCACACAGCTCGATGGCGGGTTGAAGAAAACAGTGTGCAAATAATGCCTACAAGGCCAACGTATACACTACTACAGCGGTGGATACGGATTACGTAAAATATATGAATGCTGCTTGAAAAAAGTGACTCCGGTGTTTTTTCTGGAGACGGTAATATTATGGATATTTAGACAGAATGGGAACAAGGTCACACAGCTCGATGGCGGGTTGAAGAAAACAGTGTGCAAATAATGCCTACAAGGTCAACGTATACACTACTACAGCGGTGGATACGGATTACGTAAAATATATGAATGCTGCTTGAAAAAAAGTAACTCAAGTGGTTTTTCTAGAGACGATAATATTATCAATATTTAGACAAAATGTGAACAAGGTCACACAGCTCGATGGCGGGTTGAAGAAAACAGTGTGCAAATAATGCCTACAAGGCCAACGTATACACTACTACAGCGGTGGATACGGATTACGTAAAATATATGAATGCTGCTTGAAAAAAGTGACTCCGGTGTTTTTTCTGGAGACGGTAATATTATGGATATTTAGACAGAATGGGAACAAGGTCACACAGCTCGATGGCGGGTTGAAGAAAACAGTGTGCAAATAATGCCTACAAGGTCAACGTATACACTACTACAGCGGTGGATACGGATTACGTAAAATATATGAATGCTGCTTGAAAAAAAGTAACTCAAGTGGTTTTTCTAGAGACGATAATATTATCAATATTTAGACAGAATGTGAACAAGGTCACACAGCTCGATGGCGGGTTGAAGAAAACAGTGTGCAAATAATGCCTACAAGGCCAACGTATTCACTACTACAGCGGTGGATACGGATTACGTAAAATATATGAATGCTGCTTGAAAAAAGTGACTCCGGTGTTTTTTCTGGAGACGGTAATATTATGGATATTTAGACAGAATGGGAACAAGGTCACACAGCTCGATGGCGGGTTGAAGAAAACAGTGTGCAAATAATGCCTACAAGGCCAACGTATACACTACTACAGCGGTGGATACGGATTACGTAAAATATATGAATGCTGCTTGAAAAAAGTGACTCCGGTGTTTTTTCTGGAGACGGTAATATTATGGATATTTAGACAGAATGTGAACAAGGTCACACAGCTCGATGGCGGGTTGAAGAAAACAGTGTGCAAATAATGCCTACAAGGCCAACGTATACACTACTACAGCGGTGGATACGGATTACGTAAAATATATGAATGCTGCTTGAAAAAAGTGACTCCGGTGTTTTTTCTGGAGACGGTAATATTATGGATATTTAGACAGAATGGGAACAAGGTCACACAGCTCGATGGCGGGTTGAAGAAAACAGTGTGCAAATAATGCCTACAAGGCCAACGTATTCACTACTACAGCGGTGGATACGGATTACGTAAAATATATGAATGCTGCTTGAAAAAAGTGACTCTGGTGTTTTTTCTGGAGACGGTAATATTATGGATATTTAGACAGAATGGGAACAAGGTCACACAGCTCGATGGCGGGTTGAAGAAAACAGTGTGCAAATAATGCCTACAAGGCCAACGTATACACTACTACAGCGGTGGATACGGATTACGTAAAATATATGAATGCTGCTTGAAAAAAGTGACTCCGGTGTTTTTTCTGGAGACGGTAATATTATGGATATTTAGACAGAATGTGAACAAGGTCACACAGCTCGATGGCGGGTTGAAGAAAACAGTGTGCAAATAATGCCTACAAGGCCAACGTATACACTACTACAGCGGTGGATACGGATTACGTAAAATATATGAATGCTGCTTGAAAAAAGTGACTCCGGTGTTTTTTCTGGAGACGGTAATATTATGGATATTTAGACAGAATGGGAACAAGGTCACACAGCTCGATGGCGGGTTGAAGAAAACAGTGTGCAAATAATGCCTACAAGGCCAACGTATTCACTACTACAGCGGTGGATACGGATTACGTAAAATATATGAATGCTGCTTGAAAAAAGTGACTCCGGTGTTTTTTCTGGAGACGGTAATATTATGGATATTTAGACAGAATGGGAACAAGGTCACACAGCTCGATGGCGGGTTGAAGAAAACAGTGTGCAAATAATGCCTACAAGGCCAACGTATACACTACTACAGCGGTGGATACGGATTACGTAAAATATATGAATGCTGCTTGAAAAAAGTGACTCCGGTGTTTTTTCTGGAGACGGTAATATTATGGATATTTAGACAGAATGGGAACAAGGTCACACAGCTCGATGGCGGGTTGAAGAAAACAGTGTGCAAATAATGCCTACAAGGCCAACGTATACACTACTACAGCGGTGGATACGGATTACGTAAAATATATTATGGCTGCTTGAAAAAAGTGACTCCGGTGTTTTTTCTGGAGACGGTAATATTATGGATATTTAGACAGAATGTGAACAAGGTCACACAGCTCGATGGCGGGTTGAAGAAAACAGTGTGCAAATAATGCCTACAGGGCAAATAATGCCTAAAAGGTCAACTTATACACTACTACAGCGGTAGTAAAATAAAAAAAAGTAAAATAAAAAAAAATGAATATTAAAAAAAAAAAATTAAAGTTGGTGCTGCTGAACTACTAGGAGCAGCAGATTAGCACACCAGTCCCACTCCCCAACACTGCTAGACTAATAGCACTGGGCTCTTATAGTAGTAGTAGTAGTAGTAGTAGTAGTAGTAGTAGTAAAACAACAAAAAAATAAATAAAAGCAGTCCTTACAAGGACTACTGTTATTGCAGCAGTCAGCAGATGAGATCAGAAGCAGGACAGCTGCCCACTGCAGCTACATACAGAGCACTGCAGTAGAAGGTAGATTACTAGCCAGCAAAGCTACCTAAGCTTAAATGTCCCTCAAACCCCTGCAGACTTCTGTCCCTCCAATAACAGAGCAGTATCAAAACGATTACTAGCCAGCAAACTTTCAACTGTCCCTGAAATCACTAACAGGCAGCAGCTCTCTCCCTACACTATCTCTTCAGCACACACAGGCAGAGTGAAAAAACGCTGCAGGGCTTCGGTTTTTATAGGGAAGGGGAGTGGTCCAGGGGAGAGCTTCCTGATTGGCTGCCATGTACCTGCTGGTCTGGGGTGAGAGGGCAAAAAAAAGCGCCAACAATGGCGAACCCAAAATGGCGAACGTCGCGCGACGTTCGCGAACTTCCGGCGAGCGCGAACACCCGATGTTCGCGCGAACAAGTTCGCCGGCGAACAGTTCGCGACATCTCTAGATGTCACCTGTGCCACTCCTGAAAATAGGAAGGGAAGTGGTATCATATATTTTGATGTACATACATGTGATTTAGATACTATTCTTTTTGTCATTCTTTTTAGTCATGAATATAACTATTTTACCAATTTTGAAAAATGTATTTTACTGGGATCTCTGGTATGCTTATCATTTATGTGTATCTAAACTGGGATGGCACAAAGTCTGTAAATCAGATTGTCTCTATGATGTATTCATAGCATATGACAACAAGGACCCAGAGGTCAGTGATTGGATCTTCAATGAACTATGTCATCACTTGGAGAACAGGGGAGACAAACACATGCATCTCTGCTTAGAGGAAAGAGACTGGGAACCAGGCAAAGCCATCATTGATAATCTTGCACACAGCATTAATCGGAGTGAAAAGACTTTATTTTTCCTTACAAGGAAATATGTCAAAAGTGGGAAATTCAAAACCGCATTTTATTTAGCCTTACAAAGATTCATGGATGAAAATATGGATGTTATTGTGATTGTTCTACTAGAACCTGTATTGCAAAACTCACAGTATTTGCGGCTAAGAAAAAAAATCTGCAAGAGCTGTATAATGGAATGGCCCAGAAACCCACACGCAAAAGGCTTTTTTTGGCAAAAAATGAAACATGGTCTGTTGACAGAAAATTGCAAGTGGTACAATAATTTGTACACAGACACAATGGCACCATAGGAGCCATTTAAATTTAAACTATTTTACATTCCCTGCCAATATATAGTTAATGACAAACACAGATGGGTGAAAAAGCAATTTCATTGTATCCATGACCTGCCACAAACAGCTCTAATTTAAACCAACATTTTACTCAAAACATCCAATGTGCATGTGGTTGATATTACTGTGCATAAAAAATGGCATGGGATGGAGTTTTATTTTTTAGTAATGCAAAGATAGCAGCTTTTCTATACAATATGGTCGTGTAACAGATTTTTCTATTTTATCTAATGTATCCCAGACCAATATGAGGTGCAGATGGTTGTCTAGTAGGTGGTTTACAGTCACGCGTCTTCCTACAATGCATATAAAGGACACATTTATTTCCAAAAGAAATGAAACTTAAAAAAGTCAGATCAGATATGATGCTATAAAAGTCATATAGTGCAGTGTTAAGAAAGAATGTAATTCAGACTGTGCTAAATTTGAGTTTCAAAATACTTTATTTAACTGTATATTCTCTTGGCATGTGAACTTCCTCCTTAGGAAATCACCTGAAATATTTGTGGTTTTTATTCAACTGTTAAAGAATTATATCAATGTTCTTCTACATCTGACAATTGTCTCTCTCTGTCACATGTTTTTACTGACAGTATTTACCACTGGATGATAAAAAAGCATTAGTCGCAAGCAGCCGGTTAATAAAAAAGTTTGTGGTTCTCTCACTCTTTTGCTATTTTTGTTTTCAGCATTAGTTTAAAATATTTGCATAATAACAGGGGATTTAAATCATTTGCTATTATTACGTGGGGATTTTTTAATATAAAATTAGCACTTTGTATTGAATTATGTGTGTTATCCAATTAACTATGCAAGGATGTAAAACACCACCAGCATACTTGGGGAAGTGAGAAACAAAGTATTAAGTGGATCACCTGATGTGCCCCCCCACACACAAATACTCACAGATAGGGAGTGGTAACATACTTTGAATTTACTGAAGGGTGTTCAAGATTCAGTGGCAGCAATTCACAGCAAAGCAAAATCACTCAATCGTGTATTAAATAATTTAAAAGTAGACATAAATGCCAAATGGCTACTTACAAACGCCAATGTTAAAATCGGCAGTAAAACAAAAGTATTCAAAGTTCAGTAGCTGAAAACTCCTTCCTTCCACATGTTTTGTGAAGTGCTGCAAATCTATACAAACTCACGTGCACACTCAGGCCCTTTCAATCCGATCAAGCTAGGTGCACAGCTCTTCAGGGAGACGGCCCTCCCAAAATATACTTGAAGAAAGTAAAACAGGCTGGCACACAAAGCTATTCAAACCGGGGTGCAGCCCCTGGTACGTTTATTGCGTCACAACGTTTCGGGGGCGTGGCCCCCTTCGTCAGGTGACGCCCCCGAAACGTTGTGACGCAATAAACGTACCAGGGGCTGCACCCCGGTTTGAATAGCTTTGTGTGCCAGCCTGTTTTACTTTTGTGAAGTGCTGCGTCATTTCTTCAGTAAATGGAGTGGCAGTATAATAACCCCCTTCAAACGCTTTCCTACCACTGATATCAAACTAACAGACCTATAGTTTTCAGACTGAGAGCAGGATACCCTTTTGAATAGTTGCACCACATTAGAAATTCTCTAGGCAGTCTCTAGGCGCCATGTCAGACCTCAAGGAATCCTGGAAAATTAAAGAAAGATGTTTGACAATCACAGCTCTGAGTTTTTTTTAGTACTTTGGGATAAATACAACATGGTCTAGAAAATTTGCTTATTTTAGCATGTTCTACTTTCTTTTGAATTTCCACCTGAGGAATCAGGAGCTATCAATAGTTATATTATCTATTTATGTTTATTAAGAAGAAAGGCTTTATTTTTTTGGTTTTTAAGTTGTTTAATCAGATGAAAGAGAACAGTTAAGAATTTATTTTTTTTTCCCTGTTCTCATCGATCAATTGACCTTTCTGTGATACTGATAGTCCAACCCCAGTTATTTTTTTTTACTATTTACATATTTAATATATACACATTTTGGGTTTAGTTTAATCTTTGCTGCAATGCCCTTTTGATTATTTAATTTAGTTTGTTTGATTGCCTTTTTGCATGCTTTATTGGCATATTGCACATAATAAAAAGTTTCAGCTGTCCTAGCTAATGTGAATACCTTAAATGGTTTTTTTTTCACTTAAAGGAGAACTAAACCCCGATAATCAAAAATCCCCCTCCCCTTCCATCCATTGGCCCCCTTCACTGCTTTCTCCCTCTTTAGTAACTCAGTGGAAAAAGTGTCCCTGTCATGTACCTTGGCATATTCATGCAAAGTAGCGCAGCGGAGCTCTCCGGCGCCATCTTTTTTATCTTCTGGTTCCTCACAGAAGTGAGCACCGGCACGGAACTTTTCCGCGAATGCGCAGTTGGGACCATTCTTGTATTTGTGCCTACTGCGCATGTGCGGAAAGCTCCGAAGATTGCTGAGGGAAAAGAAGAGTATCCGAAGATACAGAAGATGACACCGAAGAGTTCTGCTGCGCTACTCTCCATAATTATGTCAAAGTACATGACAGGGATACTTTTTCCACTGAGTTACTATGGAGGGATAAAGCATTGAGGGGGGACAATGGACAGAAGGGGATGGGATTGTTTGAATAAGGGGGGGGGTTTAGTTCTCCTTTAACAACCTAACTGCTAACCTTTCTTTCAAACCAAAATGGGTTTGCTTTACAATATCGTTCCTTGCTTACAATGGGAACATGCTGATGTATATTTGTTACGTAGCATTGTAAAGACATTACAGTCTTCTTCTGTCATTAAACCTGTGAAAATGTTGTCCCAGTTAACATTTTGCAGAGATGCTGTTATACTGCCAACATTAGCACATCTAATATTTAGCGTCTTAGGCTAACGTTACTCCCTTATCGAGTTTCAAAGGAGATCATGTTATGATCCCTTTTTATTTGTGTCCAGATAGAATTGTTTAAAAATCAAATTTATGTTTACAGTTCCATTATAATGTTACAGTTTTAGAGCAGCCACCTGTGTTTTCAGAAGAAGAAACAAAAGGTGCAATAGACTTGAGCAAGTGTCTTAAAGCCTCACATGAGGTAGCAAAGTATTTTTGTAAATTGTGGTGGTGGGCGGATTTATTCAGTTCATATTCTTAGAAGAACCTCTGTTATGAAAAGGTTAAAGATACATTTTTAATATTCAGTTAGTTGCAAGAGTATCTAGCTATTCTCTTCAAATCTTTAGGAGGCCTTCAGACTTTGAGCACTCAACCCCATCCAGCCAATGCATAATGAAGCAGCCTGGGAATAAGGAAGTGGCAGGGGTAATATACAAGTTTCTGGGAAGTATGTACCTTAAGCATCAGACATTTAAAAATAATGCAGGCAGGTAGAAATGATAGAGAGTAAAAACATTAAAGTGGAAGTTGTAAAGACTGCAGATCAAAGGGGCAAAACACATAAATGTAAATAGGAACAAAGGAGTTATATTGGTGGAATGCTAAGGGAACAATATAGAAATATTGCTGCCCTAACAATGGAATTATATTGATGGAATGCTAAAGGAACAATATAGAAATATTGCTGCCCTAATAAAACAAAATTGGAATGTAAATTTAAAAAAACCTGTAAGACCTGAACCACTCACTCTGAATTGTGGTGAAATACATGTTTCCAGTTAATTGAGACTTTGGGGCTGAGTTACCAATGTACTGTAATATTTTCTAAGCACCAACAATGGTTAACACTTTACTCTGTGCTATACCACCATACACACCAACATCCAGAACTTGAAGGGACCTAGCATCTGGAGTAGAAGGACAAGGTCTTTTTTTAACCACCTCACAAGGACATCACGTGGAATACTGACCCAGTTTTCTGAATCCTTCTAGACAGAAGTGCTGAACACCCTAGGGAAAAGTTAGGGAAAGTGATGGTTGGATGACTCTGTCCTGGATTGATATGAGATATATATATAGATATATATATTGTGAATTAAACATGTTTCATTTTCAATGCAATGGGGGTCCTTCTACTAAACTGTATGACAAACTTTGACCCTTGCACCCAAAATCTTCTTTGATCCAGGAGTGTGGTAGGAGTACACTGAACATAAAGTATATATAAATGTAGAGACCCTGAGATTTGGGTGTGTTTATCTCAGGCATTCCTCTTTAGTATTTGGACACCTAAGGGTCCTTTAGTTAACTCAGGCAGCTATGTCCCTTGCTGGGTCCAAATTAGTTCATGGAGATTGTCCACTAGATGGCACTGTTTGTCAAAATAAAAGGGTTTAGCACCATGCGGTCTGGGTCTGTCCTGGGACTTTGCCTCAGTGTGAGGTTCTACAGGTCCAGGTCTGCCGGGAAAGTTAGTTAAGTGTAAGATAGTGATAGTAATATAGTAATAGTCGCTCTAGGAGTGAAAGTTAGCCCAGGGTAGCTAGAGAGCAGATGTGGCTCCACCGAGGAGGAATAGTGGGGTTAGGACCCCGTGGTATTTGAACCACTAGAGCAGGGACTACAGTGGGTGAGTTGAGGACCAGATAGGATATCAAGATCCAAGACCCCAGGCTGAATACAGTGGGTGAGGTGAGGATCAAATCCGGTGCCAAGATACAAGACCTCAGGCTGAGAAACCCGTGCCTTAGTGCTTAACCAGAGGGATAGTGCCCAGTGAGAGTGGTAACTATTTCCCAAGTCTATTGTTGCTGATTGATATTGTATTCTACTCCGTCTGTTGCATCTTCTACCCCTGGAGGGAATATTGTTGTTGGAGGCTACTCTATAACTGCCGTGAACATCAAAGTGCTGTAACTTATGATCTTGCCGGTGCTCTGTTAATAAACCAGTTATAATTTATTGCAAAGGACTTGTCTGCTGAATCTACTGCTGCATTTATCCACACCAGGTCCCGGGAGTTGCCCGGGTACACTGGGGGTCGGGGGCACATTAATAGCAGTGTTAGCCTGGTCACACACAGCCTCAATACACAGTAAAAGTACACTCAAGGGTGTGCTACATATATATATATTAATACAGTTCCATCTGCACTCTCCACTCCAAATACCACGACTGGGCACTCACCCACTATAATACAATCTGATATAAGAAAGCACTCACAGCTGTTACGATTAGTACAACGTGAAAAAGTTCTATTCCTCCAAATTCCCATGTACACGTTTCGATCCATCTGCGATTATCATCAGGATAGTGTGCAAAAGCAAGACACATCTATTTAAACCCAAACACACCGATCAGTGCCGTGCACCTGTGATTACATCATAAATCCTTTATGCTAATGTTAACCCTTGCATTTCCAGTTACTATCAATATGTAATTACTATAAAATATTTTACAAACCATACAGTATTTGCCTATAAGCACTTTTTGCTGGCTGGTCTCAAATCCTAAGCATTAGGGAAACAATTTCCAAATTTTATTCTTTGAAAATAAGGGACATGCCCAATTTTTAACCTTATTCTCAGCATATCAACAATCAATGTCATCATACTTTTAGTTTTCCCATCTCATATATTAACATCCATAGACCATAGATTTTTGTAACACTTGTAATTATGTTGATAAAGGGTCATTGATAATATTGAACAGTTTGGCAACTGTTTAACTACTTTGTCCTTGAAGGCTACATGGTATAAATAAATGATATAAGTGCAATGTAAAATAGAGTTAATAACTGAGATTATTTTGTAGTACCAGAGAGTGATTGTTGACAAAGATATAAACTATACCTGATTCACGACGGTTATTATAGTGAACTTCCCTTTTCTGCCAACTAGAATTTCCATATCTGTAGATAATACTATTTATATTGCACACATCGTGCAGGTGGCTAGAATAATGGTTTCATCACTCCCAGAGGAGTACTGATCATATTTATTCTACTGAATCTCTGCTGATACAATTAAATAGTCATCTTGAGCATACTTTTGAGAGCACTGGAAAAATTCTGGTAAGTTTTAATTATTGTATATCACTGGCCTAAAAACATGTAATCTTAATTAATATAATTTTATAAATCTATATTATCATTTCTTCTTTCTGTAAACAATTTTCTTGTGCAAAGAATGTTCCTCCCTTTTCAATGTCAAAGATATGATCATGTCCATGACAGAAATACTAAGGTTCAATCATCTAGAGATATGGGCAGAGCAAATAATGTGAACTTATCCTAACGAACATTTTACCAGAAACGAATGCTGATTAATCAGCTTTAAAAAAAATGGAACCCAGCCCATTTTGAGTTTTTCAAAAGTTACAAAGTAGCACATAAATGTACATACATCAAATTCATCCTTTCAAAACCATCTAGACTAGAGAATGCTCTAGAAGCATGTAATAAAGTAAATCTGGTCAATGTATAAGGCTCTTGTCAGTATTTAAGCAGTTTTTTGTAACAAAAGATATTTCTTGAGGGTAGAATTACATTTTCTGTTTAAAACAGGGAATGAATGACAATGATAGACACCAGTGTAGGAATGGGGTCCCAATGCCTTGTATATCGACCTAAGCCCAGTAAGAAAAAAGCATACAAAGTGCACATTCTTATATGTACAAAAACAGTGTTGTTTACAGTTATGGGTTCTGTTATCCAGAATGTTCTGGACCTGGGGTTTTCCGGATAACGGATCTTTCTGTAATTTGGATCTTTATACCTAAGGTCTACTAGAAAATCATGTCAACATTTAATAAACCCAATAGGCTGGTTTTGCTTCCAATAAGGATTAATTATATCGTAGTTGGGATCAAGTACAAGGTACTGTTTTATTATTACAGAAAATATTTAAAAAAATTGCATTATTTCGATAAAATGAAGTCTATGGGAAATGGCCTTTCCATAATTCAAAGCTTTCTGGATAACGGGGTTCCTTATAATGGATCCCATACCTGTATTACATAATTATTAAATAACTTAAAATAGTAAATACTATTAAAATGTATTACAGAAAAATACAGTTATTTTTTAAAAATATTCTTAAATCACTGTACATACACTGTAAATACAGTACTAGTCCTTTGTTTTAAACAGTCAGACTTGCTGCTTGCCTGCTGTCTGGATACATCACCAAATAAAATAAAGCGCTGCACTGGAGGGGGCAAATCTGCCAGCCACATCATCCAGCCTCCATGTGGTCCACAAAGCCAATCCTTTAATTAAATTTACTGGATAAGTTAGGGGAACAAATAAGAACCTTAGAGAAAAATCCCAAAGATTTTTTGATCTGCGCTGGGTTTCATACAATAATCAGAAGTTTTCAGTGTTTTTCGAGTTTTTTGTAAAATTCAGATTTTTTTCCTGCAAATTTTTGTTCAGGAAAGTGTATTGATAAATACAGGAAAAAAAACCCTACAGATTTGGTCTGAGTTTTTTTTCAGATAATATTGAGATAAATTCGGACTTTCTTAAATGGGCCTCTTAGTGTTATCCTTAGTGAAAATGGGACTATCGCAATAAAACTATCTCTATTAAGATTCTGTTCTTAAATCTCTCATTGTTAGTAGACCAACCACGTAATTTGTGGCTTTGAGAGCTTGCGTTATAGATAGCCAGTTATATACAGTTATTATATCACAAATAAGTGTAAGCCTAAAACAATAATAGGCACAGTATTTCTCAAAATGATCAGGAAACATAAACGTATGCGGAAAGTGGCACAGAGCAATGTTAGTAACAAAATACATATAACATAGCTAGATGTCCCACATAGTCATTTTTAACAAAAATGGTGTTTTGTATGGTACAAAGGATGGAAAAGCAGAGCTGTGTGTGCTGTCAACTTGCAATTATTGATTCTACTATTGCATTTTATAATTGGAATCTATTGGATTAATTTAACTTCATGCCAAACACTCACTGATAATAACATAGATAACTCTCTTTCCCTCCAACTTTTTCTACTTGTTTATTATTTTATGCAAAACCCAGTGCCCACAGTTATTTGTATTATTTTTTAAGCCTGATCTTAATTTCATATGGAACTATTCACTGATGAGTTGACCAGTTATCAGACCCATTTGCTTGCTAGGAGGAGCAAGCCTTCACTTATATCTGTTTATTTGGCAGAGGTAACTTCAGAGGAGCTCATAAAATATACTCTACTATCTTTAGCCTTGCACACACAGAATGATGAGTTATGTGACAGTGGTATTCTAAATTATGGTTAGGAAGGGAGCACTACTCGCACTTCTCCGGTGCTGGATTTCATGGTGGTGCTATTCCTAGCCGCATGGCCACATCATTGTATAGCAAAATACCCCCACAAACAGATATAGCACTCTACCAGTTCTTTGCGGTGCAATGAATCCTTTATTGAGCCAGATTTACCACAAAAATGCAGAACAACATTTACTTTATTATCAACTATGGTAAAATATGTGTTCATATAAATAATCCCAATAGTAGTGTATCTTCTCACATTTGTTGTAATGACATTAACTGGTGACTGGATTAAAAGCAAACATCTGATTTTTTTTGCTAAGGGTTAGAGATGTCGCGAACTGTTCGCCGGCGAACTTGTTCGCGCGAACATCGGGTGTTCGCGCTCGCCGGAAGTTCGCGAACGTCGCGCGACGTTCGCCATTTTGGGTTCGCCATTGTTGGCGCTTTTTTTTGCCCTCTCACCCCAGACCAGCAGGTACATGGCAGCCAATCAGGAAGCTCTCCCCTGGACCACTCCCCTTCCCTATAAAAACCGAAGCCCTGCAGCGTTTTTTCACTCTGCCTGTGTGTGCTGAAGAGATAGTGTAGGGAGAGAGCTGCTGCCTGTTAGTGATTTCAGGGACAGTTGAAAGTTTGCTGGCTAGTAATCGTTTTGATACTGCTCTGTTATTGGAGGGACAGAAGTCTGCAGGGGTTTGAGGGACATTTTAGCTTAGGTAGCTTTGCTGGCTAGTAATCTACCTTCTACTGCAGTGCTCTGTATGTAGCTGCAGTGGGCAGCTGTCCTGCTTCTGATCTCATCTGCTGACTGCTGCAATAACAGTAGTCCTTGTAAGGACTGCTTTTATTTATTTTTTTGTTGTTTTACTACTACTACTACTACTACTATAAGAGCCCAGTGCTATTAGTCTAGCAGTGTTGGGGAGTGGGACTGGTGTGCTAATCTGCTGCTCCTAGTAGTTCAGCAGCACCAACTTTAATTTTTTTTTTTAATATTCATTTTTTTTTATTTTACTTTTTTTTATTTTACTACCGCTGTAGTAGTGTATAAGTTGACCTTTTAGGCATTATTTGCCCTGTAGGCATTATTTGCACACTGTTTTCTTCAACCCGCCATCTAGCTGTGTGACCTTGTTCACATTCTGTCTAAATATCCATAATATTACCGTCTCCAGAAAAAACACCGGAGTGACTTTTTTCAAGCAGCATTCATATATTTTACGTAATCCGTATCCACCGCTGTAGTAGTGTATACGTTGACCTTGTAGGCATTATTTGCACAGTGTTTTCTTCAACCCGCCATCTAGCTGTGTGACCTTGTTCACATTCTGTCTAAATATCCATAATATTACCGTCTCCAGAAAAAACACCGGAGTGACTTTTTTCAAGCAGCCATAATATATTTTACGTAATCCGTATCCACCGCTGTAGTAGTGTATACGTTGACCTTGTAGGCATTATTTGCACACTGTTTTCTTCAACCCGCCATCTAGCTGTGTGACCTTGTTCACATTCTGTCTAAATATCCATAATATTACCGTCTCCAGAAAAAACACCGGAGTGACTTTTTTCAAGCAGCCATAATATATTTTACGTAATCCGTATCCACCGCTGTAGTAGTGTATACGTTGACCTTGTAGGCATTGTTTGCCCAGTTTTTTTGGCCGCAGCCACTGAAGCACAGAGGCCAGAAAAAATATGCCATATAAATGCTGAAAATAGTCATTTTTTGCCATACGTTGACTCAACGTATATGGCAAAAAATGACTATTTTCAGCATTTATATGGCATATTTTTTCTGGCAACTGTGCTTCAGTGGCTGCAACCAAAAAAACTGGGCAAACAATGTCTACAAGGTCAACGTATGGCGAAAAATGACTATTTTCAGCATTTATATGGCATATTTTTTCTGGCAACTGTGCTTCAGTGGCTGCAACCAAAAAAACTGGGCAAACAATGTCTACAAGGTCAACGTATGGCGAAAAATGACTATTTTCAGCATTTATATGGCATATTTTTTCTGGCAACTGTGCTTCAGTGGCTGCGTCCAAAAAAACTGGGCAAACAATGCCTACAAGGTCAACGTATGGCAGTTGTTTAAAGAGAACAGTAGATTACTAGCCAGCAAAGCTACCTAAGCTAAAATGTCCCTCAAATCCCTGCAGACTTCTGTCCCTCCAATACAGAGCAGTATCAAGCAGATTACTAGCCAGCAAACTTACTATCATCTGTCCCTGAAATCACTAACAGCTCTCCCCCTACACTATCTCTTCCAAGCACACACAGGCAGATTTTTCAGATACATTTTTGCCCTTGATCCCCCTCTGGCATGCCACTGTCCAGGTCGTTGCACCCTTTAAACAACTTTAAAATCATTTTTCTGGCCAGAAATTTTTTTTTTAGATGTTAAAGTTCGCCTTCCCATTGAAGTCTATGGGGTTCGCGAACCGTTCGCGAACCGCTCGCGTTTTTGCGCAAGTTCGCGAATATGTTCGCGAACTTTTTTTCCGACGTTCGCTACATCCCTACTAAGGGTTACTAAAAAAAACTTTTATTGTATTATCCCTGTTGAGAAGAAGAAGGCAGTGTGGCACATTCTAATCTGTGCATGGAGTACTAATTGTCTTTAATAAGAATCACAACAAGTTAAAAAGCCTGTGGAAATGAATTAATGTTCTTTGTATCCAGTTTGGTGATTAGTTGAATTTGTAACTTAACTGGAGGAAATTAATTTAAAACAGTATCAATTTGAGCATTAGCTATTAGATTAAATTATAGAAAGGTCTTTTTATTGATTGTAATATGGATTTATTTATATAAAACATTTGTTTTGGAACGTGAGAAATTAATTAATCTGTACTTACTTACAATTGACTGATTGTTTTTAATTGTTTACATGGGATTGTATTTTAATTCAATGTGATTAATGGGTTAAAATGTTAATTATAGGGGTGGACCAGGTGGGGTTTAAATAACATGTGTACCAATGGGAAGTGAGGTCTCTGAGGAAGTGCAGTGACACGAAACGCGTCAGACCTCATGGCGCTGTATTTTCAGTGAAGATGTTCGAATAAAGTGAATTATTTTACTTACAATTTGAGAACGAGCGATTCCTTCGAAGGGGATTCCAAGAGTGCGCCGCTTAGTGATGGACTCAGGGCGGCAGCACCTGGGTCACAGCGAAGTCCGGGTAAGATTTCCTAAGAGATATACATATACATCCTATGTGTTTGGGGAGTTTGAACCGCTCCATTATATTAGTGAGAGGTCCGGGCTGGATGCACCCGGGCCATGAAGTTAGAACGGTGAGCGAAAGCATGAAAATGTATATTAATTGACCAAGTATTAGAATAGTTACTACGGACTCAAGATTGAGAAAAGGAACCCCCTGGTGTAATGCTGGATTCGTGCATGTAGCACATTATACTCATATGATTCCCATGGCAGATTCAGTGAGAATTATATATATCTATATATTATATAACTTGATCTTAAATGGGTTGTTCACCTTTGCATTCACTTTTAGTATAATGTAATGTGTAATGTAAAGTTCTTCTTAGACAAATTTTAATTGTTTTTAAATTTTTATTATTTGTTTTTTTTTGCGTTATCTACAGTTTGGTTCAAATTACCCTAGCAACCATTCACTGATTGTAATTAGAGATTGGAATATGAATAAGAGAGGAAAAAGAAAATAGGAAGACCACTTCTTATAAGCTGGTTAAAAGAAATAACCAGTCGACTGATGCATACATCCTATATCTACTAGTCTTCATTTATGTCCCTACAGGTTAATTATTGCCATACTCTTTGTCCAATCAGAGCTTTCTCAAGAGAGTGACATAATCTAAAGAAGAGTTGCAGTTTGTTAGGCTTTGTAATGAGAATGTGTTATTGTCCCTGCACAGCCACCAAAAAAGGGTTCAGAGGAGTCATCAAGATATAGACAAATAAAAACAATTGCCCAAAACCTTATTTGTTAAGGTGGCCATAGACGCACAGATAATATCGTACGAAACAAATTTTCATCCGATATTCGGTGCTTGTATGGTGGGAAAAGAGCCGACAGATATCAGCAGAAGACTTGGATATTGGTCGGCTCGTCGATCGGGCTGGATGGAAAATTTAATCGGGTACCTTTGAAGGGACCCAAACATCGCCCATTGTTAGTGCTGAATCGTCAGATACAGGTAGAATTCTATTGTTTCTACCTGTATATCTGACGATTCAGCTCTACACGTGTGCATAGAAATGAACGATCTTTCTTGGAAAGATCTTTTCCAAGAAAGATGTAATTGTTATGTCTATGGCCACCTTTAGGCTTTGACATATGAATCAGCTCATTATAAGCAAATGATTCAAGTTAGGCTCTGGAAAGAGTCAGAAGAAGAAGGCAAATGATTCAAATGATTGAGTGATACCCATTTGAAAACTGGAAAGACTCAGAAGAAGAAGTAAATGATTCAAAAACTATAAAAAAAAAGAAAATAGGAAGACCAATTCTTATAAGCTGGTTAAAAGAAATAATCAGTCGACTCATGCATATATCCTATCTCCATTAGTCTTCATTTATGTCTCTACAGGATAATGATTCCCATACTCTTTGTCAAATCAGAGCTTTCTCAAGAGAGTGACAAAATCTAAAGATGAGAATGGCATTACATATATGGTGACCCTATGGTGTTTGCTTTATTTATTTTCTAAACTTGAGCATTACATGAATGATCTTGGAATCTTGCTTGTTGCCAGCTTTAATTATTTGCTTTGATTCCAGATTTTGATAGTTTCTGTGTTTTTTAACCTGGTGATATCCGGCATGCAAGTGTGTAGGTTCTTCCTATACTTTCAATATGTTCTTCCAAAACAACTCACTAAGACCTATACGTACTGTTACTTGGGGAAATAAATGAACCAGACAAAATAATTCTCAGTGGTACACTAAGGGGCATATTTATTAAGGGTCGAATTGAAAAAATTTGAAATAATTTTACCTCCAAAAACTGTCATTATATCAGAGCTGCAGAGAAATATTTACAGGTCAGAAGCTAGGCTGAAATGAGGAGTAGGAGTGTCTCTTCAATCTTCCACAGGAAGTGGTCACAACACTGACTGACAGGCTGAACTCTGCAGGAAGCCCTCTCGGGAAACCCCTCCCACCCAAATCCCTCCCACCCTTTGTCCTGTCTGGTCCCAGCCTGATCATTCACTTAAAATGCAATAGATGTGGTTTAATACAAACTGTAAAAGTAATGTAACAGTAATATTTTCTTTCATTTAAAGTACAATAGTATGCTCCACAGCAAATAGGCATTATTCACAAATGTACCTGCCCAGCTGGACATAATCTATAGTCCATAATGCATTGTTATACACTGTGCAACTCTCTCCCTCTATTACATTATACAAGTTATACAAACAGTATATATTAGTATTTAAACTTCAATAGAATCCTACCTCCATGGGTTAAATACTGTGGAAACTTTGCTGCTCTTCAGTTCCATACATGTAGCAATAACAAAGAGAAATCAGATGGCACTCACCAAGCAAAATGTGCTGAATTTTTATGATTTATTCAGATCTCTGCACTACATTAGTATTTACTGTTGTGAAATTCTAGAACAGCAGCTGTAGGTTTTTTTTCCTGCATATTGATATATGATCAGGTGCAGGGAGTTGCAACACAATAAATGCAGCAGTTCTGGAACCATTTATGATCAGGTACAGGGAGTTTCAAGAAAATAAATGCAGCTGTTCTGGGACAATTTATGACCAGCTGCTCGGAGTTGCATGGAAAAAATGCAGCTGTTGTTGTGAAATGGTTTAAGGTCAGGCATACGGAGTTACAAGGGAATACATGCAGCTGTTCTGGAACAACTTATGATCAGGTGCATGGAGTTGCAAGGTAAAAATGAAACTGTCTGGAACAATTTATGATCAGGTGCATTGAGTTGCAAGGGAATACATACAGCTGTTCTGGAACAATTTATGATCAGGTGCAGGGAGTTGCAAGAGAAAATGCAGTTGTTATGGAACAGTTTATGGTCAGGTGCAGGGAGTTGCAAGGGAATAAATGCAGGAACAACATTTGATTAGGTTCAGGGAGTTACAAGTCAAAAATGCAGCTGTTATGGGACAATTTATTTAGGTGCAGGGAGTTGCAAGGGAATAGAATAAGCTGTTCTGAAACAATTTATTATCAGGTCCAGGGAGTTGCAAAGGAGAAAATGCAGCTGATGTTCTGGAATTGTTTAACATATAATAACAGATGCGGGGAGTTACAAAGCAAAACCCAAAATATGTTGATTGCTTTTTGTATACAACATAATACTGTGTAAAAAATGACTATGGTATTTACACTGACTCCTGATACACATTGCCCGCAGAAAAGAATAAAATACTTTTAGTATCAGATTATGTTTTATTTTTACAGCAGTTTGCTTTTCTTTTTTTCCTCCAGTCACAAGCAGTGAAGGGAGGGGGGAGGATGATGGACAACGAACACTGCAGAGAGGGGGTTAAAGGAACAGGGCAGGGAGGGAGAGAAACGAACAGTGCAGGGAGGGTAGGGGAGAAAGAAACAGGACAGAGAGGGACAGAAAGAAGCAGTTCAGGGAAAGGAAGGGTGATCTGATGTCTGCAGAGAAGGACTGAGTGTGACATCACAAACACGCCCAATCCTCCCTCATTGGCTGCCACTCTGTAACTTAGGCAGAAGGTGTCTGCGGCTCTACAGCCTGATACTGTAGATTGCTAAACAGGAAGCTTGCAAAGCTGAGCACATTTTTCAAGCTAATACAGACGTTTTTGACCCAAAAGGTATTCAAATAAAAACTATTTCTTCTATTTTACATTATTTTACATGGTTTGATGCATTGTGAACATTTATGCTATACATGTCCCCTTTAAAAAAAAAAACACTCATTGCGTTTAGATTTTCATTTTAATCATTTTAACAGAATGGACATTTTCAATCATAAATTGACACCTGATTTTACATGTATTGTTGCATTACTATACTGCTAACATAATATTTTTCTTTCTACCCAGGCGAAAATGGCAGGCTTACCACAAACTCTTCTGTTGGTTTTACTGATCACCTGCAGTTCTCTTAAATGTGCAGATAAAAAACCAAACAACAGGACCATCCCCTGCAGAATTACAGAAAATGGCTTTTCAGCGAGTTTTGATTGCAGAGCTCGTTGGTTACAAATGGTGCCTCATCCCATAAAATATACTTCTGATTCTGTGGAGCTCCTGCTGTCTCAAAACCTCATACAGACCATAAACAATGAATCTTTCCACGACTGGCATAACCTTACAAAAATAGACTTAAACTGGAATCACTATCCAAAGTCCAAACTTGACAATGCAGACATATGCAAAAGAGGATTAGAAATAGAAAATGGAACTTTTTCTTATTTATCAAAGCTTGAAGAATTATTTATTGACCACAATTTGCTATGCAAAATACCACAAGGAATTCCAAGTACTGTACAGACATTAAGCTTTAGCTATAATAATATTTTCTCAGTTAGCAAACAAATCCTATCCCCTCTCATAAACTTGAAAATACTTTTCCTAAGTCATAATTGTTATTTTGGTAATGACTGTGACCAAGTTTTAGACATAGAAGAAGGAACATTTGCAGGGCTTGCAGAATTAACTGTACTCTCTCTATCATTTAACAACTTAACCTGTGTTCCTTCAAAACTACCAGCATCATTGAAAGAACTTTACCTAAGTAATAACAACATACAGACTATTAATGAAAACGATTTTCAGAACCTTGTCAATTTAGAAGTTCTTTTCTTAAGTGGTAACTGCCCACGGTGTTTTAATGCAAATTATCCATGTAAAAACCAGTGCAAGCTAATCTCTATTAATATACATCCATTTGCTTTTCAAAATCTCAAAAACTTGACTAAGCTCCATCTTGGTAGCACTTCCCTAAGAACAATACCACCCATATGGTTTCAAAACACAACTCAGTTAAAAATATTGAATCTTGAGCGAAATTATTTAATAAAAGAAATTGCATCAGCAGACTTCTTACTTCATTTGCCATTTTTAGAAGTACTAGATTTGTCTTTTAATTATGATTTGCGATCTTATGCAAATCACATAAACATTTCAGATCACTTCTCCAAGTTATTGTCTCTTCGGGAACTACATATACAAGGTTATGTCTTTAAAGATATTGCTGCCCAAAATTTAGCCCCCCTCAAGAATCTTTCTAAATTAAAGATATTAAATCTTGGAATAAACTTCATTAGGCAAGTTGATTTTGACGTTTTTCAAAAAATTACGGGATTACAATTGATCTATTTGTCTGAGAACAGAATAACGCCATTTTCAGAAAAAAACAATAAAATTAAATTGTTTGGCGACCACAATTATAGCGTTTCATCTCCAGGTTTCACGTTTCCAACACAATCTAATTTTCAACTAACCAATACCTTTAATCAACTAGTAAAACCTCAGTGTAGTTCTCATGGTAAAACGTTAGATCTCAGCCTAAACAGTATTTTTTTCATCGATCCTGAAGAATTCCGTTCATTTTCAGATATAGCATGTTTGAATTTGTCATCCAATGGAATTGGCCAAGATTTAAATGGAACTGAATTTATCTACTTGAAAAAGTTAGTATATTTAGATTTATCATTTAATAAACTTGATTTTGATTCTTTGAATGCTTTTCAGGAATTGCCTGCTTTAGAAGTGCTAGACTTGAGTTATAACAGCCATTATTTCCTAGTAGATGGTGTAACTCATCGTCTTAAATTTATTGAAAATCTTCAGTACCTTAAAGTCTTAAATTTAAGTTGGAACAAAATATCAACACTAACTGACTTTCAGCTTTTAAGTCACAGTTTGAAAGAATTACAATTTTCAGGAAACCGCCTGGATGTATTATGGATGAAAGGGGACAAAAGGTATCATAAGCTTTTTAAGAATCTTTATAACTTAACAAGTCTTGATATCTCTCATAATAGGCTCCATAAAATAAGTGAAGAAAAACTTAATAACTTGCCTTTAAGCCTTACGAAACTGTATCTAAACAATAATGAGCTGGTTTATTTTGGATGGAAAGCACTAAAGGCTTATAAGAATCTGAAGCATCTTGACTTAAGTCACAACAAATTAACAATGGTTATGGCCAACCTTTCCATTTACACATATTCATTGAGCACACTTATACTTAGCTACAACAGTATTTCAAATTTGCCAGTTGCATTTTTGCATAGAGCTGGAAATCTTACAGAATTAAGTTTAAGTTTTAATCATTTAAAGAGTATCAACAGTTCGGTTTTGTTGTCTGGATCTGAAAACTATTTGAAAGTGTTAAGACTAAAAGGAAACCCATTTGATTGCACATGTGAAATGATTGATTTTATCAGGTGGATCTATGCAAATAATGTCACAATCCCACGACTGGCCACTGATGTCACCTGTGCGACTCCTGAAAATAGGAAGGGAAGTGGTATCATATATTTTGATGTACATACATGTGATTTAGATAGGGCTTCAATGATACTATTCTTTTTGTCACTCTTGTTAGTCATAAATGTAATGGTTTTATCAGTTTTGAAAAATGTATTTTACTGGGATCTCTGGTATGTTTATCATGTATGTGTGTCTAAACTGCGCTGGTACAAAGTCTGTAAATCAGATTGTCTCTATGATGTATTCATAGCATATGACAACAAGGACCCAGAGGTCAGTGATTGGATCTTCAATGAACTATGTCATCACTTGGAGAACAGGGGAGACAAACACATGCATCTCTGCTTAGAGGAAAGAGACTGGGAACCAGGCAAAGCCATCATTGATAATCTTGCACACAGTATTAATCGGAGTAAAAAGACTTTATTTGTCCTTACAAGGAAATATGTCAAAAGTGGGAAATTTAAAACTGCATTTTATTTAGCCTTACAAAAACTAATGGATGAAAATATGGATGTGATTGTAATTGTTCTACTAGAACCTGTGTTACAGAATTCACAGTATTTACGACTCAGGAGAAAAATCTGCAAAAGCTCTATAATGGAATGGCCTAAAAATCCAAAGGCAAAAGGCTTATTTTGGCAAAGGATGAAAAATATGCTGATGACAGAAAATTGCATGAGATACAATACATTTTACACTGATCCTATAGCAAATTAGAAGTCAGATCCGCAATGCCACTGTCTTGTTTATGCCATGTCATTTTTTAATTTGCAAAGACATACTTTTGTTTCTATAAAACTGAACACTGTTTTGAGGCTGGAAAACCTGAAGCAGCAGCAGGTCCAAAAACATATGTCTCAGTGAAAGGAGTGGGTCCAAAATCCTTACCAAGGGCCCCATTGAATTGCTATAAAGGGAGCATTTTAAAAAAAATATTGTCACTGATACTGTAAACATGTGTTTAGAAAAAAAACATCTTCATTACATATACTTTGGAAATGCAGAGACTGTTTATTATACTGTACCTAAATTATAAATGCATATACATTTCAATACAATTGAGAAATAATTATATTTGGCAAAAAACATTGTTATATGCTATGAAATTTTTTTTTTAGTGTTGTGCCTTCACTGAAGCAAATTCAGTTGGTCTTCATTTTTTCTTTTGTTGCTGCATACTATATTCATACTCAGAGGAAGTGCCAATAACAGGAAACAGCATGCATCAGTAGTTTCTTATACTGCACTATGCCGATATATTTTTGATCCATGTAAAATAAAGATACAAGAAGCAAGATTTATTTATTTATTGGACGTTACTCAGCAAATTCACGAAGATGCGAATTTTCTGAACGTTACCTCTTTCGCCAGACTTGCCTTCGCCAGCTCAGACCAGGTGAAGTTCATTGGAGTGCATAGATCTTCCTCAATCTTCTGTTACTTACATCATATTTTTAGTGGAAAAAATTTCTAAGTCCCAAAAAACTCTGGCATCTTTTCCTTTTTTCAGAGTGATAGCCTGCAAAAGTCCTTGAAATTTTTTTTTCAAATACGTTTTCTAACATATGGAACATAAACTGTACAGTGTGCTCATGTGTAGGGCATTATAACAACTCTATTGTCTTTATTATGGTTTCCCTGGACTTGTATATCCAAAGTGGGAAGGAGCACACCAGAATAAGCAGGCAATGCCTTAGGTCATTTGCAGATTTATTGAGTACACAAGCTTTCGGGGACACAACCCCTTCCTCAGGTTGTGTCCCCGAAAGCTTGTGTACTCAATAAATCTGCAAATGACCTAAGGCATTGCCTGCTTATTCTGGTGTGCTCCTTCCCACTTTGGATATACATTTGCTGTAACAATTGGCGTGGAAGCAGCCAGGGATACGGATGCACCCAGCAAGAAAGTAAGTGGTGTGCGGCAAAAAAAACTTTTTCTGTTGTTCCCTGGACTTGTGTAATGTAATGTATTTGCTGCAACATATACGTCCATAAAACTTTATCATTTCCCGCTGTATGCAAATTAGTCTGAGTGAAGACCTCTAATGAAGTTGCGTTAGGCATAATTAAACGCTAGCGCATCTTCGCTTTGATTGTTGAAGTAACGCTAGCAAACTGGACGCAAATTTGCATTTTAGTAAATTAGCGTTGTCTGAGTGAATTTTTGTCTGGCGAAGTCTTGCGATGGCTGCGATGCCATCGCTGGCAAATTATCGCCGCTTAGTAAATTTACCCCATAGTGTGAAAAAGAATTCAGGCCTAAAAACTGGACTGGATCATTATCTCCCACATGCAAATCAAGGCTGGAACTAGGGGTAGGAAGAAGAGGCACTTCCCTGGGGCGCAACCGTAGGGGGGCACTAGACACATACCCCTACTAAGGGCCCTGACACACCCCCTCCCTCACCATAAAGCATGCTCTTTTGCACGTGGGGAGAAAGATGGCCAGCCAAGTTTCATAGGTATCATTTGCATGTCTTAGGCATCGGGGGGCACAGGGGGTACTGTTGTACCGGGCCTGGGCCTAAAGGGTGGTCCGGCTGTGCTGCATTTTCAAAATAGCTGGGATCCCTTGATAGCACTGAAGCCATGCCGTCCCGAACCGAAATGCCAAAGCCCGGAAGAGCTGAAGTCCCAAAGCCGTGAAAAGACCCGAAGCTAAGAAAGGAGCCGAAGTTGAAGTCCTGAAGCCACAAGTTCAGTTCTACTGAACACCAATGTGTTAAATTTTATTAAACCCTTAGCCACCAATGTATTATATTAATACGCTATAGGCCCTTGCCACCAATGTTTTTTTAAGAAATATTCTCTGGGCCCCCAATGTTATTTTTTTAATTGTAAGGGGGAGCTATGAGAGCCCTGGCGCCAGTGTTTTTTTTAACTTATGGGGGGCCCTGGTAACCATTTTTTTTTTTAACTTGTAGGGGGCCCTGACCACCAATGTTTTTATAAAAAACTTTTATGGGGGGCCCTGGCGCCACAGTTTTTTTTAACTTATAAAGAGGCCCTCACCATCAATGGCTTTTTGTAACTTGTGTGTGGGGTTTACATTTTTTGGCTTTTAATTGTGGTGTGGATGGGCGGGATCTGGGGTGGGGCTTGGGGCTGGGTTTGGGCGGGTCCCTGGGGTCCAGAAAATGTTGTTGTACGAGGCCCGTGATTTCTAATGGTGGCCCAGTCAGAGTCAGGTTTGTAGTACATCCAGGTTTTTGGCTCAAAACTGTGTATAGTATTATATATACAGTTATATTATAACAGCATGCTGCGGGTGAGACACAATTTCTTAAGCCCGCCCAAGACACAACATTTTCTGCTGTCTATGAAAGGGAGCAGTTTCCTTCACTCTCCGGCTTATTAACAATTGCTGTACATCTCACAAGCAAAATCTGTAAACAAAATCACCATGTTTTTTTTTTTTTCATTAATGTTTGAGTTACATGGTAGTCAGTTGTGGCTATTGATGTGTTCTGCTAAGGGAACCATGGAATTACTGTCAGGTTCATACTAATGGTTATTCAAAGGTTCCCTTATATCAATGAAATTATACCGGTACTTCACCAAGTAGCAGATTTACCTAGGGTCGAATATCGAGTGTTAATTAACTCTCGATATCCGACTGCCGAATTGAAATCCTTCGACTAAAAATATCGAAGTCGAAGGATTTAGCACTATTCCTACGAAGGAATAATCGTTCGATTCAAAGGATAATCGAACGATTCGAAGGATTTTAATCCATCGATCGAAGGATTTTCCTTCGATCAGAAAATTGTTAGGAAGCCTATGGGGACCTTCCCCATAGGCTAACATTGGCCTTGGTAGGTTTTAGGTGGCGAACTAGGGGGTCGAAGTTTTTTTTAAAGAGACAGTACTTCGACTATTGAATGGTCGAATAGTCGAACGATTTTTACTTCGAATCATTCGATTCGAAGTTGAAGTCAGTCGAAGGTCGAAGTAGCCTATTCAGAGGCGGACCAGGCTAGCCGGGCGCCCTAGGCGACCCAGCCGGCCAGCTCGCCTTCACTTCCCCTGTCGCTTGCGCAGTGACGTCACACGCAAGCGCGTTGATGGAGCGCCGTGACGCGCATGCACGCAGACTACACAAGCGTATGCGGTGCGTGACGCCGATGCTCGCGTAAGTGAGAAAGTCTGGCGAGTAGTAGAGTCTGGTCTAAGGGTAGGCAGAAGAGGTAGCTGCCCAGCGCCCGTCAATTGTTGCGCCCTAGGCAGCTGCCTCTTCTGCCTACTCCTAGTTCCGGCCCTGAGCCTATTCGATGGTCGAAGTAGCCAAAGTTTTTTTCCCCTCTATTTTCCTCTATTCCTTCACTCGAGCTAAGTAAATGGGCCCCCTAATGTTGATTTATTTCTTCGGAAACAGTCTATTTTATTCCTTCATTGGACTGATGGCTTCCTGTGTCAGTTTTCCTAAAATGTTCCTTGCAGCTGTGTAACTAACCCATGGAAACACACAGGGGCAGATTTATCAAAGGTTGAGTCGAATTTTTGAATGAAAAAAAATTCGAATTTCGGCTATTTTTTGTGTACTTTGACTAGGGAATAATCCAAATTCAATTTGAATTTGAAAAAAATTTGAATATCAAAATGTATGTACTGTTTCTTAAAAAATTCGACCATTCGTCATCTAAAACCTGCCGAATTGCTGTTTTTGCCTATGGGGGACCTCCTAGAACCTATTTGGAGTCAATTGGTGGACTTTCAAAAATCAAAGTTTTTTTTGGGAAAAACGTTGATTCGAATTTGATCAACCTTAAATAATCCTTTATTTTAGGTAAATACAATGAAAAATTACAAACAAAATCCATATCAGGATAATTAAGGTAAGTAATACATACATTTTCAAGTATTATATAACTGTAAATAACAATTTAGTACAATGAGTAATAAGTTGGTAATAAAAGTAAACCTAGATACGAATTAAATTGGGTTAGCTTGACTTGCAAATGATAGAATAGACTCCATAAATCTTTGGAATTTAAGAAAAAGAATATAGAATCTTGTCCAACTGTTCTTTGTCAATTTGAGATAAAGTACTTATAAATAATTTCCATTTAAACCAGAATTTAGATTGATTTTTCTTGTTGTCAAAAGTAAAGTCAATTGCTTCATTAAAACATTTTTTGAAACAAAATTAAAACCTTTATATGCTAAATGGAAAAGCCTATAGTTTTGCTCTCTCCAAAGAGAGTATCTATTCATACGATTCAAATTCGGCCAAATACGGTCCTATTCAATCGAAAACTGACCTATTCGACGACTTAATTATGGTTGGTCTTTTTGAATTCAAATTTAGAATTTTTTTCAATTCGAAATTCCACCCTTGATAAATATGCCCCACAGGGTGCACTACACTGGGTGCACACAACAAGTCCCCTTTTCCCATTACCTTTCCCCATCCCCATCAGCTCACACTGCTGTCCCAGGGAAGGGTGGATTTCTGTAACTGGCCCGCTGTCCAGTTTCCTTGTCCCCCTGCAACCATGGGATTTGCTTCCTCTATAGCAGTGATCCCCAACCAGTGGCTAATGAGCAACATGATGCTCTCCAACTCCTTGGATGTTGGATATTTAGATATTATTATGTGATCGTACTGGAAAAAGAAACAGTAAAAATAAAAGTACCGTAGTAGTAATATAACATTAAGGGGCAGATTTATCAATGGTCGAAGTGAAAATTCGAATTTTGAATATTTGAGGTTTTTTTTAGTGAAATTCGACTAGGGAATAGTTAAAATTCGATTTGAGTTTTTTTAAAAATATTCAAATTAGATTTTCAAAATTTATCATGTACTGGCCTATTAAGAATTCGAATTCGACTATTCGCCACCTTAAACCTGCCGAATTGCTATTTTAGCCAATGGGGACTCCCATAAACTCTAAATTCGACCCTTGATAAATCTGCCCCTAAATGTGTGTAAAAGGGGCTGAATTCATTTTTCAGCCTCTGCCACTATCACTTTACCTACATTGTAATATACACATAGCATTAAGGTTATATATGTGTGCATCATTGTTATATTTTAAATGCATTGTTCATTTTTAAAGGGTAATTGATTTTATTTCCTTTGAAAACTGCCTTTTCACTTTGACCTGTAGGTCATAACAAGGAGAAGTTGATGTCAAAGATACAGTATAATTAATCTGATTTATGACGGTTATTATGGTGAACTTCTCTTTTCTGCCAACTACATTTTCCATATATGAGTTACAAATGATCTATAGTGGATCTATAGTGCACATATTGTGCAGGTGGATAGAGCAATGGTTTCATAATTCCCAGAGGAGTAAGGCTCACTTATTCTCACATTTATTCTACTGAATCTGCTGATAATATGAAATAATAATCTTGAACATACATTTGATCAAACTGGAAACATTTTGGTAAGATTTTATTCTTTATTGTATGTCACAATTATTTTAACACAGTTTGGTGGGGGGTGGACATAGTGAGCATTCTATTATTCCATATAATTTTCATTCTTCTGAAATCTTCTTTTCTTGCACCATGTTAGCAGGTGAATGACCTCCTTCTCAATATTTACAGATCAAAGATATGGTCCATGACAGGGGTAACAAGGTTTACTATTCTGTAAATAGGCAAAGCAGATAATCCTTCACCTCTTTCAGTTCAGCTGTTTTCAGATAGTTCACAAGAAATAAAGACGTTTTTCAATTACATTCCATTTTTATGACAACTAATCTAACATTGAAGTTTAAAGTTTCATCTTCTTCGTGTTTCACCTTCTTAGTTCTGTAAGGGGGATCACTGACTCTGTAAACTGTTCTAAATGGATACATTTCATCTTTGGTCCTGCTGAGCAGAATCCCCGAGTTTCATTAGGGCTGGTTCACCTTTAAGTTTAGGTATGTTATAGAATGGCCAATTCTAAGCAACTTTTTGATTGGACTTTATTGTTTATTTGTTATAGTTTTTGAATGATTTCTTCTAACTCTTTCTCTGTCACTGACCCCATCTAAAAAACAGAGTCTCTATAATGCTACGACTGTATTGTTTTTTCTACTTTTCATTACTCATGTTTCTATCCAGGCCCTCTGTTCATATTCCAGTCTCTTATTCAAATCAATGCACGGTTGCTAGGGTAATTTAGACCATAGCAACCAGATGCAACTGGAGAAGTGCTGAACAAAAAACTAAATAACTCAAAAAACCCAAATAATAAAAAAATTCAAAACATTTGCAAATTGTCTCAAAATATCATGCTCATGTACAGAAAGTTAACTAAAAGGTGAACAACCCATTTAGTATTTTTAATTGAGAGTCTACCAATAACCAATTGGAGAGCTGCTGAATAAAGAGCTAAATAACCAAAAACCACAAATAATAAAAGAAATGAAAACCAATTGCAAATTGTCTAAAATCACTAAAATCACTTTCTACACAATACTAAGGGGCAGATTTATCAAGGGTCGAATTAAAAATTCGTATTCAAATTTTGAATTTTAAAATTCGATTTTTAGTGTTTATTTTAGTGTAATTCGACTAAGGAATAATTTTTTTTTTTTTTTTAAAAAAAAAATCGAAATTCGAGTTATCATGTACTGTCCCTTTAAGAATTTCAATTTGACTATTTGCCATATAAAATCCGCTGAATTGCCGTTTTAGCCTATGGGGGACGTTTAGAGTCGTTTGGTGGACTTTTGAAAATCAAATTTTTTTTGGAGAAAAAAACTCGAATCAAATTCGATCAAATTCAATTTGAATTTGATTTGAGTTTGCAGGTCGATCCTATTCACCCAAATTAAATTTTTCTTTTTTTTTTATAAATGTTGTCTTTTTTTCCGAATTTCGAGTTTATGGGAGTTTTTAGAAACTCCAACGAACTGGAAATTCGACCCTTGATAAATCTGCCCCTAAAAGTTAACTCAAAGGTGAACAACCCCTTTAAAGGCAGCTGATTTAGCTAATTAGCTAATTTAAGAGTTGCTAATATTCCACAGATGGTGCTGAGAAATTTATCAACTAATGTAGCAAATAATACAAGTTCAGAATCTGCACCTGAATTACTGAGCTTCCAGGCTGAAACACCAGAGACACGAACAATCAACTTTTAATTTAAGTTCGGAAAAATGGTCAAAAATAAACCAATAGAAAGTAATCGCAAAAATCATTTATTTCTGGTGAACAATCTAAAAACAGCTGAACTGAATATATATATATATATATATATATATATATATATATATATATGCGATCTTCACACTGTACAAAGAATCTCTACTTCCGGGTGCTGTGTTAAAATGGAATTGTATAGAAAAGCTGTATCAACATGCACTCCAGGTAAGTTGTTTCAATATTTATTAATCTATAGTGATGGGCGAATTTATTCGCCAGGCGCGAATTCGCAGCGAATTTGCGCGATTCGCGTCCAGCGAATAAATTTGCAAAACGCCGGCGAAAATTCGCCGAAAAAAACGGGCGCCGGCGTCGAAAAAACGGGTGCCGGCGTCGAAAAAACGGGCGCCGGCGTCAAAAACGAGACGCCGGCGCCGTTTCGCGAATTTTTCGCCGTTTCGTGAATTTCGCTCGAAATTCGCGAATTTTTCGGCGAAACGGCGCAAATTCGCCCATCACTATTCATCTATATATATATATAGTGAATAAAATACCGAGGAGTTTCATGACCATGTAAAAGCACGAGGCCGAAGACCGAGTAACTTCTAATATCCTCATATTTTGCAACTGGGAGTACTTTATTTATTATAATACACAAGTTTCAGTGAGTCATGTGACAGAAATGACATCAGAACTCATCGTTTATAAATGATGACATCAGAACTCACCATTTATAAGGATATCATTTACAGGATATTCATGGCTTTTGTGTATTATATATATGTATAAACATCTTGCAATTCTGCTCCAGACAGGGAAAGCTTAATTACTGATCAAGCCATTTTATGTACATTAACACCTTTACAGGAGATGTAATTTTAGCTTTAAAGTAATCATTTGTAATGCAATTTAAGCTAATGCATTCTTAAAAGAACAACTCCTATAACAAGTAATCTAAATATATAAGTTTTTTTTGCAAATTGCATTCATTGAACTAAAGGTCAATGAGAATGGTAACAGACAGGTAAGAAGTTAGTGTGACATCAAAGGGGAATGGTTAGGAAATAAATAGATGTATAATTATGAGATGAGTCCACTGATTAAATAGAGAATGAAACAGCATTATGATCTGCAGTAGAAATAATAAATTCAGCAAACAACCAAAGCTTTACAATAATAATATACAAAGATATGTTAATTCATTAAAAGAGTACCAAAATTACAAGAAAACAGTAGCCCATATGTAAAGAAATTATGAATTTGAAAGCTAGGCAATAACAAGCAGAATATTTCTTAAAATGATCAGGAAGCACAGAGGTTTGCAGAAAATGGCACTGAACAGGTTTCAGCGAAAAATATATATGTAGACAGCAAGAAATCCTAGTACACCACATAATAATAATAATAATTGTTTTCTACAGATTGTACACTGTCAATATATTTGTACTCATCTCATGCTGAACATCAATCACTTCAAATGTTTTGCTATGTTTCGTTATCGATGCAAAAGATGTATGTAGCATCATGCTGGTGGTGAACCTATGGCAGCCATTTATGATTAAAGTACTTTTTTAAACAGCACCACTTCCCCAGTTGTTATTTTTTTAGCAGTATCAATTAAAGGAGAAGAAAAGCTTACTCCATATTCTTTGCAGGAATAAAAGCTCACTTTTTAGTTGTGCTGAATCGGTAAGGTATTTTTTGTTATAGGCATTTGTATAGTTAAAATCTACCTTCCTAAGTATCTTAGTTCCATTCATCATGGGGCTGTAGTACTAGTCACCTGTTGCGCATGCGACTCCATTACACGTCATCAATTAAGGAAGCAAAGTAGCTCTTATAAGTGGAATGTGGCTGCACCGTAATGTTAGAACAGAAAATGCTGCTCCAGTGGGAGCAGTGGGAGGATGGAATGTAAAGAATTTGGTGACGTAACCCTAGTGCACCCAGCAGGTTTTCAACAGAGCAGCATAAAGAGTGAAGGGACGCACCAATAGGAGAAACAGTTGGGGGCAGATTTATCAAGGGTCGAAGTGAATTCGAGGGAATTTTCGAAGTAAAAAAATTCAAAATTAAAAGTCATTTTTTGGATACTTCGACCATCGAATAGGCTACTACGACTTCAACTTCAAATTCGATTTGAAGTAAAAATACTTTGATTAATCGACCATTCGATAATCGAAGTACTGTCTCTTTAAAAAACTTCAACTTCAATACTTCGCCAAATTAAACCTGCCAAAGTGCCATGTTAAAGGAGAAGGAAAGCTACGGAGGCATTTTATTGCCAATAGATTAGCTGCAATAGTGCAAGCTAGAATGCTATATTTATTCTGTAGAATGCTTTACCATACCTGAGTAAAAAGCTCTAGAAACTCTCTGTTTGTTTAGGATAGGAGCTGCAGTATTAACATGGTGTGACATCACTTCCTGCCTGAGTCTCTCCTTGCTCTGGGCTCAGATTACAGTAGAGAAGGGAGGGGGGGTGGAAGAGGAGCAAACTGAGCATGCTCTTGCCCAGGGCAATGAAGTTAAGCTGAAGGCAGGAAGTCTGATACAGAAGCCCATGTGTACACAATAGAAGGTAAGAAATGCAGTGTTTCTTTTGACAGGGGACTCAGAGCAACATTACTTTGAGGGTTTACTGGAATATTTAGATGGACCTTTCTGTTAAGGCTTACTTAGTTTTAACCTTTCCTTCTCCTTTAACCTATGGGGACCTTCTAGAGCATTTTTCTAAGTTTTTTGAAGTTAAAGAAAATTCGTTCGATCGATGGGTGAAATCCTTCGAATCGTCGATCGCACGATTTTACTTTGACAGCAAATGGCCAAATTCGATGTAAAAAAAACTTTGACTTCGATATTCGAAGTCGAAGTATTCCAATTCGATGGTCGAATTTCGAAGCTTTTTCTACTTCGAAATTCGACCCTTGATAAATCTGCCCGTTAGTGTTCTGAAAACTGAATATAGATGCAGTTAGACTGTACAACACTTAATTTCCTTGTCTTTTAAAATGACTATTATCACCATACAAATATATATACACATCAGAAAAATACTCAAATGAGGAGACACAGTTTTTGCCAGCGCAGAGAAACAGTACATTATATTTTAATTACTTTGGTATACTTTCAGTTTTTGCTGTTCCTTTGAAACTCAAGGAGTCGAAGTCGGAGGTACCATAAACTGAAGACCCAGAGTCAAAAGATTTATGTACTGACTCCATAGCCCTGGAAACTGGATGTAATAAACCTTCCTAATCCCAGGTCCAGGCCTGGACTGGGAGTCAAAATAGGCCCTGCTATTCCAAGTACACAGGGGCCCAAACAGCTCCCCTACCAGCCCAAACAGCCCCTACCAGCCCACTATATGATAACTTTCTATGGAACCATATAGATGCCCCTCTAGCATTTGCCAGAACCCACAGATTGCCAGCCCGGGACTGTCCAGGTCCTTATGTGCTGTTTAAAATAAATTGCCAGTTCACTGTGTCTTCTGCCTTCCTTCCCCTAACTGTAGCCTTTGTTTCACTTTGAGATAAGAAGCAGCTCATTGTATGCTTAGTTATAATGCATACATGCTTATGTCCCTATGTGGTAATGGTGGTCCCTACTCTTTGCCCAATCAGGGCTTTCTTGATAGATGCTTAAAATTAACTTTAAGGGGAAAAATTTATTAAGGATTGAGGTTATATTTTCCATAAAAATTTGAGTTTTCAAGGTTTTTGATGAAAAAATCTTTTTTTCTGGTTAAAAAAATACTTTTTTTTTTTTAAAAACTTGAATTTTTTATTATACCCAACCCTGGAAATTGGTTGAATCTGAAAATACACCATCTAAAACCTGTCGAGGTCTTGTAGGAGTCAATGGCAGAGGTCCCTTGAACCATTTAAAGATGTTAATAGCCTTCATGATGTTTGAATTTTATTCAGAGGGAAACTCTATTAGTTCGAGAGATTTTAATTTTTTTCGCTCATAACTCAATTAAGGGGCAGATTTATCAAGTGTCGAATTTCCAAGTAATGGAAGTTTCCCATAACTTCAAAATTCTAATTAAAAAGACCAATCAAAATTTTTTTTGGCCGAATAGGTCAGTTTTCGATCAAATAGGTCAGTTTTTGATCGAATTAGAATTGTACAAATTGAATCGTATGAATTGGAGTTTTTCCATAAAAAAAGTTCACCAATCGACCCCAAATATGTTCTAGGAGATCCCCCATAGGCAAAAACAGCAATTCGACAGGTTTTAGATGGCGAATGGTCGAAGTCGAATTTTTCAAGAGACAGTACATTTCGATATTCGAATTTTCAAATTTTTTTCAAATTCGATTCGAATTTGGACTATTCCCTATTTGATGTACACAAAAATGATACAATTCCCTTTGATAAAATTCACTAGGAAATGTTTGACCCTCACACATATGATTTTATGATGAAAGAGATCCTTTCTCTTTCTTGCTATCTAAGGCTTGTTTTATATTCACCGATTAACTTGGGGGGAACCTCTGAGGTGTGCCTACTTGATTGGGTATACTGTATATATTTATATATTATACCTTAAAAGTACCCTGGTGGGTTTTCATATGAATCCTGAATGGACATGCTCAAGCTCAATTTAGCTCTTTTTTGGTTTGTATTTCTTTACTATACTTCTAACATATGTTTTTCTCTTCAGGTCAAAATGGCTGGCTCACCACAAACTATCTTATTGGTTTTACTGATCACCTGTAGTTCTCTTGAATGCTCAGATACAAAACCAAACAACAGGACCATCCCCTGCAGAATTACAGAAAATGGCTTTTCAGTGAGTTTTGATTGCAGCGCTCGTTGGTTACAAATGGTGCCTCATCCCATAAAATATACTTCTGATTCTGTGGAGCTTCTGCTGTCTCAAAACCTCATACAGACCATAAACAATGAATCTTTCCATGACTGGCATAACCTTACAAAAATAGACTTAAACTGGAATCACTATCCAAAGTCCAAACTTAACAATGCAGACATATGCAAAAGAGGATTAGAAATAGAAAATGGAACTTTTTCTCACTTAACAAAACTTGAAGAATTATTTATTGACCACAATTTTTTATGCAAAATACCACAAGAAATTTCAAGTACTTTAAAAATTTTAAGCTTAAGTTATAATAATATTTTCTCAGTTAGCAAACAAATCCTATCCCCTTTCATAAACTTGAAAATACTTTTCCTGAGTCATAATTGTTATTTTGGTAATGACTGTGACCAAGTTTTAGACATAGAAGAAGGAACATTTGCAGGGCTTGCAGAATTAACTGTACTCTCTCTATCATTTAACAACTTAACCTGTGTTCCTTCAAAACTACCAGCATCATTGAAAGAACTTTACCTAAGTAATAACAACATACAGACTATTAATGAAAACGATTTTCAGAACCTTGTCAATTTAGAAGTTCTTTTCTTAAGTGGTAACTGCCCACGGTGTTTTAATGCAAATTATCCATGTAAAAACCTGTGCAAGCATATCTCTATTGATATACATGATTTTGCTTTTCAAAATCTCAAAAATTTGACTGAGCTCCATCTTAGTGGCACTTCCTTAAGAACAATACCACCCATTTGGTTTCAAAACACAACCCAGCTGAAAATATTGAATCTTGAGCGAAATTACTTAGTAAATGAAATTGCATCAGCAGACTTTTTACTTAATTTGCCATTTTTAGAAGTACTAGATTTGTCTTTTAATTATGATTTGCGATCTTATTCAAATAACATAAACATTTCAGATCACTTTTCCAAGCTATCGTCTCTTCGGGAACTACATATACAAGGTTATGTCTTCAAAGATATTGCTGCCCAAAATTTAGCCCCCCTCAAGAATCTTTCTAAATTAAAGATATTAAATCTTGGAATAAACTTCATTAGGCAAGTTGATTTTGAAGATTTTCAAAAAATTAAAGGATTACAATTGATCTATTTGTCTGAGAACAGAATAACGCCATTTTCAGAAAAAAACAATAAAATTAAATTGTTTGGCGGCAATAAGGACCACAATTATAGCGGTTCATCTCCAGGTTTCAAGTTTCCAACACAATCTAATTTTCAACTAACCAATACCTTTAATCAACTAGTAAAACCTCAGTGTAGTTCTCATGGTAAAACGTTAGATCTCAGCCTAAATAGTATTTTTTTTATCAATCCTGAAGAATTCCGTTCATTTACAGATATAGCATGTTTGAATTTGTCATCCAATGGCATCGGGCAAGATTTAAATGCAACAGAATTTAAACACTTGAAAAAATTGGCATATTTAGATTTATCATTTAATAAACTTGATTTTGATTCTTTGAATGCTTTTCAGGAATTGCCTGCTTTAGAAGTGCTAGACTTGAGTTATAACAGCCATTATTTCCTAGTGGATGGTGTAACTCATCGTCTTAAATTCATTGAAAACCTTCAGTACCTTAAAGTTTTGAATTTAAGTTGGAACCAAATATCAACACTAACTGACTTCCAGCTTACAAGTCACAGTTTGAAAGAATTACAATTTTCAGGAAACCGCCTTGATGTATTGTGGAAAAATGAGGACAAACGGTATAATAAGCTTTTTAAGAATCTTTCTAACTTAACATGTCTTGATATCTCCCATAACAGGCTTCATACAATAGACGAGGAGACACTTGAAAGCTTGCCTTTAGGCCTTACGAAACTGTATCTAAACAATAATATGCTGGTTTATTTTGGATGGAAAGCACTAAAGGCTTATAAGAATCTGAAGCATCTTGACTTAAGTCACAACAAATTAACAATGGTTATGGCCAACCGTTTCAATCACACATATTCATTGAGCACACTTATACTTAGCTACAACAGTATTTCAAATTTGCCAGTTGCATTTTTGCAGAAAGCCAAAAATCTCACAGAATTGGATTTAAGTTATAATCATTTAAATAGCATCAACAGTTCAGTTTTCTTGTCTGGCTCTGAGAACTATTTGAAAGTGTTAAGACTAAAAGGAAACCCATTTGATTGCACATGTAAAATAATTGATTTTATAAGCTGGATCTATGCAAATAATGTCACAATCCCACGACTGGCAACTGATGTCACCTGTGCGACTCCTGAAAATAGGAAGGGAAGTGGTATCATATATTTTGATGTACATACATGTGATTTAGATAGGGCTTCAATGATACTATTCTTTTTGTCACTTTTTTTGGTTATAGCTCTGACAGTCATACCAATTTTGAAGCATTTATTTTACTGGGATCTCTGGTATGTTTATCATTTATGTGTGTCTAAACTGCGCTGGCACAAAGTCTGTAAATCAGATTGTCTCTATGATGTATTCATAGCATATGACAACAAGGACCCAGAGGTCAGTGATTGGATCTTCAATGAACTATGTCATCACTTGGAGAACAGGGGAGACAAACACATGCATCTCTGCTTAGAGGAAAGAGACTGGGAACCAGGCAAAGCCATCATTGATAATCTTGCACACAGCATTAATCAGAGTGAAAAGACTTTATTTGTCCTTACAAGGAAATATGTCAAAAGTGGGAAATTTAAAACTGCATTTTATTTAGCCTTACAAAAACTAATGGATGAAAATATGGATGTGATTGTAATTGTTCTACTAGAACCTGTTTTACAGAATTCACAGTATTTACGACTCAGGAGAAAAATCTGCAAAAGCTCTATAATGGAATGGCCCAAAAATCCAAAGGCAAAAGGCTTATTTTGGCAAAGGATGAAAAACGTTCTGCTGACAGAAAATTGCCAGAGATACAATAATTTTTACTCTGATACTTTAGCAAGTTAGAAGAGAGATCCACAATTCAACCGACAGTTGCAGTAACAAGATGTGTAAAATTGAAATCCTTTGTGAACCTATTACCTGAATGTTTTTTTCCTTCTTTGATCTAAGTAGCAATGGATGGTGTACTAATGCTGTGTGGTTTGTTGCCAGTATAGCAGCACATATATCATTTGTATTAATTCAAATTTCAAGTGCATTATTTTTTTCAAAAAACAAAAAATGTGATTATTTGTGACCAGCTTTGTGCCTTCAGGTTATAACACTTAAACCCAACATGACCTTAATTATTGTGTCAAAATTCACTCTTTGGACTTTATTTTGGTTTACACACTGAATATTAGAAATTATGTCTAATTTGCAGTCAAATGTGTATGCAGTTGCATTAATGTTGGTGTTGATAAATATATAAGATATAGATATATCAGTGTACAGTTGTATTAGTAATATATATATATATATATATATATATATATATATATATATATATATATATATATATATATATATATATATATATATATATATATATATATATATATATATATATATATATATATATATATATATATATATACTCCACACAACAAACCGCACTCTCGGGACTTGTATTGAAAAAAAGTGGTGATTTTATTTGACGTTTCAGCTCTACATCGCGAGCCGTCTTCAGCACCCAGGAATTATTTATTTTGGTTCTCTGTGTGCACCATACCGAACTGTGTGTGTATATATATATATATATATAAATATATATATATATATATATATATATATATATATATATATAAATTACGCATATTACTAATTTCTTACTGTCCACTTCTACAGTTAGATGAAAATAGCTGAAGCACACTAGAGACAGTGACAATGGCTCAGCACTAGATTCCAGTGATACAAAGGTGAGGCAGAATTGGAGGCATGACACAGAATATTTTTCTTTCAAATAATTATATACAAAATATAAAATGATTTATAAGTAAAGTACAATTTAATTGTAAAATGCAAATGTCAGAATAGGACACTAAGAGGCAAATTTACTTATGGTCGAATATCGAGGGTTAATTAACCCTTGATATTCGACTATCGAAGTTAAATCCTTCGACTTCGAATATCGAAGTCGAAAGATTTAGCTCTATTTGTTCAATCGAACGATTAAATCATTCGAATCATATGATTCGAAGGATTTTAATCCATCGATCGAACGACTTTTGTTAGACCAAAAAAAGATAGCTAAGCCTATGGGGACCTCCCCCATAGGCTAACATTGACTTCGGTAGCTTTTAGGTGGCGAACTAGGGGGTCAACGTTTTTTTTAAAGAGACAGTACTTCGACTATCGAATGGTCGAATAGTCGAACGATTTTTAGTTTGAATCATTCGATTTGAAGTCGTAGTCGAAGGTCGAAGTAGCCCATTCGATGGTCGAAGTAGCCAAAAAAAACATTCGAAATTCAAAGTTTTTTTTCCTCTATTCCTTCACTCGAGCTAAGTAAATGGGCCCCTTATTGAATGTATTTGCTGCACATTGATTAAATGGATCAAGACTTTGGGTGCAGCCATGCACCCAACTTGCAGCATGTGTATTTAATAAGCAATGCATACAAGTATAACATTTTGAGTAGATGGTATTACACTCCTTTCAGATTAAGCATGGTATACCCGGCTACAAGCAACACTTGTTGGAGGTGCAAAGCAGAGGTGAGAACGTTGCTCCACATATTCTGGGAATGCCCCAATCTCGCAGGATATTGGCCAATAATTATACAAGCATGCTCTCAGATTCTAGGTAGGGATATACCTGCTTTACCTGCTCGAATTCTGGCACACGGAAAAGGCGTTCCCGATTTTGCACTAGAACTGCACTTACTTAATGCAGCCAAGATACTTATTCCTAGAATATGAAAATCCTCTACCTCCCCGACCCCTAAGAACTGGATAGATAAAGTCAACGAGATAGCAAAATTTAAGGAATTATCCACATTTTCAGGAAAACAGCATTCCAGCTTTAGGGACACCTGGCTACGGTGGTTTCTATTTAGGGATTCAACTGAGTATAGACAGATTTTGAGTTCTTAAAAATACACAAACATATTTTGTAGTTATTAGAACATCAAGTGAGTGGGCAAGAAGTACGTAAGTAAACATAATTTCAAGCAACTTTGCAATATACATCAATTAAAAAATATGCAGACTTTTCACGATTTTTAATGGTTTGGGATAGTTTCCTAAGCCTTGCCCCTGCTGATCTGTCTGACTACTTTGCTGAGCTGGCTGACTACTGTTACTTTGTATTAGCAGTCATCTGTCCTTAGCCTGCATCCTCCAAACCCCACAATTCTCTGCACATGTGATTTCAATGGAACATCAGGGTGCAATGCATTGTGGGTTTTGTAGTTCCTGCATGCTGTCTGTAAGCTGTGGAAAAAGCTGTTATAATTTGTAGCATCAGTGTTTAGTCCCTTCCCTGCCAGGATTTCAAATGATGCAGAAAGAGTAGAACTGTTAAACAGCTGGATTTCAGCATAGAAAGGGGCATTTATTTAACTTTTTGAAGAAACAGGTAACTTTGATGGGTATATTAGGGGTTTCTGTGTTATGCGGACCTCTTTATCAAATTTTGGTTCCCCTGTAAGCATTCCCCCGATTTCTGCCGATTTGAAACAAATCCGATGTGCCATAAGTGACGTCAGCGGGAGCGATGTGTGCATGTGAACACAAAATCTTTGGCTTCAGGAAAGGTCTACACATGCGTGTGACGTCACTGAAAATTTTAATGTATCTCTCTAGAGACGACCATTAAAAGTTGACAGCTCTGTTGTAATGTGTTTAGTCGAAGCATTTTACTTAATTCCTTTGCACAAGGCCCATTAAACTCCATTGAAGCAGTTTGTTTTTATTAGTACATACAGTCAGGGGCACTGAGGCGAGATAAGAACCTTGCCTCAGATGGCACCACCCGCAAGTTACCAGGGACAGCAAGTACATTTTTTTAATTAACATTACAGGAAGCTATTCAGGATGGGAAAGTTCATTGTGCAAATGTTAAGAAACAGGGCTTATAATGCTAAAGGTAAACCAAAGGCAAAGTTGAACTTTTGCTTGATGTATCATTTATCTATCCATAGATGTCGCTGTTGGGCTGTTTTTAGCTGATATCAGTAAGGCATGCTTACATTTGAATAAAGAAATAGTATCTTATGATTTTTTTTTTGCCAGGCAGAAATCTGCATAGACTTACAACAAAATAAGCCTAAAGGTCAGATCAGTCAGATTGATTTCTTTTTACCAAAATACAAAATTTATTTCACCTGATGTTAACTATGTTTTTGAAAAGAGTCTGTTTTATTCCTTCATTGACCTAATGGTTTTATGTTTCAATATATCTCCTTCCAATAGAACGGTATCTATGGGCAGAGACACGGTGCGATTCGGGGAGATTAGTCACCCCGTGACAAATCTCGTCTTCTTTAGGGCGACTAATCTCCCCGAACTGCCTCCCCTGCCTTCCCGCCTGTTACAATAAAATTTGCCGGCGGGATGGCACTCAGAGCCTCACAAAGAAACTTCAGGTGACTTCGGAAAATGAAGCCACCGAGTGCCATCCCGCCGCCGATTAACATTCTAGCCGGCGGGAATTCAGGGGAGGCACTTCAGGGAGATTAGTCACACCGAAGAAGAGGAGATTTGTCGCCGGGCAACTAATCTCCCCGAATTGCAGCGTGTGTCACTGCCCTATTACTTTCTCTTTTACCTGAATGTCAAGAGAAGTATATGTCCGTTAGAGTAGCGTTAGCTTGAGCTATCATGTCACTAATATAGTGCATTTACACAGCATTATTTACATTATTCACATCAGTCTCTGCCCCACTGGAATTTATAATCTAAAGTAATTGGTGTACTAGATTACTTGTGGTAGAGCCTATTTCAGCAATCCTTCCTGCAAAGGTCTTCTTGGAATATCCAGAAGTAAAGCGGAATGATTTATGTATTTAGCATAAAAATGGGTTTTTCTGGTCACTACAGCCAATATAAAAATTGCTTACAGCACCCCAAAGGCAGTTGGAAGCTGTGAGTACGCAGTAATCCCCTCTGTGCAGGAGTCGCAAATCTGATATAGAAGTAGTAGAACTACAAGGAAGCACTCATTAGATACAACCAAATAATGTAGTAAATTAATACAGATTATGTATATATGAAAATAAGTGTGAAAAGTGGCCAATAAAATTCACTTAAAGTGACTTGTGCACTTACTCACCAGATATAGACCAGTATTAAGCCAAATGAAAAAGAATAGAGGTGCATATGGTCCTGAAAATACTTGGAGTATGTGGGGTTTATAAACTAATCCCCAACCAGTGGCTCATGAGCAACATGTTGCTCTCCAAACCCTCGGATGTTGCTCCCATTGGCCTCAAAGCAGGTGCTTATTTTTAAATTCCTGCTTTGAATGAAATCTTTTTTTTTTTTTAAGTTTTTATTTTTGCATTTTTATAACAAACCATACAAACACAGACATGAAAATAATAAAAAAAAAAACATATATATTGGAAGCGGAACATCAGTCAAAGTACCCTCTCATATAAAACACAATATTAGTGAGCGTCTTCATATTCCAACCAAGCGCCCCAAATGCCCTCGAACTTCTTGGGGCACCCCCTTGCGATATAAACCAATTTTTGGTAGGGCAGGATATTGTTAATCTGTCCCTTCCAGAAGGCAACGGTCGGGGGATCAATTGATTTCCAATCTAAAGGATAGATTTTTTTGCATAATATAAAAGTTGTATATAGCAAAGTTTGACCGTAGACTTTAAACCCAAATTATCCATTACTCCCAAAAGACAAACCAACGGGGTTCTAAAACGTGGGACATCCAAGACTAGAGAAGTATGTTGCAGAACCTCTTCCCAGAACCCTTGAATTCTCGGGCATTCCCAGAACACATGCATAACTGTGCCTACCTCCTGGTTACATTTGTTGCATTGGTCTCAAACCGTAGGATATATTTTTGCAAGTCTATATGGTGTAAGGTATACTCTGTTCAGAAACTTATTTTGGATATACCTGTCTCTAAAAGATATGGTAATAACTGGGACCTGTCATCTGTCCACATCTCCTCCTCCAGGCCTGGAATATCCCTAAACCATTTATTCCTCATTTTCTTTAGAGGATCAGGGCTGGCCCGTTCCAGTATGACATAGAACCAGGTGGTAGGTTTCCTTAGGTCCTCCTTTCTCAAATAGACTTCTAGAGTAGTGTCTACTATTTCAATGGGTCTACTAGGAAATTGGGTTGTAAAGGCATGCCTGAGCTGGAGGTATCAGAAAAACATGGAGTATGGTAATTGGTAAGTATGTTGAAGGCTCTGGATTTGCTTCAAGTCCCCATTCTCTACAATATCATTAAAGGTTTTAACTCACCGACTAGCCTAGCAACTTACATCTGGTAGATCCCTGAAGTGTGGAAGATCTCTGTTCCCCCAAAGAGGCGTCCAGCAGGACCACACAGGTCTTGTCTTATGGACAAGTGCTTTAGTGCTCTTTGGAACACTTCCACTACTGTAGCCATTGGTGTAGTAATTGAGCAATGTAATGAGGATCCTCTATATAGTAATTTAGCCAGAGCCTCTAATGAGCCCATGTTCACAGCTTCCAGCATAGTGGAAGGGTTGTCGGACTGTGGCGCAATCCACCAATGCGCATAGGTAAGTTGGCTCGCTAAAAAGTATGACCTAAGATTGGGCAAAGCAAGGCCCCCACCAGTTGTGGGCGCCTGTAGGGTTCCAAAGCCCATCCGTGGATGTTCTCCTGCCCAGAGAAATTTACGTAGAATGGAATCAACATACTTAAACCATTGATTCCGGGGTATTGTTGTCGAATTGTGAAATAAATATAAAAACTTGGGAAGGAAAACCATCTTAAATAAGTTATTCCTCCCAGGGAGCGAACAAGGTAAATTCTGCCAGACCTCTGTTTTGGCACTTAGAGACTTGACTATTGGGGTTAAATTATACTCTTCAAATTTTTTAAAATCTGCCTGTATCGCAATCCCTAGATATTTAAGGATTGTACCACCTTTAGTTGACCCAGTCTCTCTGGTGTCCCAGGGGGCAGTGGGTCAATTGGAAAAATAACTGACTTTGATTGGTTAATTCGCAATCCAGAAAATTCCCCAAATTCCTCAATGCATTCCAAAGCCTTAGTTAAGGCCCTGCAGGGGTTAGCCAAATATAGAAGCATATCGTCAGCATATAAAGATATTTTCTCCACAATTCTGCCAATTTTCAGACCCTCTATGTCTGGGGAGTCCCTAATCTTTGTCGCTAAAGGCTCTATGGCTAAGGCAAACAGTAGTGGGGAGAGAGGGCACCCCTGTCTTGTTACCCTCCCCAGCTGCACGTCGTCTGATAGTAAACCATTCACCAGCACCTTAGCCTTTGGTTTAAAGTACAGGGCCCGAACCCAGTCCAAAAAGCGCTGACCAAAACCAAATTTAGTCAAAACCTCCCATAAATAAGCCCATGATATTGTGTCAAATGCTTTTGCCGTGTCAATGGACACTACTATTTTACTGCCCTTGTTGCTGTGGTCTAGAGCCAGGTTGTTATACAGCCTCCGAATATTGATATCTGTAGCCTTGCTTGGCATGAAACCAGTTTGGTCCGGGTGCACTAATTCTGCAGTTGCTCTTTTTACCCTATTAGCTAGGACTTTTGCAAATATTTTTGCATCACAGTTCAGCAATGAGATGGGACGATATGATTCACAGCATTCTGGCGGTTTCCCCTCTTTTGGTTAAATGAAATCTTTAGTTGCATAAAAAACATCTGTACTGCCAAACAGAGCCTCCTGTAGGAGCTACCAATAGCCAATTACAGTCCATATTTGGCACCCCCTTGAACTTTTTTCATGCTTATGTTGCTCTCCAATTTTTTTTTATATTTGAATGTGGCTCACAGGTAAAAAAAAAAAAAGGTTGGGGACCCCTGCTCTACAGTAATCTGTACAAAGCATTTCAATGTACAATGCATTTCTGGCCTGTTTGGAACAATGAACAGAAATGAAAAGTATTGACCTGTATTTTGTGCCAAAATGGGGTAATCGGAAATCCAAAAAGCCCTTTCTTTGAACTGAATTGCTGACTGTGTTTCGTAATAAATCAAAGGAAGATGACAAAAACAACTTATGGTATATTATGTTTGCTGAGTATTGTTTAAACAGTAAGAATGTAGTAATATTTTATCCACAATAAAAGCAAAGCTCTGTGGTTGTGACTTTAATACTCATAATTATAGTACTATAGATAAAGGCGGTGTGGCCTTCAGGGCCCTCATTAAAGGGGTTGGTGAAAGGGGGACAGCTGTACTTGGCCCTGTAATTTAGGTGGACAGCGACAGAGCCCCAAAAATAAGAATATTTATTTGTTTATATTAGATATTGACATACCAGGGCAATAATTCTTCAAAGCACTGCCTGTGTTTATAGATGGGAGCTTTGTATTGAATTGCTATGTATATGTGTAACTGTGTAACTGTCCTGGTAGAACACTCTGCATTTGGAATGCTAAGATGCTGTGGAACACTGCATGTGCAGCACTGCTTGGGTAATACAGGATTTAAACTGTTAAGGAATTACAGACTATGGGGCAAATTCACTAAGATTCGTAGTTGCGCCAGCGTCCGCTTCGCCGCACTTCGCCACACTTCACCAGGCGTATTTTCGCCAGCGCTACACAAATTCACTAAAATCCGAAGTTGCGCTCAGGGGAAGCGTAAGGTTGCGTAGTTGCGCCAGCGTTAATTCGCCAAGCAAAGCGAAATTACACTAGCGATGCTTAATTTGCATACTGCGCCAAATTGAAGTAATTGGAGGTATATGTAGCATCACTACACAAGCCTGGGAAACCTTCAAAACAGTAAATAAAATTTTTATATTGCCCTACACATGTGCCCACTGTATAGTTAAGATGCCATGAGTGAGGAAATGTAGGGGGGAAGGAGGGTAGCCCCAAAAAAAATTTCGATCTTTTTCAGCCTATCACCCATAAAAAAAAGAAAAAACGCCAGTGTTTTTTTGGAAGCAATCCCTATCTACTCTATTGCACTTCGCCTGGTCTGAGGTGGCGAAGGAAGTCTGGCGTAAAAGGTAGCGTTCAGAAAAATGCGCACTTTAGTGAATTTGCGTAGTTACGTCCATTGCGCAAATTCGCCAGGCGTAAGGGTGCGAAGTAACACTAGCGAATTTACGCCAGTGTCCGTTAGTGAATCTGCGAATTAACGAAAATGCGCTACGCTAGCAAATAAACCCTAGCGTTAGGCGCTTTGTCCTTTAGTGAGTTTGGGCCTATGCCTTTGTGTTGCTGTGATAAATCAGTGACTGTGTAGTTTATTGCAGACACCCAATTTAGTTCAGTGTAGTAGGGGGCAGGAGCCTGCACCAAAATGCACGCGTCAAGTCAGATGTGACAGAAAATGCCGCATCTGCATCCGACAGTTGCGTCATGTCGGATGAACGCTGCAACACCATTCAACATTTGTATCACTTACCTTATTTTCTGTCGCATCCGACTTGATGCGTGCGTTTTGGCACAGCGCGTCGTATCCGCCGAAAACACATTGAAATCGGTCGTGTAGTTCTACCCTAAATCAGTTCAATCTGCAGCATGCATCTAAATGAATTGCTAATTAGCCATGCAGGCTGTGGCTTCCATATGTGTTTGGTTTTAAAGGGATATGGTGGCAACCCTATAGGGAGTATAGTTTGTTATTGTTGGTGATTTGATATTGCAGTGTGTGTTATTCTCTTGAGTATGCATTGGATATTGTAATTGATTAAGTAGAAGATTGATACTACGTGTGTGATTAGAGACAGCTCCACTTTCCATGTGGAACACAAGGCAGTGTTGCCTATGACTTCATTATTCTCAAAGTTGCTGGCTACATCATTACTTATCATCTCCATAAGTTTCCTGTTATACAGGTATGAGACCTGTTATCCAGAATGCTCGGGGCCTGGTGTTTTCCAGATAACAGACCTTCCATAATTTGGATCTTCATACATATTGCATACTAGAAAATCATGTAAAAATTAAATAAACCCAATAGCCTGGTTATGCTTCCAATAAGGATTAATTATATCTTAGTCTGGATCAAGTTTTCATTTGTTTATAGCTTGTTCAGAGAGAGATAGAGAGAGAGAGGTAAAACGATGTCAGTATAGGGCCCCTGGGAAAACAGGCGGAGTGACAGGGACATGACTAGGAAAAGAATTGAGCCTTAAAATGATTGCGTGATTATTGGAAGTGTAGTTTGAAGGTGCACTGAGTAGCAGGAGGGCTAAGAGAGGCTACTAATAGGGGAGAAAGTATCTGTAATAATTAGGCTTTTTTCCTGGACAGAAGAGGGAACAGACAGCTTCCCTCCCATCCAGGGAGTTTGTGGGTGTTAGAGAAGTGGTTGTCATCATTTGGCCTTTTGATCAATTGTCGGAGATAGGCCAGGGGCTAAGTTTGAGTTAGAAACCCCAGTATGTGGTGTCTTGGGAATGTTAGGTAGTTGAGGCCTATTTTTAGGCTTGGGAATTTAGGTTATATGGTTATGTGCAGCTGGCAATCAATTGTTTTAAGTATCATTATGGGTGTCTGATAATATATATGTGTGTTGGTTGTCATTATTTTATTTTGTAATAAATCAATATGTTTAAAAGTATTGCACTCTAATTTAGTTTCATTTGCATATTTCCACATCCAAAGTTGGTACAAATCAACTTTTATTTGCTAACTGTTTCTTCTTTATCAGTACAGGCGTTTTTCCTGACAATGACAGTCTACTCATTGCCTTGCAAACAACCTAGTAGTATATTATTAACTCCTTGCAAACCCAACCCATCCAAGTTAGAAAACAACTCTCTATGAAAGGCACTAAAAAGTGTCTTGGAGCTGTGTGCATAATGAGAACAGGCAAGAAAAGTAAAGGCACACCTGGTATATGTAATATGAAATACAAGTTAATAATTACATTTTATTTGAACGCCTACATGTGCATTGTTCATCATGTGCACTGATAAAAAGGAAGCTTTAAACCAGGTCCGGCCTGAGAATTAAAAAAGGCCCTGGCATTTCAAGTACACAGAGGCCCAAACAGCCCCCACTAGCCCACTAAATACTGACTTTCTATGGCACCTTATAGCAGCCCCTCTGGCATTTGCCAGAACCCACAGATTGCCTGTCCGGGGCTGCTTTAAACCATGCTGAAAGACACTGAAGAAAGAAATCTTGGACTAAGGGTCCAAGGGCAGAAGGCTTTTCAAGAAGCACAAGCCCAGAGCCCCAAATCACTGAACCCTAGGTAGGTGCTTTTTCTGCCTACCCCTAGTTCTGGCCTTGAACCCATGCCTTGGGCACACATATTAGCAGGTGAGCCAGTCCATCAGATGCAATGGTCAATAACCTTAGTTTGTTTTACTTACACACTTGCATTGACTTACACACTTGAACTAAGGCTAGTGAGAAATAGTGATCTGCTGGAATCCACATTTTGTCTCTTCATTGACAAGCATGGTGTCAGCCTGGGTGCATATACAAAGAGCCGATTTTGGAGTGAAAACATGTATTTGTTTCTTTACCCAGGCTGACACCGTGCCCTCTCATTGCAGAGACATAAACAAGTGGGTTGAGGCCAAGTAACAGTCACATGTGCCACTAGCCTGAGATGGACACAAATCTTCATTCAAAAGAAAAATAACCTGCATTATTTGGAGGAGACATTCATTTGATCCCATACACAGTTGTGGTGCTGATTAAGACCAACAGAAAAGTTGCTAAGAACAGGATGTATTGTAAAAGTCTAGGAAAGCTAGTATAGGGCTGGTAGGTAGGTAGGTACACCATTGGTTTGTTATACTTGATTCTGTATTTGGACTATGGAATGCTATGGTATCTCCAGTGTAGCTTTGCATCTCCCACTGATCATTTGTTGTGTTATGCTGCGTTAGAAAACTGATGCTCTCTTGATTTCTCTCTGTCTGGCCCATAATTTTCTTTACATATTTTTCTGCAGTATAGGTAAAAGTTGTCTATTTAGCAACAGCATGTATATTGTATTTTGAACTGTCATTTATATGCCTATGTGAATTTGCATAATATGTTAGCATGGGGGATTGCAATGTGCCTTTGAGCCACCTAATGGGGATCACTTGTTTAAACACATTCAGAAAATCTGATAAAACACCCAACAGGGAGAGAATGACTGCAGGGTAAGATTCCTGCAATAAAGAGGATAATTATTTCTAGCTGAAAGAGCTGCATCTCCTGTATGAAAAAAACAAGTTAAGGTTAACAATGCTCTCGGGGCTTGAACAATGAACATATATCCTCAAGGATTGCATTTCATCAGGATAAGAGATGTTACTCTGGTAACTAGAAGTCATACCCACAGACTTATCCATATTTAGGGTAAGAACACACCATAAGATTCGGGGAGATTTCATTGCCCGGCAACAAATCACCTCTTCTTCGAGTAAATCATCTCCCCGAAAGCCTTCCCATCAGCTAGAATCTAAATAGTTTTTTCGAAGTTGCCTGAAGTTGCCTCATGAGGAAACTTCGGATGACTTCGGAAAACGAGGCGATTTAGATTCTAGCCAGTGGGGAGGCAGTTTTCGGGGAGATTAGTCGCCCAAAGAAGAAGTGGTTTGTTGCCGGGCAACTAATCTCCCCCAGTAGCTTTGTGTGCCCCTGCCCTTAATAGTAAGAGTATTTATAATACAGAGCCTGTGTATAAATACAACTACCTAACTGGGGTGAAAATGGAGAAACACTATGATTTTCTGCAGCTGGGTAGGAAAGCAACACAAATGATTAGACGTTATGGTGACATCTGAATATAATAGAGACCAATGTAATGTTAATAAAGGAGACAAAAGTGGAGTTAGCCAACTATGGGGGGTGTAATATGCTTCAACAATGAAGAATATTACATTGCGATAGGTGAAATTTTATTCAACAGATGTATATGCAGTGCTAGTGTAGTGGGAGTGATCATCATAGATTAAGTCACTGATGGCCATCTTAAGAATCACATCTTGCCATACAAAGGATGAGAATATATGTAGGTATAAACCACCACAGCAATCTGCAATGAGTTAATTCTTCTATATCATGATCACTGCCAATGTAACTGTTTAATGTAAAAAAATAATTCTCCCAACTGTATCTCCGTAAAGAAATACATTATGATTGCAATATATCTTTGCAGGTCATCACTTTAAATATTAACTTTATCTAAAGGTCACAAATATTTCTTAACTGATCCCTGGTCTTAAACTGTTATTATTGTTATTACACATTATTACAAATATGTAACAAGACTCCAGGGTCAATGGCAGCCCCTTCACTATATGCTAAACGGCATAATCCAGAAGACAGTGACTAATTTTAAGGCCCAGGGAAAAAGACTACTCTACCTGCTGAGAAACCTAAGCACACAAAGTGTCGATTTTGAGATGTTTGTGCTAGCTTTATTTGAAATAGGTATGAGAGAGCTCACTGAAAATTAACAATGGTAATTAAAATACAACTGGCATTCAAGCTCAAAGGAAGGGTTTACTTATATTTTCACCCAGTTTTCATCAGATATACATCAGATATACACTAGGGGGCAGGCCTGTGCTACTTTGCAGCCTATTTTGAGTGTCTCACTTTTGATAGGTCACTTAATTTCTGGATCTTCCTAAAAAAATTCACATGTATGGCACACAAGAAAATTGTGTTCATTGCAGGTATTCAATGGAAATGTAGATACAACACTATGCATGTGGTTGTTGGCTACAAATATGCACAATTACTGTCTGATGGCTACTTGTTACACTTTGCTTCGGAATCCCCAGCATTTTGAATGCAAATCCAGGAGAAATTATCGAACAAGCATGCTGCTGCTAAACTAGAAGAGGTATGTCATGGATGAAAACTGAAATGGATAACCCAAAACTTCTCCTGTATAACGGGGAAGTTGGAGTAGCAGGTTTCCCAAAGTTGTCATGGCCCAGTCACATTTCCATCCAATGCAACTCCGGTCCATTGCCTCTGAGCAAAACTATTGAAATGCTCAAACATGTTGGTGCACCTTTCACATATGCAATTGCATTGGGAAACAGTGGGCATGGGTGTATAAGATTTATAACTATGTGTGAATACAATTAAAGAAAAAAGAGGGGAGCCCCACCAGAAACCACAATACAGTACCTCCCACCACTCCCTCATGGAGCTCTAATCTTAACTTAAAAGTTAAAACTTTTTACTAATCCATTTTAAACCATCAGCCAAACCAAGTCAAAAATTAAATCAAAGTGAATATAATCAATCAATGCTTCCTATATAGTTCATAAGCTTCTCTTCTGATAATATTGATGAAAATTATGTAAAGATACAATATATATATATAAAGAGATATATATAAATATAATAAAATGTGACTAGTGGGGGAACCGAAGGCTATAGACTTCAGTAAATTTCATTACCTCTTGGTAGTATACACCCAACAGGAGCATTCAATGTTCGTCAGTGTCTGTTTAAAAAAAAAAAGACACATACTTATATTAAATAAGTATATGTTCTGCTGACCCTCAAATTGCAACTTGGTGGCCCACACTTGAAAGACATCTGACACACATTATCTTATTTAAAATATTGCTGTTTAAAATATTATTTTTTATCAACAGATTTATTAACAATGGGGCCAAAATGTACAAAGTTTATGGGGCTGCTTCATGCCTGTCACAATGCTGTGCGGTTTGACATACAGTGCAAGATTTAAAAATTCTGCAAACCTAGGCTGCCCGGCTGCTTGCACCCCTACCTGCCCCCTCCCCACATTTACCCTGGCTGCTCACACCATCTTTCAACAACCCTCTGCCGCCACTTGCTTCTACGCAATCTTCTTCACAGGGGACTGGGCTGGCGGGAGATATAAATGTCTATCAATATCTTCCTCCCAGTCCCCAGTGCAGCTGCAGCCAACCAGCAGCATGCCGCCCCCAGACTTCTGCCGGCCTAGGCCCGAGCCTTTGGGGCCTGGCCACAAATCTTGGCCTGTTCGTATACAGAGAATGAGGCATATATATTAAGTAGAGATGGAATTAAGTAACTGAGAGTCACCCACAGAGACACACAGGTCACTAACTGTCCCCCTGATCAGATCTGTTCTTTATACCAGTTGTACAAGGTGATGATGCTTCTAGCAATTCCCTAGTGTTGCACAGCATATTAGTATTGCACACAGTTTTCTTGCTTTCTTGCTATATGCATTTCCCAAAAAAAGTATTGCTGGGGGTAAACTTTCTTCAGTATTTACCTAAATCTGATCCTACTCACTCCTACTGCATTCATAAAATGACTACATTCCCCTATTAACCCCAGCCTGATGGAACACAATGCTTCTCCTATTCCCTCACAGTATGAAGTGCACTATCCATAATATTAAATGTCGCAGTGTAAACAAAGCCACATAACATCCAATGTTTTACCACCAAGGCTTCACGAGTTTTATATAGTGATTCAAAACTCCAGCTTCACCAGTACTGAAACACAATTTAGGTGGCACATACCTGTAAAGATTTCTGTTATAAAAGTTTTTTTTTATTGCCCTGAAAAAAAGGTGTAACAGAGCAATAGAATGTAAAGAATTATATAAAAAGGAAATCTTCTAGACGTTTGCATCATTGGAGAAAGGAGATGAGATCAGTACCTCTTTGAAGTAGCCGCAGATAACGCCATCTATCAGGATCAAGGTGCCTAGTTGGGCCTCTCTGTATTTGCTAGTCTGAGGCAAGGGAACTTTGGACTTACAGTTCTGTAAAAAATGTAGTAGTATAATAGTCTCTTAAAAAAGAAAGTTTGATCTAGTTTGAACTTTGCAGAGAAAATTAGTTTGCAGATTACAGATTCAACCCATCATTCATTTGAACCCTCCCGAGTTCATAAAGGGATCATGAAAAAAAACAGTAGTGTCACAGTGTTACTAGGGTGACAATTAAGTGCTTGGTCCATATGTAGACTGAGCCTTTACAAGTTTACAGAGCTATTGAGATAATGCACACTGTACTATTGTTTCAGGAGCATTAAACCTATATTGTAAATCCCAATATCTTACTTCCATTAAGGCTGAACCAACAACCTCTATTAATTAGAGGACCTTAATTAAGGTGGCAATACTCACACAGTCCACCCACACAGTATTCTGACTGTTTGACCCACCTTCGCATTGTTTATATAGCTGAAGTCAGTCAAACTGCACAGCCACGTTTTGGTGTTCTATTATCTGATATGACATTGTGTGCACCATGATATCACAATGAATTCATACAAGGGCAGTGACTGGTGTTGTAGGGAAAGTAGGGAGACTCAAGAACTAGAGCAGGAGCTGGAACAATTGGATAGGCATGGATATTCAATTGACTTGGTATCAGGTTTGACTGGTATTGTACCATCCTAAAAGGTAAAAAATATACTTGATGCCAATGTTATTGATAGGGAAATATACTAATAGAGATAGGAAGGTTGTTTTATCCCCCAGTAAATTAATCAACCCTATGTCGCATATGTAGCATAGGACCATTGAACAAAGTGATTTGACAGCTCTGAATTAGCAGTAGAGGTGTGTTTATGGTCCTTACTTTTGTTGTAGGTGACTTGTGCCAGTTCTGCAAAAGAAGAGGGAGCCCCTGGGCTGTGTTTTTCTGAGCAACTGTAAAGAATATGTTCACTCAGAAATTGACCATTGTTTGCACTTTGACCACTGCGTGGAGCATTGTGCAAATAGCCTCTGGCCTGTGCGCTTCATTTTAGAGTGCAGAGACTTGCAGACTGCATGTTTCGCTCTGATGCTGCAGAGAGGTATTCAGGTGGTAATAAGTAAGGTGAGAAGCCTGGGGTATACCCGCAGATGGCAGGACAGAGTCTTGAAGCCATTAGTAAACAAGGTTTAATAAAGATTAAACTGTCGTGGGAAAATGTGTTTTTTTCAAAATACATCAGTTAATAGTGCTGCTCCAGCAGAATTTTGCACTGAAATCCATTTCTCAAAAGAGCAAACAACCCCCAAAATGAATACTTAAGCATCAGATAGTTTATATCATATTAAGTGGCATATTAAAGAATCTTACCAAACTGGAATATATATTTAAGTAAATATTGCCCCTTAACATCTCTAGCCTTGAGTCACCATTTCATGATGGTCTGTGTGCTGCCTCAGAGATCATCTGACCAGAAAAACCGCAACTCTAACTTTAACAGGAAGAAGTGTGGAAGCAAAATACAGAACTCTGTCTGTTGATTGGCTCTTGTGACCTAACATGTATGGTTTGTTTGGTTTGTTTGTGTGCACTGTGAATCGTATGATCCCAGGGGGCGGCCCTTATTTTTTAAAATGGCAATTTTCTATTTATGATTACCCAATGGCACATACTACTAAAAAAGTATATTATTATGAAAATAGTTTATTTACATGAACCAGAGTTTTACATATGAGCTATTTTATGCATTATATTTATATAGAGACCTACATTGTTTGGGGTACAGTTTTCCTTTAAAGAACAGGTGCAAACAAAAGTACAGGCAGTGATGAGAAAATGGCAAGCAGGAATCGTAGTCAGAAACAGACAATGTTCAGAACCGGGGAATCCCCAGCAGTAGGAATCAAGAACTCGGAACAGGAGTCAGGAACTTGGAAAGAAGGACAGCAAGTGATGCATGAAATGACCAAGCCCTGAGCAAATTCAAGGTGGGGCTTATAAAGGGTCATGATGACAAGATGGGTAACACAGGATACAAATGAGATGGGTGGAGACAAGGGAGGAGACAGACATAATACAGGCAGAATAAGGGAACACATAGGTGAACAGATCAGGACCAGCCCTAAGAGCTTCCAGTTGCTCACAAGGTAGATTCAAAAGTCCTGAAACCCCACACACAAGTGTTCGAGTCCTGGCTTGTGCTGACACTATGTTTTAAATCTAGCACATAGGTGTCCTCCCCTCGTTACCTGCCCCTATCCTCCACATCATTCTTAGGAGCAGTAGGACGCAACCTAAGGCAGGCATTAAGGACAGGATTTGACTCTTCACTGAGCACAGGATTTTTCATCTGCTGATGAGTACAGAGCGTAGCATCTAGGGGGGCACAACTGCTTCTAGAATGAGCACTAAGGGGCGTGCCCCTTGATCTTGCATGAGGGCCCCTTGAGTCATCAATGAACCCTATTACCTATTTTTATTTTGTGAATGGTCCCTTGCTGGCTTACATCTAATTGGTAGGGATACTCTATTAATTTACACATAAAGGGATTGCCATGTTAGAGGAATAAGCAATGGCTTTGGTTGATGAGGGCGGTCATTTGGATAATATAGAATTATTAGTGAACTGTTTTTAATACTGATATTTATGTTACAGACAGCAAAAAACTTTTCCTACTCAAAACTGTGACGAGTGATTCTTAACACTTTAAATTAATATGTCACATAGAACAATACTAGAAATGAGGCTATGTGTGTCATGTATAGTTTACTGGGCCAATTGGCTTTCAGTGTCTCCTTTCCAGAACAAGGACATATTATTATTAGCTCTTTTGGGCAGAGCCCTCTTACCTCTTGTATTGTTTATTTTTTGTTTTGTATGTAATCTGTATATGATATATGATATGATATATCAGATATGTGGAATATGCTGGCGCTTTATAAAGTATAATAATAATAATACAAACACAGAAAATGTCAATTTGGTCCTTTCTGCTAAGTGACATATTTAGTTGTATGTTGATAACTGTCTCCCTCTTCAAAAATTCCAGCTTTGTGTTTGGCACACCTGAGGCTAAATGCACCAAAGGGATTTACAACAGCTCACACAGCCGCCTGTTGTAGACACTTTCTTTCAATTCTGGAGCGGCAGAGATTTATTTACCCCTGATTCCACAGCTGATTCCACAGCCCCTCTTTACATCCTGGCCAGTATTGCTATAAACTGCATTTAAAGGGGTGATTCAACTTTAAGATAACTTTTAGTATGTTATAGAACAGCCAAGTTGAAGCAACTTTTCAATTGGTTTTTATTTATTTTTTTATGTTTCTTAATTATTTGCCTTCTTCCTCTGACTCTTTCCACCTTTCAAATGGTAGTCACTGACCCCTTCTAAAAACAAATGTTCTGTAAGGCTATAAATGTATTGTTATTGCTACTTTTTATTGCTCATCTTTCTATTCAGGTCCTTTTCTATTTATATTCTAATCTGTTATTCAAAGCAGAGCATGGTTGCTAGGGTAATTTGGACCATAGCAACCAGTTTGCTAAAACTGCAAATCGGAGAGCTGCTGAATAAAAAGCAGAATAACTGAATAAATACAAATAATAAAAATGAAAACTAATTGCAATTTGTCTCAAAATATCTCTTAACAGCATACTAAAAGTTAATTTAAAGGTGAACAACCCATTTAAATAGAGTGCTCTAACATAGGCTCTAATTCATATTCCAGTCTCTTATTCAAATCAATGCATGGTTGCTAGGTTAACCTGGATCCTAGCAAACAGATTGCTGAAACTGCAAACTGGAGAGCTGATAAATAAAAATCTAAATAACTCAAACCCCACAAGTAATAAAAAATTAAAATCAGTTGCAAATTGTCTCAGAATATCACCCTCTACATCATATTTATAGTTAATTCAAAGGTGAACAACCCCTTTAAAATTGTACATTCAGGCCTCACAAAGCATCATGGTATCTTGAGCTAACACGCACAGATGATCTATATCATATATGGTTTATGTAATAAAGTGTATTATTTTAAAAATCTTTGCATACGCGTGTCAGGTTCAGTTTATAATTTAGGTCTGCTTGCCAAAATGCAATCAATTTGATGCTATTCTGAGCACATCCAGCTGAGAGTCAAAAGACTATTTAGGCCTTTTTAGTTTTTAGGTAAGGCCAACATGGGTTTCTGCTAGTTAAGAAAATCTCTAATTTTAGCACACCAGTATGATTAGTACTGTAACTTTACTGCAGGACTGTGTACTGAAAAAATCTAGACATTGTATCTGGGTCATATAGCAAGGGTGATGCAGGATTATTGCTGGACTTATTAGGTAGGGTGGTAGTGATTGAAACCTCATAGTTCCACATTACAGGTTTGCAAGCTTATTGTTTGTTTAAACAGAGGAAACCACACCCAGAACAGGATACTGGCTGCATCATATCACTACATTATAAAGGTTGGTGTGAAGTCAGGTAAATACCCAGGCTTTGAAATGTAATTTTGACATAATGAGGGTTGCTGAATAAATATTTCAGAAGTTTTTAAAATAAACAGATCAATTCAGGGCCTGGGGCTTTCTGTCTTGTCTCAAGCTTTCCAATTAGACAACACATGTGAGAATATAGGGGTGCTGTGTTTAAACAAAAGATAAATGGTTAGCATAAACACTCCTGCTAATAAGGACTCACCGAGTGGAGGGATAGCCCAGGTGCTCCAGCCCCAGGCTCTTAGCTCAAAGGAGCGGACATAAACCATATAGCAACAAAACAATGAAGGGTGTAGGGCACACTGGAAGCCATGCCAAGTCAGACCAAAAAGTTAAAAGGAGAAGAATACTTTATTGAACAATCATCTCAAGCCTTACGTGTTTCGTGTCTATCTTACTCTTAATCATAGACTCATGGAGCACTATTACCAAAGAACCTGCCGAAGTGCCAAAGAGCTGAAGTCCCAAAGCCACGAAAAGACCTGAAGCCATGAAAGGAGCCGAAGTTGAAGTCCCGAAGCCTCGAAAAGACCGAAGCCACGAAAGGAACCAAAGTTGAAGTCCTGAAGCCGCGAAAAGACCCGAAGCTACGAAAGGAGCCAAAGTTGAAGCCCTGAAGCCACGAAAGGAGCCAAAGTTGAAGTCCTGAAGCCACAAGTTCAGTTCTACTGAATACCAATGTGTGTTTTTTTAAATTATATTAAACTCCTAGCCACCGATGTATTATTTTAATACTCTATAAGCCCCTGCCAGCAATGTTTTTTTTAAAATTATTCTCTGGTGCCCCAATGTTTCTTTTTAACTTTTAAGGGGGTGGCCCTGGCGCCAATGTTTTTTAAAAACTGGGGTGGGGCTTGGGGGCTGTACAGGGCCCTGTGATTTCTAATGGTGGTCCTGCTTCTAGCCTGGATGCAGGGCCAGAACAAGGGGTAGGCAAAAAGGGGGAGCAAGAGAGTGGGAGCTATGGTGAGTGAATGTGTACTACTTGGACCAGATCCGCCTGACCGGTGAAGCGTTTTCAAGGTACGCGTGGAAACAGATCATCTTTCATAGTGATACAAGTTTCATTCATAGCATTTAATTCATAGAGACATAACAATAAGAACAATGCAAACAAAAAGCAAGAAAATACAAAAGTCAATTCAGTGATATGGATTTTACATTATAAGATTATATTTCTCCAAAGTTTATACAGTGGCTTCCAATTCTTGCCCTTAATTCATTCATATGGCGTATGCTAAGTATATCCCAACAAAAAATTGGATCAATAAGTGACTTTGTCGTTCTGTCAGCACTCTTGTGTTTCTGTATGGATACTAATGCAGTCATAGACCAATATATTGTATTAAACTATGAATAAAGCAGAATTGAATGATGTTGAGGGTCGAACGTATTACAAACCAGTGGAATAAGGAACTGCAGGACTGTTATGTTTCATAAATACATATAAACTATTTATATTGCATGATATATTTGAATTATTCTTACTGAGGTCTCAGCAACTGAAAAATGCAAAGTAAGCAAAAAAAAAAAAAAATTCTCTGCATATAGTGTACTCAAAGCTATCCCTTTGTTCAGTGCTTATCAATTTGTGCCTAAAGATTTCTCTGTTATGTCTGTCTGTTATAGTCCGGTTATGTCAATGTATACCCAACAATGTCTGGTGTATATACGTATGCATTTATATAAAGAGGGCTCGATTAGAAGGGGTTGGACTTATATATGTATTTGTCTAACTGTCTGTAAACAAAGCAGTTAGGTGTCTCATGTTTGCTCAGGTTACGTCATTTCTGATGTTTAATACCATCTTTTTGAATCGGATGTTGTTACCTGTAGTAAAATAGAGTTATTAATTTGAAAGAATTTACATCAACTTCATATTGGGGTAAACTGTTCTCCAGATTTGGTTGGAGAAACTTGGTACTCCTAATTCGCTTATGCAGAAAAACTATTTATCTCCAAACTGTCATGTTTGCTAGGATTTTGTTAATAGGCTAAGAAGGATGTATTTTTGGTGACTTTAATTAACAACTACGTATTGACATTGACACTGAACGAAAATGTTACTGTCTAGGATGCTGAGCTGAGACGTGTATGGCTGCTATCCTATCCTTTTAAAGGAGTCTTTCACCTCTGAGTTAACTTTTAGTATGATGTAGAGAATGATATTCTGAGATCATTTGTGATTGGTTTTATTTTTTATTATTTGTTTTTTTTAAGTTAACGTTTTATTCAGCAGCTGTCCAGTTTGCAATTTTGCCAAACTGGTTGCTAGGGCCATCACCCTAGCAACCATGCATTGATTTGGAAGCTGGAATATGAAAAGGAGAGGGCCTGAATAGAAAGAGGCAATAACAATACATGTGTAGCCTTACATGGCAGAGGTCAATGACACACATTTGAAAGCTAGAAAAAGTTAGGTAAACAATTCAAAAACTATTAAAAAGAAATATTGAAGATCAACTGAAAATTTGCTTAGAACTGCCCATCTTATAAGCACTGCTGCATTGTAACACTGGAGTTCTGAGTTTGATTTTCAGCCAGTGCACTGAATGTGGAAGCAGTTAGTAGTTTGTTCTCTGTATATCTGAATGAGTTTCCTCTGGGTACTCGTTTTCTTCCACTCTTAAAAAACATACAGGCAAATTAGCTCATTATAAACACATGCGGCCTAGTGAGTGTGAATGTAAATTCCACTGATGCAAATTGTGTATAATCTCTATAAAAGTGCTGCTAAATACATTGGCACTATATGAATAAAGGATAATAATCACAAAGTGGTAACAGTTCCTCTTTAAGCTGGCATCTGCAAACGTGAAGTAGAACACTGACCAATCATCACTGAAGTGTGCACAAAGCCACATAGGTGACTTTAGAGAGTTCCCTCATCTTTACAAAGAAAGGAAGTAAAGGCACATGACATAAAGCCACTGTGAATAATAGTACTTCCTCACACAGCACCAACTGCTTAAGGTGGGGCTCCAGGCGGCCATTCACAGTATAATCAAAAATAACAATGAAAAGGCAGCCAGAACTAGATTCATTCTGTATTTACCGTAGTATTTTTGCTATATCAAGAAGTCGTAGGAGGATCAAGACATAATTCAGATTAACTCTGCATTGCAATACTCTTTTACAGCTCTTAGCAACTGAAACAAATCCTTCCGCATCTTTCCCTTTTCTCCCTGGTGCTATGGGCCTTTCTGATGCTACTGGCATCATCTTTCATGCAGGCCACGCCTAAACTGATGCTCAGTGTCCTTTTATCTATATCCATCTGCTGCAGGAGACTAATATGTATGGCATTGCTTTGCTGAGTGCTTCCTGCCAGTAATCACCACTATACGTTTTGGGAAACAGCAAACAGAAAGGTGCTAACCTCATTATTTATATTTATTTCTTTAGTCTGACTAGATAGCTGGCACATTGCAACATGCAGGCTTATTTTTATTGTTATTGACACTCTCCTCCTTGATGTGAAACAAGGACGAGACTAATCTATGATGTTGGTTTTTTTTAGGTGCTTTGAGCATGAAGCAGCTCTGGGCCTAGAAGAATCTTGCAGTTTAGGCGAATTCAGGAAATCACATTTCCTGCCTCACTAAATGCTTCTCCACCACATTATGCCTTACCCCCTCTCTAACGCAGTACGCAAATGTGTTGCTCATTAACCCCTTCACTGCCGCTTTGTCTAGCGTGCAAAGAGTTTGAGTTATTAAGCAGTGATTACACGGGATAATAAGCCATCTTACCCGAAAAAGTGCACTTCTCCTTTCTGTGCAAATTCACTTCCAGCTACCCAAAGAGCTACAGAATAAAAGTCATCCATATGGGCCCAGGAGGTATAGGGGCCCCATGAGGCCCTAATTCATATACAATTTCAATAAATGCTGCTAAACAGGTCAATCTCTAGATATTTTGGGGGCCTAAAAAATAATTTCCTGTGAGGCCCAGTAATTTCAAGTTTCACCCATGTGCATGTATATATCATGTTATGATGAAACCTCTACACCAGGGTTGCCAGGTTTTCAGCCAAATTGGGCTACTAATTTAAAGCCCAAGCAGGTTTTGAAAGTATAAACTAGCCAAGGTACGGATTTGGGCTACTTTTTGGACCAGCTAAAGTTTTTCTTGCCCTAATGTGCCAAACCTGAGTCTCCCAGTGCATGTTGGGTAATGTAGTTTTTGCTTAATTTGCAACTGTCAAATTTAATGTAAGACTACAGTACCCAGTGTGCAATGGGACTGACTTGTGTAGTTACCAGATTTTAGGCTCTGTACCCCAGTCTCCCGTCCCTTTTAAGCATTCTCACATTTTCCAAGGACTTTACTCAATTTGACAATTTTGGGGCAAAAATTTACTGACCACCAAAATGTCTAGAGGTTGACCTGTTTCACCAATCTTTATTGAAAATATATATATATATATATATATATGTTGTATTAGGGCTTTATTGGGCCCCTATACCTCCTGGACCCCCTTTGCAGTTCCGCCCCTGGTGATGGGTGAATGTGTCCCATTTTGCTTCATGGAAAAATTTGCAAATCAGTGAAAATTTGAGAAAGGCGTATTTTCACATTCATTGCACAAATTGTGTTATTTCTGGGCTACTTTTGAAGTCGACTGGTTTTGAAAATGAGACCTTGCAACCCTGCTGTACACAAAGCTTGGAGCTGATGGCAGCTGAGCAGAGAGACGTTGCATGGATGGAAGTGTGCGAGCGGCTGATACTGGGCCTTTGTACGGCGCCGCCACTCCCCACCTTGCGCCCCAACATACAAGGCAACACACTGGCGATGAATTACATTGATAGGATGAATAAAAAAAAACGTTTATGACAGCTGTAGCCAAGTGCGTTGTACGCTTCGCGCCGACGCATTTCCTCTCAGCGAAAACGTTTTCGTGCTGCGAGTCAATAAAAAGGATTGTTGAAAACATAAGCGCAAAACCAATACATAGATATGAACTAAACAGTAACAGTTATTACCACACATATTCTAATGACTGCAAGACGTAGGAATTGGGAGGGAAGGAGTTAAGTGACGTCAGCGCTATCTGCATACAGGAGCTGATATAAAGGCGGCAGCGCTCCCTCTCCCCTCACACTCGCGACTGCCTCTATCAGAATCTGTGACGCTTGTGAGGGCTGCCTCTCTGGTAAGTGCCCATTGTTATTCTAAAGATTTTTGGTCTCGTTTATGTCTTGTGACTTACCCCTGGAACGGTGTTTTGTCGCTAGCCTTGTTATTCGGTTCAGTTCGGGGGTTTAATCGCCTTGCACAGGGATTTGCTCTTATTATCAGTGCGGTGAGAGGCTAAGCCAGTGTATATGTATCTGCAATTGCCCCTTATTTGATGGGTACTATCACTATAGCGCTATTGTCTCCTGCTGCGACAGACCTTCATGTTTTAATAGTCAACCCTTAAGGCTGACCGTTGCAGAACTACAAATCCCAGCATTCCTTTTTAGCTTGCAATTGAGATTTGTAGTTCTGCAGCAAACCGTGCATCAAACCTTTTATAACTCTAAGAAATGCTTGGGTTTATGATCATTGGACATCTGTTTTAAATCGTGCCCTGGTCGTGATCAGAATGCAGCCTTGTTCTAGATTAAAGGTGAAGCAAATCTAATGTGTGTTATAAGGAAATGCCTATTGTCTTGCTGGTGGCGAATTCTTTCTCCAGTGCATGTTCTATGGGGGGGGGGGGGGTTTGAGGCAGAATAGGGCGGTGGTTAAGGTTCCTTGGGCTGTTACTGCAGCTCTTTGTAAGAAAAGAATGCAATGACTTCATCTGCCAGCCAAAGAAAAAGGCGCCCCCAGCTCTCCTGGCCATTCACCCCCTCATTAGCATGGTATGTCTACCAACTATTGGTCACATCTTTTAAACCCCTTTTAAACATGTGAGCCACATGTTGGTTATGTGTGTTTTTTCTCATCTCAAAATCAAACTTGGTGGTTTGCCTACACTTTATCCAAGTCAAGCCTAATCAGACCTCTACGATCAAGAGGGTGTGGCAATTGCAAGTGACCCTTTTTTTTTCTCCCCTTCGTAGCAAGGATGGTGGCGCTATTTCATTTTTTTTTTTTCTTTTGTTCAGAACATACCACAAAATGTCTGACAAACCAGATATGGCTGAGATTGAGAAATTCGATAAGGCCAAGCTGAAGAAGACAGAAACACAAGAAAAGAACCCACTCCCATCAAAAGAAAGTAAGTAATTTGAAACCATCATTTTATTAGTGTTTGATAATCGAGCATCCCCCTTCCAGTGTTCTAGAAAGATGTTATCTAGTCCTGACTCTTAATCTTAAATGAATGCATTCATTCTAAAGACATGGGACAGAGACTTATGTTTCTTGAAATAAACCTTTTCCTTTTTAAGACAATTTTTAAATTTTATTTTCAGCTAATTCTGTGTTTTCTTTTCTGTAGCAATTGAGCAAGAGAAGCAATCAACTGAGTCATAATGAATCCCCATCACCCCAATATGCACTGTACATTCCACAAGCATTGCCTTCTTATTTTACTTTTAGCTGTTTAACTTTGTAAGAAATAACAAATACAAAGAATTTTGGAGAACATGTTCTGTGCTGCCCTGTTACACCAAAAGAAAGGAATAAGAACTACTGAACACGGAATGAAGGCGCTGCCTTTCCATCTACCTGTCTGGCTGGCTTTGATTCTGGTGGCATTGAAATATCTCGCATGATTATCTAACGAGAAATGGTGTGGAAATAAAAGAACTAAAGTAACATGCTCTGATGTGGGTGGAATGAGAGCTGCACCAAGGTCCAGCAAGCTGTAAAATACGGTCAAATCGAGTGCCATTTTATTTGTTCAAAATGAATTGAATTATTGGAATGCACAATTTTTTTTAATATGCAAATAAAAATAATAAAACGTTATTTTGACTTGAGGTTTTTCTGGATGAGTCTGGGATTTGGCAGCACAAAAGCTATTGATACTCTTCCCCCACCCCAGCTATCCTCTAGATAGACATTCTAAGCTCTTCATCCTGTTAAAGAGACACCCACAATAGGTTTGTAGTGATTCCGTTGCCTGAAATCCTTCTTTTGCAGGTTAATTGATTTTACAGCTGGGTGTGGTCTGTCACGCTTATGAATTCTCTTCCAGCAGTGCATTTTTTTTTTTTTCTAGGATGACCATGGCATTAAAGAGTAAATGTAATAGTCACCCTTTATGTTATAATAAACAATTTATAAATATTGAATATAACATTTTATTTTAAATCCTTTTGCCATGGTAGTTGCACTAAGCTCCATTTTGAAAGTAAGCAACAGCTGAAGGGAAATTTATTATTTTTTTTTTTTTTTTAAATCTAGAGCAATACCAATATATCTGCTTAAAACCTGCACTAGTTTTTCTACAAAGTAGCTCTTTGGGAATTTAGTCCCCATTTTCTAAACTTATCCAGTTAGGTTATGTCTAGTAAATAATGGCAATTGTCTATGCTGGGCATGAAATTAACTAGGCAGTGGTTTGGGTTGTGTATCCTGGTTCTTTTCAAAACACTCAAGGCTACAGAGTATTGTTTATTAATGTTTTAACTTAACTCAGAGGGGAGTGCCTTATTTTATTTGGTGTAGCTAAAGTACATTTCTTGCTGCAAATGCCATGCTTTTTGTTTCTTGGGCTACAGAGATCATCGTTCTTAAACAGGTTTGTGTGACGCTGAGTATAGGGTTTAGGGCCTCTTGCTTTTCATGCTGAACGTACACGAGGTAGGAATATTTAATGCAACAAAAACTGTTAGCATTAAAGTGCTGCTGCAGAAATATTTTGTAAACACTTAGTGCTGCATGATTACCGGTAATATAAATTCTATTGAGAAGACAGTTGCCAAACTAGGAAACTCCAGCTTCTGACGATTGGCTAGCAAGAAGAAATAAAGTTGTTAAATTATGGTAATTATGGTTGGTGTTTCACATGCATTAACTGCATAGCAACCAATCCCCTTTAATTTGTCAGACAGGCAATATTTTGCTTTCACTTACCTTATACAAACTCCCCTAATAGAAACCAAGTTGTATACCATCTTGTGCCCTTGGCTCATAAATGAGCCACATCTGTAAGTGGTATGTATAACTTACCTTGGTTCTAACCCATCAACCCTTCTGAAATCAGCTTGAACTTTAAAAAAAAAAAAAAAAAAATTGCTTGCAGCTATATATTCACTAGATATGTTTATACTACGTGTGAGATTGCATGGTGTATGATTTTGATTGCATAACTTTATAAACATGCCCAACAGATTGTGCTTGCAAAAACCTGTTACTGAAGTTTGTTCCTTTAACTTCTGATGCTGGCAAGCAGGCTCCTTATACAGCAATTTCCCGACTTGTATAGCACTGCATATACCAGTGTTATTTATTTGCTGTTGCAAATGGTACCAGACGAGCACATTTCTTTCAGTTTTAAGATGTGCACTGTATGTGATAGAAAATAAATTATATGTTCAAATAGAACAAATGTTAAAGTGCCTTTTAATTATGTCTGGCCATCTTTGCCAGGCACCTTTTAGAATGCTAGAAACAGCATGTCAACAGAATAGTTCAAACCTTGAAACAATCCCCCCCCATCTAGAATGGCGTGCCACTGACCGTAACATTTATGAATTTTTGATAATCTGGATCTCCTGAAGTTTTGTTAGTGGTAAATAGTCAGAACTTTTCTCTGTTAAAGTACTGGGGCCAAACGCCTAGGGTTGCCTCCAATCATTTCTGTTGTCCCCTTTATTTTCTAGACCTCATATTAACACACTAAACTAAACTTTGATCCAATGCACTACAGGGTTCACAATAGACTAGCACTTCCAATCATTGTCTTATTTCTGGAAGAGAAATGGCCATGTCCGGTAATCATTGCTAAGGAATGTGTGTCTTGATACCTATCTATCCTGTATATACTTCCTGTTCTGCTTTGGAAGGCATTTGTGGTTTGATTAAATCTCCCGCTGCACTACGAGCACAGTCGTTTCTGTTGATGTAAGAAACAGGTATGAAAATGTTGCTGTTTTAGTACTGTATGTTATAATAAAAAATTTTTTAGTAGTGACGAGCAACTTTTGAATCTCAAGCTAGAACTTCAAATCACAGCATTCTACATATAGTTGAACTAGCAGCATATGATTAAAAGCAAACATTCTAGAACATTATATATATATATATATATATATATATATATATATATATATATATATATAGATATATATAGGGACTAAATTAAATGCATTCCCTTTCTTGTTTTCTTTAAGGTTTGGACATGACAATATAGGTTGTTGATTGAACATTATTGGGTGAACGTGGATGGGTCACCATATAATGTGGGACATACTGAGGATGTCTTAATATTTTTGAGAGAACAAAATAAATAAGAGGGGCCTCTGACAGTTCAAACTTAGATACAACTGTAGCTAGTTAATGCTCCCGAAGAACGATTAATACCCTTGAATAATAATCATGGAATTTGGTATACATGTTTTTATAGTTTACTTTTAAGTCATTAATATATAATAATTATTTATTGCAAATTAGGATTCGGTATTTGGCTGAATCTTTCACCAAGGATTCAGGGGGTTCAGCCAAATCCCAAATAGTGGATTCGGTGCATCCCTAGCTATTACACCCAAGATAACTTTTAATGTACATTGAATGAGAACTAAAGCCTAACTAAAGAAGTAGGTAGAAATGTTGTACATTATGTTTTGGGTTTCTGTACCAGCCCAAGGCAACCACAGCCTTTTAGCAGGGAAGCTCGGTGCCTCCAAAGATGCCTCAATAACTCCCCATCTTTTTTTCTGCTGATTCACTGCACATGCTCTGGGTTGCTGCCGTTACTGAGCTTAGGGACCCACTTGCAATATATTGTACACATAGAATATGAATGTCACAGTATATCGCTGATTAGTAATTAATACAGATAATTACTACATGGCAGCACAGAAACCGGTGCAATTAGCATCTAATTTTAATAATCAGCCTTGTAGCATCAGCTTATATTACAGACAAACCTCATTTGCTGCTTGTAAATTAGTGAAACTTTAGGCTGGTGCAATAAGTGCAGCATATAAAATGTGAAATTTTTAGCCATATTAATTTTTAGGGTTTAATTCTCCTTAATATTTGTTTATCCCTTTCTGTTCTTTGGGTCTGAGTTTTAAAACAAAACAAACAAGTAATTGCTTAGAGATACATTTTCACTCATTTTTTATACCATTCCTTTGCATATGTTGAAAATATGAAATGATTTTGTTTACTATATTATCCGTCTGGCTGCTGCTATTAAATGTACGTAACATTCTTTTTTTCTAAAATGTCTACTAACCACAGGAATTTATGACTAAACTAAACTATATTACTGAATAATATAACTACGTTTTTGCAAGAGCAAAATTATGTGAAAATGGAGTTTACAACTAATGTTTTAAAAGGCAAAGATATTTCTGCAATTTTTTGGTCTATTATAGATGTTTTTTAGATATATAAGGGTTTATACATGAACAATTCTCCTCATAAACTGCAGAAACTAACTGCTATTATAAAAAATGTCCCTATCCATATTATTTATAGTGATTTTTATTAAGCGTCACGGTCATCTCTGCATTTATATTTAGTAGGGCTTAGTAATATACAGTAGTTATGGTTATAGACCCACACATATAGTTTGACTTAAGTCTTTAGAAATGTATCTGATGTTTCCAGCCCACATAACTGCAAGAGTCTAATTTAAACATTGGTAGAAAGACCACTTCCCTAGCAACTAAGACTTCCCTAGTAACAACAATTTCCAGGCCTGTTGAAATATCTATAAGCTGCACATGAACACAATATATCTATTTTCTTAGTATTTTTATAAAGCAGTTCTATAAACAAGCCATTCACCCAGCTGGTTATATGTTAACCCTATATAGTTATGCTTTTTGCTGTTTCTGTCTGATTATGATTTTAGAAAGTTGTCCAAAACCTGATTCCTGATTTCTGTTGGTCGTAATGGCTAACTTCACTTTCATTACAATTCCACCACAAAACCCAAAAAATAACTATTTTACATGTAGAAATGTAAACCCCCCATACAAAAATGTAATCACTGAAGAGCCTCTTTGAAATCTCTAAATGCCTGCCATTCTGGTTGTTCAAAGGTTAATAGTAATGCTGCAGCATCCCCTTAATCATGTAGGATTCCTTCTGCTCCTCTAAAGGTCCCCATAGACGCAAAGATTTTTCTTTGCTGAACGACCGATTATAGCAAAGTCCGACCAATCCATCAAATTATCGTGAAGTTAGTGGCATTTGAACTATCGTACATCTTATGATTTTTCGTCCGGCATCTGTCAGAAAATTGATCTGCCAGGTTAAAAAATCTTTTTCGGTCCCAGTGCAATCTATCTATGTCTGCAGGGCCAAGCAGGCAGCTTCCCTCAGTTTTGCTGGCAATATCGCCTGAAATGATCTTTTTACATGTCCTTTAACAGTGTTTCTTAACTTATGTATTTAAGAAAAACATTCAGTTTGGAGTATGTAAAAAAGTTGCAGGGTCGGACTGGGGGGCTCGGGGGGCCACCGGGGCTACAGTTTCAGGGCCCCCCTCCGGACCACCTTCCCCAGCGTGCTTCAACGTGCGCGTGCGTGCACTCGAGTAAGCGCACCGCGTAGTCGTGGCAGGGGGAAAAGAACCAGTGCAGGGTGCGGATCTGGGCCGGCCCTGAAAAGTTGTATAAACACTTCCAAAAATAATGTATTTTACACAGATATATCTGATTTCACAGGAAGCCATGATAGCTTGAATGGAAGCCATGCTAGCCTGTCTGTGTGCTTGCAGGGACCAGTTGCCCACTCCATTAAGGTTCACAGTGTAATGTAAGCCATCCCTCACCTTGTTCCATCGTGAATGTGAAGTGATGGATTTTGGGACTGTAGTTTCTCTGCTTTCCTTGTGGGTGCTGCACAGATTCTCTGGAAATCAGAGGGTGCATGGTGCAGGTTCATGGTGGTAAGGAGCCGTGTTCTTACTGCCTTCCTAAGTATAGGGGTGCCTTGTAGCTGCCAGTGCACTAACTAATACCTCTCTTACATGGAAATATGTAAATTGGCTCTTCTATCTCCAAGAGCTCCTGGGCCTAGGATGAGGTACAGTGAAAAAGATACCAGGCCCTAGACTTTAGAATGTAAAGTATGGGGCAGATTTATCAAAGGTCGAAGTGAATTTATGAATGAAAAAAATTCTAATTTCAAGACATTTTTTGTGTACTTCGACTAGGGAATAGTCCAAATTCGAATTTATCGTGTAGGGGCAGATTTATCAAAGGTCCAAAAACAGTCCAAATTCTATTTGAATTTGCATAAAATTAGAAAATTCGAATATCGAAATTTATCATATACTGTTTCTTTAAAAATTCGAATTCGACCATTTGCCATCTAAGACCTGATGAATTGCTGTTTTATCCTATGGGGGACCTCCTACAAACCATTTGGAGTCAATTGGCGGACTTTGAAAAATCAGTTTTTTTGGGAAAAACTTTGAATCAAATTTGATCGATTGTGCTATTCCTTCGATTCGTACGATTCGAATACGATCAAATACGAACCTATTCGATCAAATATGGACCTATTCGACCAAAAAAAAAACTTCGACTTAATTTCGGTTGGTATTTTTGAATTCGAATTTCAAAGTTTTTTCAATTCGAAATTCAACCATTGATAAATATGCCTCTTTAAAAATTCAACTTCGCCCCATTCGCCATCTAAAACCTCCTGAATTGCTGTTGTAGCCTATGGGGGACCTCCTAGAATTTATTTGGAGTCAATTGGTGGACTATGAAAAATCTAAGGTTTCTTTGGGAAAAACTTTGAATTGAATTAGATTGATTGCGCTATTAATTCGATTAGAAACAATTCGAATTCGCAGAATACGGACGGACCTATTAGATCGAAAACGGACCAATTCGACCAAAAATTACTTCGACTTAATTTCGGTTGGTCTTTTTGAATTCGAATTTCAAAGTTTTTTCAATTCGAAATTCAACCATTGATAAATATGCCTCTTTAAAAATTCAACTTCGCCCCATTCGCCATCTAAAACCTCCTGAATTGCTGTTGTAGCCTATGGGGGACCTCCTAGAATTTATTTGGAGTCAATTGGTGGACTATGAAAAATCTAAGGTTTCTTTGGGAAAAACTTTGAATTGAATTAGATTGATTGCGCTATTAATTCGATTAGAAACAATTCGAATTCGCAGAATACGGACCTATTAGATCGAAAACGGACCAATTCGACCAAAAATTACTTCGACTTAATTTCGGTTGGTCTTTTTGAATTCCATACAAGGAGCACAGGTTACCTTGGATTTGGTTTCTAGACCTACAAAATAAGATTCACAATAAGCCAAACGTGTAAAGAATGATTTGTGTGCTTAAACCAGTGAAATTTTTTTATCATTTAATATTTTAATTTGGGCAGATCAACAGTTAACAGCTAATGTACTTTCCATCTTATTTGTACTGTTTTTATAAAAACAACCTCTTTGTGAATTGTAACTACTTCCTCCTTCACTTTTTGTGTGTCATGAGGAAGCCAAATACTTGGTTTCAAAAGTGTAATGATAGGGGAAGTGGCTAAGACAGTTGATTGCACAGAGGGACAAGGGATAAAAGCTCACACAAACACACACTTATTTCACCTACATTATATTTGCACATCACATGGTATTTTAAAGAGGTTGTTCACCTTAAAACACTTTTTTCAGTTCAGCTGGTTTCAGATTTCACCAGAAATAAAGACTTTTTCTAAATACTTTCCATTTTCTATGTGTGACTGATTTTCTAATATTGAAGGGTAAAGTGTAATTTTTCACTTCTAAGGGTAATGACACACAGTAAGATTCGGGAGATTTAGTCACCAGCAACAAATCGATATTCCTTCAGGCGACTTATCTCCCCGGAAAGCCTAGAATCTAAAACTTTTTCCGAAGTCACCTGAAGTTTCCTCGTGAGGCAACTTCGGGCAACTTTGGAAAACGAAGCGCTCAGAGTGCCATTCCGCTGGCGATTTAGACTCTAGCTGGTGGGAAGGCTTTTCGGGGAGATTAGTCACCTGAAGAAGAGGCGCTTTGTCGCCGAGCAACTAAATCTCCCCGAATCTTAGCGTGTGCCCTTACCCTAAAGCAGCTCTGGGCGTGGCTGTTGCCGATGGAATTGTTCTAAATTGACAAATTTAGTTGATACCTTTCTTATCTTTGACCCTACTGAGCAGAATCCCTGGATTTCATTAAAGGCAGCTGTTATAATTAATACAATAGTTGCTAATATTCCACAGATGCTGCTGAAAAATGTATCAACTAATTGTTGCACCTGTTTAGAGTCTGCACCTGAATTACTGAGCTGCCAGACTCAAACACCAGAGGGACAATAAACGTTTAACTTAGATTTTGGAAAACCAATAAAAAATGGAAAGTAATTGGAAAAAGCCTTTATTTCTGGTAAACTACCCGAAACCAACTGTACTGAAAAAAGTGTTGGAAGGTGAACAAACCCTTTAAAGGCATGGGCATGCATAAAGTCACAGTGTATGTGGTTAGACAAAGTAAAAGCAGACCTCCAAAACTGCCATTTATTTCAACTGATTTTCACCAGTTTTGTCTTTGCATATTCATAATCCTAAAATATTGGGCTGTTTTTCTATATAACCAGTCAAATTTTCAGCAAGCCCTTCACCTTTTAAGTTTTCTAAACCAGGAATTGGAGTTGAACTAATAAAATATAATGTGCAGTTTGTTCATATCGCATCTAAGATTGTGGCAAAATAGCACTAATAAAGCATGGAGCATGCTATATTATTATTTTATATTCAGTTTATAATAGCACCAAACTACATTTACCAATCTTTACATCACTTCTGAAACAAGAATGTACAAGTCTAATGACACTGAAATCCCAATGCATAGCTCATGTGTGTATGTATTTATATAGTGTGACATGTTTATTCATCACTGTACATTTTTATGTAAGTGCTAATAAGTATGATATCCAACTGATTCAGAATTATCCACATGTGAATGCACTGATGTCACCCAATAGCTGGTAATATGGGTTTTAGGGTGCTCAACTCAGATGTTGTCATTGCTAAGGTAGTAATACACTCTGGCAGCTTGGTGTTGAGACCAGGATGGTAATTATTCACTTATTTCTACTGATGATGCTAAAAAAAGCACAAATTGCCTTTTGCTGAATACAGCCATAGGAGACTAGATGCTGGCAGCAGCTTTGAAAAACTGCTTTAGTCATTTAACAAAAGTTTAAACTACCGAAGTGGCACGGATAATGTCTATTTATAGAGATCTGTACACACAGCAAGTTAACTTGATGTCACGACCGGCACCCAATACCAGAACAAGTGCCAAGCACCCTGGTCTCGGCTCGGTTTCACCAGTAGTGTGACCACTGTTGGGCTTCAGGAGGAGCCCTCAGCTTACTTGGGTGCCACCTGGACTTAACGAGAGGTGCAAGGCGAGATGTTCTGGCTGGCAAAGGGGCACGGCTGTTAGCAGAGTCTTTTGGGCCAAAGGTCACGGTACAAATGGAGCAGGCAAGAGAATCGTCAGACAGGCTGGGTCGAGGCAGGCAGATATCAAGAATCGTCAGGCAGGCAAGGGTCAAAACCGGGTAATCAAACAGATGGGATCAGGCAGAAAGAGTAGTCAAGATGCAGGCAAAGGTCAGAGTTCGGATATCAGAATAGTCAGGAACAGGCAGGGATCAAAACCGGAAATCACAGATAAAGTTGTCAGGAACAGACAGCACAAGTCTTCAGGAACCACTAGAATCAAGATTCTATCACGGACAACCTCTGGAAGCCCTTTCAGTCTATTTATTCTGTTTAAATTTGGCGCCATTGCGCGTGCCCATAGTGGGGCAAGATGGCGCCGGTGCTGGAGCATGCGGAGGGTGTCCCCGCCGATGGCGCGGAGGGCGACCCCGCCGCACAGGTATTTCTATTACATTACCCCCCTCTCCAGGGGGGGCCACTGGACCCCCAGGCTTACCAGGAAATTTTAGATGGAATTGCTTCCTGAGGCGGTCAGCCCTGATGTCATCAACTGAGATCCAAGAGTTCTCTTCAGGGCCAAAGCCCTTCCATCTGGTAAGATATTGTAACTTACCACAAGGCGGGAATCAAGGAACTCCTGGATCTCAAATTCAGGCTGACCTTCAAGTAGCACAGGGGGAGGAACAGAAACAAAACAAACAAGGTTAGCAGGTTTTAACAAAGAAACATGAAATGAGTCAGAAATCTTGAAATTAGCAGGTAACTTAAGACGAACACAAGAAGGGTTGATTATTTCAGAAATGGGGTATGGACCAATGAATCTAGGCCCCAATTTGAGAGAGGGAACCATCAGTTTAATATTCCTGGTAGAGAGCCACACTGAGTCTCCCACTTTATATTGGGGTGCTTCTCTACGGGTTCTGTCAGCAGCTTTTTTCTGAGCTGAGGAAGCTGCTGACAGAGAGTCGAGAACCTGCGACCAAACCTTAGAAAAACGGTCAATACAAGAATTAGCAGAGGGAACAGGGGAACCAGAACCAGAAAATGAAAATGCTTTGGGGTGCAACCCATTAACCACAAAAAATGGGACTCCCCTGAGGAGGAATGGGTAGCATTATTGTATGCGAATTCTGCTCAGGGTAAAAGTTCTGCCCATGTGTACTGGTTATGTGAAACATAACACCTGAGGTATTGCTCAAGGGACTGGTTTACCCTTTCGGTTTGACCGTTGGTTTGGGGGTGATAAGCAGAAGAAAAGGATAATTCAACCCCAACCAAAGAACAGAAAGCACGCCAAAACTTAGATACAAACTGAACCCCCCTGTCAGAAACAATATTTTCAGGAAAACCATGTAACTTAAAAATGTGAGTGACAAACAGATCAGCCAAGGATTTAGCAGAAGGTAAGTGTGGAAGGGGTACAAAATGGCTCATCTTGCTAAACCTATCCACCACCACCCAAATCACAGTTTTCCCCTGTGAAGGAGGTAAATCAACAATAACATCCATCGAAAGATGGGTCCATGGTTTTTCTGGGATAGGTAAAGAAATTAGCAAACCCTGGGAAGATTTTCGAGAGTATTTTGACCTTTGGCAGACTGGACAAGAATTTACAAAGGCCTTTGTATCTTGTTTGAATGAAGGCCACCAAACATGTCGGGATAATAGAGACACCGTTTTAGCAATGCCTGGATGTCCTGCCATTTTAGAATCATGAACCTCCCTTAATACTTGTTCCCTTAACTCCTGAGGTACAAACCATCTCCCAGAAGGAGTATCATTGGGAGCGGATGTTTGTAAGGAAAGCAATAAAGAAGAAAGGTCAGATTCTAGGGTTGCTACGATCATTTCTCTGGGGATGATGGGAGTATACTCACTAATGTCAGGAGAAATGGGTTCGAAACTCCTAGAGAGTGCTTCCGCCTTGGTGTTTTTAGACCCTGGCCGAAATGTTAAAGAAAAATTAAATCGTGAGAAAAACAGAGCCCACCAAGCTTGCCTAGGATTTATAAAGTAAATTCTTGTGGTCAGTATAGACTGTCACAACATGTTTTGCACCTTCAAGGAGGTGCTGCCATTCCTCAAAGGCCCATTTGACTGCCAACAATTCCCTGTTACCTATATCATAATTCACCTCTGTGGGTGAAAACTTCCTGGAGAAGAAAGCACAGCGATGCAACTTGTTGGTAGTCTGGTGCCTTTGAGAAAGGACTGCCCCAGCTCCCACCTCAGAGGCGTCAACCTCCACAATAAAAGGTAGTGCAGTATCGGGGTGTCTGAGGATGGGGGCAGAACTGAATTCCTTTTTTAGGAAATCAAACGCTTGAACGGCCTCAGGAGGCCACATGCTGGGGTCAGTGCCCTTTTTAGTCAGATTAGTGATGGGGGCCACAATGAGGGAAATTTTTTTGATAAACTGCCGATTATAATTAGCAAAACCAAGAAATCTTTGGGTTGCACATAACGAAAGGGGTTGGGTCCAATCCAGGGCTGCTCTTACCTTGCCTGGATCCATTTCTAGACCTTTACTGGAAATGTTAAACCCCAAAAACTGAACAGAAGAAACCCCAAAAGTACATTTCTCTAGTTTTGCATAATGATTATTTCCCCTTAGCCTTTGTAAGACTTCACAAACATGATTTTGATGTTCTTTCATGTTGGAGGAAAAAATAAGAATATCGTCTAGGTCAGGGATCCCCAACCTTTTGAACCCGTGGGCAACATTCAGAAGTAAAAGGAGTTGGGGAGCACCACTACCATGAAAAATGTTCTTGGGGTGCCAAATAAGTGCTGTGGCTATTTAGTAGCCCCTATGTGGATTGTCAACCGACATTGAGACTCTGTATGGCAGTGAACCTAGTTTTTATGCAACCAAAAGTTTCCTCCAAGCCTGGAATTCAAAAATAAGCATCTTCTTTGAGGCCACTGGGAGCAACATCCAAGGGGTTGGAGAGCAACCTGTTGCTCACGAGCTACTGGTTGGGGACCACTGGTCTAGGTAGACCACTACGAAGATCCCCAGCAGATCCCGGAAGTGTCATTGATATACTCCTGGAACACTGCGGGGGCATTACAGAGACCAAAAGGCATAACAAGATACTCGTAGTGGCCATCCCTGGTGTTAAATGCAGTCTTCCACTCATCACCCTCCCTGATTCGAATCAAGTTATAAGCCCCCCTAAGATCAAGCTTGGTAAAGACTTTTGCATTGTTAACCTGATTAAAAAGTTCAGAAATTAGAGGGAGAGGATGGCGATTTTTTTATGGTAATCTTATTGAGCCCCCTATAATCAATACGGGGCGAAGACCACCATCTTTTTTCCCAACGAAAAAGAAGCCCGCCCCCGCAGGGGAACTAGAAGGTCTGATGAAACCCCTTTGTAGGTTTTCCCTTATATACTCCTTCATTACCTGGGCTTCGGGCAAAGAAAGAGGGTAGGTTCTACCACGAGGAGGAGTGGAACCAGGAATAAGGTCAATTGGGCAGTCACACTGCCGGTGTGGGGGTAGAGTTTCAGCAGCTTTTTTTGAAAATACATCAGCATACTCTGCGTATGCGGCAGGTAAACCCTCAAGAGAAGTAGTTTCCACTACTGAAGGAAAGCAAACCCCACCACACTTGGGACCCCATTGAACAACCCCCTTCGAGACCCAGTCAATCAGAGGGTTATGCCTCTGGAGCCACGGTAATCCTAAAATTAGGGGAGAGGAAGCACCCTCAATGAGGTATAAAGCTATCTCCTCACAGTGCAGATTGTCAGTACACATAGAAAAAAAAACTGTTTGTTTTGAAACCACACCTGACCCTAAAGGTCTTTTATCCACTGCCCATATTCTCATGGGGGTAGTTAGAGAAACCAAAGGAATTTTGTATTTGGCTGCAAAAGCAGCATCCAGAAAGTTTCCCTCCGCCCCAGAATCCACAAATGCGGACACCTTGACAGAGCCCGTAGGCCAGGTTAGTTTAACCAGAATCAAAACCTTGGAGGCAGATTGGGAAGAGGAAAGTCCTGCACCCAAATGGAGCTCCCCTTCTCCATTTAGGCTTCGGAGTTTCCCGGCCTCTTAGAACATTGGTTCAGAAAATGCCCTTTTTCACCACAGTACATGCAAAGACCCAGGGTACGCCTGCGTGCCTTTTCCTCAGGAGTTAGGACATGCCTAACTGCATAGGCTCCTCCTGAGGTAGAGGCACAGAGGTGTTAGGAGATTTTACATTGGTCACCACATTAGATCTTATATTAGTAACCCCAGAGAAGTTTGTACTCCTCTCACCCCATCTCTCCCTTTGCCCTCTATCTACCTGGATGGCGATAGACATGAAATTGTCCAGGTTAGAAGGTAGGGGATAATTAATCAAACTATCTTTTACAGAATCAGAATACCCCAAACGGAATTGACTCCTTAGAGCCAAATCATTCCACCCAGTTTCCACTGCCCACCGGCGGAATTCGGTGCAGTACACCTCCGCATCCCTTTTCCCTTGGCGCAACTTACGAATCGCGGTATTGGCAGACGATGCACGATCCGGGTCATCGTAAAGAATGGCCATGCTGTTAAAGAAAGTGTCTAGGGAATAACGAGCAGGGTCTGTGGAAGGCAGCCTGAGGGCCCAAATTTGGGGGTCACCCAAAAGCAGGGTCATTATGAACCTTACTTTCTCCTCATCAGATTGGAAAGAATGAGGAAAGAAACTAAGGTACAGCTTACATGCCTCTTTAAAGACAAAAAATTAAGTGCGATCCCCACTGAACCTTTCGGGGAACACAATTTTGGGTTCATGGGGTCGAGTTGAACCCACAGGAGGAGGAAAGGGAGCGGAAACAGGAACAGGTTGCTGCTGCAAAACTTGCTTATTCTCCAGCTGTCGGGTTAAATTGTGGAAACCCTGCAGGAGGTAATTTTTCTTCTGTTCATGGTCCTCCAAGCGCTGTAATGGAGTGGTAAGAAGCACTTCAGTGGTGGTTGGAGGAGGAGTAGCCGCAGCAGCTTCATCGTGACTTTCGTCCTCCATGACCCGTGATAATGTCACGACCGGCACCCAATACCAGAACAAGTGCCAAGCACCCTGGTCTCGGCTCGGCTTCACCAGTAGTGTGACCACCGTTGGGCTTCGGGAGGAGCCCTCAGCTTACTTGGGTGCCACCTGGACTTAACGAGAGGTGCAAGGCGAGATGTTCTGGCTGGCAAAGGGGCACGGCTGTTAGCAGAGTCTTTTGGGCCGAAGGTCACGGTACAAATGGAGCAGGCAAGAGAATCATCAGACAGGCTGGGTCGAGGCAGGCAGATATCAAGAATCGTCAGGAAAGCAAGGGTCAAAACCTGGTAATCAAACAGATGGGATCAGGCAGAAAGAGTAGTCGAGATGCAGGCAAAGGTCAGAGTTCAAATATCAGAATAGTCAGGAACAGGCAGGGATCAAAACCGGAAATCACAGATAAAGTTGTCAGGAACAGACAGCACAAGACTTCAGGAACCACTAGAATCAAGATTCTATCACGGGCAACCTCTGGAAGCCCTTTCAGTCTATTTATACTGCTTAAATTTGGCGCCGTTGCGCCTTTAAGGGACACGGAGGCGTGCGCGCGCCCATAGTGGGGCAAGATGTCGCCGGCGCTGGAGCATGCGGCGGGCGACCCCGCCGCACAGGTATTTCTATTACACTTGAGCTTAACATTTCAGGAACTAAACTTGGTCTACATAACATATAATCACAGTTTCTATAATACAGAGTTGCCCTAATAATAATACAAAAATTTATATCAAAAAGATATATGTCCCAAGGGTTCTTAAGGTAAAAACAAGTAATTTGTTGATAATCACATTTTAAAAAAATTAGGTACATACTAACCCCACATGGCCCACCTTACGAGTTTCGTACAATCCGGGACTTAGTCATAGGTGTACGAAACGCGCAAGGTGGGCCATGTGGGGTTAGTATGTACCGAATTTTTTTTAAATGTGATTATCAATAAATGACTTTTTACCTTAAAGGAACAGCAACGTCAAAAATGAAAAGTGTTTTAAAGTAATGAAAATATTATGCAGTGTTGCCCTGCACTGGTAAAACTGCTGTGTTTGCTTCAGAAACACTACTGCTGCTGTGTAGCAATGGGGGCAGCCATTCAAAGGAGAAAAGGCTCAGGTTACACATCAGATAGCAGATTAGCTCTGTCTGTCTAATGGTGTTATCTGTTATCCATTAGTTAACCTGTGCCATATAGCCGTTTTTCAATTTCCGCCATTGCTCCATAGCAGCTTGTTTATAAGAACTATAGTAGTGTTTCTGAAGCAAACAGATCAGTTTTACCAGTGCAGGGCAACAGTACTTGATATTTTCATTACTTTAAAACACTTGATCTGTTACCAGCACAAGGCCGAGTGCTTTTTGGAACTCTGAAGTTTCTTCTAATATCCTCATATTTTGCAACAGGGGTACTTTATTTATTATAATACACAAGTTTCAGTGAGTCATGTGACAGAAATGACATCACTAAGCTCCAATTACAACGACAACATCAATAAGCACTGTTTATAAGGATATCAATTACAAGATATTCATGGATCTTGTGTATTATAAGGATACCATTTAAAGGGTACCCATGGCTTTTCTGTATTATATTGTGATACATGGCAGTATATCTGTCAGAAAATTGTATCTATACACAGATTCAAAAACTGCTGTTGGCCATTATACTATTTATATAATGGGAGGTGCCCAGTGATCCACCCTGGGAAAGAAGGGTAAGAGAATGATTACTCTCTTGCCCTTCACAAACCTTTCAAAAAAAACTGGATAGGGACCCAAATTACAAGTTAAAATAAGGCAATCCATTTTAATGTATTTAGAGCAATTACTGTTACACAACCCAATGCATAGAATGTTCTATAAATTATTTATTTTTTATAAGGAAAATGAATTTTAAGATCTGGACATATTACTGTATTACTGTATGGTCACCATCATTATTTTATAGTTTGTTTAATTGCAACGTTGTTAGGTCCTTTGCATGTAAGCACTGTAATTATTGACAGGTCCATTGTGTGCTAGTAACTGGAAATGTGGACCACAAATTATCAGCATAATTTCCAAAATTACATTTTGTTCAGTTCTACCCTTGCTGAGTACTGCAGTCTTCTTGCAGAAAAACATGAATCCCCTTTCTGTTTCAAATCCAGTATTCTCTCCGTTCTCTTTCTGCATGTCTCACAGTCTGGTGGGTGGGTGGGCGGGGGGAGCAAATAATGCTTTGTCTCTCATGCACAGTGGCATGAACTAGCTCTTTCACCATCTCACTTTCACTTCTGTGTACTTGCAATTAAACTGACATAAGCCCCACAGATCAACAAACCTGTAATACAGACTCGTCACTGACTCTTATACCAGCATTTTTTCTTTTACCTATGGATTTTTCTAATGGAAATATCCACAGCTATAAGTTTGTTTTCCATTTGTGCTGTTTCCCAAGGCTCTATGAAAGTACAATGTATTACTGGCTCCTAATCTATAATTAAATATACCATTTATCTCTCCCAGCATAAGCATTCCCCTGTACTAAGTACATTTCTTTGGAAAAAATGAAGGAATAGTGTCAGTTAAACATAAATAAAGCCACCTAAACTGGTCATGAGAAAAAAAACAGGTAATGTGTTAGTGTGTATTGAGTTGTTTGGATGATACTAACCAAAAAAATAAAAATCATGTTTATGTTTGAGCCTGTTAGAGTAGTAGTAGACTCACCAGCATCTGAGAGGGGAGCAGGTTTACAGTATAATCCTAGCAATGTACAGTAACCTACAGTAAGTATATATATATGAGAGGCTTTTGCTATAAGAATAACTAATCCATCAATAAAGTAATTATTGGATTAAGTTGGAATATGGGCAGAGGTTGCTCATTTTTACAACCCATAGCTACAGTACCAATCAGCAGTTATTGTCTCTGCAAATTGAAAAAACTCATTGGTTGCCACGGATTCCCAGAGAAGGATTGCTGCTTTGCAGATGTGTCAGCATAACCCTGAATAACACTTGCTTTGCCTGAGAAGGTAAGAGGTCTGTGCATTAGCATTCATTGCTCATACCTAATTACATATGTGCAGCATAGCGTCCTGTGCAGCACTGTGCTTACACTGTCAGAGGAATTATAACTATACGGTCTGTACCTTCCGGTGTTGGCCAACATTGACACCTCATACTTTCCACTAATGTCTTTGTAAACTGTTTATTAAAGGGATACTGTCATGGGAAAAAAAATTTTTTCAAAATGAATCAGTTAATAGTGCTGCTCCAGCAGAATTCTGCACTGAAATCCATTTCTCAAAAGAGCAAACAGATTTTTTTATGTTCAATTTTGAAATCTGACATGGGGCTAGACATATTGTCAATTTCCCAGCTGCCCCAAGTCATGTGACTTGTGCTCTGATAAACTTCAATCACTCTTTACTGCTGTACTGCAAGTTAGAGTGATATCACCCCCCTCCCTTTTCCCCCCAGCAGCCAAACAAAAGAACAATGGGACGGTAACCAGATAGCAGCTCCCTAACACAAGATAACAGCTGCCTGGTAGATCTAAGAACAACACTCAATAGTAAAAACCCATGTCCCACTGAGACACATTCAGTTACATTGAGAAGGAAAAACAGCAGCCTGCCAGAAAGCATTTCTCTCCTGAAGAGCAGGCACAAGTCACATGACTGGGGGCAGCTGGGAAATTGACAAAATGTCTAGCCCCATGTCAGATTTCAAAATTGAATATAAAAAAATCTGTTTGCTCTTTTGAGAAATGGATTTCAGTGCAGAATTCTGCTGGAGCAGCGCTATTAACTGTTTAATTTTGGAAAAAATATTTTTTCCCATGACAGTATCCCTTTAAGTGCTCTTTGTAGACTCTCCTTGCATGCCCATGTTTCTTTAGTGCATCTCTGGCCCTGCTAAATCTGGGTTAAGTTTCTTGTGTACATTATATTCTGCTTGCATATTTGTCTGTTGTTCTAACAACTTCTGGCTTGCAAATGCTGATTAACTCAAAACTATTTCTTAGTAATTTATTTGTGGGGAGGGGGTTGCCCAGACTTGCAATCTGTAAATTCTGGCAAATGCCAGAGGGGCTGTTGTGAAAGACAGTCACTATTTATTAGGCATGTGGGGGCTATATGGGCTTCTATGAATGCCAAGGCCTTTGTTCAGTCTCTGTCCAAACCTGGGGGGAGGGTATAGCTTCAACACACTGAAACTGATTTAGACTAAAGGTGGCCATAGACGCACTGATAATACCATATGCAACAAATTTTCGTACAATATTAGGTGTGGTATGGTGGGAGACAGTTCCGGGCTGAGAATTTAAATAGGCCCTGGCATTTCAGGTACACAGAGGCCCAATCAGCCCACATAGAGGCCCAAACAGCTCCCACCAGCCCACTAAATACTGACTTTCTATGGGCCCCTCTGGCATTTGCCTCAACCTGCAGATTGCCAGTCCGGGCCTGGTGGGAGACAAGCCAACCAATATCGGCAGAAGACTTGGATATCGGTCGGCTCTTTGATCGGGCTGGCTGGAAAATTTTGATTGGGCACCTTTGAAGGCACCTGAACATCGGCCATTGTTAGTGCTGAATCGTCAGATACAGGTTTCTTCCTATATATCTGTCGATTCAACAGGAAAGATGTAATTGTAACATCTATGGCCACCTTAAGGATGATATACAAAGATTATTGTTCAACAGTTTCAGCTAAGCTTTCAGGTATAAAATGTTTCTTTGTGTGTCTAATGAAAGTAATACGAGATGTTTGTATAACACTATTCCTATTGTGTGGCTTTCCTTAGTTTCCCTACACTTTCCCATTTTATACAGAAAAGCAATTTAAAAAAGATATAATGCCTTCATTTGCAATATTTTTGGCAAAAGTTTAAATACTTCATTGCCACTAGGCTTTTTAAAAAAGCATTGTTATTTTTGTTGTTTTAGTTATTAGAACAGAAATATATATGCTATAACTTCTAATCATCTATACAGAATATAGAGGATTTTGTAATATACAAATAAATCAATTATATTAATTTAAAATGCATCATTTCTGAAGGGTGTATTATATTATAACCGAAAGATCTAGATTATACTTAATTTACCTGCTGGGATAAAATCATGTTTAGATTTTATAAAGGAACACTGCATACCTTGGAAGGGGGGCTAGCAGATATAATAATGAAAGATCTGAACTCAACCTACGTGGGAAAAGTGACTGAAAGCATTGCATAACTTATAAATATATGTGCTCTGTATTATTGGTGCTGAGTTAAATATATCTGAATGCATTATTAAAATTATTTCTATATTGTTACAATTGGTAATGCCAGAATATATGCATTAACTTGATCCAAGCTAAGATATAATCAAGCCTTATTGGAGGAAATACATATTGGGCTTATTTAATGTTTAAATGTTTTTTTTAATAGAAAAAGTATAGTGATCCCAATTTTGAAAACGTCCCTTATTTGAAGAGCATTCTGGAACAGATCCTGTGCCTGTACATAGCATCTGTAGTTTTAATCACAAGCTATAGTATATTTCCTGGGCATTAAGCTGCTCTGTCTTTGTCAGTACCATATGTATTATTTAAAGGAAAACTATACCCCCCAAACAATGTAGGCCTCTATTAAAAGATACTGAGTAAAACAGCTCATGTGTAAAACCCTGCTTCATGTAAATAAACCATTATCATAATAATATACTTTTCTAGTAGTATGTGCCATTGGGTAATCATAAATAGAAAATTGCCATTTTAAAAAATAAGGGCCGCCCCCTGAGATCGTAAGATTCACTGTGCACACATACAAACCACATGTAAGGTCACATGAGCCAATTAACAGACAGAGTTCTACCTTTTGCTTCCTCACTTCTTCCTGTTCCAGTTAGTGTTGTAGTATTTCTGGTCAGGTGATCTCTGAGGCAGCACAGATAGAGTCACGAAATGGTGGTTCAAGGCAAGAGATGTAAAAGGGCAATATTTATGTAAATATATATTCCAGTTTGGTAAGATTCTTTAATATGTCATTCAATTTGATATAAACTATCTGTTGCTTAAGTATTAATTTTGGGGGTATAGTTTTCCTTTAAGACTTTCACGTCTTTTTGTAGGGACTACAACTCCCATCATACCCAAATAGTTTTGATTTGGGACATCCCACGTTATTGAGGCTACTACCATTAAATCAATTAAGCAAAACCACTTTCACAGCTTCAGATCAGGGCACGTTAATCTAAGAATTTTTGTTTGCTATTTTTAATAGAAGACATGTAAAAGCATGACAAATATAGCATTTCAATAGGTCGCATTTTTAGCATGCTCTACATAAAGGTCAGATGAAAGTGTGCTGCTGCCTCAAGCCATTTCTTATCTTTAGGATCTAAACAAGATGTCTCTTTCAGGCATCGACTGTAAATACCAAAGGATTTGTAGTATTGACAGGGTTTCAGGATCAGCAAATATCGCTTTTCTTATTTAGCTTTCTCATAAGTCTTAATGTGAAAAATCTACAGAAGTAGCTTAATACAAGCCAGTACTTCATCTATTTGCATTTTGTAGCACACACATTGCATATACAGTATACTGTATGCATATATGTATAATACAAACATCCAAAGAAACAGTCAACCTCTACAGTTTATTAAATAACCTTAAGACATTTTTTTCAATAAACTATTAACTATGAGAAAACACCTATGCCTAGTGGTAGCTCGTCCTTTAAGTATGCTGGCTGCATTGACAAGACCCTACATGTGTGTGCCAAAAGTAACATCTTTTGAAGCACTAGGTGCTCTGCTCTAAATCTGCAGAGAATTCTCATCCACTTCTAAAGTGGTGGGGATTGCTGAGGTGGAATGATATGTATGTATGTATGTATATGTATGCATATTTTTATTTGTAAAGCGCTCCTTGAGGGCAAAGCACTGTACAGCAAAACAATAAATTAGTAGTAACAAACAAGGGGTCATTGGAATAAAAAGTAACAATAAGTGCATTTTTAGAATACAATTCACATAAATATAAAATATAATTACAATGCAGATTAAGTGCTCAGTGTCAAGGAAACAAAAGGCTAGAGGACCCTACCCCGAAGGGCTTACAGTCTAAAAGGGAGGGTAACATACAGACACAATTCAGAAGGGTATTAAGGTGCTGTGGGTTACAGTTTGTTACACTGTTCTATAAGTGCCAGTTCAGGTGTTTTCCAGGTACTCCCAGAGGTAGTCTTTGAGTTTTGTTTTAAAAACATTGAAGGAGGATTCTCTCCTGAGAGATTCAGGAATGGCATTCCAAATATAAGGAGTTGCAAGAGAGAAGGGTTTGATACGGGAAACAGCAGTAGTAGCGGGGGGTACAACCAATCGGGTTGCTCTGAGAGGGCAGGAACAAGAGATGAGATGTAGTTAGGTGCAGAGGAATGAAGGGCTTTGATGGTTATGAGGAGGAGTTTATAAGTTATTCTTTGTTTTATAGGAAGCCATGATAAGGACTTCAGCAGCGGAGGGGCCTGTACCCTTTTGGATGAGAGGAGGATAATTCTTGCAGCAGTGTTTAATACAGACGGTAGAGGGGAGAGATGGGAGTTAGGGAGGCCAGTTAGTAGAAGGTTACAGTAATCTAGTGTCACGGCCGGCACCCAATACCAGAATAAGTGTCAAGCACCCTGGTCTCGGCTCGGCTTCACCAGTAGTGTGACCACCGTTTTGCCTTCGGGAGGAGCCCCCAGCTTACTTGGGTGCCACCTGGACTTAACGAGGGGTGCAAGGCGAGATGTTCTGGCTGGCAAAGGGGCACGGCTGGTAGCAGAGTCTTTTGGGACCGAAGGTCACGGTACAAAGGATTTTGGCAGGCAGATATCAAGGATCGTTAAACAGGCAAAAGGGTCAAAACCGGGTGATCAATCAAGGGGTTAAACAGAAGAGTAGTCGTAAGCAGGCAAGGTCAGGATCCAGAAGTCAAAATAGTCAAAATAGCCAGGCAGGGGTCAAAACAGGAATCAAACAGGTTCAGAAGGAAGCAGACAAAATAGCACAAGGCTCAGGAGCACCGGGAATACAATCCTATCAAAGGCAAGGTGCTTTTGGACAGAATGGGCTTAAATAGTTTGAATTTCGCGCCTTTGACGTAGGCGCGCCTGCGCCTTTACATGGAAGGAGGCGCGCCGTGCGCGCCCTATAGAGACGGCCCCGCCGCACAGGTACCCTAACATCGAGTCGGGATAGGATGAGAGCATGCATGAGCGTCTTGGATGTATCAGGTGAAAGGAAGGGACGAATTTTGGCAATATTGCGTAAGAAAAAGTGACAGGTTTTGACAGTGATGTTAATATTATCAGAGAAGGAGAGATATAGTAAACCACAGTTTGCACAACCCCCCATTTTGCACCAATGTGTCCTCATCAGGTTCTGGGGTTAGATACTGTTGCAAACACTGTCTACCATGCAGCCCTGCCCCATCCTACATTTTATTTATTGAAATGTCTATTGTAGCTAATCTATTGGCAATAAACTGCTTTGGTAGCTTTCCTTCTCCTTTAAGAGCCTTTAATGTATTCAGAACTGCGTAGTATGCTTGATATATACTACTGAAAATAGTTCTACCTGCACATATTTAAGCTAACTTGTACATTCTACTTTTGTAATTATTAAGCCAGCACTAAGGATTGGCATCACATGTACATATACATATCAGTAGCAAGTGTTTTGGGCCAGTGGCGTAACTACCGGGGGAGCAGGGGGTGCGATTGGGCCAGAGCCCGCACCCCCTCGGGCCCCCCGGCAGCTCACACGCCACTCGTAAATAGGAAATGCGCCCGTAAATGCGGCCGTACAGAGGGGGCGGGGCCCGGCTGCACGTCCCGCGCCACGGCCCGCCCCCTTCTAGTTACGTCTCTGTTTTGGGCATCAGGACCTTATTAAGGCCCACTATACACCTGAGCCTCCCATCATTCAATTGGCCTGCCCTAGTTGCTATTATTCTGCACAAAGGATTTCGAACAACCCATTTAACTATTACAACTATGGTTTTGTGAACTTAGTTAACAAACGGGTCATTGATCCCCTTTGTAAAAGTGTAGCTCCATTGTTGTTTTACGTTCTTATCATGAACAGTATGAGGGCCAGGCTGGTCTTTTGCTCTCAGGCTATGAGCCTGCCAAATACAACATTTTATAGTCCTTAGCAGTCTGTGGGCAGCATTGCAGCTTTTCTGTACATGATGTACTTTTCTAGATAACTGAAGTAACCCATTTTTGTCAGGTCTGTCAATCTGGCACATTATAAATAAGGAAAATTATTAGAAGCCTGCATTTAATACACATGCAAGTTATTGTTTTATTTTAGCAGAAAAAAATAGCAAAAATAGCTATGTGAGTTTTTTTTTATAGTGAGTTAAATTATAGTTCAGAGATCTGCGCTGCCAATTTTTCTCAGGAAATGACTGATAACTCCCCTGTGAGAGCGCTTTCAAGTTGCTCTTTTGAACAGCTCCACCAGAACAGGAAGTGAAACGCTATCTTCCATATTCTTCTGCTTGTTAAGGCCAAAGTGGTTTTTTTTTTAACAGATGCCGTAAACAGACATTTGGTTACTAAAGCACTATAAACTGTCTATCTCTGCAGTCCATATGGATATTATTTGGCATGTACTGGAAATGCTTTCAAATGATGCCATTTTTAGTTTACATTCATGTATATTTATATATTTTGCTATACTGAAATGTTTTCCAGTATATGTACAGAAATTTGAGTTTTAGGCAAGCAAAAAAAAGTATTGTTTTCCCACATCTAGTAACCCATAGCAATCGATCCAATGTTTGTTTTCATATTGCTTACCAGTAAATGCTACCCAATTATTGGTTTGTGATGGCCTTCTAGACAAATAGCATACTTAAGATCATTTATTATATTCCTTATACAGGTATGGGACCTCTTATCCAGAATGCTCGGGACCTGTTTTTCGGATAAGGGATCTTTCTGTAATTTGGATCTAGAGTATATACCCTAAGTCTACTAGAAAATTATTTAAACATTAAATAAACACAATAGGCTGGTTCAGCTTTCTTTAATAATTAAGTATGTTTTAGTTTGGTCCAAGTACAAGGTACTATTTTATTATTACAGATAAAATGGAGCCTATGGGAAATGGGCTTAATGTAATTTGGAGCATTCTGGATAACGGGTTTCCGGATAACGGATCCCATACCTGTACATGTTTTAACTTCCCATTGGTGAGAATCAGATCGTAGTAAAGATCTTTCACAATTCAGAACTGAAAATAGGACTGATACACCAGTCCCCCCACTATCCTATTGCGTTGTGTGAGGTTTGCTTTCAAAGTGTTCTTTTGGGGATTCAGTAGAAGCATTTCATAATAAAAACAAAATTAGAAAGTTGATATTCTGTGCATGATAGATCCACCTTTTGCCCTGCTCTCTGCCAGTAATGTACAAGCTAATAAGATGCTTGATAAGATATTGGGGTACACAACTCAAAGGAAAGCACCCTAATCTATCTAAAAGTGTAATTTCCCTGTCTCATGTCAAACAGGTATTTTGATGGCATTTTTAGCTACGGTGCTTGTAGCCTGGACTTACTATGGAGGTTCAGCTATGCTCCAAGAGCCCAAGGCCTTTTGCCCCAAAGTCTTTTTCTTTTCAACATTTTTATTGAGTTTTCCAAAAACAAGCAAGATTTACTTATCACAGCGCAAATTGAGTGTGATTAAGCTATTTAACTGCATGCATACATCATGTTGTTTACAACACAAAGGCATAATAAAATTTTGAAAACATAAAAATAATAAATGACTTATGCCCCAAAGTCTTCTCGGATGCACAGTTAAAATTGCTAGTTATGCATACAGTGTATAAAGGAAAGAGGCATGGTAACATCCATAGGGACAAATTTACTAAAGGGCAAAGTGGCTAATGCTGGCGAAAATTTGCCAGCATGAGGTCATTTCGGCACTTTGCCGATTTACTAACGGGCGCTGGCGTAATTACGCTCACGAAGGAGATAGACTCTGGTGCAACTTCGCACTCTACCACCAGGCGAATTTTCGATCTGGCGAAAGAGAGTTAATACGCAGTGGGCTATACTGTGGGCTCATGTATAGGGCAATATAACAACTCCATTTTCTTTTATTAAGGTTCCCTGGGCTTGTGTAGTGTACTGTAGTGTACTGTATTTGCTGCAACATATACGTCCATTGAAATGTAACTTCCCACTGTATGCAAAGTATCTAACGCTAGTGCAACATCGCTATGCCTGGCGCAGTAACGCTAGTGCAACTTCGCAAGCGTTCGGCGCCAGTGGCGCGAATTTTCGCCTAGTGTCTGCTGTAGGCAAAATTGTAGTTCCACTCCCAACAGAGGTCCAAGCAGTCAGATATTATTACTTGGGCTTCTGGGACACAGCAAATGTCCCAGGCGTGTTTGATGTTAGTCTTTGCATGCTATGTCTCAACAGCTTGCAGAGTAAGGAAGAATTATGTATGTATGTCCAAGAGCAGATAGCCATGCCTGTGCTTGCTTACTGTGTTTATTAGGTTTATTTGTATATGCAGAGACTTCCTTCTTACTCTGTTAATGTACTGGAATAGTTGAAAAAAGTTGAAAGTTGAAAAGAAATCTGCTTCAGAATGGTGCAAACCCAGAAATATAGCTCCTTTGCACAAGTTTAGGCAGTGAAATTAAGTTTATTGTTTACATTCCTTGCAGTCCAAGCCTTTAGAAATGCTCTGACCCTTAGCCACGACCTTTCAATCTCACAATCTGCTCCAGATGTAGCAACATTGCAGGCAGGCTTGGTACTTAACATAGAACAACATACAAAATGAGTCACTAAGGAAAACACAATATATTCTGGCTTGCCATTGTAATCAGAGATCAGAACAAACAAATATGCTCATACTAAAAGGCTTACAGTTTGCTTTATAATTATTTATTATTAAAGAAAAAAGATACTACAGTTGGCTCCTCAGACTTTTAACCATGAATCTTTTGATGGCTGCAACTCCCAGCATCCATGGCTTTGCCTATTTCTGAGGAAAATAAAGTTAAAGGGATACTGTCGTGGAAAAACATGTTTTTTACAAAATGTATCAGTTAATAGTGCTACTACAGCAGAATCCTGCATTGAAATCCGTTTTTCAAAACAAGAAATGGATTTTTTTATATCTAATTTTAAAATTTGCTATGTTTTTTATATCTAATTTTAAAATTTGCTATGGAGCAAGACATTTTGACATTTCCCAGCTGCCCTCAGGTCATGTGACTTGTGCTCTGATAAACTTCAGTCACACTTTACTGCTGCACTGCAAGTTGGAGTGATGTCATTACCCCTCCCTCCTACAAGCTGCTGTAATGTAAATAGAGCCTTGTCTGCTGAGCCTGTCAATTGAACAATAGGCAGGAATCAAGATAAGCTCCCACTGACACCACTTCAGAAGGACTGAAATAAGATAGTCCTGTGATCACTGCCCCCACTTACGTTTCAAAAAAAAAAAAAAATAAATAAAAAAAAAATATATATATATATATATATATATATATATATATATATATATACACAATTCATTTTGGACACTGGAAAAAATATTTTATATAGATAGTTTATTATATTTGTTTACACAAAAATGAGTGGCAGAAACACAGGAGTGCACTCCCAGGACTGATGACAGGGAATAGAAAAAAAGGATAAAATAAGGAGGACATACTTGAAAACCAGGAAAATTTAAGAGGAAGTCTAGGAAGGGTTAAAATAGCTCAGGAGAAAGGAGGCAGTAAGTAGTTAATGAAAAAAGAAGTATTGCAGGCAGGAAAGGAGCGCAGTGTGTGTGAGGTGGATAGCAGAGGGAACTCACAGCTCCTTTGCCTCATCTAGTAACCAGTAAAACTAACTAGGAAGGCAGCAAGGAGAGAAAGTTCCCCCCTCCAAAGGAATGCAGAGAACAAACTTACAGAACGGCAGGAGCTTTGATAGTCGTCTGTGGGAGGAGGGGCTGCTAGTGCAGCTGTAGAGCAGGCAGAATGTAGGAAAGTAAAAGTAATTGCTTCCCTGCAAACCATGTGACCTCTCTCCTCCAAACATCACACGCATGGGCAGAGAGGGGAGGGGGAGCGTACAGCTAGATTCTCATGTCATAGTGCGACCTGGCTTTTCATTACAGAGTGGCTGCCTCCAAGCACACAGGTAATGCTGTGCCTGCTGTTAGAGCAGCACAGGATGAATGTGTAATGAGCAAAAATGGAAGCCCCCATGACAAAATACAAACTTAAATAACTTATGCATGGATTTGTGGATTAACATTTTATTTGCCAGACAGTGTTTATGGATTTTTTTTTAAAATGACGACAGATTCCCTTTAAATTGACATCTCTACTACTCTTGTGAACTGCAGCTTCCATCATTCCATCTCCGGGATCTGGTTGCGGATTGAAAAATCTGGCAGTACCAACATGCACAAGGCAGCCCTGTCCTTACCTCCTGCCTTTGGGAAATCAGTTATTGCAGGGCTCCCTCCAGCAGCAGCCTGTGGCCACTGTCACTGTCACTCCCTAGTTTGTGTGTCTAATTGATGTGCCTGTTTGAAGACAGAAGGGGGAATGCCTATATACACACAGGCAGGTCCGGATTGGCAATCTATGTGTTCTGGCAAATGCCAGAGGGGCTGCTGTAAGTTGCCATAGACAGGCACTATTTATTGGGCTGGTGAGGTGATGTTTGGGCCTCTGTGTATCTGAAATGCCAGGGCCTATTTTGAATCTCAGTCCAGACCTGCAGCAATTCTTCCAAGTGTAGGGTGCAAAGTTCAAAAACATGGTGGATTGCACCTGTTGTTTGCATGTTGTACCCTACCTTTCACTGAATAAATAATAATTAAACTGAATAAATGCCCCCCCCCCATTGAGGAGTTTTATAACCATATAAATTCAAGAGGTGGCAAGACAGGTACTTTTATACAGGTCATGGAGCTCCTCATATTTTACAACAGGAGTTGCATTATATTATACAGATTATTTCTTCAGCATATAGCTTGTGTGTTATATCCCTAAATTGCACATTCCGATGTTTGAATATGCCATTTATAACTTTACCATACTAAGGGCTCTGCTTTGTTAGCACAGCTACTTGCACTAAAATTGGGTTTTTAGACTACAGCCCCAAGCAATGCTAAACAATTGCAAAAAGAGCACCAGGGTCCTCTTATCCTTCTTTGACAACATGTCTAAGTTGCTGCTTGTCAATAGCATTGGGGTGAAGTCAGAACATTGTCCTTGGAAACACCGACAGGCAACAGCATGGATGTTATAACAGCAGCAAGAAGAGCTTTGTGTCAATGCTGCTCTTTTGGCTCTCTGACAACAAATCTATGTACCAATCTTACATCATTGCTATAGGCGTAACACTCCAGCAGTGCTTCCATATTAATGAAGACTGTAGATTATTAAGAATAGCATACCCCAAACTAAAATGTAAAAGACTGTTAGAAGTCACCACAGATTTCCATGGCCTTTATTAAAGTTTTATATGGTCTCAAAACTCCTTGGAGACTTTCAATAGCCTTATACATTACAGTAGAGGTATAATATTAGCTTTATATTTTATTTTAAGGGTGTTCATGACGTGTATTATAAAGGAATTGTTGAAAAATGAATGTGTTTTTTGCAGAGTGGTTAAATACAGCATCTATGTAAACCACCTTTGTGTGATTAATCAAAAGTTGCAGATTGCATAGTTAACACAAAGCAGATTGACTTGGGTGATGTTCAAGAGAAGTGAGTTGGACAAAACTGGGCGAATATTAAAACATATAGTGTAAATGATGTATTACATGTATTTTTGTTTATAGAAATCATATATTGAAAGTTGGTCTACATTATGACTTATTCACATCACACACTTTGATGCAGAAGACTAAATACAGCTGTCTATCATTCCAACCAGTTGGGTCACAGTGGCACCCTTTAAGGATTGTGTAATACTTGCTGTTTTTCTCTTGCCAGTGATAAAGCACCAATGTAGATTTCACTAAAAATGTACCTTTGAGTGTTCTCAGCCGAAATCTACCCAATATACACAGTGGCAGGCAGTTAACTTGTACAGTCAATGGTTACCTGCATAGGAAGTTCAAAGCTTCTGCTGACAAGGAAAATGCAAGTGTGACATTAGATGGGCTGACAAATGTTACCAACTCTGCCTCTTCATGTGCCATAGGGAGGCCCTGCCTTATCAAAAACTCACATATCAATCAGGCAGGTTTGAAAATCTGAATTGGCAAGGAAATCATTGGTGTGTTGATGCAGCCATCTCTTGACATAGGCCTATAGGACCCAGTTTGGCAACTTGACCAAACAAGCGCATCTTGTCATGCATGCCCAGCATAAGTCTATGTGACTAGGAACATGAGATATATTTATTGTTGAAGGAGGAATAAGTCTCAGCATACCGCATTGTGATCGGATCACTGGTGTGACAATTCAGACGTGTGAATTCAATGGAGCTGGAAAGATACAAAATACATTGACCCTACACATAAGATATGATTTACAGTTGTACATTGTTCTTTTGATCACTAGAGGTAGCGGATCCATTATTTGGAAACCTATTATCCAGAAAGCTGCAAATCTCACAGACAGACTCCAAGCTAATTTTAAGCAAATAAGTAAAATTTTAAAAAATGATTTCCATTTTCTCTGTAATAATAAACAGTACCTTGTTCTCAATCCCTGATAAGATACAATTAATTCTTATTAGAGGCAAAACAATCCTATTGGGTTTATTTAAGTTGTAATGATTTTTTTGTAGACTTCTGGTATGGAGATCCAAATTACAGAAATCCCCTGGTCCCAAGCATGGAATGGAGTTGACTACAGTATGTAGTATTAATTAGGCCTTTATTTATTTTCTGGCCTTCTCAACTACTGGCCCTAATATTATGCCCCAACACCTAAAAAGTATTTAACACTAGGTACCTGGTGTTTATGTCTCTATGCCACCCAGAAACTGCTGGGTCTGTTTCATTTACTGTAACCTTCTATTAATTATTAATGAATTAATAACAAATTAATCTTTTCAATACAATAAAATTGTGAGGCATGACTAGACCTTAAAATGTGTTTACAGAATCAGATTTAAAATATTTACCTGTTTTTCTGTTTTATAGTGGAATTTCACATGCTGTGTTTTAAACTGTGTCCTGGGCATCCTTCCTAACAGCTGTTCCACTCTTTATGTCAATGTTTGTTTTTCCATTGTGCCTTGGAACCGGATAAACTTAAAGTCGTTTTTTTTTTAAAAAAAAAACTATGGTGCCTATGTATATTTTGTTCACAAATAAGTGGTCTGTGTTTATGCAAATATATGTAAAGTTCCAAACATATGCTTACAATTGCAAAAATGTTTCATAGCTTTATCGACGCAGAAACTAAATATCATACTTACGAATATAGGTATGTGCATGGGTAAACTGACTACACAGAGACCTCAAAAAAAATTGGACTTGGCAGTACCATTCTAATTCACATCTGATATTTGGAAGGGCATCTACCTACAGGTTCAGTGTACAAAGTGCAATTTTGAGACAGACATTGGAATTTTTCCCAAAATCCTGTTTGTTCTCCAGACAAATTATATGGGCTCTCAAATTAGCCCTTTGGCTGCATTTCTTGCCCTACATACATCTTATTAGCTGGAGAAACCTTTAGTTTCTAAATGTAAGAAGTCATAAAACAGAAAAAATATTAGGGATGCACCGAATCCACTTTTTTGGATTCGGCCGAACCCCAGAATCCTTCACGAAAGATTTGGCCGAATACAGAACCGAATCCGAACCCTAATTTGCATATGCAAATAAGGTGTGGGAAGGAGAAAACATTTTTTGCTTCCTTGTTTTCTGACAAAAAGTCACGCAATTTCCCTCCCCGCCCCTAATTTGCATATGCAAATTAGGATTCGGATTCAGTTCGGCCGGACAGAAGGATTCGGACGAATCCTGCAGAAAAAGGACGAATCCTGGCCGAATCCCGAACCTGGATTCGGTGCATCCCTAAAAAATATATACCCTTATAGCTGGGTTTATGCACGGTCGGACTGGGGGGCCCGGGCCCACCGGGGTTTCTTCCTCGGGGCCCCCCTCCAGACCCCGCGGGATACTGTCCGGCAACCCACTCGACGCGCACTCACGCATGCACTTTAGCATGTGTCAGAGCACACTCTCGCATGTGCGGCAGCTCGCATACTGCTTTTTTTGCCGCAAGAAAGAAAACAAGGGTGCGGATCTGGCCCGGGTGCGGATCTGGGCCCACCGGGTTTTTTACCAGTGTCCCACCAGCCTAGTCTGACCCTTGGTATATGTGAGATACAGGTATACATTTTCCTGTGTTGTAACTAAGTAATGAGTAATGTAGAAGAAAATGGTTTTATTGTTGCAAAAAACAAAGAACAAGATAAAAAAAACAAGGATAACATAAAAACTTGACACCTTGAAGACTTGTTATCCTTGAGAAAGGAGAATATACATCATTCACCTCAGTCCCAGCCCTATTTACTGTCCCTATCAAACATACACATACGCAGCAGGATCAGTATTATCAAGAGCCAATTAACCTGCCTTTATGTTTTTTGGAGTGTGAGAAGAAACTGAAGTACCAAGAGGAAACCCACACAGACACAAGGAGAATCTACAGACTCCTTGCAGATAGATAGATCTGTATAATATATTCCTATATGGTAGGAAGCTGGATGATGTTATTGATCTGCCCACTTTGATGTGGTTTTGGCAAACCAATAGAATCACACTTTTAAAATGGCAAAACAAAACCCAGCAGTTTCCTTTTCCTGTACCTCCAGACAACAGCAAAACAACACACTTACTGCATTTTCCTGTTTTCCTTTCCCTCAAAAAAAAAAACATCTTTACAATAGAAATCCTCTAAAATGAATTTTTATACATAAATATGTTATTTAACACAATGTTTGCACTGTACAAAAATGGTCGTACATAATTAACATTCAGATTTACATACAAAAACAAGAAATAACAAGCAACAAAAAATGAAAAGAGGGCCCAGCCCAAAAGAGCTTAAAATCACGTTGATGCCATAATAAGGATACTTTGACTCCGTACTGGTATCTCTAATTCAGAATATGTTTTTAATGAGACGTTGCAAACCTTTTTATTAGATGTACTGCCATTGTTGAAATTTTCTGGGACATTTGACACAAAACATGCTCCAATTTTTGTTCTAAGTGTGTTAACCCATAGTTATCTATCACAGGCTTACTGTCAAATAGCAGATCTGTAAATAGTAACTGCAGATTGTATGCTATAGACTACTAACATGGGGAAATGTAGCACCTTCTGTTACATTACTTCCATAATCTGTTTCCCTTCTCTGTGTGTATATCCATAGTCTAAGAGCAGAAGAAAATGTGGTGTAGGCACAAATATATGTTTGCCATTATTATATCGAAGTCCCAGCTGAAGATCCTCTTCAGACTGCAAGTTTTAGAAGGTGATACATAAGTGACTGCGACTTAACACAGACTAGAAAATCAGATCTCTCTTCTTTGGTGTAAATAAAGTAAATTTACTGAAGTTAAAAAAGAGTAAAACCCCTCTCTGTCTAGTTGCCGACCAATTGTTAATACCACGTTAATTGCCAATATCTGTATTGTTCAGTTCTTAAGTTTCTGATAATTAAGAATAATTTCAATAAATATTTTAAAAAAAACCTTGTGATTCGTTATTTCGTGATTAGTGTCTGAATCCAGGAAGTGATTGCCCTATTAGGTGCTTTGTGCCTTTAAGTAATGGTTACAAGTTACTTATGGTATACTAAATTAAGTGAATATAAATTACTCAAGCAATTCAAATTGATTGATTAAAGTGCTAGTGCAATATTATTCTAAATTCATAGTTAAATTAAAACAATGAATTAATTTAATAATTGTGCCTGCACAAGTCCGGGTAATAAACTAGTTCAAAATTACCACAAATTAATCAGGAAAAATTAATCAGGAAAAATTTATTACACACATTCACTGAACAAAAATTATTAATAAAAAAACGGGGGGGGGGGGGAAAAACAACCCCCACTGCAATGGTAAATCGTAATTGGTTTGCACACCTCAGCCTAGGCTGATAGGTGTTTAAAGTGAAAACGTTAATTAAAAAGTCGTATCAAAATGTCCATGTAATAAATTCAGTCACAATTTTTCCTGATTAATTTGTGGTAATTTTGAACTAGTTTATTACCCGGACTTGTGCAGGCACAATTATTAAATTAATTCATTGTTTTAATATAACTATGAATTTAGAATAATATTGCACTAGCACTTTAATCAATCAATTTGAATTGCTTGAGTAATTTATATTCACTTAATTTAGTATACCATAAGTAACTTGTAACCATTACTTAAAGGCACAAAGCACCTAATAAGGCAATCACTTCCTGGATTCAGACACTAATCACGAAATAACGAATCACAAGGTTTTTTTTAAAATATTTATTGAAATTATTCTTAATTATCAGAAACTTAAGAACTGAACAATACAGATGTTGGCAATTAACGTGGTATTAACAATTGGTCGGCAACTAGACAGAGAGGGGTTTTACTCTTTTTTAACTTCAGTAAATATATAATCAGGTAATTATACCTCTCTCTATCGTTAAAGTGACGTTGTAATTTAATTAGGGTGTACAAAACAAATCTCGCTTTTCACGTAAATAAAGTAAATGCAATGAATGCAGTATATGAAGATCTTTTTTTATAAGAAGGCAAACTGATTTTAATGTTTCATTTTGCAATCTGACATGGGGCTAGATATAATATTAGTTTCCCAGGTGCCCTCATATTACAATGTATAAAAGTACACACAGGAATGACAAGTATTATAACGAGTATATGTATAAATACAGAAAGATTAAATGGATAACAGGTTTCTGACATAGAATCCCCTATTTATACAGCTTTGTACATATAACGTGCAGAATATTTGTTACCATACAATGAACAGCAGCATCAGCAAATAAATAAAATATATATACTCACAGAGCCGGCCATCTAATCTCATATCTTAATTTATGCTGATTTTGTTTTTTTCAACGACAATGGAACATTGTAAAATAGCTATACAAATCAAAAACAAGACTAAAACTGATAAGAAGAATCATTTTTGTAACATTTATGTCCTTTAAATGTTTTATTTCCTGCAGAGGGATGCCAACATGACTTGTGTGCCTGGAGGCACAAAAACCATTCCAAAAAGTCTTCATTCAACAGATCCTCATCATAATATCTATTATTTATCTCAGGCTTACTGATGCTTACAGATTTAAATAAGTTGTTGTGCTGAAGGTGGCTAGCTGTCACACAGACTTGACTCATACAGCCTGCCTAACTGAATTAGTGTCTTTACTTATGGCATGGGCTGAAAATGCAGACCCCTACAAACATATTTCCATAGTTCAGAAAATAAAGGTTATACAGCATCAGCTGAGAAAATTGCTGAATTTATTCCTAATACTTGTGCTATACTTCTGACAGACATTGATGGGTCAAATATGGGCTGGCAGTAATATAATCTTTGCAGATTTTTAGAGAAGATTCTCAAACATTTTGAAATGTGCTTCTGTCACTAGTAATAACTTTTACTATTTTAGCATTTTTAATATTATGTTTTAATCAAATACATTTTAAACTAAGGAGCAAAGTTCTTAGATGCGGTCTACTAGAAACTGACTGTTTTTCATTTGGCAATATATTGTTATTCAAAACATGGGAGTGTTTATGCTAGCCAGCTGTTGACATTTAAAATCAAAATCCAAGTGTTTTGTTTAATAATATAAGCAGTCAAAAGGACAAATACTAAAATATGAGGTGCTCTCATGTGAAAAACCATGTTGGAAGTTCCCATCATTTTACGGCGTGTACTTTTGTAATAACCAGTACAAGTCCATTTTAACATTATTAGCAAATTAAAAATATATTGAGCCATGTACTGTACTGAAGGGATGACCCACCACTAAATCTATATATATATATTTATATATATTCCCTCTTCCCAACCAGGGTTGTAGATCCAGTGCAGTCATTAAATCCATTAGAATTTTTCAAGAGCCCTTAAACATCGGGTATATTTAAATGCAACAAAGAGGCAGTTGCACAATCCACACTCATTAGGTATGGTATAAAGTATGGTTAGAATGGAATAAATTAATGTGTTTAGGCCATTTTACTAGCTAGGAAGTCGCATCATGAGAACATTCAACCAAACAGTGATTGGTAAAGTTAACAGATTGTTAAGGGGAAGAAGAAGGTCAGTACATTGACCCCCACTAGTTACCCATGATATTCAATGTCCAGAGAAATTCCTGTAAGGCTTATAGCAAACACACATTTTATAACAATTTTTTCCCTCAGAGGACTTTGGAAAACTAAATTGCCAGTCCTGCTGACAGCCATTTACGACCCAGTTCCATATTACATATAAATATTGAACTAACCCTGTATGCTTGAGTGTTAATTAGAAATTATATATTAGAAATATACTGTTTATATCAGTACAGTATATCTGAATATAGCTATAACAACCTAGCTCTAACTCTGTGTAAATGCCTTTGACAACATAGCCAACCTAATAAATGTTTATTTATATTATATCTGGTTTAAGAAAATAAAAATTGACCTTTAAAAAAAATAATAATAAAGAACTAACCATAGTCATGTTATGTGTTCCATGTTAAGCTGGCCATACAAGTTGAGATCCTTTTGTTTAATGAGGTCAGCAAATGAATGGATATCTGCCTGATTTGCTATCCACATACTAGGCTGATCTCGGCTGGTCTAATTGTTTGCCCAAAGCCTATGTTGACCTGTTGGACAAGGACTGCATCAATGCTGATACATTACTCACCCTTAGGGGGGAGTTTTTGAGTCACATAATCAATTAGAAATCCTGGCAGGAAGAATGTTTTAATGTATGCTATTAAAGGGGTGGTTCACCTTCAAGGTAACATTTAGTATGTAATAGTATGGCAAATTCTAAGCAACTTTTCAATTGGTTTCCATTATTTGTTATAGTTTGATAATTATTTCCCTTTTTCTTCTGACTCTTTGCAGCTTTCAAATGGGCGTTGCTGACCCCTTCTAAAAAGCAAATGCTCTGTAAGGCATGTATTGTTATTGCTACTTTTTATTTCTTATCTTTCTAGTAAGTCCTCTCCTATTCATATTCCAGTCTCTTATTCAAATCAATGCTTGGTTTCTAGGGTAATTTGTTTATAATGCAAATTGAAGAGCTGCTGAATAAAAAGCTAAATAACTCAAAAACCTTTAATAATAGAAAATGAAAACCAATTGCAAATAGTCTCAGAATACCACTCTCTACATCAGTGATTACCAACCAGTAGCTTGTGAGCATGTTGTTCTCCAAACCCTTGGATGTTGCTCCCAGTGGCCTCACACCGAGTGCTTATTTTTGAATTACTGAGTTTTTGTTGCATAAAAAACGCATTTACCAACCTTGTATAGGTTGACAGTCCACATAGGGGCTACCAAATGGCTAATCACAGCCCTTATTTGGCATCCCAAAAACATTTTTCATGCTAGCATTGCTCCCCAACTTCTTTTACATCTGAATGTTGCTCACGGGTTCAAAAGGTTGGGGATCCCTGCTCTACATCATACTGAAATGTATCTTCAAGGTGAACAACCCCTTTAACCATGCACCCAATTCATGGGATTATTGGAGATAATAGATGTATATACATCTATTCACTGCAGGGTAGGGGAAGATCAGGCAACTTAGGGAAAACTGTTGCTCTGAGAAGCTTAACACGTGTTCAATGTAGAATGCCAGACTTAAAAGAGTTGTAATGTTTAAAGAAGTAAGATAACATAAACTACCAAACCAATAATAGAAAAAAAATGATGCTCCATGGCACTGTCAAATCAATATTATAATTTTGACATTATAGCAGAGCCAAAGTGTCCCTTAGATTTATGGCTTACACTATGTAAATAAATTAGTGGTGAAATCTAGTGTGACTGTGTTGATTGTATTGTAATGAGTCATGATTGCTTCCTTAAAACTTTATGGGGGATATGTAATTAAAGGCACTAAGTTTGCCATGGGGCAGTAACTTATAGCAACCAATCAGCAGGTAGCATTTCCTGGTCACATGTTTAAAATCAAACATCTTATTGGTTGTTATGAGTTACTGCTCTTGGGCAAACTTAGTGCCTTTTATTACACAAGGGGGTATGTATATTGCATATGATGTTATGCCTATTGCACTACACTGGCTTATGGTCTTCACTTAGGGCACATTAACACTGACACTTAATACTGCTCCTGCCCACTCACAAAAATTGAACTAGAAGTAGCAGGTGGTAGATCTCTTCAAGCCACCAAGGCAAAAAAAGGGTGATAGCTGCAGAGACATTTGGAACCATGTTAGAAAATGCACCAAAAATACTAGGCTCGGAAGGATATGCTGTATTTACTAATGGCTTATTCTGCTTCCTGTTTTGTGCTCAATCCATGAAATGTCTTTAGAACTTCAATTAATAAAATCCTGTTAAGTAAGGCACTGTTCCCTGAACTTTTGTACTGAACATCTGACCTTTATTGTTCAGAAATAATTGAATTTCATTAATATAGATCCTGAAAAAAAATCTCCAAAGCTTGAATTTTTATATTACAATTAGAAAGTACATGAAGAATTAATTTTAGTAATGGCTCTTAATTTAAAGGATAACTAAAACCTAAAAAATAATGTGGCTAGAAAGCCATAGTCTTTATATTGAAATTACTGTATCAGGACAGAGATTCATTGGCACTATAACAACAATAATCCATTTGCTTAAGGTTGACCACAGCAATTTTCCATTTTCTGCTCTTGTTAGGTATTCTACTGCCTGCATTTAGTGATGGGTGAATCTGGCCATTTCTCTTTGCCAAAAATTCACGAAATGGAGACAAATCTCCGAAATGCATTGAAGTCTATGGGCGACAACATTTTTTGACGCACAACACTGGAGTCTATGGGCGTCATTTTCGCTGCAAAACTTGGCAAAGAATTTAGCTCATCACTAGTAGCACTGTTAAAACAGGTAAGAAAGCTTTTTGCTGTGATTTTTACTCCCTGAAATGTCCCAAGACTTCCCAGTTTATTTTGCTCTGTATCTTTATACCCCCCCCCCTCCTTGCTCGCTTTTTACAATGAGTGCTGCCAAACAACTTCCCACCAAGATGACATAACCAAAAAGAAAAGGAAGCAACATGCTCCATTTGGGGAACTTATAAATAGTTACTGATAAACAGAAAGAGATTTTGAATCCCTTGCGTAGATTTATTGTTAATGTCCATTTAATAAGCAGCAAATGCTGGGAGCTTTTCCAATTAAAGTGTATGAGTACTGATAGAAGATGAGGAAATACAACTTTATTTATTCATTGGTTTATAATAGTATTTCTTTCTTGTTTTACAGTCAAAATGTGGTGGATCACTAGAGATCTTTTTCCACTAGGAAGAAGGAGAAGCTGTCTTGATTAACTTGGGAATCATGATTGCAGCCCCAAAAATGTTTATCCCCAGCGTTGCTTTAAACTGCCTGTAGTACTGTATAAAGTATACTGTACAGGTATGGGTTTCGTTATCCGGAAACCTGTTATCCAGAAAGCGCCGAATTATGGGATGGCCGTCTCCCATAGACTCCAAATAATCCAAATGTTAAAAATGATTTCCTTATCGCTGTAATCATAAAATAGTATCTTGTACTTGATCCAAGCTAAGATATAATTAATCCTTCTTGGTGTGAGAAACTTGCCTGGTGGTCTAGTGGGATGGGGATGCCTGCCGCGTCCAGCTCCTTCGTCGTCCTTGTGAATAATGCCACTGCATTTCCTGATTAGCAGCTTTGGCCGATTCTGACTTTATCTGGTAAGTGGCGAATGTGACGTCACCAACCTGTGCGAAATCCAAATATTAAACTGTATATGGGGAAATCATTGCCCAACATAAAGATCTTTTCTTAAATTCCTAGGTGAGTTCTACTGTGTATTCCTGTTGTTACTGATCCTGCCTGTCCCTGGTTCTCGTCCAGTGTGCTGCCTGTCCTGATTATTGCCCGTTTTGACTACTCTTTTGGATTATGAATTTGTACTGTGATTCTGGTGTGTCTGACCTGGCCTGTGACCCTGAACATTCCTACTTCTCCAATGTTTGTATCGTATTGACTGATTGCTACCAACCCGGCCTGGCTTTTGACTACATTCCTTGTTTCCCATTCTACAAAACCACGCTTTGTTCCATTGCTTGCTCAGAACTCTCTCCTTGGTTCTCCCACAATAAGACCTGGTGGAATCTGAGTAGCTGAGGGATCCATCCGAAGCCAAAGGCGGCTACTAAAGGCAGAAGAGTGGGCTGAGACAGGAACCTTGGTGTTTGTTCTGGGTTTGGGATACCCTGCGTTACACTTTGGAAGCAAAAGCAGCCTGTTGGGTTTATTCAATGTTTACATGATTGTTTAGCAGACTTAAGGTGTGAAGATCCAAATTACGGATAGATCTGTCATCCAGAAACCCCAGGTCCTGAGCATTCTGGATAACAGGTCCCATACCTGTAAAAGTGTATAAAAGTTTGTTGTTTTCAAAGTGTGCTTACTTATAATATTTATATTATATAATAATATTTGCATAGTATTTTAAGTAATAAAATATCAATGTAGGGAGCCATTTTGCAGTTGTAGATTTGCTTGTTTTTTGTATCTTGTCATATTCAGTTGCTCTTATGTTATTATCCATTGTTTTCATTCTATTACTGCCCTGCCATGCCAACCTAGGGACAAGTGTAATACATTGCAGCAAAATCAATTGCAAGTCCACCACTAGCAGTAAAGCCAGCGCCCTAAAAGTGGCTTCTAGCGTCTTGGTTTGTGTTTTTCCTTCACAGAGTCTGAGGAGTGATACAAAGTAAAACCTTAATGTCGGTGCTTTTTATAAGTATTCAACAGTCTTTCCTGTCACACACATTTACAAAGTTCTATTTAATCTGGTTTCCTGTTACTCTAGACCATCCTTTCATATTAATACTCTAACATGTCGAGGAAAGACAATGTGCAATTTCACAAAGAATTGTAATGATAACAGTTATTAAAGTAAAGCTTTGTTTAATACAGTGGACCCATTAATTAAAATGACCCTTCTTGATAGTGTGAGTGTACTGGATCAACAGATTGCTAAATTTGGGGATTTTACATTGCCCTTTCATCATGGGGCAAATTACAGCTGTAATGTCAAATAATTGCTGGCTCATTCATTATAATACCATAAATGCTTGTAATCTTTAGTGTTTTTGCAATTAACATTTTGTTGCGTTACAACTTGCCTTTGTAAAGAATTCAGGCGATTAAAACTAGTGTTAAGTTGCAACTGTCACAGTTGAGCCACTTCCTATAATTACACTTCATTTTTGTCTGCCACTGTGGGCGGAAAAAATCTTTAGCAATTCTTGTTTTTTGCCTCTAAACCAACTCAATGTTTTTCTGCTTACTAGGTAAAAGCGATTTTTATTAATATACTTTCATCTGCACTGTATCTACATATTACGAAAGCAATGTTCTTACTTTTGATGAAAAACGACGCAGTAACTATAAAGCAGTTTTCCCTTGGGATTATACAAAGAATTCACAGAAGCATTAAACACAGCGTAAACCTGTTAGAACTTGCATGGAAAACGTGTTTTTAGTCTTTTGGACATTGGGCTATAATATTCAAAGGTTAGAACAGTAATGTAGCTGGTTCTGGCTGATGAGGTGTAGACTCTGCTGCCACAATATTTTGCTGTGTTATTTCCTGATATAAAACATTACAGATGCAACAAACGCTGATTCTCAGTGTTCAGACAAATCCCCTAATCCAGGGGTACATATTCGGACAAATACCAAACCGAATTCAAATCTTTCTTAGGCGCCGGAACATCCAGCACACAAGCGGAAATACCCAATTCTGCAAGAAGTGTGCGCCAATTTTTTTTTCAGTATATAGGGTTCAGATTCGATTCTGCCAGGCAGCCGAATTCCGAACCAAATCCAGGATTTGATGCATCGCTATAAAATATATGAGTAATCTTTAGCCAGTAACCATACTTTGTTCATGTACATTGATAATGGTGAAAAAAAAGCTCAAGGGTTAGCGGCAGTAAACGGAAGAGGTTTCCCATGATTACTTTTTAATTTTTGTGCAGGCAAGCTATTCAGAATTCCTAAGTAATGGACACCAAAAAAAGTACAGAACAGTGATATTACAAGTAAAGTACATAGTGCAGTGCAATTTTTTCTTCGATGATTTATTTTAGTTTTTACCTGCAAGCCTTTAAATGTGTTAGCTTCTGTTGGTTGATATTAAATTTTGTTGAGGAAATTGCCCAATGATTTGCAACTTAATATGTGTGTTAATTTGATGCTGATTGATATAATGTTAATGGGTAGGATTTGAGCCAAAAACCTCAGCAATTTGCATAAATGTTTCTATTCTCAATAATGGAACAGAGAAAGAATGAATCAGAACACAGTTTTTAATTACTGCTGACTTTTGCAAAATGTTGGTACACTACATATCATATGTTTTACATACAATATTGAGATTACATTGTGCTACACTGCCAAGATATATTTCTGAAAAAGAAAATAAAGTTGAATAAATGTAATTTCCTTTATGTCTTTATAAAGTGCCAACATATTCCACAGCGTTGTACAATAAATGGGTATATACACTGAGCACACAGATTAACATACAGAGCAATCAATAACATACACAAGAGGTTAAGAGGGCCCTACTTTAAAAATAGCTTACAGGTAGCCTCTGTTGATGCTCTGCTGCCTTATATTTGAGCAACTTTACTGTGACTTCTCTCAGGAGTTCAGACTGATCTCTAGCCACTCCTTCTGGCTTATTATACAACTTTTATCACATATTATAGCCCTAGCTCTAAATCATGTAATGTAATAGGGATTCCCTTAAACTCACATACAATCCCTCTGCCATTAATGGGGAAAGCTAAAGAGACTGATCATGTAAAGCTTACCGGTGGGATCCAGAGATGAAGGAGGACACAGCGTTCCATCACTGACATTTTGACTCAGGTGCCAGAACGTCCTTGCGACGCTCATGCAGCCACACATCGGTTGGCCGATTGGTATGTCTGCGCATGCGCTGGAAAGAACGCGGAAGACGAACAAGGGAGCACAATTGGATGCGTTGAGTATCCTCACAGATCAATTTAACCCCCTAGCCTTACATACAAAATGAGCAGTTCCCACACAACCCAGTGAAGTACCTAAAAGCTTGATCTAGGACAACACTACCTCCTGATAAGAGATTATTCCTTTCCTTTCTCTCTGGGCAGACTATGATTTAATTTTGGCAAGTCCCAGCAGCACTAACATGCTTACTGAGGTGGCAACTGTAAACTTTTTTTTTCTGTGTAATTCTTAATACAACAGTCACATCAAACCCTGACTACATTTTACTAGAGCTTGTGCCTAGACCCTTGCTATCTTGTTTATTTAATGCAAGACCTTCAATAACAATTTAAGGTTTTGCAAGTAATTATTCCCCTGATTAACAGTAACATGTGCTCAATCTTTTACCACTTGTGGTTTCTAACTGTACTGTAGGCATAGCTGGACTCACATTTGGCAATGTAATCAAAAATTTAGCTAGGAATGCCTAAAATATGATTTGCTGTGGTTGCATTTCTTTTCAAGTTTTACACAACTTTGACCCATTCCTTGAGGGTTATGGTCAGATTATGGATAGATGAGATGCTACAGAATTAACTTTCAGTTTGCCTCACCCAGGAAGACGCTGAAGCAGACCTCATTGTCTGCATTAAGCGGGTATACCAGGATCCCAAGGCTTAGTAAGTGATAGTCATACCCTGTCATAGTTCACCCCAGGGCTGTAAGACAGGCAGCAGGCCCGTAATGGCAATCTGTGGGTTCTGGCAAATGTCAGAGGGGCTGATATAAGGTGCCATAGAAAGTCAGTATTTAGTGGGCTGGTGGGGGCTGATTGGGCCTCAGCTGAAGGTTACTGAGAGTTGCCCCTTACCCGGCAGGTAAAGGTAAAACTACAGTGATCACTGTCTAGAGTACCACAAAGTACAATAACTTTACATTTGTTTATACTAGGGATTCACCGAATCAAGGATTCAGTTTAGGATTTGGCCAAGATTCTGCCTTTTTCATCAGAATTTGGATTAGGCATAATACAAGTGTGAAAACAAGTGCCTGGCCAAACAGAATCCGAATGTAAAAAATCACATGACTTTTTATCACACAAACAAGGAATTCAAAAATGTCTTAACTGTGTGCTGCGCTAAATTCTCTATTCCCCATAATGTACTTATGCAAATTAGGGTTTGAATTTGGTTTGGCATTCGGCCAAATCTTTGACAGAGTAGATTGGGTGCATCTCTAGTTTATACAGTGCTAAAAACTTTGCTGTTTACATGTAAGTCTGTTTTACAGTGGCTAAAATGCAGAGTGGATTAAGGTGGCCACAGAAAATATACGAAGAGAAAACTTGAAGGGCTATAGTGACCTTTAGCTGGATTCCCTTTTTCTAGGTCTTGGTTACAGTACAAACCAATTAGGGATGGGCCTACACTTTTACCTGGTACCATTTCCAGGCAAAATTTGCAGTTTTGTCAGTAGCAAACTTTTCCATGAATGTACACTAGAATTTCTCCATGCAGTGTATTAACTGGAAAATAAAGCAGCAGTTGCCTTCAAGATGCAGTCTGCCAGCTGTAATAAACACACCTATACTGTATCATCCATTTCCAGTAAAGTGTTAAATAAAACAAACAAAAATAGAGCTACTTAAATAACAGGGGTGAAGTTTGCTCCATGATTACCATCCTATAGGAAACAGATGTTTTGTTCAAAATAGAACACCAGTAAAGCTATCTGCTTATTTGGTTGATAGACCTAGATCACACTTTGCACCTGTTATCACATAACCCCTAAAAATGTACATGATATGCACAGGTAAGGTCATGAGAATCAAGTGACACAAGAAGCTAATGTTAGGTTTGCAGTTCTATCTGCATAAAAAAAACCAGTGTGACACTAAACATTATTGTGTTTAAAATGCTTTAAGCATGACTCACCTTTTCAACTCAAAAGAAAAAAAACACGTGGGTGACTCACAATTTCTTTACTTATTGAATTGTATATCTCTAAGTCGTATCCCTGTGTTACATATAAAAAGGTAATGTTAATTCAGGAATACATTGGCACAAATAATATTCTAAAAATGAATATGCCTCCTCCAAAATAAGGGGCAAAATAGTTCAGGCACAGCGGTTAATGGAATAAAAACAGAGCACAGTTACCTGTTCCACAGAACAGCATTCGTAAGTGATGTTATCTCTAATTTCTGTATGCCACTTAATTTTTGTGCAAATACAGTAGACATATATAGCATAATATATGTGATTAAAAAAAGGAGAATTGTTTTAATTTAGAACTTATGATGTCCAGCAGCTTTATAATCAGTCAGCTCAGTACAATAGGAAATATAAAAATATGATTATGCAATATCAGTGTGTATATTTCATGTTTGGATGTATTAACCGCATATGATGACAAATGTAAACTGGGTGAAATATGGCTCCTTAGGCCTCAAAGTTTATAAAAAAGTATTTATAAAAGCAATAATATTATTGCTTTATTTGGGCAACAGCAATTTGTTATGCATACCAGTAGACTAGTAGTAGTATCAGAAACACTGTGGTAGGGGCTAACAATAACACACACAATAATATAAAATAGCTGCACTCACTTACTGGAGAAAAAGCCTGGGTGCACACAGCAGAAAAATCATATAGAATATCATGTAAAGCAAGGCACTCACAGGACCTAAATTATGGTGAAAAAGAAATAACTTTATTTATTATTCCAACGTTTCGGTCTTAGTTGAGACCTTTGATATATATATATATGTATATATATATATATATATATATATATACATATATATATATATATATATATATATATATATATATTATATATATATATATATATATATATATATACTGTAACTTAGACATCAAGAAAGAAGGATGGCACTCCAGTACATGGAATATGCTTTTATTCCAGGTTCATACAAGGATCCAACGCCCTGGGCCCTGGGCGTTGGATCCTTGTATGAACCTGGAATAAAAGCATATTCCATGTACCGGAGTGCCGTCCTTTTTTCTTGATGTCTAAGTGAATTCTAGCAGTGGGGACGTTGCCGACTGAGCACCCGATTGGAGCAGCGAATAGGGAGAGTGAACTTGGAGCGGTCCCCCCCTTGTGAAGTTAAATATATATACTGTAAGTCCAGAAATCCCTTCAGGTTTGTGGTGGGTGCTGGGTCAAAGTTGTGACATATAATCTTCAAAAATGGATCCGCACTCCAAACAATACAATCAAAGTGATTTTTATTGAATTATCACTCACGTGTCCAACGTTTTGGCCCACATTATGTGGGCCGAAACGTTGGACATGTGAGTGATAATTCAATAAAAATCACTTTGATTGCATTGTTTGGAGTGCGGATCCATTTTTGAAGATTATATATATATATATATATATATTTATATGCTTATTCTACTTGAAGTGCGTGCTATACCTGCTATCTATCAATATATGAAACAAATGTAATTAATGATTGAAAGCCTGTGCGGACTCATTCGGTGAGGTATATATATATATATATTGTAAGCCAAGCCATAAGTTTAGACAACTAACAACAGCCCAGAACATTTTCTGTGAACAGAGAAGAATATGTAGAGCTGTTTGGGCATTTTTGGGGATTTTTACTGCCAAAGGGCTGTGGTCACCTTGGGTTAGTGAATGTGTAGCATTTAAAGCCTACGTCTTTGTTAAGCTTTGGTTCTCCTTTAATTATGGAAAGGCTTGCAATATTCTTTGATCACAAGGGCACATGGCACTATTCTTTTCAAAACAAAGATTTGACAGTGGGAAACCAATTAATAGAACAGAAATGCAGCAACTTCTCTGCATGCCAGAACCTCTTACAGCATCCCTGCTGAATACAGCTGACCTTTTTTTTGTGTATGTTGGTTGCGTGGGAATGTAATAGTTGAAGTGGTACAGAGACATTAAGGCAGAAAAAAAGATTTATTTAATAATTGTTACATGTACAGTAAATAAGAGATGAGTGCAAATATACTGCATAGGCAAAAATGTAGACACATTTGTGGTTAGTTTTACTGAGCCTAGCACAAACGTAGGATGGTTTGTTGGATGAGGAATAAGTAGCCCAGGAAGAGTCAATATAAATTCCTCCTAGTAAATCCTTGCTCTAAGATTTCTGTCAGCAATTGGTACTGATTACAGAACACATAACAATTTACGTAAAATTTGCTACAGGTCTTAAAACTTGCTGTGAGTTACTAGACCTTAAACATATATGTATCTATGTTTTTATGAGTATAGCATCTGTTATCTGGAAACCTCAATTCTGGGAAGGTTATCTCCCATAGACTCCATTTTAATAAAATAATTCAGATTTTTAAAAATGATTTCCTTTTTCTCTGTAATAATAAAACAGTACCTTGTATTTGATCCAAACTAAGATATAATTAATCCTTATTGGAAGCAAAACCAGCATATTGGATTTATTTAATGTTTACATGATTTTCTAGTAGACTTCAGATATGACAAGGTATGAAGATCCAAATTACAGAAATATCCCTTATCCAGAAAACCCCAAGTCCCCAGCATTCTGGATAACATGTCCCATACCTGTATAGTGCTACATATCTATGCAGCACTGTACTGCCCTAAGATAATGTGTTGGCATTATCTGGAAGCCTAACTACTGCCTGTTTGACCAATATGGTTTATTCATAGTAAATGTGAACACCTGCCAATTTTAGGTTCATCTTGCCCTTTATCAAGATACCCTAAACAGCTTCTTGTTTTGTCTATCAGTTTTTCAAGCATTATTTCCTTGGAAACTCTGAATTAATCATATCAAAAAAACTCTGTTTTTTACCGGTCCTAAATTAAAGTAAGTTTATGGGGCACATTTACTTAGGGTCGAATATCGAGGGTTAATTAACCCTCGAATAGCGAAGTCGAAGGATTTAGAGCTATTCGTTCGATAGAATGATCGAAGGAATAATCGTTCGATCGATCTTAATCCATCGATCGAACATTTTTCCTTCAATCACAAATTTGTTAGAAAGCCTATGGGGACCTTCCCCATAGGCTAACATTGAGGTTCGGTAGGTTTTAGGTGGCGAAGTAGGGGGTCGAAGTTTTTTTTAAAAAGACAGTACTTCGACTATCGAATGGTCGAATAGTCGAACGATTTTTAGTTCGAATCGTTCAATTCGAAGTCGTAGTCGAAGGTCGAAGTAGCCAATTCGATGGTCGAAGTAGCCAAAAAAAATTCGAAGTACAGTATTTTTTATTCTATTCCTTCACTCGAGCTACGTAAATGTGCCCTTATGTGTCTGCATAGATTTCATTTAATGACTATATTCTGCAGTGCTGGACAGGGAGACAGGCACAATTTCCTTTTCTCCCATGAATTTTAATTCTCACTAGGTGAGGCAAGGATGTGAACTGTGTTATGCGTGGGATGGAAATCCACTGTAAAATTGTACATAATGAATACTTGCTATAAATGTTTGTAGGGATATACAAATGTATTTAGCGAAAAAATGCCAGTGGAGGTTTATTTGAAACAATGGTTAGGTGAGCAACTAAAGACATGTTTATCAAAAATAAAAGAGAAATTAATGTGAATTTGTCTGAGTGAGCTTACTGGTAGATCATATCCTGAACAATGCAATTCCTGTTCTGCATGTTTTTTTCTAAATAATATAAACATTTCAGTCATGCAGGATAGCTTCCAGGCATATGTCTGCAAATCCTGCCAAAATCTATGCAGAATAAAGGACAACTGGAAGTCTGGTAGAATTTCACATATCTGTAGGATATGGACTGGTGTGTATAAAATGTTATTAGGCATGAGATTTAAACTAGCTTGTTAACAGTTGGTCTCCTAGTCAGACATCAAGGCAGATACAGATTCATATTACATTTGTTACAGCTGTTAGAAAGACAAAATTGAAATGTAAGAGGACAAAGTTTAGCAGCTGCTGCCTAAAGTTTTCTGATGCATTATATAAGGGATAATGTATCCCCCATGGAAATTGCTCAAGATATTGAAAGTCACCAAGGAGTTTATGACCATTAAAGGCACAAATAAACAGGCCACAGGTCATGGAATTCGAAAGTGACTTCTAATATTATATTGCATTGCATTATAATATATAGGCCTTAAGTGTAACAGCTTCTACACCCTGCCTCCTTTGACTTGCTCCCAACCCATTTGCCACCTCATTTTCAAGTCTTCCAAGTTCGAAGTGCCACACTACCCCCTCTACAGTGAGACATACTAGCTGTGGCAGCATTACATTGTGGAAGCACTGGGATCTCTGCATAGTAGACGTGTACAGCAGTGTGCATTTCTCTTTAAATTATAAACTGCCTGTTATGAAGTCAGAATGCATTGTTTATATAGAGAATAATGTACAAACAAATGTAAAATATAAAGATATTACAAGTCATCATATAGTTATGGAACTTCGAGGTGACTTCTCCTATCCTAATACTTTGCAAAATGGGATACATAACTTTTTTAATAATACACAAGTTATGTGACACATAACTTGTGACATAAATTACATCTCTAATCACTGATTACAACTGATGACATCACTAAGCACTGTTTACGAAGATATATTTTACAGGATGTTTCTGGCTCTTGTGTATTATAAGAATCTCATTTACAGAATAGGTAACTGAAAAATTACTTTACAGTAGATTAAATATGGATGGCAAGGGTGTAACTACAAAGGAAGCAGACCCTGAGATTGTAGGGTGGGTAGAGAGCCCAGTAAGGCACTAATTAATGAGCGATTTAAATATATCTTGGTCAAATAGCGCAACTGACCAATGTTTTGGGGGCCCTAAATTGAATTTGCTGTTGGGCCCAGTAACATCTAGATACACCACTGAGGAACCATCACTAAAAGTAAAGCTATAGACAGAGTTGTGTTTACTTTACAATAACATGTACTCTGTGACTCCAGTGTTATTGAATTAAAGTGAAATTATGTGATTATTAGACCATCTATTGCTTTAACTGTATATCAGATACAGTCACACAAACAAAGTAAAGTGTTCCTCACTTTGTCTGCATAGATGTGTAGCCAACAATGTACTCTGAGTTAAAATGGAAATCCACCACCATAGAAAGTGAGGGGGTTGGTTTTTCAATCACCTTTTCACTTCATAATTATACACTGCCAATTATCGCTTACTTCCATAACCAGCACTTATTATTTATATTATAAAGCCTTTTTTTTAAAGGATTATAAACAACACAATGATAGTAACTCACCTGTTAAACTGCTTTGTGTGCCAGATTTTTTTACCTGCTGGCTCTGGTCACATTGAGGTCTCCACTATTGTATGGAAAGAAGCTAAAATCAAGTTCTACAGTTTACTTGGTGATTAAAGATGATATACATAGAGAAATAAGCTAATTGAATACAGTAAATAAAATAAACTCTTAGATATATTGTAACCCAGTTTCAGCAATCCCAATGTCACCATATAATTGTAAAGGGCCAGCAATGCCAGCAAATTTATGCAATGTAACATTTATAGTTATTAGTACATCACCTTCAAATAAAGCATCTGTTTTATATGAGAACATTTTTCACCCTATAGGTATGTAGAGAGCCCTAAACCCTATTTATATTCACTCAAAAAATGTTTACATTTTCTTTGGTATGGTAATGGTTTAAATTGAGTGAAACATTTGGACATGGTGTACGAGAAACTTCTAGAATAACTTTTACGTTTGTTAAGTAGACCCTTAACAATGTATTCAAACTGGATAGATCTGTTTCATATTTTGTTGCCATGGCCCAACAAGCGTATATTCAGCTCTACAAGGAGATAAAATTAGAAGAATCTTCTGCGTCTCCCTAAATAATTACTTATTTTTGGTGGCCAACATGGAAGTGCAGAGTTCACACTTTTCTTACTAAATAAGGGTTGCATGAGCACCTTTGTGCAAATTTACAAGAGTTGTTACAGAAATAGGAAACCACGTCCAAATCCAAAATAAAGAATAGCAATAACATGCATTTCTATAGAAACTTAAATAGCATAACGTATGATGCATTGAAAGGAAGCAATGATTATGATACTTCCCCTTGAACACAGTTTTATGTTAACACAACAGTACAAACCCAAGTATTACTTTATTGTTACAGTCCTTTGGAGCAGTTAAGGGAGGCATTGTTCTCTTAACTTAATCACACATGGCAGCAGGAGGCTGGCTTTTTTTGTAGGGCAGAGGCCACATTTAGAAGTTAAACTGTATAAGAATTTCGTGCTGGATATTATGAGCATTGTTTTGTGTATTCACAAAAGACTTCAGTGCTTCGAGTTTTACTGTCTGCTTTATCTGCTCATGTGACCAACATGAAACAAACATCTTGCTGTAATGCAGGTACTTTGACCTGACTACTCACCAGTCTATAACTGGTAAACACATCCATGATTAGTGCAGTTTTTAGCAGAAAACAAACAACTTTATCTCTGTCTACTTCATATTGTAAGTAGAAAAATAAATTTCTCAAAGCAAATGGAATTCTTACACTATTTACTATTTATTAGACCTAACCACACCATTATTTACAATAATACTTTACAATAATTAGTGTAGGATTTTGCTCACCTTTTGCCTCTTTATCACACTTCTATACTATCAGACAGCTAAAGGCACGTATAGTTTAATTACAATTTTTGAAACTGAAACAAGATAGCTTACCCTTTACTTTTTCTTAAATTATTAAATCATGACATGCCTCAAACTAAACACCATAACTTAGCTGTCACTTAAAGCTAGACCAAACAGATATGGACCAAGTGAATCATTAGAACCTTTGCAGTTTGGTCTCAGCTGTTTTATGTAAATTCTGGAAGTATTTCAGCTGCAGCAAAATGTCTTGCCTAATAACTGACTCAAATGATACAAGCCATTGCTGTAAGTCTGTATGGGTTATTTTTTTCAATCCTCATCAAAGTTTGCTGCCTGAAGGTCATATAAAGCTTTGCTTTTTGACCTCTGAACTTATCTTGACAGTAGTGCCTTAGGCATATGATAACTTTTTAATTATATTAGTATCTCTATATATAAAGATATATCTAGTAGATTAGTAAAAGTGTACATCTCTCTGTACTGTACATCTTCATCAGTATGCCTGCTGGCATGCTACCTGTTTTTCCACATTGCTAAAGCCAAATTCTTCATGCTTCTCCCACATCTACCAAACCCAAGCATGTTGTTAATGCTTCACAAAACTGACAGTTCCCATTGTATTTTTAGGGAGATTTAGGGAGTTTTATATTCATGGCAGAGATAAAAGTGTACAGTGCTGGTAATTTGAGAGCCTCAGTTCTTTCATTGGAAGATATTTTGAAAATGCTATGTAAATGTATCATTTTGGTGATGATGTATATTTTCACATAGCCACATCCAAACTCCCAATAATTTACACTTCGTGGGAAGTTGTAGCATATTGGTATTGTTGAGATGTTTGTTAGGAGAGGTTCCAAAAATACAGAGTGTATTAAGGACCATGAAACCCACACTGTGTCACACATTCTCAGTAACCCAAAAGTGTATGGCCCTTAGATGTCCTTCTCAACAAAGATGGGGGTCTGCATTTTAGGCATCAGTAAAGTCAGAGTTAACTTTTTTGTCATCTCAGCAGTATACAAATACACAGTGAGACGAGACGACGTGGCTCCAGCTAGTACAGATCACAAAAAAGGCATAAAGAATACACAATAAATATGTAAACATTTGAAATGTGCAATATATTGGCAGAGATTGGAGATTGGAGATTGGAGTCTGGACATATAGTTAAGTAATCTACAGGGTTTGTGCAAAAGTAGCAAAAATGCAAATGTAGATGTAATGTGTACAAAAGCGTCAACAGTGCTTTGTCAGCAGAAGAACAATTTAAGTAAAGTTTTTATTTTTACACTGAACAATTCTTTTAACAGTTTACAGTTAGCGCTGCCCCCGCTAGGCCCTGTCTCCTCCGGGGTGCCCCACGTCACCAGACCAGCTCAGCAGTCTGCCCTGCAGTTCAGGCCCCCAAAAGAACAAAACTATTCATTTTTAGTGTAGTAGTAGTGAGGTGATGTAACCAAATACAAACCTTCACAAGGAGATTTAAAAACCAGGATTTTAAAGTCAGTTTAATTTTTTTTTACATAGAGTAATTAAGTGTTTCTGCATGAATTGCTCTTAGCACATAACTTAACTAAAAACCACATTTGTAATTCTGTGCTTCCTCTTATGAAAAGGAAGTACAGACAGTTGAATTTTTGTGCAAAGCTATTGCAGTTTTGTGGTAAGTATAGCAGCTCTGTAGAATGCTTAATGCCACATAGCTACAGTAATACCTCTAGTATAATGTGCAAATGTATTTTAAGACTGTATTATTGTGTACAGTGAATAGGAAAATACATGGTTAACATATTGTATCTCAAAAAAAACTGCAGTTTTTTACATAAAATTATGACTAGCGTAAATCAGCCACATCGATATGGGAAGTATGGGAGAGTGCTGCTCCCCTACAGAGAGTTTAAAAGTAGCTTTTCTCATAGATTCCACAAACATCTAGAGCGACCAAAAAAAAGATCTTCTCAACTCCAAACAAAAGAATTTTAGTCACCCTTCAGCATACCTCCCAACATTTTGGAAATAAAAAGAAGGACAAAAAAGTTGCCGCTTGCAGTGCACCAAATTTTTTTGACGATGCCCATTTTTGGGGCTAATTACCATGTTCATTTTACAAAATTTGGCAGGTTATGTAAGTTTGAACATATTTCTGTATTTTTTTTTCAGTTATTAGTTTGCAGCTTTTGGATGAAGATGAATTGCCCTTTAAGGGTCCCTTTAAGATCAGCGACTAATCTCCCAGATCTACCTTCCACTGCCGGGGGGCAGGCACTCGGATCACTTTGTTTTCAGAAGTCGCCCGTAATTGCCTCATAAAGGAAACTTCGGGCGACTTTGGAAAACAAAGCACTCCAAGTGCCTGCCCCCAGGCCAGTGTCGGACTGGCCCACCGGGATACCAGAAAAACTTCTTGTGGGCCCAGGCGTCAGTGGGCCTCTTGCTTCTAAACATTTGGCCTATTTCATGGTCATTCCTTATTTCTTTATGGTAAAAAGAGGCTTAATAATGGAAGAATAAAGTATAGTAAGTAGATATAAAAGCAGGGGCGTAACTACAGAGGAAGCAGACCCTGCGGATGCAGGGGGCCCAGATGGTATAGGGGGCCCCATGTGGCCCTACTTAATGAGCAATTTCAATATATATTGGTAAAACAGGACAACCTCTGAGTGTTTTGGGGGCCTAATATAAATTTGCTGTGGGGCCCAGTAACATCTAGTTACGCCTCTGTATAAAAGGCTAGGAGAATAAAGAGGTTGACTGAGGAGAAGAGGAATAATAATTTGGAAAGTGGGCCCACCATCTAAGGTTTTCTGGTGGGCCCCTGGCATCCCAGTCAGACACTGCCCCAGGCGATTTTCATTTCAGCCAGAGGAAGGCAGATCGAGGAGATTAGTTGCCGCGAAGAATTGGAAATTTGTTGCCTTGTGACTAATCTCCCCGAATCTGCCCATGTGGCCAGACTCTAAGCTGCAAGTCTAACTTCTCCCAAGAGACCTGTTATCTTATATTGTTACAATTACTTATTTGCTTTGAAATTGTAACAAAAGTATCTTATCTGCAGCTGTGCTGTTCTGGGCTCTCTACCAAAAGCCAATTAAGTTAGAAACATTGTTTCTTTTTCTGCCTGTTTAGTGCAGAGAAAATCGGGACTTTCCAGTACAAACGAGGGACTGCGAGTTGAGCTGTCAAAAGAGGGACTGTCCCTCTTAAAACAGGACAGTTGGGAGGAATGCTTCAGCATATTGTGCTTCCTCTAGCTGTGGAGGAGTAAATATATCCTACATTGTTTCTTTTTCTGCCTGTTCAGTGCAGAGAAAATCGGGACTTTCCAGTACAAACGAGGGACTGCGAGTTGAGCTGTCAAAAGAGGGACTGTTCCTCTTAAAACGGGACAGTTGGGAGGTATGCTTCAACATATTGTGCTTCCTCTAGCTGTGTAAATATATCCTACAGAGTGGTAGAAATTTGTCTCATGGAGCTAAAAGTAATGTGAAGCACATCAGTACTATAATACCAGGTGTTTTATTTTATTTACCTAAAAGTAAATTTAGGTAATTTTCAGGTTGCAGTGATATCCAGTCAAATAGCTGAAAATTATTTTAGCATAATAAACGTCTCACATGTGATGATAGCATAGTGTTGCCACCTCACCCCTTTAAAAACGAACACATAAAATTCACAACCTGCTTGGCTAAATAGCTATTCATTTTGATGCATGCTGCAGACTGAACTGATTATGTGCAGCCATGCAGCATACATCTAAATGAATGTGGATTCCATATGTGTTCGGTTGTTATCGATTTCTATTCTATATCGTTATGTTAGATATGTATTATAGTTGTGATATATATATATATATATATATATATATATATATATATATATATATATATATATATATATATATATATATATTATTTGACCATAGGCATTGCAGTTTGTTTCAGTGTTCTCACTTTGTCTGCTAGGTTTAGAGCACAATGCATGTTAGGTTTGGGGCAGGTATTTTGGTAGGCAGATGATGGATGTTTATTGATCTTGTTTAGAAGGTATGTCTTGGCTGCAGGTTACACACATTTGGAGGGGATGTTTCAGTTCTGGGTCCATCCAGGCCCTACATGTAGGATGGAATGATGTAGGTACTGCTCCCATAAGAGATTGAATAAACTACATGAAGAGGGCTATGCTGAAGTTAAGGGAATGGCCTCTATGATGATAATGTATGGCCACAGATAGTACCCAGATGTATAATAATAACAATAAGTTGTTGTTATTATTAAAAACCTGTGACATGGTAAAGCAGCTGTGGGAGTCAGGAATTGAAGGCTTTTCTCTAATGTAAGTAGTCAGCAGCCTGACTTTCTCTCTTTCTAAAAGTATTTGCAGCTACTTCAGATGGCTGTGCCATGCTAAGAAAATTAGGTTCCCCTTTAAATAGGTTAATAGTTAAATGTTTTTTTTTCCAAACAGTAGTAGAAATACTGTACACAAATTGTCTACCATCTTCTAAAAAAACTGGTTTTGGCACTCTGGCAGTTAAATTAAAGTAATCAGTGTCACAGCAGATTAACCTAGGTGCTTTCCATGGTTATTTCTTTTAGAAGAAAGAGGTTATTGTGGGATACAGTTTCATATGAGGTATAGTTATCAAACAGGGAAACGGTTAAAAAGATACTGTAATTCTCCACAGCATTTTCCAAGATATAATACAAAAGCCTATGCAAATGGAATAGGCTCTGCTATTTGATTAGTGAGATATATAGTACATTATATCGTTTCGAGACCAGAACTGAAACGTCAATGTAAGCAACACTGAAATAAAGAAACAAAAAAATTTTTGACGGCGTGCACACATCTTTCGTGTTTTAATGTATATATATATATATATAGAGAGAGAGAGATATATAGAGAGAGATATATACATATACACAGTAAATATATAGCAAGAGATGTGTTTGAAATGACTAAGATTCTGTGTATATTTCAGTATTAGCCTGGTGAATAGAAAACTCCAGGGAAAAATGTAAAGCGTTGCAGCAAGAGTTGCCAGCTCAGGAAAGGCCGGATGAATGGGTCCCTGGAGTGAATGGAGGAGAGCAGGGTGGGCCTTCCATTTCTTATTCCACTCAGGGTTTTGCAGCTGCCCAGCTAGAGTAAGCTAAGCAGTAACTGAGTGTGGCTTAGGGTGAGTGGATATTTATTCTTTGGATTGTGCTGATTTTTGTATATTGAAAAAGGACCCATTGAGGTCTGGTTCTAAGACTCTTGTTCTGAATGTAAACTTGTATATATCTTGCTAGAGGTGGGATTTAGAAATGGAAACAGAAGCAGCCTAGCTGTTATTAAACATAGCACATTGGATTCTCTTATCTACATTCTCTAACCAAAGACTCACTTCTGATTTTGAGCTCTAGATTTCTGTAGAGGCAAGATGTGAGGGATGGATTTGTTGATATCTGGAGCCTTTGCAGCAATGCCATTTTAAAAAGATTTTACTGCATACTGCGCCTTGTGGTAGATATGGAAAATATCTTGATAGGTATTAGTAAATTATGAGTTAAAAAATATATATAGATAAAATTAACTACTATAAAAAAATGCTTTTATTACAAAATCATATCTTGATCTTACAAATTAAACTGATTCTATTTTATTTTTTAAGAATGATTACAGATGAAACAATAAGGGGCAAATTTATCAAGGGTCGAAGTGAAATCGAGGGAATTTTCGAAGTTAAAAAATCCTACCATCGACCATCGAATAGGCTACTACGACTTCGACCTTCGATTCAAAGTAAAATCGTTCGACTATTCGACCAATCGATAATCGAAGTACTGTCTCTTTAAAAAAACTTCCCCTTCATGATTCGCCAACTTAAACCTGCCAAAGTGCTATGTTAGCCTATGGGGACCTTCCAGAGCATATTTCTAAGTTTTTTGTATTCGAAGGAAAATTGTACATTCGTATGATACAATCGTTCGAATCATACGATTCGAAGTACGATCGGAGTACATATATGTCTAGAGAAAAATATATATATGTCTAAAGTACATATGTCTAGAGAAAAAATAAAACAGAAGATAAGCAATTTATGTATGACTGTAAATTAATTAAATGTTTAGTTTGTAATTTTATTTCATTACCTGAACAGAAGCCTTCTGCTGTTTGGAAAAAATTGGCAACATTGGAGCTTTTTTTTCCAATGAAGAACAGTTGTATGATAGGGGAAAGGAACTTCTCTAACAAGGTAGAGCAATGTATATGCTGTTGCAGAGCTAAAAATGCCTTAACTACAATGTAATTTCATCTTCCCATTGACACCAATTTAGTGGAATTTCACCGTTTCATGGATAGAATAGGATAAGAGTGCAGTGTAGTAAAGCCAGAACAAAAAAAGCCTTCAGTCCTGAAAACAACATCTACAAGACCAAAGTAGTCGGGGAGATTTCAGATCCCCAGAAATTGTCAAACAATACCAAAACATTAAGCCTGAGGTGACAATTAGAATAATGGATCAACAAATAGACTGATATTAAGAGGACTTTTCTAAACAATATGTACTGTTCAGGCATTTTTCAAGAAATCCATTCAGCTAGCTAGCCTACTATACATGTTCAAAGGCTTAAAAAAAAAAGCTGTCACACTCAACCAATTCTCATGCAAAACCCTTGTATGACTGACTAATATAAGCAATATGCAACTACTGTGTCTTTGCAGTTTACAGTAGAGCTCCCAGAATGACAGTAAAGGTGATGAGGAGCAAGAGGTGAAAAGGACACAAAAACCTTGTCTACAGAAGTGCAAGACAAAACAGTGGAAGAAAAGGGGGAAAGGAAACGAAGGAGAAGAAAAAGAAACAGGAGACTGAGAAGAAAATTGAATAAAAAAATAGAGAGGGGAATGTCAGAGGAGCAAGAGTAGAAAGGGTACAGATGTTTTGTAAAAAGGGGGCATGATGGTTATGGAAGAATCTTCCCTGTGTTGATTGATCCTCAAACAACTAAGCGCCACAATATATGTCCCTCAGTATCTAAGAAGTTGGACAGTGCTATTTGAAACAGATTGCTATTGATGATAGTAACTTTATATGGAATACATTAGCAGCTTATTCAAGAAGAATGGTATGTTATATTTGTGACTGGTAAGGACTGGAAACATATCAACGCTGAATTAAAGCTGTTTCTCATTGTGTAATGGCAAGGATTATGTTTACATAGTTTCATTGGAGACCTTTGGGTATTCTGCTTCTCATTAAAACATTTGAAATGATCACTATTCAAATGATCGTATTGTGAAACTTTGTGTTCAGATTCTTCCTCTCATATTGCAAAAAAATAATTGTTTTATGAAATGCATTCATTATAGGACTCATTCACTAGATGTAATGAGTTAAGTACAGTTTTGAAAGCAACTGCCATATTTTTTCTAACTGCAGTTTTCCCCAGAGTTTTTCCCATTGCGGATGCAAACAGGTGATTCCCTTGAAGCAGTTGCAATTTGTCTACCTCAATTGCGACTAATTCACCAAAATGGATGATTTTTTTAGGGAATTACTGTATTATTTAATGCTAGAGATAAAAACATGAATGTTCCTGGTTTTCTCTTCACCCTTGCAAACAAATTAACTGACCATCAAAACTAGTTTAAAATGAAATAACTTCCAAATTTATATTTATTTTAAATCCATACCAAAATTACCAGCCGCATTAAAGAAACTCCTGACTGATTTGGAAAAACTTCTGTCTTATTATAAGGGATACTGCATATTATCAGTCAGTGAATATTACTTCATAGACAATGCATTGTACACAATATATGTCCCTCAGTATCTAAGAAGTTGGACAGAGCTATTTGAAACCGTTTGCTATTGATGCTAGTAACTTTATATGAATACATTAGCAGCTTATTCAAGAAGAAATAATGGTATGTTGTATTTGTGACTCACTGGAAAGGACTCAAAACATTTCAACGCTGAATTAAAGCTGTTTCTCATTGTATAGCTGCGTCTCTGAACCAGAATGCTGTTGAAATTTTGCTACCGTTAAATCATCAACGAAAGCATTTCATAGCGAACTTTTGCTAGCATTCATTTCTGCCTAGCCAAAAGCTACTTCATTAGTACTCTTAAGCTTAGGTCAATTTAAATAGGGCAGGAATATATAGGTCATATATATGTCTTTATTAGTGATGGTGCAAATGCTTGAAGTGGCCATTTATTATTAAAAATAAAGGGCCCTGTGCGGCCCGAAACGTTGCCTTTTTTCTACTGAAATGAGCCAATAAAACATTTGAAACGCAACAGAAGCTTACTGTCAGTGTGCTATGGTCGTATGGATTGAACAAGGAATCATAATAAAGAAAAAAAGAGATCCACTAATGCCCTTGACATGAGCCCACCCTAAAACAAATGTGGCATGCCCCTCGAATGGTTGGAAAAAAAATGTTAACACAAAAATATGAAGCTATAGTAGCGATGGTCTTGTTTGCTAGCAAATTTTCCTCTACACTGGTTAGTAAATTGGCAATGTCCCTGCGGATGGGATTTCTGGCGAATTTTTGCTAGCAACGGGCACTTTGCATTTTAGTGAATTAGCGTAGCGTAGAATTTACGCCAAGCGAAATGGCGCGAAGTGTGGTGGAGCCTTCGTTGGCAAAAATTTGCCCTTTAATGCCCCATTGGGATTACTCCAGTAATGCATGTAACCTTTTATGGGTTTGCAGGCTATAAAATGTGTTTGAAGAGTGTTATGCATCCGTTAAAAAGACATTTGCATTATTAAGAGCTAATGCAGTTTCCTTTGAAAATTTTAGAAGTCTAACGGAAGTCTAGCTTGAAAATTTGCTATTATTGTACACATATACTTTCTAGCACAAATGTATGTGTGCTTTTTTTTTTTATAATGTTCTACACCTTCTGACCAGCCTTCAGATAATGTGCACACTCTGAATGCAAGGATAATTATTTAAAATCATCAGGATAAAAGGAGCTGGGAAACTATATATACAAGTTTAAAAATGTTCCTTTGGGAAACTCTAAAGCTGGCCATAGATGTTGAGATTTTTAAAAGATCAGATCCACGATCTTCTCGGAACGATCATACGATCGTACGAATTTACCATCAACTAAAAAGACCAATTTGCCAGGAAAACAAAGGGGAGCTGCCTGCTTGGCCCTGCAAACACAGATAGATTGCACTGGGACCGACAAAGATTTTTTGACCTGGCCGATCAATTTCCTGACAGATATCGGCTGAAAAATCGTAAGATCGTTCGAATCCCACTAACCGCACGATAATTTCGAAGGATTGGTCGGACTTCCCTAAAATCGGTCGATCGGCAAGAAGAATCGTCGCGTCTATGGGGAGCTTAAGCAATGTACAGTATAAGGATGTACTGTGAACAAATATGGCATTTTTTATGTATTCCTGACAATTAGGTCTATGTTGGAATTTTCCAGGCTTAAACTGCCTTTTGAAAATGTATTTTAGGAGCCTCGTGTTGATGTTAAGCCTACTATGTTTTTTCTACACAGTATACAAAAAGACTTAAAGTATTAAATTCTATAGTTAGTATAGATATGGGTATATATAATTTATGTGAAAATTGTGAGGGTGTGTGTATGGATGCTGTGTTTTCATTTGGAGGGGTTGAACTCGATGGACTTTGTTTTTTTTAAACCCCATTTAACTATGTAACTATGTAACTATTTCCTGAGATATGCTGCCTCTCACCTTAAGTTACTGCCAATGTATGCCCTGAGCATATGCATCCCATACTAATATTTTTTCTCTGTAAGTCAGAATTTTAACTTTACTGTAACCTTCTAGATTATTTTGTTCCACTATTTTTAGGAGCTTTTTTTCATACCAATCAATACAGTATCAATATGGTATTATTTTGACATATAACAAATTTAGATCATCATCATTCATCATAATCATTATTATTTATACTAGCAAAGGTGGTACCTGTTGTGCAATCAAGGAACATTTATTTACATATTAAAATCAATGTAAAAAAATAAGTAAATGCATAATTGCCTAAATGGTAATAAAAAAACAACATGCATTTCACAACAGGCACAGTGAGTGCCCCCCAGTATTTCACAACAGCCACAATGTATGCCCCCCCAGCATTTTATGAAAGGCCCCCCCAGCATTTTATGTGTGACCCCCAGAATTTAATGAAAGTGTGTGCCCCCCCAGCATTTCATGAAAGAATAGTATGTGAACCCTAGCATTTCATTGCAGCCACAGTGTGTGACCCCAACACTTCATGAAAGGTACAATGTATGTATGTATGTGAACCCAGCATTTCATGAAACGAACAGTGTGTGTGTGTCCTAGTATTGCATAACATTGTATAACAGGCACAGTGTGCCCCCTCCCCTAATTTCATTACAGTCACAGTGAGTAGCCCCAAGCATTTTATGAAAGGCACAGTGTGTAGCTCCCCCAGCATTTCATGGCAGCCACAGTGTATGCCCCCCCCCCAGTATTTCATGAAAGGAAAAGTGTGTCACTCCCGGCATTTCATGAAGGGCACATTTTGTGGACCCCCAGCATTTCAATACAGACACAATGGGGCCAATATGCTTATCTGCAAATTTTAAATAACGTCAGACGTTATTTTGTGACAAATACGCAAATTCATCTAAATGCGAAATTATGTCTCAGCAAACTAATGTTGGCGTACTTTCATTAGTAATTTTACTAAATAGGCAATGTTGCTGCAAATTGTCTTTTTAGTGGAAATTCCTCAAAAAAAACACAATTTGCTCTTTAGTAAATGTGTCCAATGAGTGCCACCCCAGCATTTTATGAGAGACAGTGAGTGCCCCCCAGCATTTCATGAAAGGCCTCATTCATCTGCATGTGTTTGTCAGTGCAAACTGCCCAGCTTAACTGGATGTTTCTATCTAATTATGGTGAAACTTGCTGATTCATTGTGGCAACCAGTTTTATGCAACTGAACACTTCAAGGCATATTTCCTTATTTGAGCTTAGTCTACATAACTAGACTGATGTAAAGTTTACTTTACAGGGTAGTTCTGATATCTTTCATATTTTAGACTAATATGGTAGCTTTAGGCACAAAGGTTGCATAACTCTACACATGTAGGCAATACATACCTAGGAAACACAATCTATAGGTTACCGACAATGCAGTAAGCAAAATGTAAGCCTGAGCAAAAAATTGAGAAAGGTCTATTACTTGGCCCTTGTGCAAGAATAGCTTGTGTGTCAAAATCACGAGCTTTTACTCAATTTTGGATCCTAAGTGCAGCACATCTACCAAACCCACCAAAATCCTTAATTATGTATGTAAGATTACAATTTAATACTGCCCTCAGAGTGCAAAAAATGTTGAGATGCTAAAGTCACCATAGTTCAGGGAATCAGGCAAATACAGTATAGTCTGGTTAGCACACATATATGTTAAATAGCTAGATTGATGTAAAGCTTAAGCAAATGTTTGAAAGTTTGTCAGCATTTTGAAGTATTTACAGAAATATCAGATTAAATATAATATTAATATTTCATGGTGTAACCAATTGCTCACTGTGTAAGAGTTAAACTAAATAATTATTATGTTATTTCACAGTGTGGGTATTTTTTAATTAACTTTTCTAAAACATACAATTAATGTATTTTTCATCTTTTTATCGCAGTTTGTTATCTAAATTGTTAGCCACTGAAATGTACAATATAGCTGGCAGTAAATTATAACATTGTTGTTGTGTTTAAGGTGGCGATACATACAGTGAATGTAACACTCCCCGGGAGTGGGCACCACTTATTTAGTTAAGCTTTAACATTCCATTTGGCACTCTAATGGCTAAAATAATTAGTTGAAAGCTACATAACCAGTAGTGAAGTGCGGGTTGACCCGAAAACCATAATGACCTGCAGGATGACCATCAGTTGGGCAGGTTTAGGTTGAAATTTGGCCAACTATTAGGGATGTGTGAGGCTCAGACTGGGGAAGTAGATTCCTCCTCTGCTCTTGAGGATTGCATGGGGCACTAAAGGGTGAAGTGGCTGACGCTAGAAATCCCATCCGCAGGGACATTGCCAATTTACTAACAGGTGTTGGCGACAATTCGCTAGCAAATGGGACCATCGCTAGTGTTCGTTCGTTCGTGTCATCAGATGAAAATTGTGCTCTGGCGTTACTCCACGAATTCACTAAAGTGCGAATTTTACTGAACGTTACCTCTTTCGCCAAAGTTGACTTTGCCACCTCAGACCAGGCAAACGAAGCTACATCTTCCTCAGTCAGTTACATCCTAACCTGTCTGACGGAAATGAAGTTGTAATGATAATAATCATTCTTCTACACCTAGATGCTGATTTATCAAAATTCAAGTTTGAGAAAAAAGAACAGCAAACTTGAAAAAAAACCTAATTATTCAAGGGTCAAGAGTCTCCTTCTACCATAGGTAAAAATATATTGTTTTTCTTGTGTTGCAACTCCTTTAAAAAACAAGCAAAATACAACATAGTAACATAGTAAGTTAGGTTGAAAAAAGACACACGTCCATCAAATTTAACCTTAAGTCTGTACATAACCTGCCTAACTGCTAGTTGATCCAGAGAAAGGCAAAAAACCCCATCTGAAGCCTCTCCAATTTGCCTCAGAGGGGGGAAATATTCCTTCCTGACACCAAGATGGCAATCGGACCAGTCCCTGAATCAACTTGTATAATAAGTTATTTTCCATAACCCTGTATTCCCTCACTTTTCTATTTTTGCAGATGATACTAAATTGTGCAGAACTATTGGTTCCATGCAAGATGCTGCCACTTTGTAGAGTGATTTGTCTAAACTGGAAAACTGGGCAGCAAACTGGGAAATGAGGTTCAATGTTGATAAATGCAAGGTTATGCACTTTGGCAAAAATAATATAAATGCAAGTTATGCACTAAATGGCAGTGTGTTGGGAGTTTCCTTAAATGAGAAGGATCTTGGGGTTTTTGTAGATAACAAGTTGTCTAATTCTGGACAGTGTCATTCTGTGGCTACTAAAGCAAATAAAGTTCTGTCTTGCATAAAAAAGGGCATTAACTCAAGGGATGAAAACATAATTATGCCTCTTTATAGGTCCCTGGTGAGGCCACATCTGGAGTATGCAGTGCAGTTTTGGACTCCAGTCCTTAAGAGGGATATAAATGAGCTGGAGAGACTGCAGAGATGTGCAACTAAACTGGTTGGGGGATGGAGGACTTAAATTATGAGGGTAGACTGTCAAGGTTGGGGTTGTTTTCTCTGGAAAAAAGGTGCTTGCGAGGGGACATGATTACACTTTACAAATACATTAGAGGACATTATAGACAAATGGCAGGGGACCTTTTTACCCATAAAGTGGATCACCGTACCAGAGGCCACCCCTTTAGACTAGAAGAAAAGAACTTTTATTTGAAGCAACGTAGGTGGTTCTTCACGGTCAGGACAGTGAGGTTGTGGAATGCACTGCCGGGTGATGTTGTGATGGCTGATTCAGTTAATGCCTTTAAGAATGGCTTGGATGATTTTTTGGACAGACAGAATATCAAAGGCTATTGAGATACTAAGCTCTATAGTTAGTATAGGTATGGGTATATAGAATTTAATTAAAAGTAGTGAGGGGTGTGTGTATGGATTCTGGGTTTTCATTTGGAGGGATTGAACTTGATGGACTTTGTCTTTTTTCAAACCAATTTAACTATGTAACTATGTAATGTATCAGTCAGTACAACTGATTCAGGGAGAGAGTTCCACATGTTCACAGCTCTCACTGAAAAAATCCCCTTCCGAATTTAGACCTCCTTTCTTCTAATCAGAATGGGTGCCCTCTTGTCAACTGGAAGGACCTACTGGTAAATAAAGAATTATAGAGGTTATTGAACAATCCCTTATATATTTATACATAATTATCATATCAACACTTAAGCGCCTCTTCTCCAGCATGAACAACCCCAACTTCACCAGTCTTTCCTCATAGCTAAGATTTTCCATACCTTTTACCAGCTTAGTTGCCCTTCTCTGTACCCTCTCTAATACAATAATGTCCTGTTTGAGTGATGGAGACCAAAACTGTACGACATATTCTAGATGGGGCCTTACCAATGCTCTGTACAGTGGAAGAATGACCCCCTCCTCCTGCAAATCTATGCCCCTTTTAATACAGCTCAATACCTTATTTGCCCTTGATGCCAATGACTGGCATTGCATGCTACAGCCAAGTTTATTATCTACAAGGACCTTTCCCATTATGGATTTGCCTAGAACAGTTCCATTAAGGGTATAAGCAGCTTGCATATTTTTGCATCCCAGGTGCAAGACTTTATTTACATTTATCAACATTGAATCTCATCTGCCACTTAGCCACCTAGATTGCTAATTTGTCAAGATCCTGTCAACATCCTGAATGGAATTAATTGGGCTGGATAGTTTTGTGTCATCTGCAAACACTAATTCATTACTAATAATACCCTCCTCTTAGTCATTTATGAACAAGTTAAATAAAAGTGGGCACAATACAGAGCCCTGAGAGACCCACTACGAACCTTACTCCAAGTAGATAATGTACCCTCTGTACCTGATCCTGTAGCCAGTTTCCTATTCATGTGCAAATGACCTCATTAAGCCCCACAGCCCTTTCCCACTTTCCAGCATCTTACTTATCTTATCATAAAAAGCATTACATTTGCCTGACATGACCTATCCTTCATAAAGCCATGCTGATTGCTGTTCATAATGTCATTCACTAGGGCAACATTTTGAATGTGATCCCTTAACAAGCCTTCAAATAATTTGCCCAAAATGGATGTCAAATTTACAGGCTTATAATTGCCAGGCTGAGATAGTGATCCCTTTTTAAATATAGGATTGATATCAGCTTTGACATCAGCTTTCCTTCAATCCATATGTGCCATACCAGATGAAAGAGACTCTGAGAAAATCAGAACTCCTCTATTTTATGCACTGAAGAAAATAACTGATTTTTGCATTTGCCTATTTTGTATCTGTTACCACCATATTGGTACCATTATTTAAAGGGACAGCCCTCTTAACATGCATCTTTTTACTATTAATATACTTGAAAAACTTTTTGAGGTTTGTCTTAGCCTCTGCATTAATGCATTCCTCATTTCATGCCATTTTACAACATTTATTTATATACATATAGTGTTTATATATGTTAAATGCAGCTTCTGTCCCCATACAATTGTAGTTTTCAAATGCCTTTCTCTTTATTCCTATTAACTTCTTTAAATTGAGAACAGTAATGATTTAATATCATTTTAAATGCCAACCATTGCTGTTCTGTGTTTATAGCAGAAAAAATAATGCCCCACTCTTCCCCAACTTCAGCTCTCAACATGAAACAGAAATGCCAAAGATTCTATGAGGGTGACTCACAAAGGGTCCACACGGATCATAGCATTTGAATGTATATTACACAGAGCTAAAAGGCTTAACATTTTAACACAGGATCATTGCAATTTACTAAAATATGTTTAGTTACTAGAAGTTTTGAGGCCTTGCCTGAGCAAGTTGAATGTTGCATGTATACAGTGCATAAAACTATGAAATGATCTCTGCCTCATTCTGTCAGTCTAGCCATTTTTTGCTTACTGGCTAGTACAAAAGTGCCACCAACAGCAAATAGAGTGAATGTATTAGACTTTTAGTTCTTGACAGCACTGGATCCTTCCCTCGTGTGGTACTGAACTAGTCTGTTTTTTATTTTCCCTTCATTTTTACTGGTTATAAGTAATTGATGCCATGACTGTACCTTACTCTTCAATGTAATTGAGAAAAACACTCTATTGATGCACTGTATATGATGCACTGTATATAAAATATCAAGCTATAGTTTTGTTTTGCCTGTTAGCTTTTCATTTATGGATAGTAAAGAGCATATTTATAGCTGTACAAAATATATTAAGGGGTTTTATCCAAATAGATGTAACAAATATGATTCAAGTAGTCATATTAATTCACAAAAACAGAATAGTCACATATATGTATATTGCCATTTATAATTGCACAAATGTATACAATTTAATTACCGAAGAACCTTAGGCCCTGCCACACAGAGTATTGGCTTTGCTGCACTTTTTTTTCTGCATTGTAACTGCTCAAACAATATTTTAATTTATTCAAATTTTGTTGTATACTAAGGGGACACAACAAATGTGGGCAAATCTCAATTTTGAGTTTCCCACCTGTAACCTCCAGTGCAGACCTGAATTTGTGGGCCGGCCACAAAGGCTCGGGCCTAGGGTGGCAGACAGTTGCTTGAATCTCCAGCCTGCCCAGTCCTCAGTTGGAGGCAAGCAGAGCAGGTCTGGTGCGGGGGAGCGGGTCAGGTGCAAGCTGAGTGGCTGCGGGGGAGCGGGTTGTGTGCGAGGGGGAGTTGGAGGGCAGAGCATATGTTCAGGTTTGCCATGTTTGCAGTGATTCACAATGAGCATGCATATTCATCCAGGCAATACAGATGTGCAAAGATGGTATAGGTGTCATTCATATATTTGCATACATTGGATTTGTTGACATAGTAGTCACAGAAATTGCTCACATATAGATCTTATCCAGAAAGCAGATATCTGCAAATGTCTGCTCTGGTAACATTCAATAAATACCTAATTACTATGGATATGTGTACAATGATAAAATACTTTATAAAAAAAACTTTATTGATAAAGGTGCACCTCCCACGAATGGATCCTTATCTGCTCAACAAGGTGCTTTCTATGAGTATGTCACACGGTTCAAGGGTAAGAAAACTATAACATTTAGGAAACCACATCAATTTGCATGAGTTTTGCATTATCACCATTCCGTGTGGAGTGAGATAAAAATATATTTCTCAGATTTATATTTCTGTTATCTGTACAGAATCACCAACATTTCTAATATGATAAGGACTATTTGACTGCACACAGAAGCGGTTTATATGTAAAATCACTGCCAGAAAATAAAGGAAATTCCAAGAAATCCTCAGAACAGGAGAGTTTACTTCCAAAGCCAGATGTCTATTAAACTTTAGGTTAAATTTGCAGATCAAGCACATTTTTTAGGCACAACTAAAAACAACCTTAAATATTACCAACATATAACATATATTATCTAAGAGTGATTGATAGCCTTTATATTGCCTGTGAAATAAAAAGGTACATGAATGGCACTGAGTCACAGTCAGTCAGCTTTGTATCAGTAATCTGGATCCACATGGCTGTGCTTTTTACCGGGTTCGCCATAGAAAGTGCTAAGAAGCTTCTCAGTGGAGACTTAAAGGGGTTGTTCACCTTTAAATAAATTATAGTATGATGTAGAGAGTGATATTCTGAGACAATTTGCAATTGGTTTTCATTTTTTAATATTTGTGGTTTCTGTAATATGTAGTTTTTTTATTCAGCAGCTCTTCAGTTTGCAATTTCTATGCAGGCCCTCTACTATTCATATTTCAGTCTCTTATTCAAATCAATCCATGGTTGCTAAAGTAATTTGGATCCAAATTACTCTACCAACCATGCATTGATTTAAATATAAGAATGGAATATGAATAGTAGAGGGCCTGGACAGAAAACTGAATAATAGAAACTATCAAGAACAATACATTTGTAGACTTACAAAAGCTGAAAACTGTAAAGATTCTGATGACGAAGGCAAATAACTCAAAAAACAGAAAAAATGAAGCCCAATTGAAAAGTTGCTTAGAATTAGGCATTCTGTAACATACTGAAATTTAAATCAAAGGCAAACCACCTCTTTAAGAAATCCTTGAGCCCTGTGCAACTGGACCTTGATCATAGACATGTTGTAGAAGTTAACAACGATAACCAGACATATTCTACCAGAAATGTTGTATAAGGTTTGACCTGACTTCTTCTATTTACTTATGTTGCATAGACATATGGGATGGTCAGTCTGAGATATTAGATGGATATGGGGACTGTAAAAGACAGAGGACCAATAATGAAGGTATATGAGCTTTTGGTGGAGGACACTGTAAGGTGAATAAATATAAAGATAACCTGAGAGATAAAACAGTATGGTTGTTTCAAGACTATTAAACATACTGTATATACATATAAATAAAGCTGTGGAATAGCTTAAGCCCAAATGTTTTCATACATTTTCCTATTCAAAATATATCAAACTGTCACTTGAGAATTTCAGAAGATAAAAAAAACCTTTATCCCTTCCAGCATTTTTTGGCCTGATTTTATAAAGTATTGTGCAATATGGTGAAGAAACACTTTGACACTGAGATACTACAGCTGAAAAAGATCAGTGTTTACCAACCGTGGTCTGTGGCTACGTGTTTACCCACAACAGAATAAATATAAGACTCTGAAGTACACAACATAAATTGGTGGGGGGATGAAAGAGACTCACTTTAGCTGAGGAAGTCAATCACTATCCCCTCAATCGCAACTTCTCAGAAACTGAACATTAGCTACATAATCTAAAACATAAGAAGTTCATAAAATGTCTGCTGCGTACTGGAATGTATTTTGGGATTTCTGTTTAGTGCACATAGTAGTAGTGTTTTTAGGTCTCATACATACTGTATAGTACATCTTCAGATGCAAAAATCATTGCATACCATATACAATAGCCAACATACTTTAATATGTTTGCAGAGAAATATTTAATCAATTACAAATGCATGAAACATCAACAAATGATCCATGTAAGATTTGCAAGAAGTGGAGGGGCTGAATAGACATTCAAGATTAGCAAATTCTCTTTTGCATTCTTGTAAAATTACAAGCAACACTTTCATTACAGTTTATGTGTTATTCCAGAGATCAGAGAATGAGGAATAAGAAGGATATCTGCCTGTGCAAACTGCCCCATACAAAGGGAGTAGGAGGGCATAGATGGCTAGGAGATAGAGTTAAATAGAGATAGATACTGCTCAAAGAGCAGTATATGCAGCCAAAAATGGTAATAGAGTTAAGAACAAGCTAAAAAGCAAAGCAAAACTGTTATCAAGAAGTTTAGACCCCACAGTGAAGCAAAGAACTAATGTACACAAACTCATAGCAGTGATGTGAACAGAGTCACATTCCCATAAGGCTATACTGGTTCAATGCTGTTCATTATTGAACCATATGTGGCTTTACAAGCATATCAGCAATCGTCAGCCATGACAGAGATGCTTGTTATATACGTATAACTACAATAAGCTTTGCTTTTTTTCCTGATGACTTACTTCATGTATTGTTTTCCACTTTTTGTCGTTTCATATTTACTACAAATCTCTTTGTATCACTTTACAGCAGCAACAATTATATTTCAGGGTAGTGAATGCAGTAAAAAAAGAATACATTTAATTTGCTTCCTTGCATGTGCTAAGACAGTTAGGGGCCGATTCATCAAGCTCGAGTGAAGGATTCGAAGTAAAAAAACTTCGAATTTCGAAGTGTTTTTTGGGCTACTTCGACCATCGAATGGGCTACTTCGACCTTCGACTACGACTACGAATCGAACGATTCGAAGTAAAAATCGTTCGACTATTCGACCATTCGATAGTCGAAGTACTGCCTCTTTAAAAAAAACTTCGACCCCCTACTTCGGCAGCTAAAAGCTACCAAAGTCAATGTTAGCCTATGGGGAAGGTCCCCATAGGCTTGCCTAAGTTTTTTTGATCGAAGGATATTCCTTCGATCGTTGGATTAAAATCCTTCGAATCGTTCGATTCGAAGGATTTAATCGTTCGATCGAAGGAATAATCCTTCGATCGTTCGATCGCAGCATTTGCGCTAAATCCTTCGACTTCGATATTCGAAGTCGAAGGATTTTAGTTCCTAGTCGAATATCGAGGGTTAATTAACCCTCGATATTCGACTCTTGATGAATCGGCCCCTTATAGTTACTGTATGTCACTATCTGTGTTTCATTGTGCCTGTGCATCAAGTTCTTATTTTGCTGGTTGAGAAATAAGCCATTCTCGTGAATTATTTTTCATTTACTGTCAGTAGGGATTTATTTTGCATAGCCCCTATTGCAAAACTTGGTTTAGACTTTTCTCAGTCTGTCAGAAAAATATCACACCCTCAGGCTCAGCAGGATCTGTAAAGTTTCATGTTGCTACACTGGCTATACCAAGCACAGCTTTTAACTTGCTGACTATATTAGTAATGATTAATGTAACACTGTATCATATATTGTGTATGTTATCTAAATGGTGCATGAACTAAGTGGCTTGACCTCTCGTTTGCCATTTCTGTTTAATCTCTAACTTCTGCAATTTATTTTTACTGTTATTTCCTTGTAAAAACAGGAAGCTATTCTACAGAAATGAAATATACTGTTTTAATAAATGAGTTAAATAAATGGATAATGTAAATACAAGTAAAACGGTACACCAAATGGCTTTCACTATCTAAGACAAAGGGGTATATTTAATAAAGAGTGAAGATAGAGATCGCCACAGTCCTCTAGAGTGAAATTCCGCCACTCTCCATTCATTTCTATGGGATTTTGAAAGGTGTATTTATCAAAGGATGAACTTTCACTTTCACCCATTGATAAATACTCTTTTAAAAATCCCATAGAAATGAATGGAGAGTGGTGGAATTTCACTCTAGAGGACTGTGGCGATCTCTAACTTCACTTTTTGATAAATATGCCCCAAAGAGTGACGTTAGAGATCACCACAGTCTGCTAGAGTGAAATTCCGTCTCTCTACATTCATTTCTATGGATTCTGAAAGGCGTATTTATCAAAGGATGAACTTTCACTTTCTCCCATTAATAAATACTCTCTTAAAAATCCCATCGAAATTAATGGAGAATGGCGGCATTTCACTAGAGGACTGTGCTGATCTCTAACTTCACTCTTTGATAAATATAGCCAAAAGGTTGAACTCTGGGCTTTTAAGAGAGTATTTTTCTAAAACTACAGTAGCCATAAGGCCAATTTATGTAATTAGGTGCATTTTTTAAAAATAATATTTCTTTTCTATCTAATGAAACTATAACTTTTAGTTGAATTTAACTAAACAGTCATGAATCCAAATTGGTGGCAAAACAATCCTGGTACATAGGCTCAAGTAATGTTATGATTATATAAATTACAGAATTATCCCAGGTTCCAAGCATTCCAGATAGATCCCATACCTGTATATGTAGGACAGCTATGCCTAAAAATTGGTTGGGCAGGAGGGAGATTTTTTTTTTTACTGATGGTTTAGTCCCCTCCAGATAAGCCAATTGCCAACCGTCTCCCTGCTCCCAGAATGTAAACGCTGAGAGTGTTATCTGCTGGTAATCCTCCAAAAAGAATTTGCACTGTATATCCATTTAACCAGCATAATGACAAACTAGAAGAGAGAACTACTAATGCACACATAAGATATGGCCTTATTCTCTTGGATAACTGCATACATTTTATAAATATAAAAGCAGCCCATGATATTTGGCAATGTCTGTGTGTTTATTCACTGCCTGATTTCCTTTCTCAGACAATCAGGAAGGTGGGAAATACATGCACAGGACAATGTAGTGAAATCAAAGTCCCTTCTGAGAAGTCACACCTTGGCATGCATCTGTTTTTCTGAACTGGGAACTCCACTGCCACCTTCTTAAAGTTCACTTGCCCCAAATGTAATGTCGGTAGAATGTGGCAACAGATTAGGAAGGTCTCTGGAACCATTTAAGAGTGTCTCCAAATAATAATTATTATTTTAGTTTATTTATAAAGGGCCAACATATTCTAAAACAATTCCAAACGGTGGAACAAGCATGAGGTGACTAAGGGGCAGATTCATTAAGGGTCGAATTTCGAAGTTAAAAATACTTCGAAATTCGACCCTCGAATTGAAATCCTTCGACTTCGACTTCGAATATCGAAGTCGAAGGATTTAGCGCTAAACGTTCGTTCGATCGATCGAAGGATTTTTCGTTCGATCGAACGATTAAATCCTTCGAATCGAACGATTCGAAGGATTTTAATCCAACGATCGAAGGAAAATCCTTCGATCAAAAAAAGGTTAGCAAACCTATGGGGACCTTCCCCATAGGCTAACATTGACTTCGGTAGGTTTTATCTGCCGAAGTAGGGGGTCGAAGTTTTTTTTAAAGGGAAAGTACTTCGACTATCGAATGGTCGAATAGTCGAACGATTTTTCGTTCAATTCGTTCGATTTCGTTCGTATTCGAACGAATTTAACCAATTCGATGTTCGAAGTACCCAAAAAATACTTCGAAATTCGAATTTTTTTCATTCGAATCCTTCACTCGAGCTTAGTGAATCGGCCCCTAAGAGTTTATATTCTTACCCAAATAAGGGCTTGGGTCATCTCATGCAATATACTGTATGTACTATATTAAATAGAGTCACATTAACCAAACCATGAAACAACAGGCAATAATAATTCTCCTGTAACTTTCCCCTCACATCCTTTGCACAAAATGAGCCTAATGGTCCCTAGGAATCAAGACAATATTTTCCCCAAATCTAGGGCTAGTAAGAATTTCAACACTCATCCTAGTGGAATCAGGAGGGGAATTCAAAAGTAACAAATTTTTAAAAAAAATACTTATAGTGCATATTGATAATTAAAGATAAATGAATAGCTTTCCAATAATAATACACTATAATGGGAATCCTTCTGGCTAAACAGGATTGCAGGTATTACAGTAAAGATGACCACATAATACTACATTTAGGCCATTAGGTTTTTTTTTAATCAAATGCTCTTCACAATATCCATTACAGCATTATAGAATGGAGGATTACTAAGTGCCCATTCTAGCAGAAGTTTCAAAGTAACCATGTAGAAAAGTCTAATCGATAGTAAATAAATATTCTCCATATTAATGTGCATTTGTAGCCCATCATCCAGTGTTCATAGCATTAGTTCCTTGATTGTGGTCATTAGGTGATGTCATGTCATTGGGTTTTGCTGGCATGATTATTTTTTATTCTCCAGAGCATGTCTAATTGATCTCAGTCTTACTCCCCGTAGTTCAGCCTTACCAACACTACAAATATTGGCACTAATTCAAGTGGAAAGCCCATGGTCAAGGCTGCAAAATTAAAGTCTTAACAGCAAAGTAGCAAATCAGCCAACTATAACACTTCAGGAGACAAAAATGGAATAAATGGATTATAACTAGGTGCCTGATTATAAAAGTTTTATTCAAATAAAACAAACAAAACACCAGAAAATTTGGTATGTTTTGATTTTTTTTTACTTTGGATTATTCTTTGAATAAATATATCTAGTATATTTTGACTACCGAATTCTATAATCAATCCATTAAGTCAAAGACCACTTCTGACCCATATGATTGTTTCTGTGTTGGTGCTGCTGATAAGACTGTAATGATAGTAAGATAGTTAATTACCCCCAATATTTTTGTCTTATTCTAATGAGTTGCTTTGCAGTGATATCCCCCACCCCAACTCTTCTACCCTCAAAAGAACCACCACTAAATATTACAGTTGCTGCCCATTTCATAGCCCTTATGTTGCCCTATTTGTATAGTAAGGGGCACATTTACTTAAAGTGAAGGACATCGAATTGGCTACTTCGACCTTCGACGTTGACTAAAAATCGTTCAACTATTCGACCATTCGATAGTCGAAGTACTGTCTCTTTAAAAAAAACTTCGACCACCTAAAACCTACCGAGCACCAATGTTAGCCTATGGGGAAGGTCCCCATAGGCTTTCTAGGCAATTTGGGATCGAAGGAAAATCGTTCGATCGATGGATTCAATCGAACGAATTGCGCTAAATCCTTCGACTTCGATATTCGAAGTCGAAGGATTTAACTTCGAGGGTCAAATATCGAGGGTAAATTATCGACCATTAATAAATGTGCCCTAAGTATTCTATTTGTTTCACTATTATACCTGTAACTACATTCTATCATTTTAACAACATGTCAATTAGCAATTGTGTAGGCAATTAACAAGGTGTATACCCCTATTATCAATTGTCTTAACAATTGTGGTAACAGATACAAATAAAGCATTTAGTACATCACTACATGCTCTGCAAAAATGGAATAGACAATGTGCAACTGTCTGTGGAATCTTTTAAATCAATATTTTTTTATAAAATGCTGCAAATATTAAAGGAAGGTAAAAATGACAAGACCAAAAAAAACCCCTCAGGAAAATCTGAAAATGCTTTAGTAAATTCCAAACTATGCTTTTCTTAAATAAAAGAAGTTGCTATGTGAAATGGGTTGCTATGGGTTACTGTACTAGTGCCTTTTATTACATATGGGGGTTGTGTCCATGAACTACAGATGAAGCCACTTGGATTTGTGTGTTAAATGTGTCATGACTCGGGATTAACACAATGGTGAACGCTTTATTTAGATGGGATGCTGTGACACAATTTTCTGTGCTACACTTCACACTTCATCAAGTTTAAATAGCCAATTACATAGTTACATAGTTACATAGTTACATACCGTATATACTCGTGTATAAGCCGACCCGCGTATAAGCCGAGGTACCTAATTTTACCTATGAAAACCAGAAAAACTTATTGACTCGCGTATAAGCCTAGACACAACTAAGTCCATCAGAAACTGTCACAGGAAACTAAATGGACAGGTTCTATGGACAGGCAGTTAGGAAAATAGTAGAGAGGGAGAGAGAAAAAAACATGAACGTGAAAGGTTGTAGATGTCCTTCTATCGGAATTACTAGCATATGAACAAGGTAAATGAGCAGATAGCTGTTAGGAAGCTGTGTGAGCCACGCTGTATGGTACATGTTGCAGTCACGGAGTAGCCTGTTAGCATAATGCTTTGACAACTCCATCAGTGCAGTCTCAAGATAGCTGTCAATCAGGATGCATCATTTAATTCAACAACACTCAGAATGTTTAAATGGCAAATATAACGTGGTGAGAACAAACAGTGCAACGGTGGGAGCAGCAGCATGATCAGTGACGTCAGCGTATGCTACTGAATCAGAGTGTGCGCTACTGAGTCCCATGCCCCTGCACCTCGGTTGGGGCCCGCAACCCATCCATGGGGCCCCCTGATCCTGAGGAGCCAACGGAGAACACCCCCCTCCCTGCCAGAAACAATGATGCTTACCCGCGGCGAAGGAGGAGCAGCAGTGCACAACTTTGCGCAAGGAGTGTGGCGCCATATTGATACCGGCTGAAGTGTAGGTGGCGCGCACGCTGACGTTACAGATCATGTGGGTTTTGATGTACCGTAGATTCCCCACTGATCGCGCTGCGGCTCCCACCTTTGCGCTGTTTGTTTTGGGGGTGCGAGATCAAATGTGCTGCTGCGAGGAGAAAGCTTGTTTGGAGCTTTGGCGGAATGTGCACGCCACTGACTCGAGTATAAGCCGAGGTAGAATTTTTCAGCACATTTTTTGTGCTGAAAAACTCGGCTTATACGCGAGTATATACGGTAGTTAAATTGGGTTGAAAAAAGACAAAGTCCATCAAGTTCAACCCCTCCAAATGAAAACCCAGCATCCATACACACACCCCTCCCTACTTTTAATTAAAATTCTATATACCCATACCTATATTAACTATAGAGTTTAGTATCACAATAGCCTTTAATATTATGTCTGTCCAAAAAATCATCCAAGCCATTCTTAAAGGCATTAACTGAATCAGCCATCACAACATCACCCGGCAGTGCATTCCACAACCTCACTGTCCTGACTGTGAAGAACCCTCTACGTTGCTTCAAATGAAAGTTCTTTTCTTCTAGTCTAAAGGGGTGTCCTCTGGTACGGTGATACACTTTATGGGTAAAAAGGTCCCCTGCTATTTGTCTATAATGTCCTCTAATGTACTTGTAAAGTGTAATCATGTCCCCTCGCAAGCACCTTTTTTCCAGAGAAAACAACCCCAACCTTGACAGTCTACCCTCATAATTTAAGTCTTCCGTCCCTCTAACCAATTTAGTTGCACGTCTCTGCACTCTCTCCAGCTCATTTATATCCCTCTTAAGGACTGGAGTCCAAAACTGAACTGCATACTCCAGATGAGGCCTTACCAGGGACCTATAAAGAGGCATACTTATGTTTTCATCCCTTGAGTTAATGCCCTTTTTTATGCAAGACAGAACTTTATTTGCTTTAGTAGCCACAGAATGACACTGCCCAGAATTAGACAACGTGTTATCTACAAAGACCCCTAGATCCTTTTCATTTAAAAAAACTCCCAACACATCGCCATTTAGTGTATAACTTGCATTTACCGTATATACTCGCGTATAAGCCGAGTTTTTCAGCACCCAAAATGTGCTGAAAAACTCTACCTCGGCTTATACGCGGGTCAGTCACCCAAACCGCATCAATTGCGCTGAAGAAATCCTCCTGTGCCCCACACAGCTGCCTCGTTCCTGGCTGTATTGATTAGTTCAGCCGGCAGCCATTTTCCCTGCATTACATGCTTCCGATAGCCCCTCCTACTCCACATCTTCTGTAATTGGGCCGCAGCCAGGGCCGGATTAGCCGGAAAACCGGCTAGTTTTAGGGGCCCTGTAGAGGGTCTGCCTAGCTGAAGGGGTCTGGGTGGCCAGGCTATCATGGAGGAAAAGATCACCTGTCCCCCCGCTGGCCTCGCGAGAATGATCAGCAGCCTCCCGCATCTGACGTCCAGCGCATTGTGTAGGAAGTGCTGCTGAGGCATAATATACTCGGGATGCCGGTCTCTCTCTCTGCCGACGCACTTGTGAGGTTTGTTGCACCGTAACGGTAATATACTGCTGGATGACGGTCTCTCTCTCTCGTCCCGTTATTGAAGCCATTTATCATATGTTAGTGCTGCCTCCTCATTTAGAATCCTGTCACTTTTCCAGAATTTGGCTAGCACTTTTTCACGTTCAGTAACTCTTGCTCATTCCATGGAATCAGCTTTCCTTGCAAGAGCCATACTGCATGTATTCATGCAGGATGCTGTGGGAACCCTGGTTCCGGCTGCTTTCCCTTGTTAGATGAGATAGTGATGCCCACGGCTCTCTTGGAAAATCTGCTGTTGCAGGGGTGATGTGAATGCAGGTTTGTGGTGATTACCGCCTGTGAGCTCTATGTATAGGGAATGTATTGGGAAAGTGCATTGTCAACAAGCAACAGGTGTCTGCTATTGGAAGGCAATGTATTGTAAATACAATAGTATGTAAACTCGAGTGGGGTACAGCTGAGATTCTAGCTATTTGTATAAGAGTTTGTATAAGAGAGCATTCTGTCCCAGTGGCTGCACAGATCCTATCTGATCCCCATTGTAAGCAGCAGTCCTGTCCTGCTTTATGGCAGCTGAGATTCTAGCTATCTGTTATTTAGAGAAATTTTGGGAAACTTACCAGTAGCTGCTGCATTTCTCACCCTAGGCTTATATGCGAGTCAATAAGTTTTCCCAGTTTTTGTAGGTAAAATTAGGTACCTCGGCTTATACACGGGTCGGCTTATACACGAGTATATACGGTATATTATTTTTGCCAAAGTGCATAACCTTGCATTTATCAACATTGAACCTCATTTTCCAGTTTGCTGCCCAGTTTTCCAGTTTAGACAGATCACTTTGCAAAGTGGCAGCATCCTGCATGGAACCTATAGTTCTGCACAATTTAGTATCATCTGCAAAAATAGAAACAGTACTTTCAATGCCCACCTCCAGGTCATTAATAAACAAGTTGAAAAGCAAGGGACCTAGTACAGAGCCCTGCGGTACTCCACTAACAACACTGGTCCAATTAGAAAATGTTCCATTTACCACCACTCTTTGTAGTCTATCTTTTAGCCAGTTCTCTATCCAGGTACAAATACTATGTTCCAGGCCAACATTCCTTAATTTAACCAGTAACCTTTTGTGTGGCACTGTATCAAATGCTTTAGCAAAGTCTAAGTAAATCACATCCACTGCCATCCCAGAATCGAGGTCTCTACTTACATTCTCGTAAAAAGAAATTAAGTTAGTCTGGCAAGATCTATTATGCATAAAACCATGCTGGCACAAACTCATAGTATTATGATTTGCTATGAAGTCCAGTATCTTATCCTTTATTAACCCTTCGAAAAGCTTTCCTAATACTGACGTCAGACTAACTGGCCTATAGTTTTGAGGCTGAGAACGGGATCCTTTTTTGAATAGATAATGATATCTAATCAATTAGGGAAGTGACATTACCCCAATAGAGTGACTGGTGCAACATATATTATAACCAGATATATTCCAATACCCTAAAATCTATATACATCATCACTTATGATTAAAAGGCGATAAAGATACAATGTAATTTTATATTAAAATCTATGATATATATATATATATATATATATATATATATATATATATATGCAAAAGAGCATAGTGCAATAAATAGAATATAAAAAATAGAGTATCAAAAAATGTGTTACATCTATATCCGGACTGTCTAACATAATGTTCAAGGGCCACGTCTTAGACTATGATATCTATATTATATATTAATAATTGGTGGACCAGCACTTCCCTTGACACCACAGTATGAAGGGAAGTGCTGGGCCAGGAATTATTTATTCCAAGTTGTGATTGTATGTTCAAGATTGACCCCCTCAAGTTGCCTAATCAGAATGCAGGCGCTTAAGGATTTTGATATATATATGTATACAAAATAGAATATATACACAAAATATATATTCACAAACAAAAAGGAGTCTGCACTCCAAGGCTTGATTGCAGACTCCCAGGGCATTGGGACATGTTGTGCCCTCCTCTTTAAACAAAATAAGAATTGTTTGTCCATATATTGCAATATATTCAAGCTGGCCAATTACGATAAAGTCATCCTGGATCTGGCCAGTCCTAAACTCACTTTCATCTGATTCATTAAAAATTCTAATGCTTCATTATACACCCAGCCCTAACCCGCAAAACATTTACCCACAAACAACCCTAACTTGCAAAATGTTGCCATTGTAGGATCTGCTCCCAAGCCATACCATGTCTTCTCACTCTGTATGCTACTGTTGTGCATGCTTCTGGTACCAAGACAGGGAATCCTTAGGAGCGGAGCTGGAGTGTACTTCCCCAGGCTGAGCCACAACCAAACAATAGTTGGCCAAATTTCAACCCAAACCCACCCAACCTAGGTCCCAGCAGATTTTGGTTCAACCCACACATCACGAACACAGCCTTGTCCATCAAAACAAACAGTGGCAGGAAAGGTGATTAAATTGCATACCACCTGCATATCAGACACCACCTATGTATATAAGGTACAGTTAGATAAAATAATATCAGTTATCAAAGATTCTTTGGATATAGTGATCCCATAAAAGCAACACATATGATTCTTCTATATTCTAGGGTGTGCGCAATTGTTAAAGATTATATATTTATATGTACTGGCTGTGGCAATGGTGAAAGCTTCAACATTGTATTCTGAGAATAGAGAATTTTCTTACTGTCAGATAAGCACTTGTGATGCTTTGTTAGTTAGCTATTACCAGGAGGGAAATAAAACTGCAGACTTTCTTGAGCTTGTTCCAGAAAGCATTTTACGGAACTTTCACAATTAGTCTTGAGTAAATTGCTGAAACACTGACAACTGTAACAACTGAGTCTGTATGTTGACTCACATGCTTTGCTTAAGCATTTCTTTCGCTTAAAAATATCAGCTTACATATTGCAGTATAACAGGGAATTGTGCTTTAATAACAAAAGAGATCAGACTTTTCTCTGATAGACATTGTTTCAGGGATATTAAAGGAAAACGATACATTCTGAACAAAAACGTAAGCGGCAAATATTATATAGCCTACAGTGAGCTATTAAATCTTATAAAATTGACACTCACGAAACACCAGACAGAACAAAAGGAAGATTCTAAATGTAACTGTTGATAACAGTGGATTTACATTTAATGCAAATTGCTTTCAAATTGATATGAGAGTGATATTCAAGGGGTTGCCTTCCTGTGACAGCATGCCTTACGCTCATCCAACTGTTTTATTATAGGTACTCTGTCTCTATTTCTCCAGAAGCCCCGTTACTTAACTAAAGAGCAGATGAGGCTCTCTACATCCCTTCCTGTCGCCTGCCTGCGTAGAGCTGGTGTATCTATGAAGTGACCATGCTAAAATGCAGAGTAAGCCATGAACAGAAGGAGATGCAGGGTTATAGTGACAGGAAAAACACAACACCAGCTGTCTGGAAGGGATGTAGCAAGGCTCTGAAGTTTATCTGCTTCCTGCATCTTCACAATAAATATAGCAATAGGAGCACCATTGATCTTTGCCTTGTTAAAACAAAACGGAGTAGTTTACCTGGATTATCAGTCAAGCACTATAGCAAATAAAGCAGCATCTTACAGGTTTCCATACACTTCCAGTTACGTTGTACATACTGTCGGAAACTATATTTCAGTAACATTATGCAGAAAGTAAAAAAAAACATGCAAGAGAGCTTTAATAATGCATTAACATCCCCATTAGCTGCCTTGAAGAGAATTAGAAAAAAATGTTCTGGAACATGCTATCAATAATAAATGACTTTAAATCCTGGTGTGCTGATGCCATTTATTAATGATTTCTTTAGGTCACAGGAATTGCAGCACCCACAATTTAGCAAGTACATGTGTGTAAAGCTATATTAAATGATGGAAAGATACCATGGACAGAAATAGATATACATAAGGAAATACAAATACACATACAAAACAGCATGCAATAGAATTGAAAAGCCCTGCTAAGCAGGATGCTTTCCATATTTGGATATTTGCCGATTTAAAAGGAAATGACTACTGCAGCTGAGTGTTTAGCACACAATACTGTTGTTTTGGTCAAAAGAATGCTGGTGCTGTTTTAAAGATGGGCTTTGTTCTCAGTGTTGTGTCTGAGGGGCCTCCAAGCCAGAGGTCACACCATAAATGATTAAGACATTCCCATCACAAAGTTATTCACATGTAGGTGATGCAATAAGCACATACAGTGAGACAGGGCAGAAGACAGGCCTGTTGTGTTTGCCTTTTGGTGCTCTGTTTTTAATTAATTGTTAAGTGCCACATACCAGTTTTTGTTACATTATATAAATGTTGACTTATAGTCAAGAAACACTGCCATTTACTATTGTGTTCCGATGCAGTGGAATGCATTAAATAACCAAAACATACATATATAAATGCCGGTGTGTAAGAGCACTTGCTGCAAATCTAAAAACTAAAACAAATGCAGATTTCTAAAAGCTCATTAAATGGATACTGTCATGGGAGAACATGTTTTTTTCAAAACACATCAGTTAATAGTGCTGCTCCAGCAGACTTCTGCACTGAAATCCATGTTTCAAAAGAGCAAACTGATTTCTTTATATTTAATTTCGAAATTTTACATGGGGCTAGTTTCCCAGCTGCCCCCAGTCATGTGACTTGTGCTCTGATAAACTTCAGTTACACTTTACTGCTGTACTGCAAGTTGGAGTGAAATAACCCCCTCCCTTCCCCCCACAGCCCATCAGAAGAACAATGGGAAGGTAACCAGCTAGCAGCTCCCTGGTAGATCTAAGAACAGCACTGGATTGTAAAAAGTCAAGTCCCACTGCGACACATTCAGTTACATTGAGTAGGAGAAACAACAGCCTGCCAGAAAGCAGTTCCATCCTAAAGTGCTGGCTCTTTCTGAAAGCGCATGACCAGGCAAAATTACCTGAGATGGCTGCCCACACACCAATATTATAAATTTAAAAAAATACACTTGCTGGTTGTAAGAATTACTTTGTAGAGTGAATTATTTGCAGTGTAAACAGTGTAATTTAGAGATAAAAACTACACCATAAAAATCATGACAGAATCCCTTTAAAGTCAACCCCATAAAATTTGCCTAATAAAAGAAAACATAATTCTAAGCAATATACATTCATTACAAATTCCCTATGGTTTTTAAGTTATTTGTATATGTTATGCTTATCAAAGCTGTTTGTGCAAGATACCGAACGCTGGCAAAATTACGCCAGCGAAATTACGCTCAGCAGTTCGAAGTTACGCTAGCGTTGGCTAATTAGCATACGGCGTGCAGTTAAAATACAATGGCCGTATATGTTGCAGCAAATACATTACTCTACACAAGGCCAGGGAACCTTAATAAAATTATATAAAGTTGTTATAATGCCCTACACATGTGCCCACAGTATAGTTTAGGTGCCATATGTTAGCAAATGTAGGGGGGAAGGAGGATACCCGAAAAAAAAATTTACGATCTTTTTCAGTCTATCACCCTTTAAATAGGAAAAAACGCCAGCGTTTTTTGGGACAGAAAAATTTTAAACTTTTATTTGAGGAACTCCTATCTACTCTATTGCACTTCACCTGGTCTGAGGTGGCGAAGGCAAGTCTGGCGATAGAGGTAAGGGTCAGTAAAATAAAAAACTTAGTGAATTTACGTAGTAACGCTCTTTTGCCAGACCGTAAATTCGCCTGGCGTTAGAGTGCGTAGTTGTGCCAGAATCTATCTCCTTGGCGAAATTACGCCAGCGAATTTTCACCAGCGTTAGTCACTTTGCCCTTTAGTGAATCTGCCCCTATGATTTTGCAACATTGTTTAAAAAGTAAAAACCAGGAGTTAAGCAAATGCTACTTAGCAATTGTTTTTACAAATAACATTAAAAACACTGAAAATATATGTATGTATAATATGTATAAATGTATATTGGAAAGTTGCTCAAAATTGTTTTCTTTTATCAGGCAAATTTTGATTTTGGGGTTGACCTGCTTGTGCAATTTCCAACGCAATTCACCATGTTTTTTTAGCCATAAAGCAGTATTTTCCCATAATTTGTATTGTGTAATTACATAATGGTGTTCAAATTATGTTTGTATGATATTTTTTACATGCTTCACCTATTCATGCAGCCCACAGTGGGAAACCTTGGAATTTAAAATTAATTCTTAATCAAGCCTCAAGTATCCTTGTGTTTTTAAGGTAGGTTGCATCTGTGTCACATTACCTTGAGTTGTTGTAGGTTCAATGAGATTCATGATCAAACAGGAGCCTAACCCCACTTCTAGCTGGATCAAACAAATTCAATTATAAGGAATTTCTTTAAAATTGTTAGAATAATGCAAAAAACATGTAAGAAGCTTTTTATCATCTCTGGGCATACGCACCAAATGATTGCAAAATTCAGTAAGCAGTCATAACTTTCTGATTAGTGTTAATTTTTTTCTTCATGTTGCTTTATAGTACAATATGATTCTATGCAAATCTATTCAATCTAAGTCTAAAAAATAATGTGTTATTTCATTTAGCTCAGTGCTGTCACATCAAAGTGAATGATCAAGTGGTACATGAAAATGCATCACAGAAATGTTAGTCAAGTTAGAACTAATTAGCTTGTTCCCAGTACATCATTTTTCTTCAAGTGAAAATTGGCCTTCATGTATTATATCACTGATTTGTGCCCTAAATGTTTTATATTACCAGTGCTTGTTAAGTACTGTAAATGTGAGCCATTTTGTGTGAAAAAAGGGTATATTCATTTACACATTCATCATATTTCCTAATGGATTAACACTTCCATTCTTTTTTCTTAAAAGTACTTAAATGTGGGTATTCTGAGATAAAATATACACATACAATATATATATATATATCAGAAGTAATAGGTCCAGATGGAGGTATGTGAATTTTATCAGCAGTAACATGTAACGCAGATGGGTGTATATTTGGTGACTGGAATGTTGCTGTGATGACATGTAGGTACCAGAATCAGGCAGACATGTTATGATTTATTTGTATACATCTGACTTAGGTGCATACAGTATATGATTATGGGTTCTGTTAGCCAGAAAGCTTCTAATTACTGGAAGGCCATCACCCATAGACTCCATTTTAATCAAATAATTAATTTTTGTTTTCCCCTTTTCTCATCTCTAATAATAAAACAGTAGCTGCTACTTGATCCCACCTAAGATACAATCAATCAAAACAGTCTTACTTTGTTTAATTAATGTTTAACTTATTTTTTAGTAGACTTTAAGGTATGAAGATCCAAATTACAGCAAGAACTCTTATCCAGAAAACCCCAGGTCCCAAGGTTTTTGGATAAAAGATCCCATACCATTTGTTTGGTGAGTGCTTCTCCATGTTCCATATACTTTTTTTTTTTTTTAACAATTCCTTTATTGAGCATCTCAAATGTACATGTAGTATGTTGTACAAACAGTAGAAAATGTCATAGTCATGAGATTGCTGCATATTCAATAAACTGCAATAAAGATAAAGAAAAAGATAACAAAATGGTGTCGTACTTAACATTCTGAGTTTCCAGATAATGAGCAAAAACCTAATGAGGTTACAATCAAAATGGAGGAAGTAGAGGATAGTACCAAGTAGTCAATCCCAACCCAGTGTCTTCCCTGTCATTTCCCGTATTCACCCCATCACATTTTATTAGCAATGAATATAAACATTCAGTATCCCGCCACCTCCCAGCTCCCGAGCACCAGGGGGGGGGTTGGGGGGGGGGTGGAGCGGGCACCCATCAATCCGGATCATGCCTACTAATAACCAACTCTGACATATGTGGTGACTATAAGCGGTTAAGAGAGCGTTCAACAGGATCATCTCCAATCCATACATCCCAGATCTTATTAAACTTATTCGGACAGCCTCTTCTCATGTATATGAGTTTGTATAGTGGTATAGATTTCTCAACCAATTGCACCCAGTTATTTACGGTTGGCCCCAACCTGGATTTCCAGTGCATGGCGATCACTTTCTTAGCGTACATACAAAGCACGGTTGCTAATGTGCGATGGGCGCGGCTCGGAGAGACATCCTCCACTTGATTGAGCAGTAGCACCCTAGGCTCTAGGGGAAGAAATAGGTCTGTTTTGTCATGTATCAGTTGAGTTACTGATTTCCAAAACTTCCGAATTAGCGGACAGTCCCAAGTCATATGGAAGAAATCAGCCGGGGAGTGGTGGCACCTGGGGCAGTCCTGACTTAAAAGAGGATTCATTCTATGAAGCCGTTGTGGGGTGATATAGGAGCGGTGGAGATAGTTCAATTGGGTCATTTTATCTTTGCTACTAATCACCCCTACAAGAGCATTCTCCAAAATATCTTCCCAGTTCTCATCCACAATCTCTGGTATATTATGCTGCCAGGAGACTTTCAATTTACACAGTTTGGCATTCCCTACTCTAGACAGTTGGGCATAAAAGTGTGAGAGAGGTTTAGGTAAATCCACCTTGTGTATGCTGACTTCTAAGCTATTGGGGGTCGTGTCTACAATTCCAGAGTGGAATTGGGTTTCCCAAGCATGTCTGAGCTGCAGGTATCTAAAAAACATGGGGTTAGGGAGAGAAAATGTATCCTTCAGTTCTTGAAAACTTAGAAGCTTGCCCTCAGAGATAAGATCCGCAACATACTTGATGTTGTAACGAGCCCAGGCCTGTGGGTCTGGAAGACCTGAAAGATGTTTTAAGTTTGGGTTACCCCACAATGGGGAAAACACTGAGCAGCAGTGCGGTAAACGTGGATAGAACCGTCCTACAATGTGCCAGGCCTTGATGGTGGCTCCCATAAGAGGCGAGGCCTGAGTGGTGTATTTAATCCCTCTATATGGTAGGTTGCGGAGCTCCTCAAACGACCCCAACACTTGTGCCTCCAACACCGTAGCCGCATTTGTATGGGACGAAAGAGCCCAATTTCTGACCACCGATAATTGTGTAGCCAGGTAGTAAAGGAATAGATTGGGGGCCGCAAGACCACCCTGATTAGTAGGTAACTGCAAAGTATTAAGGGCTAGACGAGGAGCTGCCCCAGCCCAGAACATAGACAGCATATTACTCCTTAGCTTAACAAAAGTGGAGGAAGCTATCAGCAATGGGGATTGTCTAAAAATGTACGTGAGTTTAGGCAATAGCACCATTTTAAAGAGGTTAATCCTGCCTAAGAGGGTGAGTGGCAGAGTGGCCCACTGCTCTTTTTTCCTCTCCATAGTACGTAAGATGGTAAGATATTAAGTTCCTCAAATCTAGTTAAGTCCGCATGGACCCACACGCCCAGATATTTGAAAGATGTCACCCAGTTCAGGCCAGAAGTGTGCTGAGGGACAATGTTCGGGAGAGGGTCGAGTGGGAAGAGCACTGATTTTGACCAATTTATCTTTAGTCCTGAAAATTTCGTGTGCGTATTAAAAATACTAAGAGCAGTAGAAAGGTCTTGCTGCGGATTGGCCAGATAGAAAAGGGTGTCATCCGCATACATGCTTATCACCTCTTTCAAGGCGCCAAGTTTGAGGCCCATTATATCAGACGAGGATCTTACGCTGCAGGCCAAGGGCTCCATAGCTAGGGCAAATAAAAAGGGAGATAAGGGGCATCCCTGCCTTGTACCTCTAGTGATCTTAAAAGTGCTCGATATATTCGTGTTGGTTCGGATCTTTGCCACTGGGAGATAGTACAGTGCCTTAACCCACTTTATAAATGTTGGGTGTATCCCAACCCTAGACATTGTGGCCCAGAGGTACTCCCACTCGACGGAGTCGAATGCCTTCTCGTTGTCTAACGAGGCAATCAACCTAGCCCCTGAATTGTCATGAGTTGTGGCAATATTAGTAAACAACCTCCTTATATTTATGTCCGTGGAGCGCCCTGGCATGAAGCCAGTCTGGTCCGGGGATATTACGGTAGATAAATGGGGTGCCAACCGAGTAGCCAGTATCTTTGCTAGAATTTTGGCGTCTACATTAAGAAGGGAAATCGGCCTATACGAGGAGCAATCAAGAGGGTCTTTCCCAGGTTTTGGGATAAGAATTATTAGGGCCTCTCTCATGGAAAGCGGTAGGGGCTTGTCCTCCATTATCCCATTATACAATTGTGTGAGGATGGGGGCTAAGAGGTTCACATTTTGTTTATACCAGTCTACAGGCAAGCCGTCGGTACCTGGCGTTTTCCCACTTGGAAGAGCGGAAATCGCTGCCTCCACTTCAGCTTGCATTATAACTTGTCCTAGTGCTGCAGCATCCTGACGCTCCAGCTCAAACATGGGTATCTCCCTTAGGTAATCATATAGCTCCGAAGGGGTGACCTCTAATTTGGAGTGGTATAGGTCAGAGTAAAAGTGTGCAAACCGTTCATTAATTTTGGCCGGGGCAGAGACCACCTCACCGTTCAACAATTTTACAGCTGGTATGGTCGTGTCTACTGATTTATCTTTAGACAACATGGCCAGAAGTTTCCCGTTTCTATCGCCAAATTCAAAGACATTGGCTTGCTGATATAGTATGTGTTTCTTCGTAAGTTCTAATTGAGCTAGAGTTAGGTCCCTCTGGCCATGTTGCCATGCTTCCTGGGTGTGTAGAGTCGGGGAGTTTACATAGTCAGCCTCTAGATCTAGTACCCTTTGTGTTTTTTGAGTTATAGTCGCCTGCTGAGTTTTCGTTATTGCCGCGATATTGCTAATAAATTCACCTCGGATATGCGCTTTAAACGCATCCCAAACGAGGTCAACTGGGGTAAGGTTTGCATTAAGATCCCAAAAAGCCGATATACTATATAGAATAGGTTCCCGAATAGCAACATGTTTGGCCCAGTAGGGGCTCAGTCTCCAGAGTCTGTCCTCCGGAGCGGGGGATGACATTAAAGTAAGTAGTAGTGGGGAGTGATCAGAGATGCCTCTGGGTAGTATATCCACAGACTTGACCCATTTATTGAGTTCCCCACATCCCAGAGCCAAGTCTATCCTCGACATGGTGTTATACCCCGGGGAGTAGCAAGTAAATTGTTTGGCCTCAGGATTGCGTACCCGCCATAAATCTATCAGATTGAATGTGGAGGTCCACTTGTTAAAAAAAGGGGAGATGTTCCATATACTTTGATGAAAATCCCTCTCAGTTTTTTTAGAGGAGGTTCAACCACTCTCCCAGGCCAAGTTTTTCATGAACTTTACTCTTTATTATTTTCTTCCTGTTGGAAGATGAAGCTCATTTCTGGGCTGATGACTTGAGTTCCTGCAGCCACTGCTGCCCAAGCTCCATGGCGAGTTCCCCACCTGCAACAGCTGCTGCTACCCACAGCACCAGGACTGGCTCCAGCCCACACTCGGTCCCTGTGCTGGATCCTCTTTAGGCAGCCTCAGCTCCAGTGCTGTCCTGGCTCCAGGCTACCCCTTTGCTGGCTTCTCTGTCAGATGTTAACTTTCCCTCCCATTCTTTTCCAGTTGTTTCTGAAAAGATGAAATATTCATCACAGTAGCCATGTGCTTATATTCTGTTCTCCATAAATAATATCGGTGATGGGGACGTGGTCAAACGTGCCAAAAAACTGAAGTCCTTTCATGGGTAGCAACATAATTGCTTATAGATGCGAGTGTTTTGTGTTTCTTAATTATGCTAAACAGTGCTTCTCAACCACATTATGGCTGAGGACCACCAATCTACTTGATATGGTCCAAAATACCATAGCAACCATACATTGATTTGAAAAAAACAAAACTGGAATATGAATAGAAGATGGCCTAAATAGAAAGTTGAGTAGTAAAAAGTAACAATAGCAATACAACTATAGTCTTACAGAACATTTGTTTTTTAGATGGGGTCAGTCAACCCCCATTTAAAAGCTGGAAAGAGTCAAAAGGTACATAATTCAAAAAGTATAAAAAAGAAAAAACAAAGACCAAATAAAAAGTTGCTTAGAATTATCCAGTGTATAACATACTAAAAGTTAGCTTAAAGGTAAACCACCCCTTTAAGACTCCTCTACTAAATAATAATTTAGTAGAAAAGTATATCAACTATGTTATACCACAACAATTGTAACATTAGAGGCTAAGAAAAATCTAAAGAGGTCACAAGAAAAGCGAGGTACTTTAACCAACAGCCTTTAAGCCTTTTACGAGTAAAACTGAAACAAGCTGTAGCTTGCTAAAGACACTGTCATTGTTTCAGTCACTTCCTACTCCTTGAAAATGGAAATATTTTGTTTTCCGTACTCTGTCATGCTGAGCTTTTTAATCTATTTTACCCCAAATGCGGCCTTTATAAGCATTTTCAGTTCCTCATTACTATAAGCAAAATTGTATTTTTGTTTTGTCTGTTCATTGTCCTCCCTGTGTGTACTTTTTTATATTGTAATATTGCACATATATGCATTGCTACATACGTGTATCTTGGTAGCAATAACGTTATACATAAATACATCCATACAAGTACTTAATACTGAGGCAGAGTATGAGTATAAGCACCAATACTTTGCATTCAAAACAGGAGCACATGTGCATTCACTGGCCGTATCATCCAGCATTTGGCACCATAAGGATACTCCACTTGCAATTTGACTGACAGCCTTTCTTACCCCAATGCATGACAGTAAGTATTCACTGAGCATAAGAGAGATGATCATCACAAAGGTTTCTTATACAGAACTTAATCATTTATTTGGACTTTGAACTAGAACCTCTGTTTTGTAACATTAAAGTGCATTTTACAGAACTCAGAAAGCCTATTACAAGTCTAAATAAAAATCTCAGTAAAACATTTCTTTCTTCTTCTTTTCAAACTGACCATTACATCTGGAAATAACAAGCCTACTAAAGTATTTATTAAGCCTACTGAAGTATTTATTACATTGACTGTATGAATACTTTTTATTAAATGTTGTGGATGACAAGATGTTGCATTAAGAATCATATTTGCTGAGCAATCCTTCTATATATGGTGGTTGTTACATTATCATTTTCACCATATAAGTTAATATCTAGAAAATTGGATTGTGTGTTGAATTTACTGGTACATTTTAAATTGAGGTGATTACGATTAATATGGGAGACAAATCAAATAAATCCGAAGTGCCCAACCAAATCAAAAGGACATCATCGATGTATCTCTCATAATATTGTATGTGATTGGAAAAATCACAATTATGACAAAATGTACCAATCCTCCCATCAGCCCAAAAAAAGGTTGGCGTATGAGGGGCAAATTTGGCACAGCATTGTAAAAAGTTTAGTCTTTTAGACAAGAAGCCGCTATTTCATCAATGATATCATTTTCAAATGCTTCTGAAATAACATGGTCTAATTCCTTTTTATATATTTTTGTAGGATTGGAATCCAAATGAATATAAATGTTTTTATCAGACAATTGTCTGTCAGCCTCTTGTATATAATCTATTTTATTTAGTATTTGTCCCCCTTTATCCACATTTCTTATAACAATTTCGTTATCATTTTAAAGTTTTTAAGGCCTGTTATTCTTTATAGTTTAAACTATGTTTATGTGGGTTTTTTTACATAAGATTCTAAATTAGTATGTAATGTAATTAATATGATCACCAAAATAGCAGCACGGTGTGATTAGCAAGTACCTTATCATGAAAAATCATGGTACTTAGAACCCTTTGCTCAGGTCACATGATCCTTGTCCTTCCAGCTCTATTTTTGTGTTCTGTTACTTATGGCAGATTAAGAATGCATAGCAAGGTGCCTGACAGAACCTTGCATTCCCTGCACTCCTGTTTGTACTTTCTAATTCACACACACAAACTAAGGGTGTGTCAGGGGATGCCCATGTGCCATCCCACCTCCCACCTCTTCAAACACAGGCAGTGCATACAGAGTAAGTAACAACTCTATGGTATAGTTGAACTCCACTATTGAGTTAAAACTGGCAAACATTTACTGGTATAATAAAAACTTTAATACAGTACGAATGAAACACAATGCTCTATCAGATCAGATCAATAGGAGCAAACCATTCTGGAACAGAACAAGGCCAGTTGAGGTAAAGCTTACAAATGAATGTAAATTACCTGTAAATACCTAAAGCTAATTAGCACAAAAGTGGCACACAGGGCTATAATTCTTATGTTCTGTGTATGGCTCTTTTGTAGCTGATCCTCTCCAACCTTTGCAAAATTAAGCTTCTATGTGTGGAATTTACCTTGTATTTCCTAAAACCAGTATTATGTCATTATCATGCACTGTTTAATACTGTATGTTCTACAATGCAGCACAATGTCTTTGGGATTAGGCTACAGCTTCAGAAGCTGCTCAATCCAGAACAGACCCTGGAATGTTCAAATACTTGTCTCAGGCTTCATGTAGAATTCGTATTTTCCATATTAATTCGAATAGTCCTTTTCTTCTAAAATTTGGGTTTTTGAAGTTATCTTTGTCCAGTCTGTTGTTTAAATAGAAGGGAGAGGATGAATAATTTTCAAAAGAGAAAGCATGATGGTGATTACTCTGATGATATGTATTAGACATGTCATTCTACTGACTCTCGGTTTATTTAAGTACAAGTCCAATCATATTTGAGTTGTGCTGTTGTTTACTAGCTGTAAGGCCACAGTTAGGACATCCTTAACTAGTGTCACATAAGCTATAATGATCATTGATGTTTCAACCAGTATGAAAATTAACATCCACTTTCCTTACAAACATCGGTGAGAATTTATGTGACCTGCCACCCAAGAACATTTCGGTCATGAGAAAGGAGTTGCAGGTAACCACAAACAGTTACTTGTAGCAAGTGTGGCTGCTACTACTGCATGTCAGCAGGAGAGACCAATCAACATCTTCATTTTTGAGTTAGGGTGGTTATTAGTCATTAGATGAGTATGGGTACAGACAGCTAGGCAGTGAGGCAGCAGAGGACCAAAATCAGCCCTGCGGTCACTAACATTGCACCATTGTACTATTAGCGTAATAAGCCTCCACTGTGTGTGTCTGTAGGTATGGTATGGGTTTTTTGCAACAATGTTAGTTTTTTAAGATTTGGTTTTTATCTCTGTTCTTATCAAAGTAGAATTGCTCATGTTGAAGGAAATCGCCGCCGGGATGGCACTCGGAGTGATTCGTTTTCCAAAGTTGCCCGAAGTTGCCTCATGAGGAAACTTCAGGCGACTTCGGAAAATGGATCGCTCCGAGTGCCATCCCGCTGTGATTTACATTTTAGCCAGCGAGAAAGCAGGGAAGGCAGTTCGGGAAGAAGAGGAGATTTGTTGCTGGGTGACTAATCTCCCCGAATCTGCCTGTGTGCCCTGACCCCAATAGTCAACTGGGGCATGCCTTTCTTTACCTTCTGCTGGCCAGATATTTAGCCTATTTATATTATTTGCTATTATTCAATGCATCATCTGCCTATGTGTGCTCTGTTGGTTGGTGGATGTCCTTTTTGTCCATATCAAGCAGCTGATTGTGACTTCTCCTCATGCCTTGCTGTTCCAGTTATTTCCAGTTTATTCAAGATGGCTACACATGCTGGTTTATTTGGTTTGTAGAATGTGTTCAGCCCATGTACATGTATGTGTGCAAAATATAGGACCTATTCTTGCTATGCAAAATAAAGCATGATTGAATTCAGACAACATCCTGCACCTGAATCCAACACATATGGATGTTGCTTGCTGTTAAAATTAGGCCTCTGATCTGAATGCAATGCATCCAATGCAACACCAAATACTTTATACTGTAACATTTGTGAGGTCAAAATTTATATTTAGTAAAATACATTTCTACTTGAAATCAAATGGCACTAAGTAAAAGTCTCATTCTCCAAAAGGTACAGCAATTTTTAACAATGCACAGCATACATAATGCATTACACCCACTTATTTCAAAGGTTTCCATGGTAACCTGCAATTCCTATAACGTGCGTCGTTCAATCTGCCACTTGAAGAAATGTTTTTTTTTCTGCTTTGTTATATTTCAAACTGCAGTTATAGCTAATTTGTGCCTAAGTTCCTCATCAATAAAATACCACAAGAAAAGGAAGGCAAAATAGAAAATTAATCATTTGAATACAATTTCTAAAGTAGTTGGATTATTTTCTTTTGTTAAAGCTGGAGATATTTAAAAATGTGCAGAATATGAGCCTTTGGATGAAATAAAAAAGTTATGGTTAAAGGCTTTTTAAAAATCTACTTTCTGGAAAGGGTTATAATATCTGCCGTCTATGTATATTAGTTTGAGACATATCTATATTAAATCCTTAACAGCACTGGGACAATATTAATTAAGTAGGAAAAATTATATTGCTAATTCTGTCCTTATTTGCACTTATCAAATACAGGCATTAAAAATGTGATATTTAAACCAAAAATAAACCATACTTTTGGGGACTAAATACCTAAAGAACACCACACACTTAAATTGTACTCCAGAACTGTCCAAAAAGCTGCCCCTGGTAGGTTTAACAGAATTTCCATTTTTTTTTTAAAAAAAAATCTATTTATTTATTAAAGGGGTGGTTTACCTTTAAAGCGGACCAGACATAAAAAGGTGTATATTAAAAGTCTTTTTCAAATTAAACAAGAAATACAATTCTCTTTTTTTTTATTTAAGCTTTCATAGCTATTATAAACTCATTTAAAAATCTCAGCTGTCAATCAAATATTGCCTGCCCCTCCTCTATGCCTTAGGCGCAAGGAAGTGGGGGCACCAAGCACGTACCTCTTCTTTCGCCTACCCCTTTCTCTTCCACCGGCAATCTCAGCTCAGCTCTGTGCGCGCGCTCTCCCCTCCAAGAATGAAAAAAATCAGGCGCGCATGCGCACTACCGGAAGCCCATGCAGTCAATGAGGGCGAAGTGGCCGGCCGGGTTGCTTTGGGCGCCTGGCTGCCTTGGCCGGGGCCTGGTGCAGTCAGTTACTTTCACTTTCCATTCAGCACTTCCTAGATGTCATTGCATTCCCCACATTCCCCCAGTTCTCTTTACCATTTAATTGTGTAGCCAGGGCATGGGGATGGACATCAGGTCCCCCATTGTGGTGCACAAACAAGATTCTGAGATGATGCAAGGCTGCCCTTAATAACAGTGTCCACAAAATGACTACTGCCTGCTTGCTATAATTATGAATTCCCAGATGGAAGGAAACAAGATTCAAATAATTTTTACAGTGTAATTAAAGTTCATTTTGCTTGACTAACATGATAAAATAGGATTTGGAATAATTTTTTTCGGTGACAGTTCCCCTTTAAGATAACTTCTAGTGTGTTACAGAATGGCTTATTCTAAGCAACTTCAATTGGCCTTCATTTTTTTTCGATAGTTTTGAATTATTTCCCATTTTCTTCTAACTCTTTCTACCTTTCAAATGGGGGTAACTGACCCCATCTAAAAAATAAATGTTCTGTAAGGCTACACATTTATTGTTATTGCTGCTTTTTATTACTCCTATTTCCACTCAGGCCCTCTCCTATTCATATTCCAGTCTCTTATTCAATGCATGGTTGGAGGGTAAGTTGTACTCTACTAACCAGATTGCTGAAATTGCAAACTGAAGAGCTGCTGAATAAAAAACTAAATAACTGAAAGCCACAAATAATAAAACATGAAAACCAACTGCACATTGTCTCAGAATATTACTTTCTAAATCTTAGTAAGAATGTATTTAAAGATTTATTTAATTTTAAAGAAAAAAAGAAAACAGACAAGCTAGGTAGCAGTACAACACTAAAATGATGGTTTAGATATACAGGTACAGTGTATTAAGGTGTTTTTTGACAAGATAAGTGGTAAGGCACGTATGTAGACATCCATCTTAGACAATATAAATATCTCTAGTAAAGGAGGATGAAAGTGATAAGAATGCTACATTATCATATATAAGTCCACCAATTGACTCCAAATAGGTTCTAGGAGGTCCCCCATAGGCTAAAACAGCAATTCGGCAGGTTTTAGATGGCGAATGGCAAAAGTCAAAGTTTTAAAGAGACAGTACATGATTAATTTTGATTTTTGAATTTTTTTCAAATTCGAGTAGAATTTTGACTATTCCCTAGTCGAAGTACACAAAAATAGCTTGAAATTCGAATTTTTTTAGTTGAAATATTCAATTCGATAATTGATCAATCTGCCCCTATGTGTGCTGCAGGTCAATCTGTCGGTACAGCATTGTCTTTCCGTATAACGGATCCCATACCTGTATTCTCTTTTTACATGGTAGTTAATTATGAATGTTGTGGACAACTAGCCTGAGACACTCCTAAAACATCGTCTTGTCTTTGTTATTTGTCTTTTTGCCAAAAAGGAAGAAGGAAAAGAGACCTAAATGACAAGAAATACACTCCCCCTTGCAAGCTCACTTGCTCTCCCTGCTAAAACAATGGCAGCCTATGCAATGCTAAAATTACAATCTGAATCAGTAACTGGAGTGCTAATTACTATCACTACATCTGTGCCATTATTATGGTTACTTTTAAAAATCAACAATATTTTCTACAGTGTTGTATAATACATTTGCAGTAAAGACAAATAAACAATTCCATGAGCATAAACAAGTCAGTACATGAAGTCAGAGGGTACGGCCCCAGACAGATCCCACAGAGAGTGCCGGCTGTGCTTCTCTATAACTGCAGTTGTACAGCATATCTTAGTCCTAAGGACATAAAATATATTGAAACCATATCAGGGTTATACGGATAGGACCATAGTAACTGCCATAAATGTACAAAGGTCCCTGTACACCATCTATCAATTTTTGCAAAATGGCTAGAATTTTCAGTACAGCTATGGCGGCATTCCCATTCCCCCAAAACCTGTAAGAATCTTTGCTACTTCAAAATGGCAGAAGATTTCCCCAAAATGAAGATCTGTGCTCTCTTTCATCACTTCTGCAGCACTATGCCCAATTTTGGCATGCAAGGGATGGCCATGCCTGGTCAATGTGCCATCTTTTTTGTATAAAGATCCTATGCTGGAACAAATTTCCCATTGCACAAATTTAATATAGCTTTTGAAAACCTGAAAACTGTTTAGCGACCATTTCTGACAGTGGAAGAAGAATCGCAAATGTTATAGTTTGCGCCAGTGTGCAGTGTACTGTATGTAATAAAACTTTTTACTGACGAAGATATGTTTGCTCAAAAATGCCTCCTACAAGAATGCCTTCAAGTGCACAATGCACAAATAAAATTCGCAAAGCAATAACAGTCTAATGAAGACTATTGCATTGTGAATTGCAAATTATATTCTTATTTCTGCAATTTTTTTCTCTTTGTGACTTTTATTACATTGCCCCCTATGACTTTGATTTAGTGCTGTTGTAACTGGGCTAGCTTTTATTTTGTAGTATTTAATGTAACACAGTGAATATATGCATACGAATCTTCACCAAATGCTTCTAGTTTTCTATTGGCTGAATGAATAATGTGAAGAATCTTTAGGCTGTACCAATAATAATGACAAATTAAGATCTATGGGAGAGGTAAGATCTCTTACACTGTTCTGTTCATGAAAAAATATGCTGTTGTAAAAGTTAATTTCTCCTCTGCAATAATAAAATATAGTCTCTGCCAGGCCCGGATTTGTGGTGAGGCCACAAAGGCCCGGGCCTAGGGTGGCAACACTTCGTATGAAGCATTGTATGAAGCACTGGGGATTCAAAGCTTCCCAGTGCTCCTGTGCTTCTTTGCGAGTGATGATCATTAAACTCTAGGACCATGCGGGTGGGGGAGGGGGATTGCGCGAGCGAACAGCCGGCACCAGGACTACTGGCCTCGGGGCGCTGCACTATGGAATCCAGCCCTGGTCTCTGCTATAGTCTTTTCTTCCAACAGAAACGGTGCATTGTCCAGTAAGAGCCGCGGTGGCATTTTTTGCGTCTATATCAACAAACTCTGGTGCACAAACTCTGCTGAAGTGACTCAGATCATGGAACTCCTCATATTTTGCAACAGGGGATATTTTATTTACTTTAATACACAAGTTTCACATAACTCAGAGGTGACTTCTAATAGCTTTAGAAATTTCAGTACAAATGCATTATTTCTACATTTTGTGTGAAATGGGGGGGCCGGAGGGGCCGTCGTCCAATTTCTGGCCGTCGGCATCCAAATCGGGCGCGTCGGCGTCCAAATCGGGTGCATTGGCGTTCAATCTGAACGCGGCTTCCAAAATCGGACATGTGGGATCCAATTCGGACGTGTGCCATCAAATTTGGACACTCTACATCAAATTCGGACACGTTGCGTCAAATTCGGCGGCTGGGGACCCCTGTTATAAACGGCATATTCTGACATCAGAACGTGCCGTTTATAAGGATATAATTTACAGTCTGATCCCATATGGAAATGACCAGACTGTAGATTATAAGGATATAGTTTACAAGATATTCATGGCTTTTATGTATTATATAGTAATAACTGCCTGTTGTAACGTAGATGGGCTGGTAGCCTTGCAGTATACATGAAATTGGCAGTGTGTTTCCCTGCTGCTTTACAAGTATGCTATTTGCATTTTGTTGTATAGTTTATTTCATATAAATCTTATATCCACTATATGATCACTGTTCCGGTTCTGTTAAACAAATGCATTCAGATATATGGCAGAGGTGGGCTGATGGCTTTGCAGGACACAAGACTGTGGCAGTGTGTTTTCCTTCTGAAGCAGATCCAGTAAAGACAACATTATAATGATTAGAGAGCAATCTTATTGACTGATCTATACTTTTCTTGATAGCAGAACTAACGTCTGACCTGTTAAGGCCAACAATGAGTGGAGAGGGTCAGTACTGATCTGCAGCATCTACATTGTTAACGTATGTTTTGCATGTGTGCCTCTGTGATCTTGGCAGCACACCAGGGACACTATTTTATTAGAACCCCTACTCATCATGGCTTACTCATCATTTATTATTCTTGGAACTAATAATAGACACTTAATGGGCACTTACAAGTCTGTTTAAGCAGTTCTTGAAGCAGCAGCAATATATAATGCAGTCTTCTGGGAAACTGAAAGCTTAGCATGCTTTCCTGGTTTTAATACTTAGGGCTTGAAATGTTCTATAAAAATTGCTGTTTGCCATTATACCTGGTATTGGGCAAGTAAGACTACGCACGCTCCTGGTCAGTGAAATGTGGGAGAGGGACTAAGGTTTTCATAAGGATTTTGTTCTCCTTTATAATAAAATATTTCCATGTAAAGTTATCAAAACAGTTCCATTGAGAATGAAATAAAAAAAAACACAACCTTGGCATACATATGTTGCTAATAAATAGTTTTTTTTGTACGTGCTGGTTGGATAGATAAAAAAATGTAATGTAAAGAGTAATATTTTCACTAGTCGGGGGAAGGGTCACTGAGCCTGGCAATTAACTGCAAAAACTACTGCTCTGTGAAACTACAGTTTTATTGTTATTGTTTCCTTTTACGTATCTTTCTATCCAGGCCTTTATCTTTTCTGGTCTGTCTGTCAAACCTCTGCTGTAGTGAATGGGATAATTGCTTGAATTCTATACAGGAGAGCTATGTTGTAATATAATAAAATAAAATAAAAAACGCAAGGTTTGTGCTATGTCTAGTAACCCAAAGTAAATACACTTTGTTTGCTTTCAAACAGGCAATCAATAAATATTAGCTGCTAATTGGTTGCTATGGGTAGGTTTTAATCTTTTTTTAGTTCTGTAGATTTTCTTACATCTCCCCACAGACTCATTAAGGCAAGCACTATACAGGGACCATTGGGAAATGGTGCAACAGGTATTCTTTGCTATATGTTTCATTGATGATTTATGTTAATAGACAAATACCATACCACTTTTAAAATATTAATAACAATAGGTATTTCAAAAGATTATATTGTAAAGCAAAAACTAAAAAAAAACATATAGAAGACAGGAATGATATCCTGGTTGGAATCAAGTATAGAGAAAAGCTAATAATTCTAATAACAAATGTCATTGTTTGTTTAAAATTGAGCCCGGATAAGAGATTCCATACCTGTAACATACCTCCCCACATTTGAAAATTGCAAAGAGGGACAAAAAGATCTGGCTCCCATAGCATGTCAAACGTGTAACCACACCCATTTTATGGCCACACCCCCATATGCCACACCCATTTTACAAACTTTAATTTGGCTTATGGAAAGTTTGGACACATTTCTTGTGGTTTTTGGACCATGTTGTATGTTTTATTACAGTTTTCCTAAAACGTTAATTGTTAAATTCCCTTTTAAAATGTAAGACACTATTTTCCCAAGAGGCTTTCTTATCTTAATTAGTTAAAATTGTATCTAAGTGCAGATGGTGAGTGTACTGGGCTCTCTGCCAAAAGTCCCCTTATTTCTTATAGTTGCAACTTTGTTATTTTTTTGTCTGGTCAGTGCAGGATAAATGTAGGATATTTAAATAGTAATCCTGGACTGAGTGCTGATCTGTCAGAATCAGGACTGTCTCACTAAAATCTGGACAGTTGGGTGGTATGTTATAATAATATTCATGATTGTAAATAGTAGAACAATATAGGTGCAGAAAGGACAAAGGCGTGAAAGGAAATGGATATTACAAAAGTTAAAAGAGCATTAAAGAGAAATGTATCAAGCACATGGATAAGTGGTCAAGAGTTCTTAAAGAAAGAGCGTGGAGAAATAGAAGAGTAGCCATGTACAAAAAGAGATGGTCTTATTTGCAGGTGCATGAAACTCTAATATCCTCATAATTTTGCTTATAATACACATGTTTCAGTCAGTAAAGTGGCACAAATTACATCACTGAGCACCGATTATAACTGAATATAATCTTTTTTTTTTATTATTATAATACACAAAAGCCATGAATATCTTGTAAATTATATCCTTATAAACGGTGAGTTGTGATGTCATCAGTTATAAACGGTGAGTTCTGATGTTATTTCTGTCACATGACTCACTGAAATTTGTGTATTATAATAATTAAAGTACTCCCAGTTGCAAAATATGAGGATATTAGAAGTTACCTCGGAGTTCCATGACCTTCGGCATCATGTTTTTATATGGTCATGAAACTCCTCGGTAACTTATAATATCCTTATATTTTACAAGAGGGGTACTTTATTCACTATATAATGAACAAGAACCATGAATATCTGGTAAATTATATCCTTATAAACGGTGCTTAATGATGTCATCCGTTATATTCAGAGCTTAGTGATAGCATTTCTGTCACATGACTCCTTGAAATCTTCTGTATTATAATAAATAAGTACCAATTGTTGAAAAATATAAGGATATCATAGGTTACCGAGGAGTAACATGGCCATGTAAAAATACTCGGCCTACACATGACCTGTGTAGCAGCACTTGGCCTTTGGCCTTGTGCTTTTATACAGTCTTGGAACTCCTTCTGACTTATATTATAAGATATAAATATAATACACAAAAGCCATGAATATCTTGTAAATTATATCCTTATAAACGGTGAGTTCTGATGCCATCAGTTATAAACGGTGAGTTCTGATGTCATTTCTGTCTCATGACTCACTGAAATTTGTGTCTTATAATATATAAAGTACCCCCAGTTGCAAAATATGAGGATATTAGAAGTTATCTCGGCGTTCCATGACCTGTATAAAAACACTCTGCCTTCGGCCTCGTGTTTTTATATGGTCATGAAACTCCTCGGTAACTTATAATAGCCTTATATTTTACAAGAGGGGGTACTTTATTCACCATACGGCCGAACAATCAGATTACCCCCAATATAGCCATGCTCCTTAATGTCATATCGGGGAAAGATCCGCTCTTTGCGTTTATGGCCACCTTAAGTAAGCCACAATACCAAAATCAAAACTCACATGTTAGATCATATTTGCCGAGCTGTACTTAAGGCACTGTATTAATGGTAGCACAATACCGTCATAGGTGTCCCATAAAAACTCACTGCCCCACAGTGCCTTTAGTACAGTTAGGCAAATATGATCTAAAATGCAAGTTTAGATTTAGATTTTGCGGTTTAACATCAGTTCCGCATTTAAATAAATCTACTCTTTAAGTCCTGTGAGTGCGGTACTTTGATCCTTTGCTAAACAACATTAACCCAGGGCCATACCCAGATTTATTGATTTATCACTGATTTATTGATGTTCTAGACGCTTTTTTTATTGCCTGCTTTTTCATTAATCTTAATTAGTGATGAGCAAGTTTTTAGACCAGGCATGTATTTGCTGTGATATTCTGCATTTCACAATCTAGATTTTTTTCATGAAAAGTAGCCACAACAAAAAAGTCGCCACAAGGAAAACCAACCATTGATAAATTTGGGTAGAAAGTCGCCAAGACAAAAATGTCAGCACTAGAAAAAATGCCGCTTGACTGCATTTGGAGTAAGAAAAAAAGTTGCGTGGGTCAAAAAAAATTGTCGCAGTTTCGCAAATTTTTTAGCAGTTTCGCAGATTTTTCAGTGAAATGGGACAGATTTGCTCATCAGTAGTCTAAATCCTATAAAATTAAAAATTTAATAAATAGAATAAGTAAAAAAATTTAATTTAATAAATCTAAACAATCAAAAACAATCCTATTGGGTTTCATTAAAGTTTAAATGATTGTTAGCAGATTTCCAAATTACTGAAAAACACCTTATCTGGAAAACCCCAGGTCCAGAGCATTGTGGATAACAGGTCCCATACCTGTATCTGTTTCGGAGACATTTGAAATAATGAATGACTGGTTTCCCACATGATGAATGCCACCACACAGCCACAAGTCTTTTGGCTACACAAGATTTGCAGTGGTACACAAATCACATAGTACTAAGTGCACAAAGGTTAGAATTTAGCTAAAAATAATGTAGATGCCAATGAACACAGTAATTAATATCTAACAATAGTACTTGCAAGAAGGTTGCCTTTTCTGTGCATTCCTATCTAATTAGAGGAACCTCTTAGTGGAACAGTTCCATACCTGAAACGATTGATGGCTGACTCACAACAGCTCAAAAACGGCACAGGAAAAACTAAAATCAGAGCATAAGAGGTCTGCTAAAAAAGAAAGGAACATAAGACCTTTGTAAAGGGTTAAACTGCAGTATAGTCAGCAAAGTCAGTCATTAGTATGGGGAGCATTTAAAGCAATAAATCAATATCTAAAATGGGCCAGAGAGAAGCCTCAGTCAGCAGATAAGATCAGATTGGCTTAGATATTACCAAACAGGAATGACCGAGTCAACTTGAAATCTGCTTATTTTAAGACTTGGATATATGAATTAATTTTTGCTGGTGAGTGGTGACTATTTGTGTTTGGTAAATTGTCTTGATTTATTAAGTGTAAACCTGTAGATTGTGAAATGGCATTAAAAGTAGATTGCAGATGAGAACTGGTAATATGAGCTGAACTGCTAACGTCAATGCAGGCAGAATGAAGGAAAGTCAGAAAGAGAGAGAGAGAAAGAAACTGAGACTGAATTAGAAGGGGGGGGTTACATTTAAAATGTATTGGGCTGAGTTCTCAGGAAGTGGTATGTATTATGCTATTTTTTTTTCATTGGTTGTACAGGCCATCTGGCCAGACTTGTGCCATGCGATCTTGTGCTAAGTAAATCATATGCCTTATTAGACAATCTTCTTAGATTGGTGATCTTCAGGCTGTGGTTCCCCAGCTGCTAACTTTTTGTAGAATGCTGGGAATTACAGTTGTACGCTGACTGTGTGGGCAGAACTTTTTGGCTAAGTTAAACAAATGTTGCATCTGCCACAGTCAATACAAAGTCACATCTAAGGGGTCATGCAGATGCTCTAAGTTGGAGAGTACTGGAGAATGGAGAGGAATGAATTGAATCGATTCATTGTAGCAAAACATGCTCCTGCATATTTACATGGTTGCCAATAGGCAATTTTTATTTTTCCATAGATCGCATATTTTCTAAAGAATTGTACAACTGTGGAAACATGATGATATACAAACTGGTACAAATAAGAATTAAGACCCATGGGTTAATGAATATAAATGATAATCTGCAGAAATACAATTGTCATTAGCGCCCAATCAGGTATTTGCTTTTATTTACCAGCTTGTAGTAGGCTGTTGAAAACTGATTCCTGCTTGGTTGCTGTTGGGAACTGCAATTATGCAGTTTCCCATGTACACTATGTTTGTATATGAGTCCAAGCTGCCTTTAACCTATGCAGATTGGCATTTTCACTGTTGATATAGTGATTTTTCTAGAATGTCACTTGATTTAGAAGAGCAATCTGGTTCTTTTAATAGGGTAAGAATGGCTTTGCCTAAAATAGTTTGTACATGGCCTTCAAAGGGATTCTATTATACAGTTTCATTTATGTACACACACAACAACTATTACATCAGAAGAGGAAGTAAATAATAGTAATTATATCAATTAAGCATGGCATATTTTGCTCAAGGAACACAGATGTGACACTTAGAGAATCAATTATGCTCCATGGTTACCATTTTATTTGAAACCTAATATAGTTTTTAAGTAGAAAGATCAATTATACAACTCGAGAGGGCAACTAGGTTACACAAAATAATAAATAAAACAAAGGAAATACTGAAACCTTATTCATTATATTTGCACTGATATCTTCACATAATTAGAAGTTGCATAATTGTTTAACATGGCCTACTGTAGAGTTTCAAAGTATTTGAATGTCCACTATTATTATATGTTTTATTATATATTTAAAGCAAGAGAAACAGGTTGAAATAGGATGTAATACTATTAATATGCTGATTGTAGGAAGAGTCAATGATAAGGTTTCCATGAATCCCTGTTTTCCAAGGACAGGTCACCATTTCAGGACGTTGTTCCTTAAATAAAACAAGGACAGTGCAAAAGAGTAGTACACAACTTCCAAACAAATGCAACAACGTATTCACGGATGAGGTTGCAGGTCAAGTAGAGTGGAACAGAGTGTGCAAAGTACAAAAAAAGGCAGATTATTACTTTCCACTTTAAAGGAGAATTCAACCCTAAAGTTAAAAAACCCTACTCCCCTATCTTACATAGAACCCCGTCCCTCCTCCCCCAGCCTAAGTGTTACCACAGGCAAATGACCCTAATGTTTTACTTACCCCTTGGTGCAGATTAAGGCATAAGAGTTCACAGGCGCCATCTTCTTCTCTTCGGAAATCTTTGGAATGAGACCGGCATGGCGGCGAATGCGCAGTTGAAGAAATTTTCTGTTTCGCGACAACTGCGGATGCGCCAAAGCTCACGAAGATTGCCAAAAGTGCTGGTCTCATTCCGAAGATTACTATGGCTGAAAATGGTGCCCGTGAACTCCGATGCCTAAAACATTAGTGGCATTTGCCCGGGTTAACACTTAGGCTGGGGGCAGGAGGGAGGGGGTCTTTGTAGGGTAGGGGGGTAGGGGTTTTTTAACTTTAGGGTTAAATTTTCTTTAAGGATATAATCCCTATTGGCAACCATGTAAAAATGCAGGAGCATGTTTTGCTACAATGAATTGATTCAATTCATTCCTCTCCATTCTCCATAACTCTCCATTGCGTCCAATTTAGAGCATCTGCATGCAGCCTTCGATGTAACTTTGTATTAAAGACTGTGGCAGATGCAGCATTTGTTTAATTTAGCCAAAAAAATTTGCCCAGACAGTCAGTTTACAACTGCAATTCCCAGCATTCGACAAAAAGTTAGTAGCTGGGGAACCACAGCCTGAAAATCACCAATCTAAGAGAAGATTGTCTAAGAAGGCATATGATTTACTTAGCACAAGATTGCATGGCACAAGTCTGGCCAGATGGCCTGTATACCCAATGAATAAAAAAATAGCATAATACATACCACTTTCTGAGAACTCAGCCCAATACATTTTAAATTTAAACCCCCCACCCTTCTAATTCACCGTGTCAGTTTCTGACAATCTACAGGTTTACAATTAATGAATCAAGACAATTTACCAAACACAAGTAGTCACCAGCAAAAATTAATTCATATATCCAAGTCTTAAAATAAGCAGATTTCAAGTTGATTCCTGTGTTTGGTAATATCTAAGCCAATCTGATCTTATCGGCTGAGGTTTCTCTCTGGCCCATTTTAGATATTGATTTATTGCTTTAAATGCTCCCCATACTAATTACTGGCTTTGCTTGAAGATAGTACTGCAGTTTAACCCTTTACAAAGGTCTTATGTTTCTATGGAGAAAAATAAAGATAGAAGGATGTTCCTTCCTTTTTTAGCAGATTAGTAGACAGAAATGTCCATTGATGCTGTACTTCTCGAAAAAATATATTTTCATGTAGGGACCCATAGGTTAGTATGTCTCTATGGCTTTAAATCCCTACACTTCTTTATATTCCTAGTTGCTGGGCAGATGCCCATGTATCTAGTTACTAATTTACATATAAATATAATGCATCTTCCTGAACAATCTTCTCTTTCTTGCCTAAATATCTGTCATGTTGAAGGAACTGTGCATTCTTGAGCAGTGCTGTTTCTGGCATGAGACACCTTGCGTTAAGAGATGAATTTCTAGTGGAATATCAATTCACTAGTTATAGCAATAACAAATTCTGCTCCCCCTCTCTCTGCTTTTTGACCTCTAGGTAAGTGCATGAGGTGACTTGCAGTATTGGAGAAACTGAGCTGCTTTTTGTCAAAAACGAAAAGGGAAAAAATTAGAAGGTTGTGTATTAGTGGATCTATTGCATGAACACAACAAGACAAAGAGCTTGCAGGAAATATGGACTACTGTCCCTTTTACTATGTACCACGATTAAAGGCACAATATTTATGTACAAGCACTTTTACTAAAGGGCATTCTGCCTATTCTTGTAAAAAAATCCATATTTTCCTTTTTTTGCACACATTTGAAAGTTGTTTTTTCACTGAACATCTTCCTTCTCACTTTAAAAATAGGGCAGTTTGTTCTTTCTCTACCTTTAACCAAACAAACCCCCTCCCTTTTCTAAACAGCAGCCTTTGAGCAACTCATTGCCAAAAATAACAAAAACCATACATATTTCATAATTAAAACAATAGTATGCCAAAAGTATGCTCAGCACAAGCCCTATTCATTGACCTGAAAGAGTTACTCGATGCAGAGGACTGGGTTGAGCTTGTGTTTCTTTCTGCCAGTGAAGTACAGCAGTTCATGCTCACAATTACTGGAGACCTATTCTGCAAAAGCTTAAGGGGCCTATTTATCAACAGTCTACTATCATTTTCGTGGTTTTAGTGGTTTAGTACGAACTGAAAATTATTGTGATTGGTGCCTACAAAATACAGAATACCTCAAAAACCTAAAAAATTTAGTTCTTCTGACAATTCCTAGTGGGAAAAAAACGAAAATTTCTAAAAGTCTGAATTGATTTGGAGCAGTCCAAAAAGACGAGTGCAGCTTCCATTAACTTCTATAGGACCTCAACAACTTTTACCTGGTGAAGTTTTACTTAAGTGTTTTTTGTTGGTTTTACACTTCATCAATTTCAAACTTTTTTATTTTATTTTTTTATTTTTAGAAATTCAATTGTTAGTAAATTACCTCCATAGTGTGGGAATTATCAAAAATAGATGCTCTAGTGAAGTAATTGAAAAATACAAAGTCATTTATTAGAACAAAACAGCAAAATGTGTTTCGTGCCTAGCAGGGCACTTAGTCATAGGCTAGTAGTCACACTTTTTTGTCCTAGTAAATATCTTTTTATTTTTAAAATGATTCAATACTGCATCTATTTTTGATGATTCCCACACTTAAGCTTTTGTTAGATAATTACCCATAACCCACAGATTGAGGTTTAGTCGTGGGACCATCTGTCACTTTATGCTTATTATCAGTTTAGCTTAACTACATGTCCAAAGCCAAAACACATCATTTACCCTTTCTGCATTTTACAACAAACATATGTGCTGGGCCCTCCATGAATGCACCACCTATAGGTCGCTAAATGTTTTCTCCAGAACTGTCCTTTTAAGGCATTAAAGTAGTGATGAGCATAACTAACATAGCTCCAAAAGAGGAAACAGTATAATGAGAAGTGAGCTCTGTAAACAATTACAAATATAATTAACTTACCAATGACTTTGAGTTTGGAAAAAAATCTAATTAGGCTATACTCTTCATTTCATTGCCTACCTAGTCTTACTTATCTTTGAACACATTTCAGTCACTGGCACTTTCTTTGAATTTTGAAGGGAATAGTTTGGCTCATTTAAGGCTCATTAAGGCCATTAGTCAAGTAGCAGCCAGCAGAGAGACTAGAAAGAAGGTGCAGAGATCGTTCCTTTGTAATTACCAGCCTCAACCCAAAAAACCTAAAGCTACTGCTCCAAATCTTCATATGAATATTTCCTAACATCCAGTTCATTCGTTTCACCTCCCCTGTAGTAAAAAGTGTTAACAGCATTTCTGACTATGTTAGGACCTGAGAAATATGCAGGCCTGGGGCCTTAAGTATTTGCCTAGAACAGGGAGTGAACAGATTTCAATCAGTTTGTAAATATATATATATAGGTTAGGTGGGTTAAGGCCCTATTATGTGGTTCCCCCTGGTGTGTATAATAGAGATGGGAGTAACCATATGATTTCTCTTTGATCCCTCTCATTCCGAATATTAAATAGATGGGCAGAGTCAGAGACAAACTCCAGTATAGTTGTGGGCTCTGAGGCAGAAAGCAGTGCTGAGATCTGAAGTCAAGGTGAGGGAACCAGTGAATAAGATTAGGTAGATGAGGATTACAGTCTGTAACAGCCTGCTTGGAGTTGAACCAGGTGTTTCTGTGCTGTCTGCGTTACCGCTGTTCTATGTGAGCAGACAGCTAAGGCCCTGGTTCACTCTTACTGTATGTCTATGCTTGTAATTAATGGTTTCATCTGTCACCAAACTGGCCACAGGTGATCAGTTTAAGACATTAGTCTGGTTATAAAACCCCTACTCTGCTCTGACTCATTGCCCAGTTTAGGTCTATGTTCCATAGTCCTTGGGTGCGTTTGTCTGATCCTGTTTATTGACCAATGCTTGACTTTGACTCGTGCTGTTCTGCTGCCTGACCTCTGCCTATTCTTCGACTATTCTGTTGCATCCTCTTACAGTACGGCAAATCTGTTTGGTTTGACCCTAACCTGTGACCCTGACTACACTTCTGCTTCCTGATTTGGTACCGTATTGTCTGTTAGGTATTGACCCAGCATGTCCCTTGTCCATTCTCTTTGTTCCCCGTCCTTTCTGTATACATTATGGTTCCTTTGCCTGCCCAGAGCTTTCCCCTTGGTCCTCTCAAGTTACAGTAAGTTCTGGTGGCATCTGAGTAACGGAGGGCTCCTCCCGAAGCCAAAGAAAGCCGCTATAGGCAGAAGAGTGAGCCGAGACTGGGACCTTGGGGTTTGCTCTGGATTTTGGTAAACTATATGCTACAGAGCCTTCTTGTAATTGCTCTAGGAATGTGAAACAAAAGCTATTTATTTAGCAACACCTATGTTTGTGTTACAGAGGCAAAAAAAAAAACTTTTTTCTGGCTCAGCAATCTGCTGTGAACAAAAGATCAGCCACCTGCACCTTTGATCATATGCACTGTTCAGGACTATGACTATTTGAGGATTCCAGCTGCTCTCCCTATATATAGATTCAGTTCAGAGTCTTCCAATCCCATTCTAAGGCTAATGCCACATGGGGCTGAAAATCAGCCTGTTAAAATATGCAGGCCGAGAATCATAAGCATTATACAATACTCCTATCCTGCCTGCACCAGAAACAATTGTGTCAGCCCAGGTGCAGGCACACAGATCAGATTTCAGAGCTAGACTCTTGAGTTTCTTCTCTGAAATCTACTGTGTGTGCCTTTACCTAGGCCAACACATTTGTTTCAGGTGCAGGCAGGCAGGCTGTTTTTACAGCCCCCAGTGACATTAGCTTAATGGCATCTGTAGCTTTACTAAATTGCTGACCTCTGCCTCCATCCCACCTTTGCCTTCTTGGTTGAATTTTCACCTCTGCTTTTGCTCCAATCATTGGTCTTAAGATGGCCATAGACGTGCAGATTTACCTTCATATCAGACAAACTATCGTTCGGTGCCATCTCCCAACCTGCCACTAATCATTCAGATTAAATAAAGTAGTAAAATAACAGATCAGACTGTGTTCTGCCCCTGACAGGAAAAAGTTATGTCCGACAAAAGCTGGTCTCCCACTGATATCATCACGTTGGCAATACATGAAGAAATAATGGGGCAAATTTATTAACCTCTGAGAATTCGCGAGCGGCAGCTTCGCTCACATCGCAACACTTCGCCAGGTGTAGATTCGCCAGGACAATGCTAATTCACTAAAATCCAAAGTTGCGTCCAGGGAGCCGAACGCTGGCAAAGTTGCGCTAGCGTAACTGCGGCAAGCAAAGCGAAGTTGCGCTAGCGTTGGCTAATTTGCATAGGGCGGGAAGTTAAAGTTCAATGGACGTATATGTTGCAACAAATACATTACATTACACAAGCCCAGGAAACCTTAATAAAAGAAAATAGAGTTGTTATATTGCCCTACACATGAGCCCAGTGTATAGTGTATGGGGACACGCCACACACGGCCCGAAAATCGTACGTAACAAAGATTCGTACGTTCAAATCTTTGCATCTATGGCCAGCATAAGATTGATTAACAGCTTGATGCACACAGGAGTTGCAACACAAATACATGGGTGTCAAATTTGAATACTTTTGCATCTCTTGGTTCTCTAAAGGACATCATAGACCTCTGCTACCATTAACAATTCCCTTTGGGTTCTTCTCGTTCCATCAGTTTGAATGTTACACTTGGGATGATTGTTATCCTTTACATAGAGACTGTTTCAGGATTCATGCCAATCCCTACCCCAGACATGTACTCATACACATACTGTCAGCTTTTTCATATGCCATTTAACAAATAAATATGTTGCTGACCCTTCTAAAGAAATTGCTCTGGTGAAAAGAACTGTGAAGATAACAGAAGAAAGAAGCGAAAAACATTTGTTTATCACATTATTACGTTTTGAAAAAACATTAGTTTTCTTCTAATTGTGCAAGGGGTAGTCATCTATATCTGTGCCCATAAAAATATCAGTTGCTTTGTTCTATGTTTGCTCCATGGCCCTGTATTATGTGCCATTCCATTGCTCCCCTATCCCTAGACAAATCAGATAGACATGAAGATATCAGGGGGTGCTGACAGTTGTACTTGTAGAACAGTTGGAGGTTGTATGGTTATACAGTGTTTGCTACAGGAATGTTCAACATGCAGCCTTTTATTTGTTCTTAAACTACAACTTGTAGCTCAGCAACAGATGGTGCCTGCATGGGCGCATTTGTTTGCAAGTTCAAGGATGCCAATGGCCCTCCAGCTATTTCTTTTCTCTCTAAATATGCAGGACATTATTGGGCATATTTAACGGTCTCTAAAATAGTTTGTTCCAAAAAAGGTTTATACAGTTGTATAAAATAAATGTCACATTTATAAATCCGTGTTGTGATCTTTATATGTAAATTAAAGTCATGCATTGCAGTTATAGTAGTAATAAATTACAAATAGATAATATTACAGATTTATATTATAACACTAATATATAAGAGATTAAGGGTCATTTACAATACTCAGTGTGCAAAGTTCAAAAGAAGGTGCAATCAGCTGTTTTAGAATGCAGAGACCTTCAGCATTAGTCAGTGCTGTATTATTGAGGGGTGGGCAGTGGAGACACGTAGGCATCCTCCCCTCCTGCCCCCTACCCACCCCCTACCTTGCACGTCATTCTGAGGGCAGGGTAGAAGCTGTATGGTTGCTCTGGGGTAATAATTAATGTGTCTTTTCAGCACAAGGATGAGTAGATTGTCCTTAAGTAGTGGAAATAGAATCACAATTGGCTAAATTATTTTATTAAAGGAGAAGGAAAGGCTAAAATTAAGTAAGCTTAATCAGAATGGTCTATCTAAATACACCAGTAAACCCTCAAAATAATGCTGCTCTGAGTCCTCTGTCAAAAGAAACACCACATTTCTTTCCTTTTATTGTGTACACATGGACTTCTGTATCAGACTTCCTGTTTTCAGCTGAAACCTCCAGGGCAGGGCTTGAACATGCTTAGTTTGCTCCTCCCACCTCCCTTCTCCCATCCCTGCTGTAATCTGAGCTCAGAGCTGTAAGTGAGCAGGGAGAGACTCAGGCAGGAAGTGATGTCACACCAAGCTTATATGGCAGCTTCTATCCTAAACAAACAGAGACAGTGTCTAGAGCTGTTTACTCAGGTATGGTAAAGCATTCTGCAGAATGAATATAACGTTCTAGCTCGCACTATTGTGGCTAATCTGTTGGCAATAAACTGTCTTGGAACTTTCCTTCTCCTTTAAAGCCTAAAGGTTCTAAACTGTACCACACAGTGCTTTTCACATTTACTTCTGTGATTACATTAACCTTTATTCTCTCTTCTTCTGTTAATTGTTGATTTGGTTATAGTCAGACAATTTATCATTCCTTTTCGGTACAATATAACATATTTATAATGTCATAATATATTGCAAAGTGGTGAGATAATTTCATGCAGTAATGACCGAATTAAGCCTTCAGGACACACCAGGGTACGGAAAACGAGAGGGTTGTAGTTGAACATTAAGAATGGAATAAATCAGACGTCCACACAGTGATACACAGATTGCAGATAAATAGGACAGTTTTATTCACAGTCACTAGCACAGTTTCTTCAATTCTTAGTAGTCACATAATTGCCATTAATGATAATATTAAAACAGTACCTGGTTTCCTGGGCCTGATTGGTTTCTTTCTGTTCAGGTGTTCAGATTTCTGACACAGGATGAAACACTAATGTTAGGGGTGTCTTCTCTGAACACAGGACCTTTCTATCCCTAGCCTCTGTTCTCTGGGGTCCTGCTTGGTGAAGTACCACAGGTGTGATGATCCCTTTCTGTCTCCACCTTTGGAGCCTCTGTTGCTTAACTAGCTGGTCTACCTCTGTCTCTGACACCTTTACAGTGATATCCACAGAACTGATGTACCACTAGTTAACCTTACTATCTCGCTTACCTGGGCACTTTTCTGTGATAGCTGACCTCAGGTCTGAAAACCTTCTTAAGGGAAAACACTTCCTTTTTGTTCTAGCATAATCTTTTATCCTCCCCACTTTTTTACTTGCTTGTAACATCTTGCCTGTGCTTAAACAAAAGACCTGGGAGGAAATTCACTAACAGGTGAAAATTCGCCAGTGACGCCGCCTTCGCCACACTTCACAAGGCGCAACTTTGCACAGACAACGCTAATTCACTAAGTTGCAAAGCTTTGTCGCCGAACGCTTGCGAAGTTCCGCTAGCGTTACCACGCCAGGCATAGTGAAATTGCGCTAGATAATTTGCATACGACGGGAAGTTACATTTCAATGGACTTATATGTTGCAGCAAATACATTACACTACACAAGCCCAAGGAACCTTAATAAAAGAAAATAGAGTTGTTATATTGCCCTACACATGAGCCCACAGTATAGTTTATGTGCCATATGTAAGGAAATGTAGGGGGGAAGGAGGGTACCCAAAAAGATTTACAATATTTTTCAGCCTATCACCCTGTAAAAAGGAAAAGATGCCAGTGTTTTTTAGGACTTAGATAATATTTCACTAATGGATACCCCGGCGCTCAGTGACAAAGTGAAGTGGGCTCACCGAATAATAAATTCTGAGTTTGGAAAAAATCAGCTGCAGTCACACAGTGTCACAAAACTAATGTCAGGCAGTATGGTTAAAATCGGCCAAACAAAATCAAACCACTGTTGAGTCATTTTTTACAAAGCAGCAGAATATGCTGACACTGCCTTAAAATAGAATGAATTTCTGCAGATTCTCCAAAACATTTTTTTTCCAGTCGCATGCATGTCATTGTCTTGAAGGAAATATCTTCAATCTGTCAGTTAATTTGTACGCAGTTAAAATGAAGCAGTGTAGATGTCTTTACTTTTCCTAAACAATAATCATCCACCAGCTATAATTATACATGTATTTGGTGTAACGTCAACCACAGTTGTGACTATAAGGGAGAGGCAAGACTGAATATTAGAAATCAGCAACATGCTAGGAAGATTAGTGGGACAGAAATGCAGATGAAATGAAAGCACAAGCATTAAAGGGACACCTGCTGTACCAGTTGTGTTTGTATTTGCATACACATTCCATATGATTTTGGGTAAACATTACATTATCTATATAACAAAAGCCAGAACAGCTGCTCAAGAATTGAATTTCATGTTTCAGAAACCTTTCATAATGTGCAGTCTACAGCACCACATTACAACACGCAGCTTCCGGGTTTTGCTCAACAGTATGAATTCAATCTTGAGAAGTTTATGTCGTGGACATAAACAATTCACGGGAATTAACAAAGCTGCACATAAGTAATTCCACTCCAAAAACGACATATTCATTCCTATTTTTTCATGTCCTCTATTATTCAGATGTAAATTTCAAACTATCAATGTCCGTGTCATTTTTTGTCTTTTTAATATTATTTCACTATAGCCTTAAGGAGGAAACGTGTAGATTTCAAATGATCTAAACCATGTGTGGGCAGTTTGATCTAGGGCAGTGCTTTTCATATTCAGATCACTTGTGATTCAAATGATATGCAAATTATAATGTAATAAAAAGAAGTATGTAAAGCCCTTGGGCACGCTATAAGAAGCCCCAGGAGGGCCATATCTAATCCACTGCTGCTCATATTTGAGATTGAGAAATTAAGATGCAGAAATAGATGAATGATTTATTACAGTTTAGAGACTTCAGTATGACCAGAGCATGTCTATCTCTTAAAGAAGAGTACAAAGAGTTCAACAATGAGCCATCATCAGCATCAGCATAAATATTCTTCCATTACTTTATAACCAAGAAACGCCCAAGGTTTGATAAAATGCCCTTTGTCTAATGGTGAGCAAATCCATCCTGAAATGTGTTCAATGAGTGTGTTTTACAGCGGCTTTTTTTGTGCAAAATACGTTTTTTCTTTAAAACAGGTGACCAGTAAATGCTACCTACTGATTGGTTGAAATTAGTTACAGCTCCTTGCAAGCTTAGTGACTTTTGTTACATATGGGAGATTGTGCCTTATTATTGTATATTTTAGATTAACATATACTACCTGTAAAGACACATGCATTTGTGAGCTATCGGTGAGGCTAGTGTTTGATGTAATTGCTCTCTATTGAGCCTTTTGCTCAAATTATTCATTTGTATGTGCCTGTATACAAACAGTTATACAAATGTTATATAGAAAATAAATGGTTTAATTAAAGGGATTCCTGTGGTTTAATTTTCATTAACCTTTCATATCTAGTGGATCCTTGGAACCTGATGATTTTAAATGGGTTATTCACCTTTGAGATAACTTTTAGTATGATTTAGAGAGTGATATTTTGAGACAATTTGCAATTGGTTTTAATTTTTTATTATTGTAGGTTTTTGAGTTATTTAGCTTTTTATTCAGCAGTTCTTCAATTTGCATATTAACCAATCTGGTAACTAGGGTCCAAATTACCTTGGCATGCATTGATTTGAATAAGAGACTGGAATATGGATAGGAGAGTGTCTAAATAGAAGGATCAATAATAAAAAGTAACAATAACAATACATTTGTAGCCTTACAGAGCATTTGTTTTTTAGAAGGGGTCAGCGACGCCCATTTGATAGCTGCAAAGAGTCAGAAGAAAAAGGCAAATAACTATAAAAATATAAGAAATAAGTAATGAAAACCAACTGAAAAGTTGCTTAGAATTGGCCGTTCTATAACATAATAAAAGTTACCTTAACGTTGAACCACCCTTTAGGATGCGTTTTTAATGATGTATTTAATAAATGCCATGGTTTTGTTTTTATATGTGAATTTTTTGAAATTTGTATCTATAATTTAAACTGTGTGTGATAGGGACCTTAAATTTTAAACTGAATGAGATATAATCTCTGCAACACACTGAATAAATATATATATTTATGGGTGGAGCCAGACAGTATCTATATATACTGTATACTACATAATATGAATAAACGTGGATGGCTGATAGTTCCTAACTCTCTCCCAGATAGTCGTTTAAAAGTTCTACATTGCCTCTTCTGTTGTTCTTCTCTGCTCCCTTCTCCTCAAAAAGAATATCCAAGATGGCCATCGAGAAAGAGAGAGAGAGAGAGAGAGAGAGAGAGAGAGAAAGAGAGAGAGAGAAAAGCAGCATGGGAGCACAAGGAAAGAAGAAAAATTTGGTACTGTTATCCTGCTTGAGCTATCCATTTCTGCAGTGATCTTACTGGCATTTCTGAAGTTAATAAAGTTCTCATTGGCTATTTTTCAGTGATCTTTATGGCTTGTATTGGGTTAATGGAGTGCGCATTGTCCATATTTCAGCGATCTTACTGACATGTCAGAAGTTAATGAAGAGCTTATTGGCCATTTTGTAGTGATCTTACTGGCATGTCTGGAGTTAATGAAGTTCTCACTGGACATTTTTTACTGGATTGTTTGGGGTTAATGGAGTGCTTATTGGTAATTTTCTTACTATACTGGCACAGCTGGGGTTAATATGCTTGTAATCCATTTTATTTCATTATTATATTTGCACGTCTGGAGTTAATATGCTACTTATCCATTTTTGTAGTAATAAAACTGGCACATCTGGGTTTATGTTTTGATAAAATGGGCGTGGTATTTACGGGTGGAGCCATACAGTAGACATTGTGAACATTGTTTGCTATGTTGGGTGTGGCAGATGTTTTGTCCCACTTTCTATTTTTCAAATGTGCGGAGGTATGAATTATGTTATAATCAATATTTAGCAAAACCTCCCTGACTTTAAATTGAAATTAACTAATATTTTATTTTAGTATGAGGTATTGTACTGGAATACTGGACACACATCTAACCCATCTCTTTTGTTTTTATGCCTTTAATAATATGTTTTATTCTTGGAGATCTTTCCACAGTGGGTAAGAATTGCCTGTAAACCAAGGAATTATTAAGGAGACAGTTTTCCAAAAAAGCTGAACTAGGCAGGGAAGTGCCAGTTTATAAAAAAAATATAACAAGAGATAAATTGCTAGGGCCACCAAATGGGGTTCACAATGACATAGGCTGCATCATGAAGTGTGACTGAAGTGAATTATTTATGGATAAACTATGGGGCCAGATTAGGCAGGGCTCTTCATTGTTGTATTGTTGTACATTCAAAGGATACCCCCATTTATTGTACAGCATTGCAGAATATGTTGCTGCTAAAATGTATGTGTGTTTATGTATGATTTGATAAAATATTGAAATTTTATTTCAAAAAGTATATTTAGCTGTGTTCAATAAAATGTCTATAGGCATTATCTGCCAGATAATATATTTTTACAAACTGCCCTGCCTAGTATTTATTACTTTTTTTCTATTACAGTTTTATTCTACAGAAGTGTATAATAAATGTATTCCCAGCATTCTGACATCTCATTAATAGGTAGTGTATCACACAAGGTTGTTAACCAATAGGGAAGTGCCAAGTTGCAATCTATATTGATTTCATACCTATAAAGTGTTTGCATTCAAAATGCTTTTAGTAACATATCAAAGTAAAAGGGCAGGCTATTGATTTAATAGCATACTCATGCCTTAATAAGTACAAGTGTCCCAGTAGGATTCCAGAACCGATCTCCTAGAATTCCAGGCTTTTGAGTAATACATTCATGCTCACTGCTGTATGAAATCTACTGCAAATTAAATTTAGTCGTTAAGGCCAGTCTCCCCGTCATGGGTTTTTCTTTGCAGAAATTATCATTGTCGGATGCCTTCCCAGATATAATGACATAAGCAGCTTATGCGTCTATGTAACATTGGCAAATACAAGTATTTTTTATCTGCAGCTTTAACGTGATAGACAGAAATCTGCTTGTTTGTTTAAATAAATTATTGTTGTTACAAACTGAAACATACTGTGTATATAAATATGCGTGTTTTACTTACTTGCAGTTCAAGTTATTCAATATTTTGTTTGCTAACTGCTGCCGTACTGTTTTTAAACCTTGAAAACAAAACAAAAAATGTTACTGTGACAATACAAGCCCCATCCCTATCGTTAGTTATTTAAAGGGCTGCTGTTTAAAAGTAAAATAACAGTGCAGACCCACCCTTTTGAAACATATAAAATACTTTGAGCATAGTTGGTGATTTATTTAAATGACTGCATAACATTATTGGAAGTAGTATGGCATTATGCATATATACCTATATTCTTTATAACAATTAGATTTTTGGATAACATGCTAAATTATTGTTTTAAAGTGGTAGTTTTCCATTAACAGTTTATATGGCAAACCCATGTCACACCATTATGTTGCTGTTTCTTGGCAGCCATAAGTTGTGTCTACCAACATAGCTTTTTACCTGTCGGTGAAAGCAGAGGTAAGCAACTTTAATCTTTACATTCAAATATTTTAACATTTCCACATAGGAAACCTTTAAAGTATCCCACAAGGTCAGGTCACATGTGTTAGTATTGATATATAGTATATGTACTTAATAAACGCACACATTTTTTAAGGATGAAGTCATTTTTATCTGTGTGGCCATAGAAGGGCAAGCGTTTAATTATTTCAAACCATCTAAGGCATTTGTTTCTGACTTTTACTCACCAGCGTAATCATCTGGCAGCAGAAATCTTGGAAAAAAACAGTGTTTTGAAGCACAAGCCTATTTAAAGTTCACTTTCAATGCGTGATGTGATCTTGAAAATATGTGACTATCACAATGTTTTTACTCTGTATATTGACAAAGCGAGTTTTAATTTTGGCTGCTGCTTTACCCACAGACTGCATGTAAGAAGTGCACATTCCTAAACCTCAAAGAGGTTATTTTGTCAGAATAATTTTAGTTTTTTTGGCTTAGAGGGTCTATTTCTTTTTATTATGCCGTGCAAAAAAAAAACGATTAGATTTGTGGTTCAAGAAAAATTGTTTTTCAAATATTGTACATTACAATCTTTCTGTTCAATACAACTTTAATAGATAGAAAAAGGTGTATTTTGCCCAGGCTTTAACAGGCAGAGGGTCTGCCATCAGCCATGCATGTTTCTTTAAAAAGTTGTCATTTTTCCCTATGTTGTCCTATGCTTTTCTTTTAGGCTTGAACACAGGTAAATTAAGTCTGTGTGTTGTTAGGAACTACAAAGTTACTTGGCTGTTCAGGTCTGTATCATACTTCAACCCTCTATATCATGCACATGAGCCCTTGTTCCTTAATGTATGATTTACACTTATCTTTGCTTCACACTTAGATGAACATGAGGGTTGTGAGTCAACAGATAAATATTGAAATAAATATATTAAATTAACAGTTTAAATTTTAGAAGACACTTTTGCAGTTCCATTTAGTCTTCCTGTTACTTATTACGCCAGGAAGTCTAATGTATACATGCCTATCTAGCATTAGCTATAAAGAAAAAAAAGGAAATCTTTAGTTTGGATTAAGTATGGTTAGGGTGATAACTTTCACAAACTTGGGTGGAGGGTGCTCAGACTGTAGGGGCAAACAAAAAAATGCAATAGATTAATTTATGGATGGTCAGAATCTGCTGAACAGCTGGTACTATTAGTCAGTGGGAGGTATAGCTGGTAGCACAGCTGGTCAGCACAGAGTGCACTGAACTAAAATAAGCATACTAGCATATTGTCAGCAATCTTCAAAGCATTTACACTACAGAAAAAAATTAGTTACATAAAAGGAAAACATTTGCCATGACCACCATCAGTAGATGTATAAAGCAAGCACATTACACTCTCAAAACTATCACTTTCATGATAATTAGACATACTTAAATGGGTATTGGCTTAGATTTTTAAAAAAAATGGTTTATTGTTGCGTTGTAATTTGTTGCTATGGGTTACAGGATTCATGCAAAATCGTACTCCTACTTAAGCCTGCATATTGCTAACATTTTAAAATGTCGTTTAAATGCTACTTATGCTCATTTGTCCTTTAGGCCTATTCTCTGATAATCCCTCAGAATTCCCTGTTTGTTAGCTCGACAGCATGAAAGAATGGTTGATTTTCTAAAACGAAACTTTAAAAAAGTATGAAATTGTGTGCATGTAAATATATATGTATGTTTGCTGTAGTCAGTTGCTATAAGTTACGGCCGGGCACAAATTTGCTTAGTGATAGTAAATAAGTCCTATATTTTTTTTATAGCTCCAGGAAAGCCCTAGAGCTATAAACACAGGGGCTGCATGACCTTAAAGACTGGCAGAATCAGATGCAGTTGTGATTGGGTGAGAAGAAATGAATTAATGCAAGGGAAAGCTTGGCTGGGGGCGGAGAATGAGAGGGATGTGATGTCAAGGGAAGAAGCAGTTCACTTCCTTACCTTCTGAACAGGTAGAAACATCCCGCTCACTTTCCCGCTTATTTTGCAAAAATGTCAGGAGTTTTTCTTCTTTATGTTCTCATATTATATTTTAATAACTGGATGTTTTTGTGGATGTTTTCTTGAATGCACCGTTATATTGTGGTTTTGCGTATCTTCATACAGTATAAATCTGAGAGTCAGCATTGTATTAATTCATGTTAAATGTATGTCTAATGCTTGATCCAGGGAATGTTTCCAATTGCCATTGGGGTCAGGAAAGATTTTTTTCCCTCTTGAGGCATAATTGACACGGGCTTCAGGCTGTTTTTTGCCTTCCTCTGCATCAAAACAGTGGATATATGATAATGTATTTTAAGTTTTATTTGTCATAGCTACGGTAGGACCTTGCCAGAGTACTGCTCAGGAAATTTTAGTAGAGGGAGAAAGGAGGTTTTCTCCTGTGACTGCACAGTGGGTTTATTGATACAGATGCTACTACTGCTTGTGCTAGGTGACAGCGTGCTTGGATTTCTTATCATCGACACACCGCAGACTCTGGACCGACAGCAGGGCTGCTGAACTTCTCTCATGGTGGGAGATGCCACTCCTGCTGGAAGCAGGTTTGAGGGCCATCATCTGTCTAGGACTGTGCGAGTGTAAGTTTTTTCTTTTTAGGTTAGGGTTGCCACCTGGCCGGTATTTTACCGGCCTGGCCAGTAAAAATTATGGATGATCCCAATGTTATTAATAGGGAAAAAAGCTAAATATATAAGAAGGCCGGTATTTTTTTCCAGAAAAGGTGGCAACCCTAGTCTAGGTAGAGGCAGCCTAATACTCAGTGGATATAATGACATAGTGCGGATCTCAAGCTGTGAGAAATGGCAGAGCATAGTAGCGATCTCTTATGGAATTCTGGCCTTAGAATATTGCCTTGGGTTAATCTGACAAGGTCCTATTTATTTAATAAAATGTGAATAAATGCTGTGTCCTTTTTATCCCATTTCTGGCTCCTGATGTTTCATTAACAATGGGGTTCAGAAGGATGGCTGAGGGTGAAGGGTCAATACCTTGTCAAAGTACTTGCAGTACTGCTTGTTCGCCCTGGTTTAATCAACAGACAACATTTGGTTCTTGGCAGCAGAGAATTCAACTTTTTTTTTTTTTTACTGTATGTTGCACATAAATATTTTGAACTGATGTATTTAAGTAACTCATATAGAAAAGGAAAGCAAGTGGGATGGTTGCCTAAATAATAACTGACTTGCATAAAGTAACCAGGGTTGCCAACCATTATCCCACACACTTGCTGTTCCTGCTTGGTTAGTTTTTATTTTGTAGCTACTATTTAAAAATTTTTACTGGTGTGAGTGTGTGTGTGTATACAGTATGTACATGTAAATATGTAAAAACACACAGGCACCACTTACCATATGTAGAGTAGCTGTTTGAGACATATACAGTACAGCATATTATTTGTGATATGATTCATATGCTTTATTTTCCCCCCAAAAAAACCCTAGTATAAAACATAATAAAAGAACCGCATTCTACGTGCTGTTGGGAACCAAAAACCTTTGAAGTGTATTTTGTCAATAAACATCAATTAAATCCATTAAGTGCTTTAGAAGTTTCCATTTATGTGCTACAGACACATCTGTCTAATAGAGGTAGAAGGCTAAAAAGCCTGGAATGTCCCAGACAAAACTGATGACATGTCAGTGGTGAAATCCTAAAATCCCTGGAGGGGACTTTGGCTTTTCTGAAATGACTTGGTGATCTCCATAATTGCTGTCCTTGTTTAGGACTGGGAAAAGGCAATTAAACACTGGGGACAAAAGCAGGGTGGAAGTGGACAATGAAAAATACAGAAAAAGCAATAATAGTTTCTAGAGGAAATGTAAATAGAGTCCAAAATTATACATGAGTGCATGTGTATGTATGTTGTGTATGGGTAAAAATATATTTGAATAAAAGACTTTATCAGAAAAAAAACTGGACAATGCTATTGTCATGAATACTCTCAGGAGCTGGAGAGAAGAATGATGAGAAGTAGCATCTCTTGTATCTAACTCTAATCCAACTACTGAAGATGGGCACAGAGTTGGTCACATGGAAGAGAGGCTGAAGTGCTGGCATAGGCACTTTAGAGGCAGAAGTACAGAAATGACAAGCAGTTTTGGGAGGCATTTTCAGGTGTAAAGGACTAGTTAGGCAACACGGGTTCATAAACAAACCAGGGATGGGATCAGCAGATGAGTAGCAGAATCAGGAACAGACCAAGGCTTGGCAACAGGTATAGAATATTCCTTTGTGATCATTAAATATCCTTGATTGCAGAATCCAGAATGTGGAGTTGAAAATGAGGTTCAATATTATGCAAGTGCAAAGTTATGCACTTTGGTAGAAGTATTACAAATGTGAGTTATACATTAAATGGCAGAGTGTAGGGCATATCTGACAAGGATCTGGGGAATTTTTTAGATAACAACTTGTCTAATTCTGGGCAGTGTCATTACATGACTACTTCAGCAAATTAAGTTCTGTCTTGTATAAAAAAGGCCATGAACGCAAGGCCTCACCTTGAGTGTGCAGCTTAGTTTTGGGCTCCAGTCCTTAAAGAGCTGGAGTTAGTGCAGAGATGTGCAACTAAACTGGTAAAAGGGATAGAAGATGGAAATTATGAGGGTAGACTGTCAAGGTCGGGGTTGTTTTCTCTGGAAAAAGACTGATTACTCTTAAAAGTACATTAGAGGGCATTATAGACAGATAGTGGGTGGATATTTTTTCTATAAAAAAGAATCAAAGCACCAGAGGCCATCCCTTTAGACTAGAGGAACTTCAATTTAAAGAAGTGCTGGTGGTTCTTCACAGTGAGTTTGTGGAATACCCTACTAGGTGATGTTATGATGGCAAATTCTGTTAATACCCTTGAGTAGCTTGGATGATATCTTGAACAAGCATAATGTTAAATATCTACAATTAATATATATTAATATCTGTAAGTGTGTATATACTGTATATGTGCTTGAGCTCATTTCGAGGAGTTAAACTTGTGTACCGCGATGTGCGGTTGCAATGGCGCACTCTACCAACCTTGGGCTGCACATGGGAGAGAATACACCTGCTCAGAGGTTAGTATGCCTGACACCTTGTTGGTACCCAGCATATGATTTTTATTTTCTGTATCTTTTGTTTTTTTATTATGTGTTGGCTCCAATTATTTGTGTAAATCTTTACTTTATTTTCTCATAACACCACAATAACGTTCATTGTATGTGAACATTATTATATAAAAAAAATACAGCTGTGAAGTTACTGCATCATTTTTTTACAACATTGGGCCAAATTCAATTCAGTGAGAAAAAGTTATCTCCTGATTTATCACGTGAAAACTCATGAGCGGGATTCAATTAGAGGAGAAAAAACTTTTCGGTTCCAGTTATTTCCTATAGACTTCAATGGAGTTTTCGGTAGTTATTTATTGAAAGTTTAATTTCAGAGTTTTTATACCTCGAATGAACTCAGAACTTGAATGGTTTCTTATTAAAGAAAAAACTCAGCAAGTTTGAGTTTCAAAACCCGAAAACTCTAATTAATCGAGTTTTCTGCAAAAAAAAACCTCGAATCACTCAAATTGATGGAGTTTTCAGGCAAAAGCCTCCAAAAAGACCTCTAACTTCATGAAGGCTATTAACAACTTCAAATAGTTCAAGGGACCTCTGCCATCGACTCCTACATGACCTCAACAGGTTTTAAATGGTGTATTTTTGGATTCAATCTATTTCCAGGGTAATAAATCTTGAAAAATTAGAGATTTTTTAAAAAAAAAATTAGAGGTTTTTTTTTTTTACCCGATTTTTGATAAAAAAACCTTGACCTTCAAAACTTGTGGAAAACACAACTCGATCCTTAATAAATCTGCCCCTTCATGTGATAAACTGTGAGATAAGTTTTTCTGAATTGAATTGCATTTCAAATTGAATCTCATGATTTTTCACCTGATAAAACTTTTTCTCACTCAGTCTCAATCTGGCCCATTGTAGAGTATTTTTTTGTAATTTTCGATCACCGTGGTCATGTCATAGGCCCAGCTCTAATGGAAGTTCTCCAATGGGAAAGTGCAGTATTTTCACATGTATGTATCATATACTGGTATCTAGTGTCTTATTGAGGTTGTTTGTCCAAAAAACATACATGTGAGGAATTTATTTTAATCATTAAATTATATGAAATTCTAGTCTTAAAAAGAGCTTACTAAATACATGGCAACATACTGCAGACCTTTCAGATTTGTGCAGCTGTCCAGAGCAGAGGGGAAATTACTCAGCCCAATTGTGTTTCATCTGCTTCCTCTGCTTCCTAATGTACAAGAATTTCATTAGTCAAAAAAATATTTCCAAGGCACTCATTAACTATGGGGTGCCGTTTGTCCCAAATACATTCTGTATACAAAACTATCCCTAATACACAGAATGAATGTCTCTCATGTTATATAAGTATTTGTGACCATACACAGAGAAAAAAAATATACAAAAGACTTATTTCTATTAAAGAATGAAAGCAAAATCTGGTTATTGCACAAAAGGATGTCATTATATTATGAACTCCATTCTGTACAGTTTAACAAGCAATCTGTCGCACAAATGTATAACCTCCATGTAACGGACGCACTTATGTGCAAAGTTACTTACAGAATGAATTATGTAAAAACAAAGTTGGACATAATATATAATAGTGTAACTAACTAGTGCTTGTGCTTGTCAGATTTGACTGACAAAAGGAGGAACGAGGCCCACATAGGGTCGAGATGAGTTTAGGCTAGGCCCCCTCCCCCGCTAGATGTGTATTGTGAGTATCGGCTGTCAGCCCCCACTCTCTCTCACAGGGAGTTACAACAATAGGGCCCCTTTTTCGGCGGGAAAAAAGGGGGCGGGCTGAAGGGCGGAGCCAGGGGGCAGGTAAACCAGGAAGGGGCTTTTAAGGAGGAGCAGGAGGCCAGTAAAACATAACCTGTTTTTGATAACCTGTTTTTTCTTTCATCGCACCGGAAGGAGAAACCGAGAGGAGGAGGAGAGTTGGATCCAATGGAGAAAGGAGAGAGAGCAGAAGGGAGAGGAGGAAGTAGGACCTTCAAGACAGCAGGAAGGAAGGGAGAGGGCTTCATCCAGTACAGAAGGGCAGTCTTCACAGAACGGCGACAGGACCAAGGTGCCTACACGGAAGACTACTATGGGTGAGTTGAATATTTCTTCTGATTCAGAATCTGATTTTGAGGGGTCAGAGGAAAGATATTATCATTAATGAAAAAATTCTTTAGAGGAAAAGGGAAAGAAAAAGGTTTAGGAAAAACAAAAGAAAGTAGTCAATCAATGGTGCTAGTTGGAGCAGCAGATACTTACGCATGCGCATTGACAGAAACAGCAGATCACTTGCCGAGGAAAACTAGGAAAAATATTGAGGCTGGAAAATTTGTGGATATCTATGAGTTGACTAGGGAAGCTGTTCAGGCAAAGGAGGACGGGGTGAAAACCGAAGAGAAAGGAAAAAAGGGAAAAACAATTTTCGATTGGTTGAAGGGATTCTTGGTTTTTGCAAGCGTATACTTAGAGAAAAAACCAGAACAATGTTTGAATATTATAAAGTACATAGACACAATAGTCGATACATATTTGTTTTATAAAGGCTCTTCATGGTCGGATTACGACAGGGCTTTTAGGAAGAAGATATTGAGTAGCAAGGTCTTGTCTTTTGGACAAAAGGATATAGATTTGTGGACGAGATTGGTTTCAAAAGATAATGGTTCAGCTGGCAATGGCAATAAAGGGTCATATGCTTTTAAGCCCAGAAACATCTGTTTTGCGTACAACGAGAAAAGGTGTACTAGGGGCTATGCGTGCAGGTTTAAGCATTCTTGTTTGGCTTGCGGATCTTCTCATGCGGTATCTAAATGTAATAAAAAGAAAGAAGGTCAGATAAACAGGCAGCCTTTTCGAACAGCTTACCAGAAGAGCGGAAACGCCAATACAGACAGCCAGGCTAAGTAAAGAGTTGGCAAGTTACCCAGACAAGGAAGCCGCAAAATTTTTAATTTTTGGAAGGTTTTAGGATCCCAGTTTTACACCCTCCCCCACCCAGCAAAGTTTTTAAAAATTTGAAATCAGCTAGTCGACATACCGAAGTTTTGAAGCACAAAATTGAAAAAGAAATAAAAGCAGGGAGAATGGCAGGACCATTTGAGGACTTGCCTATTGAGGGGCTAGTAGTGTCACCTTTAGGTATAGTCCCAAAAAAGGAGTCAGGAAAATTTAGAATGATACAGCACCTTTCATATCCAGATGGAGAATCGGTGAATGATGCTTTAGACGAGGAACAGTGTAAAGTACAATATCAGTCTTTCGATGAAGCATTGGAAATAGTTAGGAGTCAAGGAAAAGGGGCATTGTTGGCAAAGGTAGACATCAAATCTGCATTTAGGTTGTTACCCTTACATCCAGAAAGCTTTAGATTGACAGGTTGTCATTTTCAGGGAGCATTTTATGTCGACCTATGTCTACCCATGGGCTGTGCAATCTCTTGTTCATTTTTTGAGACTTTCAGCACCTATTTGCATTGGCAGTTATATAAAAGATCAGGCAACAAAGCTATAGCTCACTATTTGGATGATTTCCTGATCATAGGCCCCAGACACTCTGCAATCTGTCAGGACACATTAGCAATATTTCTGCATATGTTGAAGGAATTAGGAGTGCCAGTGGCCGTTGACAAAACAGTAGAACCAACCACAAAATTGACCTTTTTGGGTATTGAGATTGATACAGGGGCCAAAATGTGTAGATTACCAAAAGAAAAGGTAGTAAAAACTAGGCAAGCAGTTAGGAGATTGGAAGCAGCGAATAAAGTATCACTGAGGGAAATGCAACAAGCCCTAGGTCTATTGAATTTCGCATGCAGGATAATACCAATGGGTCGCATTTTTAACAGGAGATTGGAAAAATCCACATCAGGGGTTAATAAACCATTTCATAAAATAAGGGTCACAAAGGAAATGAAAGCAGATTTGAAAATATGGAACTGTTTCTTATCTAAATTCAATGGTGTCAGGTTATGGTTAGCAGAAACACAAATTAATCAAGAGGTAGAGCTTTTTCACAGATGCAGCCGGAAGCGTTGGCTTTGGAGCTTACTTGGCAGGGAAATGGTGTGCGGCCAGGTGGCCGCAAGCATGGCATGACAAAGGTCTGACAAAGAATTTGACATTGTTGGAGTTATTCCCAATCTTGGTAGCATTGGAGCTTTGGGCAGAAGATTTGAAGGATAGGGCAATTAAGTTCTTTTCTGATAACATGGGAGTGGTCCACGCAGTGAATAACCTGTCATCAGACTCAACCCCAGTAATTGGACTACTAAGACATCTGGTTCTGATTTGTATGAGGTTTAATATATCGTTCAGAGCCCAACATGTACCAGGGGTAGAAAACACTATAGCAGATGCCTTGTCTAGAGAAAAGTGGGATATTCTCTTTAAGTGCGCTCCATATGCGGAAAAATCAGCTTACGCATGCCCTAAAAATTTATGGCAGCTCGTGACCCCCTCTTAGAAGAATTGTGTGAAAGGGCAGTATCCGAAAAGACTCTTTCCAGCTACAAAAGGGCCTGGAAGAGATGGCAGATATTCTGCAGAAGCGGTAAGAGCAATCAAGGCACTAAGGATTTGGTGTCATTTTTAATGGTCCTGTACAGAGAAGGAAAGTCAAGAGCAGGAGCCAGCAACGCATTAGCCGCAATTTCTCATTTTTCCATAGTAAAGGGTAGAGCAGATATCACACATGATCCATTAGTTAGGAAAATAATGAAGGGATGGGCAAGAGTTGAAGGCCCCAGGGTCGATAAGCGAGAACCCATAATTGAATGCAGACTAAAAATGATTCTGAACTCTCTTGAGGAGGTGTGTTCAGACCAATTTGAATGTATTTTGTTTAGAGCAGCCTTCGCTCTGGCTTTCGGAGGAGCATTTAGGATAAGCGAATTGGTCTCCCCATCCAAGAAGGTAACAGATAAAGGTTTAATGTATAGCCAGGTTTTATTACAGGACAGGAAGTTGTTAGTTTACATCAGTAGATCAAAAACAGATCAGTTGGGTAAGGGCAGATGGTTCAGTATAGAAAAAACTTCGAGAATAACATGCCCGGTCAAGGCCTTGCAGGATTACATAGGGATGCGCCCAGCAGGGGGGCACCTTTTGTTAATTCACAGGGACTTATCCCCCATGTCAGCATTTCAATTTAGGCAAGTGCTCAAAAAGGCAGTCATTGCGAAAGGATGGGATCCTAAAAAATTTGGATCACATTCATTCAGGATAGGGGCAGCAACAGAAGCAGCAATGAGGGGAGAAACAGAGGATAGGATAAAAGGAATTGGGAGGTGGAAATCAAAAGCATACAAAAAATACATACGCCCCATAAATGTAACACAGTAGTAATCCTACAATTTTTAACCTACCCCCCCCCCCCTTTTTTCTTTGGTTTGTTGCTGCAGGGGGAAAAGCTACCTGCAACATTTTGATCATAGGCCACTCCTTTATTTTTTGGGCAAGACAGCATGCAGCAGGCAAGCAGTTGGGGTTACCGGAGGAACACATGAAGATTACATGGCAGGGGTGGAGAGGCATGAAGTGGGAACAAATGAGAGGCCGGTTGTATAGTTCAATACAGAAGTTCAAGTTCATAAACCTGGTGATAGTACATGCTGGGGGAAATGACCTTACGTCAATCAAAACCCCAGCGTTGATAGAAAGCATGAGAAAGGACTTGGAGGATTTAATGTCCAGCAACAAGATAGGGGGAGTGGCTTGGTCAGACATCATACAGAGAGGAGAATGGCGAGGAGCAGTTCCCCCCCAGGGCATTGAAAGAGCCAGGAAAAAAGTAAACCGGGCCATGCACAAGATCATGTGTTCCTCAGGTAACAGGGTAATTAGACATGACGATATAAGGTACCGACAAACACAGCTTTTTAGAAAGGATAAAGTACATTTGACAGAGGAAGGTTTGGATTTGTTCTGGGCAAACTTCAGGAATTATATAGAAGAATGGTGGAGGTCGCAGGAGGTCTAGGTGGGCCATGGAAAAGGATAGGTGGCACCCTTCCCTTCTTTTCCATTGGGTGGCATCAGTGCGGCTCCAGGAAGATGGATGGTTTTTTCAGTGAAGTGCAGGCCTACCCTCGGAAAGTCGCGAGTGTGGAGCAGACTTTGACTGCACGGTCTTGTCTGTGTCATGCGAGAGGCTGGGTTAGCGCCATTATTGCACATGATAGGGAGCAGGGGGATGGGCTACTGGTTGGTCAACAGCGGGCGCTCTGCCCCATGATCCCTGCTCTCTAAAATAACTGTTTGGTACGGTGTGGGCACCAGGCCCACGTTCTTGGCGATTATAGGAGCCGCAGCTGGTGGTCAGGGTGTACCTAGTCCTTGGCACATATATATATAACTTTGTTAATAAAATACGTGACCTCCACAGATTTTGCCACCTTAAGAAGTCTCCGTGTCGTTATTCAGGTTTTTATTCAGGTTGGTGGTAAACACAACGGAAGGGGGTAGGGGGATCCTTAGCCTATAGATATCTGTTTCCAAAGTAGATAGCAGCACTCCCATATAGCATTAAAACGCCTTTATTTCAAAATATTCATCTGTCACAGCAACGTTTCGGACCACCTGGTCCTTTTTCAAGCTGACAAAGTTTGTCAGCTTGAAAAAGGACCAGGTGGTCCGAAACATTGCTGTGCCAGATGAATATTTTGAAATAAAGGCGTTTTAATGCTATATGGGAGTGCTGCTATCTACTTTGGAAATTGCTACAAGGATGTGAAGGTGAACACATCAATTGGCGTGTACACCTAAAAAGTAAGCTTGTGAATCTAAATGCTGGATGCTCTTCTATATAAAATAGATATCTGTGACAGAAAACAAGATTTTATAGTACAGAATTCATTCTTTCCACAAAATGACAGTTTTGTTTCACAAAACAGATAAAATAACCATTCTGTGAAGCAACACTCTCAGTCACATTCCTGAACCAATAAGAACAAAGCTTATTGCCATATACAAACAAGATGAGAAGTGACCAGCTCTGCTCCACATGGCTAAGGCAAAGTATCTGGCCTGCTATAGAGGGCGCCCTCTAATGTCCCCTGTGCTGCATAGTAATAAACATGAACAAACCTTTCCTAAAAGAGCTGCTGTTAAACACTACAGGTTCATAAATGGAAGTTTTTACAAATGGCTGAGAAATATAATGCTGCACTTATAATGATTGTTGAGAAAGAAAAGTATGCAAAACTTATATAAATATGATCATTTTAGGTGATATGGCTATTCTTATTGTAGTAACCTGCTTGTGTGGCCATTTTGGTTAAGGGCATTCCTGCTGTTTTGTCATTATCTTATGACTCACTCCTGTTCCTCTTCCTGTCTAAGCTGAGAGTAATAATGGGAAAGGCCACACCCACCTGTGATGTTGTATTAAATGTACCAGAAGTTACTGTGCTTGTCTGGCTCTTTGCCTGATTCTCAGAGTCAGTTATAAGTTTTGTATATGATAGTTAGACTCCAATGTCTCCTCCTAGCTGTAATCTTGCACCAATTAGCTTTTAGTAGTCTCTTAATAATGTGCTTAGCTATAGTTTAACTACTACATAATAGCTTTAGCCAGAGACTCGGGACTGATCATGTGCACAACTTAGGGTTGCCACCTTTTATAATTTTTTTTACCGGCTGCTGGGGGTGGGGCCTCAAATGGGCGGGGGGGGTGATGTAAAAAGGGGGCGTGAATCCTGTACTATAAAATCTTGCTTTCTGTCACAGATATCTATTTTGTCAATCAAATCTAGCTTGACATGCACTAGTTAGTTATACCTCCCAACTGTCTCTTTTTCGGAGGGACAGTCCCTCTTTTGACAGCTCAACCCGCAGTCCCTCATTTGTACTGGAAAGTCCCTCTTTTCTATGCACTGAACAGCCAGAAAAAGAAACAAAGTTTCTCACTTAATTGGTTTTTAGCAGAGAGCCCAGAACAGCTAACAGGTGCAAATAAGATACTTTGTAACAATTTTGAGACACAAAAACACAGTTTAGATAAGGAGAAATATTTTCAAACTTTCATAACCTGCCAAATTTTGTAAAACAAACATGGTATTTAGGGGGTGTGGCCACAGAAAGGGGTGTGGTAAAAAAAATTGCAGCGCTACGTTCGGAAAAACATTTTTTACTTCCAAAATGTTGGGAGGCATGAGTTACACTATTATATGTTATGTCCAACTTTATTTTTACATAATTCATTCTGTAAGTAACTTTGCACATAAGTGCGTCCGTTACATGGAGATTATACATTTGTGCGACAGATTGCTTGTTAAACTGTACAGATTTTGTTTTCATTCTTTAATAGAAATAAGTATTTTGTATATTTTTTTTCTCTGTGTATGGTCACAAATACTTATATAACATGAGAGACATTCATTCTGTGTATTGGGGATAGTTTTGTATACAGAATGTATTTGGGACAAACGGCACCCCATAGTGGTGCTGCGTGCTGTGTCTGCATCTGACAGTCGTGTCGCGTCGGATCAACGCTGTGACTTCATCCGACATTTGTATATCCTACATTATTTCCGTCACATCCGACTTGACACCTGCGTTTTTGCGCAGCGCCAAAATGCCCGTGTAGTCCTACCCTTAGTGATCACAAATTTACAACTGTTTGTTGCAACCATTAAGCAAGTTTGCAAAAGTGTTCACTGCTGAAAGTAACAAGCTATTTAAGAACCAAATTCTGTAATTTTGCTGCTTGAAGCCTTTTTGGGCATTTTTTAAATTTCATGGCCCAGTTGGTAATCAGGGTGCGGGGGTAACTACGAGAGGTTTTCATTATAGGAGCGAAAGTCTGTCATATGATAGATGGAAAAAAGAGTAAGAAGCTAGCCTGAAAAATTCCCAAAATAGACATTTCTGAGATGCAATATAACTGACATTGGTTAATATGTGCTTGGCTAAAGAAAGACAAACACTTACAATCCTGTTTAACTGACAGTCATTCAAATCAGCATTAAAAATATACAGGTATCTATCTATCTATCTATCTATCTATCTATCTATCTATATATATATATATATATATATATATATATATATAAAATAAAGTTGAAGTGTCTCTGCGTCCAGTCCCTGTGTCCGTGGGATTGCGCTACTGCGCATGTGCCCCACGGACCGTCTCTGGCGAATTTTTTTTAGACTAGAACAATTCTGTTTTTATAAATGTTTGACTACATATGTTCTAGCGCCCGTTAATTTAACGGGCTTAATGTCTAGTATATATATAATAAGCTTAGACATGGTGCACACGGACAAACAAAAAACAATGCCTGTGTGCTGGTTAAAGACAACAATAGTAATAATCAAAAAGAAAACCGCACCAAACAGGTCTTTATATGAAATAAACAAAAAGGTTTTATTTGATCTACGTTTCGGCTCAACAACTGGAGCCGTCTTCAGGAATGCACAATTTTTAGTTCCTGAAGACGGCTCCAGCTGTTGAGCCGAAACGTTGATCAAATAAAACCTTTTTGTTTATTATATATATATATTGTGGTGAGGTCACTACTAGGATACCTGGGAAAGTCCAGGACGGAGCTTTTTTATGCCCCAGGTTCCTAACAGAGTGGTTCCGGGACTGCTAGGCCAGCCCGGGTGTTTTGAGTTGTACTGATGTATTTCAGGTGGTTAATTAAAGAGGCAGCTCAAGTCAGAGTGGAGAGTTCCTGGCTGGGGAAAAGACACAGGAAAGCTGCCTGTGTGAGAGGGATTGAAATCACCAAAAGGTTCTATCAATCCTCTACAGGTTATTCCCCATTTGAGTTACTCTATGGGAGACATCCTAGGGGGCTCTTAGACATAGCTAAGGAAACCTGGGAAGGGGAAGTGACACCCTACAGGAGTGTAATTGAACACATATCACAAATGCAAGACAGAATTGCTTCAATTATGCCCATTGTAAGAGAAAACCTGGCCCAAGCCCAGGCTGCCCAACAAAGAATATACAACCGTAATGCTAAAATACGTGTCTTTTCACCTGGAGACAGAGTACTAGTTTTGGTCCCCACGGTGGAGAGTAAGTTCCTTGCAAAATGGCAGGGACCCTTTGAAATAATGCAGAGAGTCGGGGAGGTAAATTACAAGGTACACCAACCTGGCAAGAGGAAGCCAGAACAAATTTATCATGTTAATTTACTTAAACCCTGGAAAGACAGGACATCATTGATTGCAGTACCAGCCTATGCTGTTTCTAAGGTAACTCACGAGACCCCTCTGGTCCCTGAGGTTACCATTGCAGAAACTTTGTCCACCTCCCAAAAACAGGAGGTAAAAGAATTCTTAATGAGGAATAGGGATACTTTCTCTGACCTCCCAGGAAAGACTCCCGTTGTTGAGCATGATATTGTCACTGAGCCAGGTGTTCGAGTTAAACTCAAACCCTATAGGATTCCCGAAGCTAGACGAAAAGCTGTGGCTGATGAAGTGGCAAAAATGCTTGAGTTAGGGGTAATTGAATTGTCCAATAGTGACTGGTCTAGCCCGATTGTTCTTGTTCCTAAGCCAGATGGTAGCTGGCGGTTCTGTAATGATTTTCGCAAACTTAATTCGGTATCCAAGTTTGACACTTACCCAATGCCTAGGGTAGACGAGCTCATAGACAGGCTGGGTACTGCTCGTTATCTGACAACATTGGATTTAACAAAAGGGTATTGGCAGATACCATTATCGGAACAGGCCAAGGAAAAAACTGCTTTTGTCACTCCAGGCGGTTCTTTCCAGTACAGAGTAATGCCCTTTGGCCTACAAAATGCTCCTGCCATGTTTCAAAGGGCTATGGATAGAATATTAAGACCTCACCAACAGTATGCGGCTGCATATTTAGATGATGTGGTGATACACAGTACAGATTGGGAGTCTCACCTGCACAGAGTTCAGGCTGTGTTGGATTCCCTCCGTAAAGCAGGCCTTACTGCCAACCCCAAGAAATGTGCCATTGGTTTGGAGGAGGCCAAGTATTTAGGTTACACCATTGGCAGAGGGGTGGTAAAACCCCAGATAAATAAAACAGCAGCCATTCAACAGTGGCCACACCCTCTTAATAAGAAGCAGGTTAGAGCTTTTCTGGGTATCACTGGCTACTACAGGAGGTTTATTCCTCATTTTGCCACCTTGGCTGCTCCCTTAACAGACTTAACAAAGGGAAAAAACTCTGTCATGGTCAAGTGGTCAAGTGGCAGAAAAATCTTTTCAGGCCCTCAAAGATGCGTTATGTGCACAACCAGTCTTGTATTCCCCAGATTTTTCAAAGGACTTTGTGGTCCAGACTGATGCATCAGATATAGGGTTAGGGGCAGTATTATCCCAGCTTTATAACGGGGAAGAGCATCCAGTGGTGTACTTAAGCAGAAAGCTCAATGACTTTGAGAGGAAGTATGCCACAATTGAAAAGGAGTGTTTGGCCATAAAGTGGGCCTTAGACGCCTTAAGGTATTACCTCTTAGGCAGAAAATTTGACCTTATTACTGACCATACACCTCTAAAATGGATGGCCCAAAAGAAGGAGACCAATAGACGAGTGAATCGTTGGTTCCTCACGCTGCAGGACTATTGTTTCACAGTGAAACATAGGCCCGGGTCAGAAATGGGCAATGTTGATGCCCTGTCCCGGGTTCATTCCTGTTGGGCCTCAGTTGTTCCAACCATTGGGTTGAAACAAGGTATGTGGTGAAGTCCCTACTAGGATACCTGGGAAAGTCCAGGACGGAGCTTATTTATGCCCCAGGTTCCTAACAGAGTGGTTCCGGGACTGCTAGTCCAGCCCGGGTGTTTTGAGTTGTACTGATGTATTTCAGGTGGTTAATTAAAGAGGCAGCTCAAGCCAGAGTGGAGAGTTCCTGGCTGGGGAAAAGACACAGGAAAGCTGCCTGTGTGAGAGGGATTGAAATCACCAAAAGGTTTGGGATTTTATATCTTCCTGTATGTTCTTTGTTTTGGGGAGACAGGCGGTAGGCCTTCTCCTGGTAGTTAGGAAAACTGACCTGTATTAGTTAGAAGCCCATTAAGTGGCAAGGATTGTATTTTGAATTGTTTGTTTTGTTTATTTTTTTCTGCAAGAGACAAACTGCCAAAAAGAGACTATACTCTCATGAGTTGTGCTTGTGCCGTGGGCTGTGTTACCCCAGGAAAACTGATCCCAGCTACCCAAACTCTTAAAATATATATATATATATATATATATATATATATATATATATATATATATATATATATATATATATATATATATATATATGTATGTGTGTGTAGGTGCGCTGCACATATACAACATTGAACAAATGATGAGCAATATTCACATTTTCAAATACATCATTTGGCACATTATAAGTTACAGAGGAGTTCCATGACCATATAAAAACACGAGGCCAAAGGCTTTTATACAGGTCATGAAACTCAGAAGTGACCTTTTATTTTGCAGCAGGGGGTACTTTATGTATTATAATACACAAGTTCCAGTGAGTCATGTGACAGGAATGACATCACTAATACGGATACGTGATCATTTCTGTGCAATGTAGGTTTCATTGGCTTTAGAAATAGTCGCTCAGCTAATGGAGAAGGAAAGTGCAGTAACTGTAACCCTGTAATGGAGTCCGAAATTAGTTTACAAGATGGCGTCCAAGATGGCGGCTCCCTGGTTCCTCACGGACGCAGCCGGATGACGACGACCTCTTCCCGCACTCTGATTGGTCGCCGGTGACGGAATGGACGTCGGCGTCAATAATTGGCGCCGGCGTCAGTCGCACACGTCAGCGCGTCGGTCGCTGACGCCAGCGCGTCCGCGCGCACGTTATGACGCCGATGCGTCCAAATTGGCGCCAAATCTGGGACTATATTAAGGAGCTCTGGGAATTCACCTATGCCCAATTATAGGTTTTAGCTTGCTATTCCTGGGTGTGTTCTTGTGATATTCTTGCCTATTTTGTGTACCGACCTCTTGCCTGATTCTTCGACTTCGAACCTCTTCTGCCTGGACTGATATTATTGCCTGTTTGACCATTCTCTCGTCTCATCCCTAATTGTACCGCGAACTTGGACTTTTGCTACCTCCTCCCTTGGTCCTCACTACCTCTGAGGCCTTTGGCCTTACATTATAATTGGGCCATGGACCCTTCGGGGGAAAATCCAGCGCCGCCTGATGTCGGTGGAGCGCTTCGTGGTCTGGCTTCCCGGATGCAGTCCTATGAGGTACAGCAGTCCCATTTTGGTCAGGCTCTGGAAACAATACTGGCAAAGCTGTCGGCTCTAACACCCGCTGATCCTGAACCTGTACCTGTATCTGTAGCTCCACTCCACATCTCCGAGCCCCGCATTCCGGCTCCCCCACTCTACAGTGGTGATCCTGCAGCCTGCCGTGGGTTTATCAATCAGTGCGAGGTCCACTTTGCACTCTCACCTAGCCAATTCGTTTCCGAACGTGCCAAGGTGGGCTTCATATTCTCCCGCCTGCAAGGGAAGGCATTGGAGTGGGCTTCACCTCTATGGGAAAAGGAGGATCCTATTATCGACAATGCCAGGTCCTTCGTTCACGAACTTCGTGTGGTCTTTGATGCTCCAGGTCGGGCCACAGCTTCTTCTGCACGCCTGTTCCATCTTCAACAGGGAACTCGCCCTGTCTCAGAGTACGCTATTGAATTCCGCACCCTGGTTGCAGAGACTTCGTGGAATAATGACGGGTATCACGCTGCCTTTTACAACGGCCTGGCGATACGCATAAAGAGTGATCTGGTGTCCAGGGAAATTCCATCCCGTTGGGAAGATCTAGTCGCCTTGGCCATAAAGGTAGATACTCGGCAGAAGGAGTTTCAAGCTGAACTCGACAGAGAGCGCTCCCCAACCAAGAGATTCCACAGGTTCCAACCTACTCTGGCTCCTCGATTTCAAAGACCCTTCCTTCCCAATCCGGCTTCCACCTTGCCTTCTCCTACTCCTGCGGCTTCCTCTTCTTCTTCCCTGCCTTCGGAAGAGCCTATGCAAATCGGACGGGCCCGTCTGACCGAACAGGAGAAGCTTCAGAGAAGGGCGGCTGGACTTTGCTTCTATTGTGGTGGAAAATCCCACTTCGCCTATGAGTGCCCAGTGAAGCCGGGAAACGCCAACACCTAGGTAAGACTGGGGAGACTTACTTGGGTGGAATTGCTCCTTCTCCCCATTCTTCTGCTCAACGCTTCCTCCTTCCTGTGCAGATTCGTTTTGGAACCCAGACGATTTCTTCTGAAACTTTCCTTGACTTCGGCGCAGCTGGGAATTTCATGGATAAAGTCTTCGCTGAAAGCCACTCCATTCCCCTGCGATCTCTGGCTGTTCCCCTTCGTGCATTGGCGATTGATGATCGTCCATTGTCTTCTGCTACAATTTCCCACTCCACCGAAGAACTTTCTGTTATTGTGGGAACTATGCATCTTGAAAGACTGTCCTTCCTTTTAATTGATTGTCCTTCTACTCCCGTTGTGCTTGGCTTACCCTGGTTGAATATTCATAACCCAGTAATAGACTGGGCTTCGTCTCAGATTTCCCGATGGAGTTCTTTCTGCCAACAAAATTGTTTACCCACCAAATCCATCATTAAAGTCTCATCTGTGTCTTCAAATTCTTCTTTGCCCTTTGTTTATCAAGCCTTTTCTGACGTCTTCAATAAAAAGTCTGCCGAAGTCCTGCCTCCCCATCGTCCCTATGATTGCCCCATCGAACTCCTTCCTGGAACCATGCCTCCCAGGGGTCGCACCTACCCGCTTTCTCCTTCCAAGACCCATGCCATGAAGGAGTACATTCAAGAGAATCTGCAAAGAGGCTTTATTCGTCCTTCCTCTTCCCCGGCTGGAGCCGGCTTCTTCTTTGTAGAGAAAAAAGATGTAGGTTTGCGGCACTGCATTGATTATAGAGGTTTAAACAAAATTACTATTAAAAACCGTTATCCCCTTCCTCTCATCTCTGAACTGTTCGATCAACTCAAAGGGGCTTGTCTTTTCACCAAGTTGGATCTTCGTGGGGCGTATAATTTAATCCGGGTCAGAGAGGGAGATGAATGGAAGACCGCATTCAACACCCGCGACGGGCATTATGAATACCTTGTAATGCCATTCGGCCTCTGTAACGCCCCCGCGGTCTTCCAAGAATTCGTAAATGACATTTTCAGGGATTTACTGGGCCAATACGTAGTGGTGTACTTGGACGATATCCTTATTTTTTCCAGGAACCTTGCTGAGCACCGTCTTCAAGTCCAAGAAGTCCTTTCCCGTCTGCGGAGAAATAACTTATTTGCCAAGTTGGAGAAGTGTTCTTTTGAAGTATCGTCCATCTCTTTCCTTGGTTACATTATTTCTCAACAGGGTTTCAGAATGGATCCTGCCAAGATCTCCGCTATCCAGGACTGGCCTCTCCCCACCAGTATCAAAGCTATCCAAAGATTTATTGGCTTCGCTAACTATTATAGACAATTTATCAAGGGGTTCTCATCCAAAATTGCTCCCATTCTTTCTCTTATCCGAAAAGGGGGTAAGCCTCAGCATTGGCCATCTTCAGCTTTGGAAGCATTCAAGAATCTTAAAGCTTCTTTTTCTTCTGCTCCCATTCTCAGACACCCTGAACCTTGCCAGCCATTCTTCATTGAAGTTGATGCCTCAGATGTCGGTGCTGGAGCAATTTTGTCCCAAAGAGCGTCTACTGATGGAAAGCTACATCCTTGCGATTTCTTCTCGAAAAAATTCACCTCTTCTGAACAGAATTATGATGTTGGAAATCGTGAGTTACTGGCCGTTAAACTTGCCCTAGAGGAGTGGAGACATTTGCTGGAAGGCTCTTCCATCCCTGTGACCATCTTTACGGACCATAAAAATCTAGAGTATATCCAGACACTCAAACGCCTCAACCCTCGTCAGGCCAGGTGGGCACTATTCTTCTCTCGTTTTAATTTCATTCTAACTTTTCGTCCTGGTGCTAGAAACAAGAAGGCGGACGCTCTTTCCAGAAGCTTTCTTCTCGAAGATATCTCTTCTGTCGAACCAGAATCCATTGTACCTCCTACAAAGATCATCGCTGCTCTATTTCCTTCCTTGGCCTCCCAGTTATTGTCAGTTCAATCCTCTGCTCCTATAGGAACCCCTGCTGGTGTTGCTTTTGTCCCTCCTGAACTCCGTCATTCCATTCTGGTTCAGTCCCACAGCTCCAAACAGGCCGGGCATCCTGGAATCAGAAAAACCACTGAAATTCTGTCTCGCCTTGTATGGTGGCCTTCCCTAAGAAAGGATGTCAAAGACTTTGTTTCTTCTTGCTCTGTGTGTGCTGTATCCAAGTCTGGACGTTCCCCTCCTAAAGGGCTATTCCTACCGTTACCCATCCCTTCTCGCCCATGGACTCATCTATCTATGGACTTCATTGTGGATCTCCCTAACTCCTCTGGTTATACAGTTATTTGGGTGGTAACTGATAGATTCAGTAAAGTCGCACATTTTACTCCTCTTCGGAAACTCCCCTCTGCTCCTGAACTTTCTTCATTATTTATTAAACACATTTTTCGCCTCCACGGTTTCCCTGCTGAAATTGTCTCTGACCGTGGCTCTCAATTTGTTTCCAAGTTTTGGAGGTCTCTGTGTAAAGCCCTTGGTGTTTCTCTTCAATTTTCTTCTTCTTACCATCCACAGTCTAATGGAGCAGCCGAGAGGGTTAACCAGGCCCTGGAACAGTTTCTTCGATGCCATGTATCGTTGTGCCAAGACGATTGGGCGGATCTACTTCCGTGGGCTGAATTCGCACATAACAATGCTTTACACGTTTCTTCTGAAAAATCCCCTTTTTTTTGTATGTATGGTCTTAACCCTTTGGCTTTTCCTCAGGACTTATTACTCACCAATGTCCCTGCCGCCAATGACCAAGCTGCCCACATGTCAGCCATCTGGCACGCCACTGTCGTCAATCTGGAGAAAAGTTCCTTGGTCCAGAAAAAATTCGCCGATCAGAGAAGAATTCCTTCCCCTCCGTATGCACCCGGTGACAAGGTTTGGCTGTCTACACGGAACATTCGTCTCAAAGTCCCCTCTCCTAAACTTGGTCCCAAGTTTATTGGCCCCTTCTCCATCGCTGAGATCATCAATCCGGTGGCGGTCCGATTACAACTTCCCCCGGAAATGCGGATTCCGAACGCCTTCCATGTCTCATTGCTCAAACCTGCAGGTACTTCTTCTTCTTCTTCCTCCTCAGCTCCTGTCATGGTGGACGGTCATCAGGAATTTGAGGTGAAAAGAATCCTGGATTCCCGGGTTTCGAGGGGTACCCTACAATACCTCATTGAGTGGAAGGGGTTCGGCCCTGAGGAGTGCTCCTGGATAAGAAGTTCGGATGTCCATGCTCCTCTCCTGGTCCGAAAATTTCATCAGCAGTTTCCTTCTAACCCAGGTGGTCCTGAGGCCCCCCCTAGGGAGGGGGGTACTGTAATGGAGTCCGAAATTAGTTTACAAGATGGCGTCCAAGATGGCGGCTCCCTGGTTCCTCACGGACGCAGCCGGATGACGACGACCTCTTCCCGCACTCTGATTGGTCGCCGGCGATGGAATGGACGTCGGCGTCAATAATTGGCGCCGGCGTCAGTCGCACACGTCAGCGCATCGGTCGCTGACGCCAGCGCGTCCGCGCGCACGTTATGACGCCGATGCGTCCAAATTGGTGCCAAATCTGGGACTATATTAAGGAGCTCTGGGAATTCACCTATGCCCAATTATAGGTTTTAGCTTGCTATTCCTGGGTGTGTTCTTGTGATATTCTTGCCTATTTTGTGTACCGACCTCTTGCCTGATTCTTCGACTTCGAACCTCTTCTGCCAGGACTGATATTATTGCCTGTTTGACCATTCTCTCGTCTCATCCCTAATTGTACCGCGAACTTGGACTTTTGCTACCTCCTCCCTTGGTCCTCACTACCTCTGAGGCCTTTGGCCTTACAAACCCTTTCAACACCCCTTTGTTGGTGTTACACTCCAAGTGTAACTATTAGTATGCTGTAGAGAGTGATATTCTTGGATAATTTGCAACTTGTTTTTATTGTTTATTATTTTATTTTTTTTTATTTATTTTTTTTAGCTTTTTATTCAGCAGCTCTCTAATTTGCAATTTCATCAATCTGGTTGTACCCATATAACCATGTACTGATTTGAAGAGACCAGAATATGAATAAGAGAGGACCTGATTTGAATAAAAAGATGAGTAATAGAAAATAGCAATAACAATACCTTTGTAGCTTTTTAGAGCATTTGAAAGCTGGAAAGAGAAGAAAAAGGCAAATAATTCAAAAACTATAAAAAAGAAAAAAAAATGAAGTCTGATTGAAAAGTTGCTCAGAATTAGCAATTCTATAACATACTAAAAGTTAAACTTAAAGGTGAGCCACCCCTTTAAGGGTGTATTGATATTACATAGCAATAAAACCTGGCTGTGCACTTCTGATAACTATAAATTTAGTTCTTAGCAAAAATATTCAAGATGTTTAATTTGAATGTTACAAATGAATTGACATAACAAGTAACTGTTCTCTTTTTCCCCATGTGTTACATTGCAGTTCTTTTCTTTATTTCACATAGGTTATTTTATCTGTTATCTCCTGTAATATTTCTATAGTTATTCATAAATATTCAACCCCAATGACACCCTTGTAGATAAAGGTATGATGCACAGAAATAAAGAAAAGCACATAAGGATGCAAAACAACCTAAGCCCTGAAAAATTACAGCTGGTGGTAACTGAAGAATAGCAGACCCAGTAACACCATTAGGGGCCTGATGTGACTCCTGAATAACCGACAATATCACCCCTTAAAGGAGAATTAACCCCCCCTTGACAAAAGTCCCCATTCTCAGCCTATTACATTAGCTCTCTACTCCCTACGGTCATAGTCTATTTCACTGAATAATGTCTCTCAGTAAAGCTGACCTATGCAAGCAGAAATGCGCCTCAGTAAAGCTGACCTATGCAAGCAGAAATGCGACATCTTCTGAAACGTATTGTTTTTTTGCGATTAGTTCAGCGACATGGAGCTTGCTGGTGCATGCGCAGTTGAAGATGCTCCAGGATTACCTTCAACCCTGGATACCACATACTTACAATAATTAACATACTTTATTATGTATTTATGTTATATTGTGTACCTTTAAATAAAAGAATAGTATCCTAATCATTGTGGTCTAGAGTCCAACCCACAGTCCTTCTGTAATAGGGGCACATTTTTCTTTAAGAATTTATTTACTTATTATATTCTTGCTCATTGTTTATGTTAGCTTATTATCAATATATGAGCACTCCATGTATACAGCCAAATCATTATGGCTGTAGCAATACAATCTGCTGTAGTCGAAACTAATATAGCTAACTGTTGATGCCACAAGTGTTTTCCTCTTTCTTAAATGTTTGTGTTCCAATTTGATAATCTGGCTCAGCACACAAGTCTGTGTGATTATTTAGAACTGCTTGAATGTCTGAAGTCCAAGCTAAAAGAGAAATTGTGTGTGTAATGTTCTAACAAAAAGAGTTCTCTGGGTAAAGGAATGTTTGTCATTGACTCAGCTTTCTATCAGCCATTCCCTGTGTTTGTTTTGTATAGCTCTCAGCCTTTAGGCAGACTGTGTGCACGACCTTGGCGTTTACAGCCAAGAGTCAAATCGATTTTCAGAATGCAATACACAAGGCCCATGCAACAAGAAAAAAATGCTCTCACTACACCATGTGCAAAAAAAAAGTTCAATGCAAAGTTACATTCATTAAAATATCCTTTAATTTTGTTAGGTGAAGTTCTTAGGGTTCCATGAGAATTGCAGCAAGTCAGTAGTCTAAATGAGTGGAAAGATACTTAAAGGGGTTTTTACTTTCTTTAATGAAAAATAAACCTATCTCCAAAATGCTTTAATTAAAAAATGTTCCCTAACTGCAGGGAAACCATCATACTTTCAAACAGCAGCGGGGGAGCTCCCCACCTTATTTCCCTGACCATAAGCAGCTTTGTTTGTTTCCCTGTAGAGCAGCTCACGACTGTATTCCTACCCATAATAGAAAAAATTTAGCAATTTTTTTGGAAAGCAAAGTCTACTGGCCCCTCCCCCTGCATGCCCACATTCTGTTCGCTCACCACTAAATACAAGCCCATCATCTCTGTCTGATTTGTGTCCCTTATTCTTCCTCTTGACCAGAACTAGAAAGGCAACTCTTATAGCAAGCAACGGTATAGTGGAGTTTTGGGGCCAAAACTTGTTGCTAGGCAGCCAGAGACTCACTCTCATATGTAAACAATACACCTAGAGACTCTTCTGTCTCTAAAACTGTCTGTCTCTAAACTTCTTTCACTAACCTCCTCCCTAGGCTTATCTTTGTGCTCAGACTCCCCCTCTCACTCCAATGGTAATGCTCTGGATCTCATATTTACCAGACTCTGCTCAACCACCAATTTTACTAACTCACCATTTCCCCTCTCTGATCACAATATGCTCACATTTCAACTCTCACTAACTCCCTCCTCACCCCCTGCTATTCCCCAAACACGTACTTACCGTGACTTGCAAGCTGTAGACGTGTCACATCTCTCTTCTTCCTTTGACTCTCTTCACTCTAATATCTGAGCCATCTCATGTCCTAATGTGGCTACCTCTGTCTACTATAGTACTTTCACCACTGCCCTAAATGAGCTTGCTCCTATAAAAACTAAACGTTCTAGACCTAAACCACTTCAACCTTGGCATACTGCTCATACAAAAGCGCTCCAAAGACATTCACGTGCACTTGAGCGTCGCTGGCGCAAATCCCGCTCAGAATCAGACTTTTGTAGCTACAAATCTGCCCTGCGCTCCTATAACACCAGCCTCTTCCAAGCCAAACAAACATACTATACTTCACTCATTAACCCCCTTTCTAAAAAATCAGCACAACTTTTCTCCACCTTTAACACTCTCCTTTCCCCTTCTCCACCCCCCCCATGCACATCTGTCTCTGCTCAAGATATTGCTGAGCACTTCAAAAACAAAATTGACACTATCAGAAGGGACATTACACTACTCAACCCCCTAGACTTCCACCACCCTCCCTCCACACTCCCCAGTCTCTCCTGCGCTCCTTCACCCCTGTCACTGATGAGGAAGTCTCAAAGCTTTTGGCCTCTTCTCACCTTACCACCTGCCCGCTTGATCCAATTCCCTCAACTTCTCCGCAGTACCAATCCTTGTCTAATCAAACCCTTAACTCACCAATTTAATCTTTCGCTCTCAACTGGACTGTTTCCTTCTCAACTAAAACATGCTCTCGTCACCCCCATTCTGAAAAAACCCTCTCTTGATCCCTCCAATCTTGACAACCTCCAACCTATCTCTCTGCTACTTTTTATCCCTAAACTACTTGAGCGCCTAGTCTACAACCGACTAACCTCATTCCTCTCTGACAATAACCTGCTGGACCCCCTACAATCTGGTTTTAAGCAACAACACTCCATGGAAACTGCCCTAATACTGCTTGATCTCTCAGCTGCATTTGACACTGTAGATCACCCTCTCCTCCTCCAGTCCCTCCATTCGCTTGGCCTTCGTGACACAGCCCTGTCCTGGTTCTCTTCTTACATCACCAATCGTTCCTTCAGTGTCTCCTACAATGGAGTATCATCTGCTCCCCTACCTCTTTCTGTTGGAGTTCCTCAAGGCTCTGTCCTGGGACCATTACTATTCTCCCTCTATACTTCCTCCCTCATCAAATTAATCAACTCGTATGGTTTCCACTACCACCTCTATGCTGACGATACTCAGATCTATCTCTCATCTCCTGATCTCTACCCAGAACACCTAACTTGCGGCTCCTCCTGCCTGTCCGCTATCTCTACCTATATGTCGCAACGATACCTTAAATTAAACCTCTCTAAAACTGAAATGGTTCTCTTTCCTCCAACTAACACCAGTAACATCCCGGAAGTATCCATCATAGTTAACAATTCCACTATCAGCCCCTCTCCCCAGGCCCGGTGCCTTGGGGTTATCCTAGATTCTGCCCTCCTCATATCCAGTCACTTATTAAATCATGTCACTTCCACCTAAGGAACATATTCAAAATACGATCATTTATCACCCAAGATGCTGCCAAAATTCTTATTCACTCTCTCATCATTTTGCGTCTAGACTACTGTAACTCTCTTTTAATTGGCCTTCCCCTCCAGAGACTGTCACCTCTCCAGTCCATAATGAACACTGCTGCGAGGCTCATACACCTCAGCAACCGCTCTTCCTCTGCCTCACCATTCTGTCAATCCCTGCACTGGCTTCCGTTACTTTTCAGAATCAAATTCAAATTAATTACACTGACTTTCAAAGCACTTCATAACTCTGCCCCACCCTACATCTCTGAACTCATCTCTATATACTCACCCAACCACTTACTACGCTCCTCTACTGACCTGCTACTCAACTCTCCTCTCATTACCTCCTCACATGCTCGCATTCAAAACTTTGCAAGGGCTGCACCCCTCCTCTGGAACTTTCTTCCAACCTTTCTACTTGAAAGAAATCTCTTAAAATGCACTTCTTTCGAGAAGCCCACCCTCACTCTGCTTAACTACCAAACGCAACACCACATACAGTACCACATTTCTCACCCACTTAATTCAATCTTGCGCACTCCCACACCTTGTGTATTACTCCCTTCCCTTTAGAGTGTATGCCTATGCATAGGGCCTCCCTCACCTTTTGTACCTGTATTGATTGTGATGTATGTAACTGCATATGTTTTATGTATATAATTCATGTGATTTAGTTGTATAATCACATTTACTTTACAGTGCTACCCAATATGTTGGCGTTAAATAAATACATGTTAATAATAATAATATGGGCAGATTTATCAAGGGATGAAGTGAGTATTTTTTGTGTACTTCGACTAGAGAATAGTCCAAATACAATTCGAATTTGAAAAAAAATTCAAAAATTCAAATAACGTCAAATCGAATTCGATCAAATACAATGTTACTTCGATTCGTACAATTCGAATTCGAACAAAAACGGCCTATTCACCCGGGGGAAAAAATGTAGATTTTTTAATGAATTTCTGATGGGCTTGTTTTATTCGAATTTCAAAGTTTTTTTTATTCCAAATTCAACCCTTGATAAATCTGCCCCCTACTGTATATATAATATTTATATTTATATATAATAAATTTTTTCTATGCTAATTATTTAAATCCTAGGAGTGCTGTCCTTGGTCCAGTGTAATTTTTTTGTACTAGCACCCAGGTTTTGTTGCTACACATGGTGTGCACCCTGATATACATTTATACATTTAAATAGTTTGTAGTGATAGGAAAAATCGATGTCATAAGCCGGAAGTGTGGCAAAGGAAAAGGGATGATGTGATTCTTATCCTTATGTGTTTTATAGAAAACAGTGACATTTATGGCCTAAATTCTAAAGCCTGAGATACTAATTGCCAGTAATGAACTCAAAGTTTCCCCGGTGAACCAGTTCTATTCCTTACCCGATTACTGTTAAATGATACATTGTCATGAGACAGGCTATACTGAAACTTTTCTTTTGAGTTTTAAATATGCACCAGGGATAGTGATTCAGTCTGGATTATTCAGCATTTATACATTCTTTATAAAGGTATTTAATAAATGTGACAAACCTGTGCTACAAAGTATAGCAATTATATAATCTGTGAAGTGAAAAATAGCATTTTCCTCTTTTTTTGTATAGAAATCCTTCTGTTATCTTCTGTCAGTTTTTAAAAGCACAGCTGGAATCTCCTGTAACATGAGCTTGTTTTCTTCAGTGTTTTATTCTCAGTTCTGGAATGTGGTGGTTGGAACGTTTGCATTTCCTTTAGACAGAAAAAAGCAGTTACTAAGCACTGACAAATTGCAAGAGCTTACTAATTGCTGGCCACAACAATACCAAAACATAGGGGCACATTTACCTAGGGTCGAATATCGAGGGTTAATTAACCCTCGATATTCGACCGTCGAAGTAAAATCCTTCGACTTCGATTATCGAAGTCGAAGGATTTTGCGCTATTCCTACGATCGATGGAATAATTGTTCGATTGAACGATTAAATCCTTCGAATCGAACGATTGGAAGGATTTTAATCCATCGATCAAAGGATATTCCTTCGATCAGGAAATTGTTAGGAAGCCTATGGGGACCTTCCCCATAGGCTAACATTGGCCTCGGTAGGTTTTAGGTGGCGACTGGCGAACTAGGGGGTCAAGTTTTTTTTAAAGAGACAGTACTTCCACTATTGAATGGTCGAATAGTCGAAACGATTTTTACATCGAATCGTTCTATTCAAAGTCAAAGGTCGTAGTCGAAGGTCGAAGTAGCCCATTCGATGGTCGAAGTAGCCATATTCGACCATTCAAAATTCTAACTATTTTTCCTCTATTCCTTCACTCGAACTGAGTAAATGGGCCCCCTAAATGTTCATTAAAGGAAATGGTGCATTTTTCCAATAATATCAGAAAGCAAGGATTTTTTGGAGCAATTGTTGCTTGCTATAAGAGTTGCCTTTCTAGTTCTGTTCAAGAGGAAGAATTCACAAATCAGACAGAGATGATGGGTTTGTATTTAGTGGTGAGCGAACAGAATGTGGGCATGCGGGGGGAGGGGCCAGTAGACTTTGCTTTCCCAAAAAATTGCTGATTGTTTTTTTTTTCTATTAAGGGTAGGACTACATGGACGTTTTCAGCGTGATCCGATGCGCACCTGCGTCTGCATCCGACAGTCGTGTCGCGTCGGATCAACGCTGCAACTTATTTCCGTTGCATACGATTTGACGCCCGCGTCTTGTTGCAGCGTGTCGGATCACCCCGAAAACATCCATGTAGTCCAACCCTAAAATAGTTTACAGCACAAGTAGGGTTGCCACCTGTATAGTTTTGACCCAGACAGTACGTTTTTATGAAGGGCTGCCTCGGTCAAAACTGCCTGTCCGGTTTTCTGAATTAGAAAACCCGGGCAGGATTCCCTATGATTGAAATGATGATCGGATAATCGTCAATCGGCACATCATAGCCCCTGACATCATGACCCGCCCCCCACCGCATCATGGCTCTGCCCCCATTAGATCACATCCCCACCCCCTGCCTGGAGTCTGATTTGGCAAAAGGTGGCAATCCTAAAAACAAGTATGTTTTGCACATGCTTCAAAAATGTATATATAAAGGTGTATTCTAGGGTTGCCATCAGGCAGCCTGGTTTTGCCTAGGGCTGTCTGGATCAAAAAAACCTTTCTGGTTTTCAGAGCTACAAAATTCAAACATGCCTAATCTCAACCTGATGCATCCAATCCAAACCTCACTCTGCTATGTCAAAAATATTCTTCAAATACCTAGAAAATGCAATAACAATGTTTTAAAGGAATATGAAGATAATAAAGGTAATTTATGACCCACAAATGTAGTGTGCAAAGTACTTTATGTGGGCGCAACTTATCATTTTTTTTAAATCAAAATACAGCATATTTCCCATAATTCCATCACAACTGGTATCGTGAGGGGAAAATTCACCTGCCACATGCATGTGCTGCATCTTTTCACAGAGACTGCTGTGGGAACCTTTGTGTCAATGCACACTGCGCTTAATTCAGAACAGAACTAATGAATGCAATGAATTGGACTTATGCTAAACAAACATTTTTGTCTATTATAAAAATCAATGTTTTTTTTTTAACTTACCCTGTCACAGATAACCCTCTTGCATAATGAACTCCTGCAAATGAAACAGTATCAGCAAAGTAAGAAGAAAGGGGGTTGCATACTGCTAATGAATAGTGATGGGCGATTTTGCACCGTTTCGCTTCGCCAAAAAATTCGTGAATTTCCCGCGAAATTCACGAAACGGCGAAAGCGCCGGCGTCCATTTTTTTTGGACGTCGGCGACATTTTTTTTGACGCCGGTGAATTTTCGCACCCCTTTCGCGAATTTGCACCTTGCGAATAAATTCGCCCATCACTACTAATATAGTTTTCTAACTCACAAGAGACCAAACACGAGGCAGGCCTTTTAAATTAAATGAAATCCATAAATGACATTAAAGCAATTCAGGCTCACAAAGTGGAATTCCAGACTTAAATTGGGTTTTCCAGGATTGTGAAACCCTGATCCAGAGATAGAGGGTAAGGTACTTAGGAGCAGATTCACTAAAGGGCGAAGTGGCTAACGCTAGCGCCTTTTCGCCAGCGTTACCATCCGCAGCGACATTGCCAATTCACTAACAGGCACCAATTCGCTAGTGAAAGAGACCGTCGATATCGTTCGTTCACACTCTATCGCCAGGTGACTTTTCTCTCTAGCGAAATGTCGTTACTCCGCAAATTCAGTCAAGTGTGGATTTTACTGATCATTACCTCTTTCGCCAGAGTTGACTTTGCCACCTCAGACCAGGTGAAGTTCTAAAAAGAAGCTAGATCTTGCATTAAAGTTCCAAAAACGCTGGCGCCTTTTCCTTTTTTAACCTTTTAACCGCCAAGCACGTACGGCGTACGTGCTGGCGGTTCAGGGCTCAGGCTGCCAAGAACGTACCATGTACGTTTTCCTGCAGCTGAGCCCTACTCTCTGCATCGGCGGCTTTTGCCGCCTCCGCAGAGAGTCAGAAGGGTTGACAGCCCCCTGGGCAACAAGGCTGGGGGGCTGTCGAGTCGGATCTGCGACACAATTGTCGCAGATCCGACTTCAAAGTCGCAAATGCGCTGGAAATAGCGCTGCTGCTTCATACTCACCTCTTCCTTCCTGCACAGCCGCCCACACACTTCCTGCTGCGCAGTAACTCTGCAGACACGCTGTTCTGGCTGCCTCCATCTGTTCCAGCGATCCTCCTGCTACAAAAACGGTAAGTGGACGTTTTTTTACCCACTTACCTGCACTTACACATACCTACAGTACATTTATACACTTACACAAACATTTTAGTAAAAATTTGTATTTTTTATTTTTTATTTTGGCACACTTGGTCAATTTTGTACACTTATTTACACTTAATTACATGTATTTGCACACTCAGACAACTTTTATTAGTGCACAAATATGTATACACAAAAACTCACAAACAGGTTTTTTTTTTTTTTCTTTACTTATTCATTGTACTGTTTTTTTTGCCTAAAAACATGTTATTTTGACAGCGTGACTATTGGATAATCGATTTCGGCCACTAATTACGCTGTCGGATCAATTATTTTGTTATTTCATTGATTTACGCTATTTTTGTGGTTTTATTGCAATTTTATCCCTGCATTATTGTTCCTTTTGAATCTTTAGTATTGTTTTGCTGTTTGGTGCTTTGGTATAGAAAGATTTATTTTACTTAGTTTGATTCGCCAGAATATATGCTTTCCAAAAATATATAGTTTTCTGGGGGTCTTTTTACATTTTGTGGGTCATACGGCACATAACACACAGTTGGGGCTCTCTTTTCTGCAGCTTAGTTGGCTAGCGTGAAAATTCATATGCATGTTTTTCATTTGGGGTCCGTACACGCCACATACTTTGGTAAATCTTTGCTTATTGGGCATCAAACTATTCAGTAGACCTCTGACGTCCATATTTAGGGTGATTTCTCTTTATACGTAAAACATTGTGTGAGATAAATGCGGCAAACTGCAACAATTTTAGGCGATTTTCAGAAATGTTGTAAAAACCTCTACGTTTAGAAAAGCTTTGCAGTTTGGTAGTTTGGTGTAGAAAGACGTCTTTATCTTTGGTGGATTCGTCAGAATGTGTACTTTCCAAAAACATATGGTTTTGGGGGGTCTTTGCTGTTAGGAGGGTCTTGAGGCACATAATATGAAGTCAAGGGTCTATGTTCACAGAAGGCGAATCGGCAGCGGAGTAAATCATATGCACTATTTTCATTTGGGGTCCGCATATGCCAGCTGTATATCAATGCATATTGGGCATCAAACTGTTCAGTAGACCCTTGGCATCAATATTTATGGTGTTTTACAATTGTATGCAAAAAATTGGGTGAAATAAATGCGGCCAATTGCAATATTTTTAGGCAATTTCAAAAATGTAAAAACTGTTGCTTTTATCGCCAAATTTAGGAAAGGCTTGCGACTAGGTACTTTGGAGTACAAAGACATGCATACCAAATTTGGATTTGCGGGAATGTGTACTTTCCGAAAATATCTGGTTTTCTGGGGTGAATGTGCATTTTTCTACCTTTGCTCCCCCCCAAAACTATGTTTATGTGTTGATTTTGCAGTACCTAAAATGACAGACCATATGGGGGTCTTCCTTTTGGGGGCCCTATATGCCACGTGCTTGGGTACACCTATACATATTGGGCATCAAACTGTTCAGAGGACCCTAGGCTTTCATATTTGGGGTGATTTCTCTTGATACCTAATAGTATGTGGGTAATACGATGCTGCAGGTTAGAAATTTTGAGGTGACTTTTGGAAATGTCACCAAAATCACCAAATTTGGGAATGGTTTGCGGCTTGGTACTTTGTAGTACAAAGACATGCATACCCAATTTAGATTCGTGGCAATGTGTACTTTCCAAAAATATATGTTTTTTTGGGCTGAACTTACTTTTTTCTACCTTTGCCCCCCCCCCCCCAAAATGATGTAAATGTGTTGATTTTGCAGTACCTGAAATGACAGACCATACAAGGGGGGGGGTCTTTATTTTAGGGCCGATATATGCCACGTGTTTGGGTACACCTATACATATTGGGCATCAAACTGTTCAGAGGACCCTAGGCTTTCATATTTGGGGTGATTTATCTTGATACCTAAAAGTATGTGGGTAATACGATGCTGCAGGGTAGAAATTTTGAGGTGACTTTTGGAAATGTCACCAAAATCACCAAATTTAGGAATGGTTTGCGGCTTGGTACTTTGGCGTAGAAAGACATGCATACCCAATTTGGATTTGTGGGAATGTGTACTTTCCGAAAATATATGGTTTTCTTGGGTGAACTTACTTTTTTCTACTTTTTCCCCCCCCCCAAAACGATGTAAATGTGTTGATTTTGCAGTACCTGAAATGACAGACTATATGGGGGTCTTCTTTTTGGGGCCCCTGTATGCCACGTGCTTGGGTACACCTATACATATTGGGCATCAAACTGTTCAGAGGACCCTAGGCTTTCATATTTGGGGTGATTTCTCTTGATACCTAAAAGTATGTGGGTAATACGATGCTGCAGGGTAGAAATTTTGAGGTGACTTTTGGAAATGTCACCAAAATCACCAAATTTAGGAATGGTTTGCGGCTTGGTACTTTGGCGTAGAAAGACATGCATGCCCAATTTGGATTCAGGGGAATGTGTACTTTCCGAAAATATATGGTTTTCTGGGGTGAACGTACTTTTTTCTACCTTTGCCGCCCCCAAAATCTATGTAAATGTGTTGATTTGGCAGTATCTGAAATGACAGACCATATGGGGGTCTTCCTTTTGGGGCCCCTATATGCTACGTGCTTGGGTACACCTATATATATTGGGCATCAAACTGTTCAGAGGACCCTAGGCTTTCATATTTGGGGTGATTTCTCGTGATACCTAAAAGTATGTGGGAAATACGATGCTGCAGGGTAGACATTTTTAGGTGATTTTTGGAAATGTCACCAAAATCACCAAATTTAGGAATGGTTTGCGGCTTGGTACTTTGGAGTACAAAGACATGCATACCCAATTTAGATTCGTGGCAATGTGCACTTTCCGAAAATATATGGTTTTCTGGGGTGAACTTACTTTTTTCTACATTTGCCCCCCTCAAAACGATGTAAATGTGTTGATTTTGAAGTATCTGAAATGACAGACCATATGGGGTCTTCCTTTTGGGGCCCCTATATGCTACGTGCTTGGGTACACCTATACATATTGGGCATCAAACTGTTCAGAGGACCCTAGGCTTTCATATTTGGGGTGATTTGTCTTGATACCTAAAAGTATGTGGGTAATACGATGCTGCAGGGTAGAAATTTTTAGGTGATTTTTGGAAATGTCGCCAAAATCACCAAATCTAGGAATGGTTTGCCGCTTGGTACTTTGGTGTAAAAAGACATGCATACCCAATTTGGATTCAGAGGAATGTGTACTTTCCGAAAATATATGGTTTTCTAGGGTGAACGTCCTTTTTTCTACCTTTGCCGCCCCCCAAAACTATGTAAATGTGTTGATTTTGCAGTATCTGAAATGACAGAACAAATGGGGGGTCTTCCTTTTGGGCCCCCTATGCCACGTGCTTGGGTACACCTATACATATTGGGCATCAAACTGTTCAGTGGACCCCAGGATTTCATATTTGGGGTGTTTTACAAATGATGTGTGGGAGATATGTTGCTGTAGAGTTGAAGCTTTGAGGTAATTTTTCAAAAAATTCACCAATTTCTATAAAACATTATAACTTTAGGAAACAATTGCAACTTGGTAGTTTGGAGTACAATGATATTTTTACCCATTTTTGGTCCACCAGAATCTGTTCTTTCTAGTAATGGGTAGTTTTCTAGGCTAGACCTACTGTTAGCGGAATGTTTGGCCTTGAAATCAGAAGTATGCCGTTTGGGGAGCGCTGCTTTGGAAATTTGGTTGTGTACTGCTTGTAGATTTTGAGCTATACAAGTGAGAAATCTCCATAAAACTATATATATTTGGTATTGCCGCGTTCAGGAGACATAGACCTTTCTAAATCGGCTGTGTTCTCGTACATAAAATAAATGATGTTTCTGATATATGTGATTGTTCTTCGTGAAACATGATTTTTTTCATTTTATTAGATACTTAGAAGCCTATATTTTTTACAGAAGTAGAATTACACCAAAATTCTTGCATATTGTTAAAGTTCAGGTTGTCATGAAAAAAACAATATATTGTTTTCCTGGGTAAACTAAAAGACCACCCCAGGAAAGGCCCTTAAAGTGAAAGAGTGCAAAATATCTAAAAACTGCTTGGCAGTAGATGTTCGCATCTAGGACAAAACGGCTGGCAGGGAAAGGGTTAAGTTGGATTGGCCGCACAAGTCCTAACTTAGACTTTTTTTGGGTAATCTGTTTTTCCACACATTTTATAACAGAAAGAACATTAATTTTACAGTGGGCTCATGTGTAGGGCGTTATATTAACTCTCTTGTCTTTATTAAGGTTCCCTGGGCATGTGTAATAAAAAGTGGTAACATCAATCATTTGCACCAACAATTATAATAAAGACCTCCATACAACATTAAATTACCCGCCGTAGGCAAATTGACCTAAGCGCAAGATCACCAGCTAATTTTTGCTGGGCACAGATGAATGCTAGTGCAACTTCGCTATGAAATGCTCGCACTGCTAAAGTAACACTAGAGAAAAGTCGCCAGCGTTTGGCACCCTGGGTGCAACTTCGCATATTAGTAAATTAGCGTAGTGGTAGCGGATTTGCGCTTGTCGAAGTGGTGTGATGTGTGCGAAGAGGTCCCTGGCAACAATTCGCCCTTTAGTGAATCTGCCCCTTAGGGTGAAGGTTTCAGAAGATAGCCCAATTCTTAGGTTGTAGTCTTTAATGAACAAGGTCCTCTGGATGTGTTTCTGAATGCTACATTGCTTTTTTTCTGTGTAACATATTGTTCTGTGCTGCAGAAAACCTTGCTGTTTTATAAATAGAGTATAATAATAGTGAAGAATACAGAGGAAATCTCTTATGCCTCAGGAGTCAGAATAGGCAGTGGCACGGAAGGAAATCAGAACACCACTTTTTTCATTGTACTTCTTGATTACCGTACATGCAATTACAATTAGGCTAGTGCTGTCAGTATAGTAAGCTAGTGTGTAGGTGGGAAAATGTTGAAAATAACACATGAGCGTTCTTTATAAGAACCCAACCAGAATCATCATCATGTTCTCATATAGCACTTCTATGCATTCATGTATGTATGTATGTATGTATGTATATTTCTATGTATATAGCACTACTTGAAAACACAGCACTGTACAGCAGAACAATACATTTATAGAATAAACAGGAGGTCATTGCTATAATAAATACAAATAAGTACAAAGTACAATAATAAATACAAATACGTACAAAGTACAATAATGTATACAAAAAGTACAGTTACAATAAAGATTAAGATCTTAGTGTCAAGGAGACAAGAGGATGGGGGGGGTCCCTGCTCCATAGAGCTTACAATCTAAATGGGAGGGTAATTTACAGACACAAATAGGAGGATATTAAGTGCTGTAGGTTACAGTGGGTGACACTGCAACAGTGTCAGTTCCAGTTTACACTGTATTTTACAATCATTTAGAACAAACTGGGTTGTAATAAAAATTTTACAATCATGGATTACAGCATAGAATAAAAATTGGAGGGGCCTGCTCACAAGTTACAAGATGAAATACAGGGTTGAACTAGCCTGTCAGAGTACCAGAGGATTACCAGGCACTAGGTGGCTCAGTCTGGGACAATTTCCATTAGACTATTTTTATTTACATCAACAGTCTATATACATTGTATGTCAATTAGCACTGTGTCCTACTAATTGTTGTGAGAGAGGCCCTGGATGTCAGGCTTTCTCATTCCAATAAAGCAGATTAGGGAACAGTTGATACCAGCTGATATTGAAAACAGATTGTGATTCTTTATGTTAATTGGACTTCTGAACAACCAGGGTTCCTTGATTAGGCATCTTTAAAAAGATGGGCTTTAAAGAGCATTTGAAGGTTTTGGAGAAATGGACATATAGCTCATGGTCAGAAATTCTACAGACAGACAGAAGCTCAAGAGAAGTCTAGCTGTCAGGAATGGGATGAAGTGATAAAGTGATAAAAGAAGTAGATAGACAAAGCTCAGAAGCAAAGGTAGGGATCATAAATAAGGGGCAGATTTACTAAGGGTCGAAGTGAATTCGTGAAGCAAAAAACTTCGAATGTCGAAGTAATTTTGGATACTTCGACCATCGAATAGGCTACCTCGACCATCGAATAGTATACTTTGACTTCGATCCTGCAAATTCGAAAAGTACTGTCTCTTTAAAAAACTTCGACTTCAATACTTCGCCATCTTTAACCTGCCGAAGTCCTATGTTAGCATATGGGGACCTTCTACAACATTTTTCTAAGTTTTTAGAGGTCGAAAAAAAATCCTTTGATCGATCTCTGAAATCCTTTGAATCGTTCGATTCGAAGGATTTAACCGTTCGATCGAACGATTTTCCTTCAATCGCAGGATGGCCAATTTTGCTGAAAAATACTTCGACTTCGATATTCGAAGTCAAAGTATTTCAATTCGATGGTCGAATTTCGAAGTATTTTTATCTTCAAAATTCGACCCTTGATAAATCTGCCCCTTGGTGTAGTGAGATCAGAGGTCAAATTTAGGGTGGTTCTTTGTTGTAAAGGGAATGTGAGCTTTAGTATTTTGAAATGAATTCAAGATGAAAAATGAAGTCAGTGAAAGGACTTGCGTAGGAGGAAACTTAAATAGAACAGTGATGTGTAAAGAGGGTATATTTGAATGCCTGAAAAGATTAACATGCAGTAGTCAAGGCTGGACACAAGATGGGAAATAGATACGTGTTTTGGTTGTTTCTAAGCTAAGGTATGGGCTTTTTGGTACATTTTACACGGATGAAAGTGATGGGATCAGGCAGGAGAGTGGATAGTGGGGCATAAAAGACAACAGACACACATATCTCCTAGGCAGGGAGACTGTATGGCTGAGTGAAAGCTGATGTGGAAGTAAAACATGAGGTACAGGGGAAGATGATTGCAGAGTGTATACAAAGACAAGGTCATTCATGTTTACATATGTTTTTGTATGTAAAATGTTTCCTTTTTACACATAGGGGCAGATTTATCAAGGGTCGAAGTGAATTCGAGGGAATTTTCGAAGCAAAAAAATTCGAAATTCAAAGTAATTTTTTAGATACTTCGACCATCGAATAGGATACTACGACTTCGAATTTACTTCGACTTCGATTCAAAGTAAAAATCGTTTGAATATTCGACCATTCGATAATCGAAGTACTGTCTCTTTAAAAAAATTCCAACTTCAATACTTCGCCAAATGAAACCTGCTGAAGTGCTATGTTAGCTTATGGGGACCTTCTACAACCATTTTCTAAGTCTTCACACATCGAAGGAAAATCGTTCGATCATACGCTAAAATCGTTAGAATCGTTCCATTCGAATGATTTAATTGTTCGATCCAACGATTTTACTTTGATCGTTCGATGGCCAAATTCGGTAAAAAATACTTCGACTTCAATATTCGAATTCGAAGTATTTCAATTCGATGGTTGAATTTCGAAGTATTTTTTACTTTCGACCCTTTATAAATCTGCCCTATATTGTTGGGTTGTGTTGATATATTGTATGCATTTTCCTACAGATGTTCTTTAGCAAAGGAAAACAGTCATATGATAAGATATGCCTTTACCCTGTTTTCAGCATGTAGACAAGTGTGCTATACTGATATGAGCCTACAGTGTAGGAAATATTTGCTACAGTTAAGTGTGCATTTACAGTTTAGGTCCACCTATCACATCTGTATCACATTAGGCATGATGGTAAATGCCAATAAATACACACCCATGCTCCCAAGAATCTATTTTCCTAAGGTGAAACACTGCATTCTCATGGCAGTAGACTGTTTCAGGATGATAATACCGCCAGCTACTGGTTAATGAATTGTTCAATGAGTATTGAAACCATGGAAGCCAAAGCAACAGATATTTACCACCGCTGCCAACAATGGTAGGGATATAATATGAAAGAACATTGTCTCTGCAAACCAAACGAGCTTCACATAATTAAAGGGACCTGCCCCCCAAACATAAAAATAAAACATGAAATTTGCCCCTCTATCCTGACTGTCTATCAATAAGTCACAAGGAGGTCCATGGCCATATAAAAGTCATAGGCCTCCTCACTTTATTATAATACACAAATGTGTCATGTGACAGAAATTATCACTAAGTACAAATTATAACTGATGACATCACTAAGCATCCTTTTTAAGGATATAATTGACAGGATATTCATGGCTGTTATGTATTTTATATTCATGGAGGCAATATTGACTCATGCTGAAAACGGATTTTAGCATTCCATCTGAAAATGTTTTGCCAGACTGCTCGAGCCTACATGGAAGTCGATTACCTTTCAGTGTTTCAGTTGAGTTATGCACAATTCTGTTCATTGTGAGTTTGCACTGGCTTTAACTGAATCTAAAACAAGCAGAAGATGTTTGCCAACCACTCAGTTACCATGTGATAAAAACACTTTCTCTGAACCAGTTCCTAAATCATGTCCAAGCTCCCTGCCCTTTGCCTATTAATGCTCTGTAAACAATCCTTATCCTGTTACTCAAATCACGAGCTTCTCTATGTGATTAGGGTCATTCTTTCATGGCAACTGCAGCTGCAGCAAACTTCCACAGCTCGAGGACCGATATTACTGTGCAGATACTGTATATTTGTGACAGTATGTCTATTAACTAGAAGCTCTAGTATTTTAAAATTACGGTTCAGCCATTTTGCAGTGAAACAATCAAGCTACAAAATAATAACTTATAAGGAAGTGTGATATTAAAACAGGCAAAATAACATTTCCTGGTAAAAACCAGATAGAACTAGAAATCACAAAGAACAGCCTCAGATAGAGAACTGCTTACAATGACTGTCTGTCAGCAACAAAAGGCAATGTTTTATGCAATAAGAGATATAAAATGAATTTCCCTTCTCTCTTCTTTTCTATGGCACTGAATTGCAGTCAAGCAGCAGTAGGCTGTATTGTGATTCGTATGGTTGGGGAGGTACAAAAACACAGCTAAGTGTCTTGCTTCCCCTTTAGAATTAATGTGTATTTTGCTATCTGCACATAAGCACATCCATAATCAGCTCGTACAGACGGAGAGTGAGTCTGAGCATGTCTGTAGCCAGCAAATACATGTTAAGCACCAGTATATTCGTCATTCCATCTGTTAAAATTCCATTCTATTATATACTCACTCACTGGAGCAATACAAACAGTAAACTGTGACTGACTGAGCTACGTATGTTATCTACTTTTTTTGTATTACCGTTTTCTGCAATGTGAACAAAGTGCAGGGGTGACCTCTTCTGGCTAACATGCGTACCATTAACTCTTACACAAAGTGATATTGTGACTGACGCACATGGAACACACTCATATTGGCAGGTCTCTTTGCACCACACTGTGCAACTTGGTTTGGGCAAACTGGCCTGTAGTTTTTAAGGATAAAAGAATCACTAATACGTTTAAAAAAAAATGAAAAAAAAAGATTCTAAACAAAATAATGGAAAACAAAATCCCTCAAATTATAATGATAGTACATGCTAAATGCAATATACAAATATTCATAGTCTAAGCTGTAAGTGTGTAGAAGATACAAATACAAAGTGAAATGTCACTGTTTGACTTTTATGGCTTTTGCCAAAAATGCAGCCAGAGTTTTCACGGATTGCAAATAGGCAGTAACTGGAGGTGACTCTTTTTTTGTGTACTTTTTTTGTGTACTTTGACAAGGGAATAGTCCAAGTTTGATTCAAAGTTGAAAAAAATGAACAAATTCGAATATCGAAATTTATCATGTACTGTCTCTTTAAAAATTCGGCTTCAAACATTCACCATCTAAAAGCCTATGAGGGACCTCCTAGAACCTATTTGGAGTCAATTGATGGACTTTGAAAAATCTAAGTTTTTTTGGGGAAAAACTTTATATCAAATTTGATCGACTGCGCTATTCCTTCGATTTGTACGAATTCGGCCGAATATGGACCTATTCAATCGAAAACTGACCTATTCAACCAAAAAAAACTTTGACTTAATTTCGGTTGGTCTTTTTGAATTTTGAAGTTTTTTTAATTCAAAATTCGACCTTTGATAAATATGCCCCTAAGTACATGAAACCGCTATAACCTTAAAGGTTATCTCCACCCAAACATTGTTTGTATTATAATAGAAAATGTTATTCTACACAACTTTCCAGTATACAGTAATTTCAGTGGTTTAAACTATTGAAAGCAGTATTTATATGTCTTAAACAATTCTTCACTGCTGGTTCTGACTCTTGAAACCGGAAGTGCAAGAAAGGACAAACAGATATTACTTTTCATTCTATGTAGAAGGGTAAAGGTTTTGACAATCATTAATTCATTAAATCCTCTTCCTTTTTGCCCAGGAAGGTTTTGACCAGTTAAATTTAGGCTTATATTACAGTTGGGAGGGAGAGATGTTTTCCTTTCCTGGTGGTTCAATGTTTTCCTGGCAATTAGTAAATGTAAGCCGACATGTGATCATACTGTTTGACTTTCCATTTGCTGGAGGAAGTGTAAGCTTGGAGCCTGGGAGGAAGGCGGGTTCCATTAGGAGAAGTAAGTGCTAGGATGTTTTGTAATAGCTCACTATAGGAGGGAGAAGCAGAATCAGGATAGTTGGTAGAGCAGCCAAAGGCTCCACCAAAGACACTAAGAAGGGTTAGTACCCTGCAGTGTCAGTGCTTGGACCACTGTGAGCTTCATGTAGCTATGGGTATTGTTCACCAAGGCAATAATACCTCTGGGTGTGTGAACGTTGCAAGGGCATTGTACACTAGAAATCTAATTCTGGCAAGACCAAAACTAAGTAGCTTCAGTTTCCATGCTTGCCCTGTTTAGCTCAAGAAATAAAAGAAACACAGACTTTTTATTGATTAAAACAATAAGTAAAAATTATGTTCAGCACAAGCCCTTCCAATTGAGCTCATGTTGAATAAGAGGGCATACTGCCCCTTTAAAGGAAAACTATACCCCCAAAATGAACACTTAAGCAACAGATAGTTCATATCATATTAAGTGGCATATTAAAGAATCTCACCAAACTGGAATATATATTTAAGTAAATCATGCCCTTTTACATCTCTTGCCTTGAGCCACCATTTCGTGATGGTCTCTGTGCTGCCTCAGAGATCACCTGACCAGAAATACTTCAACTCTAACTGTAACAGGAAGAAGTGTTGAAGCAAAAGACACAACTCTGTCTGTTAATTGGCTCATGTGACCTAACATGTATGGTTTGTTTGTGAGTACAGTGAATCCTACGATCCCAGGGGGCGGCCCTTATTTTTTAAAATGGCAATTTTCTATTTTTGATTACCCAATGGCACATACTACTAGAAAAGTGTATTATTATGAAAATGGTTTATTTACATGAAGCTGGGTTTTACATATGAGCTGTTTTATGCAATATCTTTTTATAGAGACCTACATTGTTTGGGGGGTATAGTTTTCCTTTAAGTTCTTCAAGGACTGAATTAGGGGAAGCAATATTTTGAATTTAATGTATAGAAAAACCTATACATTGCAGTGTGCATCACTGTGCAGTTCTTATATGTTAGTGTTGACAGTTTATAATTGAGGAGGAAATATATTTAAGTTCTTCTGGAAAAGCAATATTTACTTCTAAAGAGTGCTCAAGTATGTTTATATTTTGAAAATCCTTTGTCAAATAATCAACATGAATATGCATTTATGTATAGCTTTACTATATCAGCATTAAGGCGGTGTTTTACATTTTTACAATATATTAAAATTACATACAAGGGAAGTTTACAAAAAATAAATATTCACAAGATGAAATGCCATGTGTTAGACAAAGAAGGAAATTAGCACCTGCTTTAAGATCTAGGGGTATTTAGATCTATGCAGTAAAAGGCAATAATTTTCCCTTCATGTAATAAGCCATAGCAACCAATCAGCAGGTAGCATTTACTGGTCACCTGATAAAAGCAAACGTCTAATTTGTTGCTATAGTGGCTATATATTGCACCTAAGTGCAAATTTTGTGTCCTTTATTACATATGGGGATTACAGTGAGGTGGTAATTGAATTACAGTGCTTGGGGCATTGACCAATTGGTGCCATGGTAGGACAAGATACTGTGGAAGTGTTTTAAGGGCAGAGACACACGTGAGGATTCGGGGAGATTTAATCACCCAGCGACAAATCACCTTTTCTTCGAGCGACTAATCTCCCCGAACTGCCTTCCCGCCAGCAAGAATCTCAATCGTTGGTGGGATGGCACTCAGAGCGCTTTATTTTCTGAAGTCGCCTGAAATTTCCTTGTGAGGCAACTTTGGAAAATGAAGCGCTCTGAGTACCATCCCACCGACGATTTTGATTTCAGGGAGATTAGTCGCCCGAAGAAGAGGTGATTTGTCGCCAGGCAACTAAATTGCCCTTAAAGGAGAATTCAACCCATAACTTAAAGAAACCCTACCCTAAAAAGACCCCCTCCCTCCTCCCCCCAGCCTAGCTGCCCCTAACTTTTTACTTACCCCTCGGTGCAGGTTCAGGGATTGCAGTTCACCAGAGCCATCTTCCGAATCTTTGTGTCTTCTTCTAGCACTTCGGCAATCTCCGTCTATTTGTTGTTAACCTGTAAATTGCTCCAAAGTTATATGTCAATGTAATTACAATATGTAAAAAGTATTTGTTACAGCAATGTAGCAGGTCAGGTCTCCCCCAGCTCTGTCAATGAGCTGCATCTGTTGCCGCTCCATAATTATCACATCTGAAGGAGGTACAAGTAATGGGGCATGTAGGGGGGAAGGAGGGCGATGCTTCCAGCCACCCCTCATGAATACAGCACTGCTGAACATAGACAACACCGCATTGTGCCCATTTTTTGCACTTTGCACCCTGCCTTCCACTTGGTAACTGAGCTTTTATGCATCACACCCCTCACATTACTCTTCCGCCCACATAAAATAAAATGTAATAAAATCTATAATTTAGAGCATTGTTATTTATTAGTCTTCAGTACCACCAATACATCTTTGCTTCTGTGCATGCCTTTCCATCACTTTAATGTTTTCTCTGCATTTATCTGTTTGTCAGGTAATCCCAACCCATTCTCCTCCTGCCATTTTTTCAATGCATGTCTGTTTTACTGCATGTCTTTTCACCTGTCTCTTTCTCTACATGGATGTCTGTTTCTCTATGAGCATGTTTCTCTGCCAGTCTCTTTGTGGAACTCTCTCTGAATTAATTTCTTTGTGTTCTTATAACATGCATATCATGCACATGCCTTTTTCTAACTCTTTGCACGTGTGTCTGTTTATCCAAATAACATGCCCCTCTATGGGGTCTTCATGTATATTTCTCTCTACATAAATGCATTTACATGTTTCTTGCGCCTTCTCTAAAAGGCTTTATGCATGTCCCCCTATATCCCTCTTCTATAACAGGTGTATTTATTGGGGTACTCATTGCTACAACCAACCCCAAAGTATATCACTTTGTCTATGCATTACATTATCCTATTAAATATTTTCTTTTCCTAGAACTCTAGTATGATGAACATGCATACTGGTACTAATTGGTACTAATTGGTACTAATCTGTAAAGGTGTAGCCCCTTAATTTAAAAGGTATGGAAAATCATACATTTAATTAAGAAATATTTAATTTTAAACTTTATTTGCAAATACATTGAAGCTTAGGACTCAGCAGGATGAAGCTGTCCAACTTGATGTCAGAATGATGTAAACTGAATACCTGCAAGAAAGCACATCATAAGCTTTGCAGAACCCCTCCTGTGGCTGGTCTGCTGCTGTATGTGAATTAACAGGCTTTCTAATCCCTATACAGCTAATGCAGGATACAGTGAGTTTAGATTGCCATTGGCTACGAAAAAGCAATCTATATGAACATGAATTATACTCATTGGGCCCATTTATGAGGACTAGGTGCAAGAGTAGAAGTGGTAAGAGCCAAAAAATCTTCTATTAAAGGGATTGGTCATCTTCCAACACTTTTTTTTCAATGTAGTTGTTTGCAGATAGTTCATCAGAAATAAAGACTTTATTCAATACTGAAGTTTAAAGTTTAATTTTGTACCTTCTTATGTCTCTCTGAGGGGGGTCACCAACTCTGTAACCCAAGAGTCCCCAACCGTTTTTAGTTGTGAGCCACATTCAAATTTAAAAAGAGTTGGAGAATGAAGCAAACATCCTATTTGATAGCCCTCATGTGAACTGGTAGCCTATAGGTAGTTCTGTTTTGCAGTATGCCTGGTTTTTATGCAACTAAATCTTGCCTCCAAACCTGGAATTAAAAAATAAGGCCCTGTTTTGAGGCCACTGGAAGCAACGGGCAATTGAATCATGATACACTTCCTATCTTTGGACCTGCTGAGTTTTCTGCACCAGAAATACAGTGCAGATGGCAGCACTGTCAGTGCATGGTAGACATTTACTTAACACCCGCAAGGGGCCTTCCAAACACATACATAATCATATGTGTACAATTAAATTAACTAAGCACATAAATGCTATTAACCTTTGTGTTAGACATCAGCACATGCTTCATATTAGTTAAATAGCACACACTTCTCAGCATAATATCTTAACTAATCCTAGCAATGAAAATATCTTATTAGAAAACTGTTAGTAACTAGGTCAGTAGAGGGAGCAAAGAGCATTACAGCAGAGTTCAACAGATGCATTTTAGTTGTTCTAAGATTATAATATTTAATTACATTATTTCAGTATTATAACATTAATACAAGGTAGTGATATTTAGCTTTTTCAAAGTGTCCTTTATGCATTATGTTTATGTGCCAGACTTCCTTAATATTAAGATAGCACATAAAGTAGTCAATACAGAAGACCATTAACATGGTTAAGCTTTCTTACCTGAAACAGATACAGGAATTGTTGTAGTAAATACAGGATAGGCCTGTGGAGAACTGGCCTGAAAAAGTTAGTGATTTCATATACTGGCTAGTTGCCTAAAAATTGGCACCCTAGTATATTAATCTTTCCATGTCCTTTAAGATTATGTGGGAGTAATTTTTTGCACTTTGCTCACTGCTTTCCTTTGTTCCTGAATTACTACAGGTCTCTACTCTCAATTTTGGAGCACAAATACCTGTGGCAGCCCCAGTGAATATAGTGCAGCTTGCTTTCAACAGCACTATATTCAGAAGGGGTGAGGCGCATAGGTGTCCTCCCTGCACATAACTTGCATATTATTCAAAAAAGTTAGGGATCAGCAGGATGCAGGCCACAATAGCTATAAGGACATGCCCAGTAAGGGAACCAGTAGTTTCCGTATCTGGGTGCAGGCCCTTAACTGATACCTTTTAAAGCTTACACAAGGTAAGCAGTCACAGCAGGCAGACTTTCATGTGGGGGGCCATACAAGGGGGTCATAACCCCCTTAGAGCACATGCAGATAATGTGCCAATAGTGGAAGATTGTTATTATACAGGTCACATAAATCTGGGGTGACTTTTAATATGTTTAAAAATCTTAGTAGGAGGTTCATTATCCATTATCATCTACGCCTCCATTTTGTAATAGCCTGTCTCCAGAGCAGTGGCATAACTAGAGTGTGCTGCAAAAAAGCCTTCAGAGGGGCACTCTGATCCCCATCCTCCCACCCACTTCCTGTCCAGCCTTCACCCACCCTGCCTCTGCCCACTCCTGCCCAACTTGCTTCCTCCTTCCAAGCCAGTAAGAGAGAACGGCTAGGGAGGATGATTTTTTTAAATTAACTATAGAGGAAGCAGACCCCACAGTCTGCCCCCCTGTTCCCCAGGCCCCCCCTGCAACTGACGGGTCTGCTTCCTCTATCGTTTTGCCACTGCTCCAGAGGAGCATATTCATTTTGGTTATCTGTTCCTGCTGCCTCTAGTGTTTACAATGTGTGAGCTGTTAGAATTTGTCCTTCTCTTTACACTGTATTCTCAGCTGCTCTGATGTTTTAGGTGCAGAGAATGCCATATAAAGAGTGAGTTTACTGTCATTTCATCCATATAAGTTTGTACAGTACACAGTGAAACAAAACAACGTTCCTCTAGGACCATGGTGCTACACACAACATAGATGTACCGGACAGCAGACAAAAAGTGCAAGTGCAAAAATATGCAACTTCTGCAAGACAGGACAGCACAGTGCAGAGACAGGACAAGACAGTGCACAGGTACAAGCAGATGTAATATGTTAAGTAAATAATGCTCAATGTCATAAATGATGGGTATATCATTGTGATATGATAGTAGTAAGAACATGAGAAAAAAAAAAAAAGGGAAGAACTCTTTTACCACAAGAAAAGAAAACAAGATCTCAGTGGTTACCACCAGGGGCTGACAACCGTCAGAAGGGCAGTAAATTCAAATAGAAAAGTACCCCGTTGGTAACACCTAATTTTATATCTAGTAATGGATTAATTCACTACTATACAACTAGTAGTAGCAATACTTAAATTAACGTGCAGTCAGTGCCGGTCTTTCAGCTCATCAACAATTCTATATCAACCCAATCAATTCCCAGATCAATTAATTCCCAAATGAATTCTTAAGTTAATTAAATATAATTATAAAGTGCGGTTTAGTGCGTATATCAAATGAAAGTTGCCAAGTTAAAAAGTTAAAAGAATAACAATCAATTAATTCGAAATTCATGATTGGGCTCAAGTGTGATAGAGGATGTCAACAATTCATTGGTAAGTGCCAATCAATTATACAAAATAGGGTGCGTTTATGAAGTTGATGTTCTAAACAAATGGATTCAAATATAATAAATATAAAGTGCAGTACAATAGGAGTCAATTAATAGATAGATAATGTGTAAAAATGAGATCTAGATAAAATTTAAATTATGACCAGGAGTTGGGATTGGGACCAAACAAAGTGCCACTATCATACAGTAAAGTAGAAAGATATAATGAAAAATTAGAGGGTGGAGCTGTCCCAAAACTAGCTGCCTGATCATTTTACTAAGACTGGGACACCACAAAGAGGAAGGCAGGACATGGTAACCGAGACTGTGGCCTTGTAATTAACTCACCATGATCTTGTAGGAGGGCTATGCTATACCTAAAAAGCCACAAATCATCGGCCCCTTAAAATGTAAGGAAGAGTATGATAAGTAAGAACATGATAAAGTGCAGATGTGCTCATAGAGAACAATTGTATCCAATGGCTATTTATTTATACAATGGCATACAGTGGCTGTGTAATGTTGTGGTCAACTACAAGAGGTCATCTGCACTCAACCCATTATCAATATATTTAAGACGGAGACATTTTGTGCATACTGCTACTAAAAAATGCCTTACCCTTTAAACAACACAGGGATTGTTTGTCCATATATTGCAATATATTTAAGCTGGCCAACTACGTCAAAGTCATCCCATATCTGGCCAGTCCTACGCTTAATTTTCATCTGATTCATTAAGAATTCAATTGCTTAATTATACATTTTACAAAGGGACTAAGTTTTACCTGCAACTTACTAGCTGCTTTCAAAGTAAAACTCCCAAACTTGGCTGCCCTTTTATTAGACACCAGTGGGATCCCCTGACTATAGCTGGGAGGGGTGGGAGCTACAACATGGAGCTGGTCACTGCTCCTGTATAACTATAACAAACAAGGGAAAGTTGTGCTCACCACTATTTTTTAAAACCATTAGGCGGGGGTGCAATGAGGGTGTGACCACAAAATACATATAGTCAACTACAAGAGGTCCTCTGCACTCAACCCATTATCAATATATTTAAGACGGAGACATTTTGTGCATACTGCTACTAAAAAATGCCTTACCCTTTAAACAACACAGGGATTCCCTTGTTTGTTATAGTTATACAGGAGCAGTGACCAGCTCCATGTTGTAGCTCCCACCCCTCCCAGCTATAGTCAGGTGATCCCACTGGTGTCTAATAAAAGGGCAGCCAAGTTTGGGAGTTTTACTTTGAAAGCAGCTAGTAAGTTGCAGGTAAAACTTAGTCCCTTTGTAAAATGTATAATTAAGCAATTGAATTCTTAATGAATCAGATGAAAATTAAGCGTAGGACTGGCCAGATATGGGATGACTTTGACGTAGTTGGCCAGCTTAAATATATTGCAATATATGGACAAACAATCCCTGTGTTGTTTAAAGGGTAAGGCATTTTTTAGTAGCAGTATGCACAAAATGTCTCCGTCTTGAATATATTGATAATGGGTTGAGTGCAGAGGACCTCTTGTAGTTGACTATATGTATTTTGTGGTCACACCCTCATTGCACCCCCGCCTAATGGTTTTAAAAAATAGTGGTGAGCACAACTTTCCCTTGTTTGTGTAATGTTGTGGTACATAGTAAGGTCAGATGGAGTGTGTGTGTGAGAGAGATCTGTCTGGTCCCTGAGTATTCAGGAGCCTTATGGCTTGGGGGAAGAAACTGTTACACAGTCTGGTAGTGAGGTCCCTAATGCTTCGATACCTTTTTCCAGATGGCAGGAGTGTGAACAGTGAGTGTGAGGGGTGTGTTGCTGGTGGCTTTACGGATGCAGCGAGTTGTGTAAATGTCCATGATGGAAGGTAGAGAGACACCTATGATCTTCTCTGCTGTCTTCCGTACCCTCTGTAGGCTCTTGCGCTCCATGACAGTGCAGTTCCCAGCCCAGACAGTGATACAGCTGCTCAGGATGCTCTCGATAGTCCCTCTGTAGAAGGTTTTGAGTATGGATGGTGGGAGATGGGATTTCATATGCACCTTCTCAACTTGCTAAGATGTCCCAGTCTCTCCGGCCGTATTCTAACATCAGTTGTTTTGTCACTTTTCACCATCTTGGGCAGGTTTGATACCTGCGGATACATAATAACATAGTAACATAGTAAGTTATGGTGAAAAAAGACACACATCGATCAAGTTCAACCTTTGAACTCTATTTTAACCTGCCTAACTGCTTCTGTTCTGTGTTTTTAGCTGAAAACGTAATGCCCCAATCAATTCTCTGAAGGGCAGCTCTCAAGGCACTAAAATTAGCTTTTCTGAAATTCATGGTTTTTGTTGTGCCAGTGTATATTTGTTTTTTGCACCAGACATAAAATGATATAACATTATGGTCACTATTACCCAGGGGTTTAATGACTTGCACATTTGCTATATGTTCTGTTTCATTAGAGATCACTAAATCCAGAATAGCATTTTTACTGGTTGGCTCCTCAACAATCTGTGCCATAAAATTGTCATGCAACAAGTTTAAAAACTTGTTCCCATTAACTATGCCTAGGCATAGAGGAGGCAAATCTGTTGTTTTGGACAAGCTGTGAACCAGCCCCCCTCCCCTTCTGTCCCCTACTTCCCCTCGTAACTGTAACAAACCTTCCTCCCTTAGCCTCCACTGCCCTTTCTCCTACCCCCACTCCACTGGCCCCCAGTGGTTGCTCTGAGAGCCTCCTTTCCTCCCCCACGTTTGCTGCTGCCCTCAGTGCTGCAAGTTGCCTCCTTAGAGTCTGCAGTTCAGATTCCAAGATGAAAACTCACCAACATCTTTCTCATGTAAATACTGCATGGAACTGCTGCTCCAACACCACATACATGTGACAAGACACACACTGAGTAATACCAGCAAACCCACTTGCACTTAAATTTACTTACAGTCTCTTAAGTGCAATTCCTCACAAACGGCATTTTAGTTTTAAACACCTTAAGGTTTTTAACACTACTTAACACTTAATTGACATGCAACACTTAGATCACATGCAGCTTAGCAGCTCCCAAACAAAGAGCTTTGACTTAAGAACAAGTCTTTTATATAGTGGATAATATAACCCTCATATACTTTATAAAAATACTAGAAGTCAGCTTTAAGTTACATGTGGGTAGCACCATAACTAAGCTAGCCTGGACCCAGGTGCAGGATGTGCACCTGGGCCTCCGCCCCCCACGCGCACCAGACTTGTGCTATGTGCACTGTGCATGCTTCAGCAATAATCCTCTGCACGTACAACTGCAATTTACCTTTTTTTCCCGTTCCGACGGGCAGGGGCATTTCTGTCAGAAGTACCTTGCCTCAGACAGCAAGGGTACATAGCTTGGGCGGCACAAGCACATACCTCATAAGCAGCGTACCCCTAGTCCGCCACTGAAAAAACTCCTCTTCTGTGCATGTGCGTCCTCTGTTGTGCATGGCCACACACACGCTTTGGTGTCCACAAAAAGGGGCAAGGGAAGGCACTTGCCCCCCCCCATGCATTTGTATTTATAAAGGATATAAAGGATATACTCTTGCCATATGTATACATATATTGTTTTGTTCTTTTTTACATTAACACATTTCTTAAAATTACCAATATGAACCGGCAATAAGCTTATAAAAGGCTTACATCTTATGGTCAGCAACCCTTCAAATAATGGACCATCCGAATGCCTATTCTACTGCTCAGAGCAGCAGTCTGGATTTAGCTCCGCCCCTTCCCTCTGTGAGACACTTCCTGCTCCTCAACTGTGATCAGAGTAGATAATCTTCTTTACCAGGGCAGATGCGTGTGAATCTGTTGTGTTAAACTTGTGTGTGTGTCTGTGTGTAAAATTAACTGTTAGTGTTTATGTGTGTGAGGGCAACTGTGTTTAAGAAGGTCTGACAAACTGTGTGTGTGAGTCACAATAATCCCTACAGTTCCTTGTCCTCTTGCTCAATTGAATCCCCCACCTATCCATGTCCTCACTCTATTAACTGTCCTCTTTTACCCAGGGACGGATTAACGCCTAGGCTATCCTAAGCTATAGCCTAGGGGCCCACAGTGGTCAGGGGCCCATGGGTTATTTTGCAATTAAAAAAAAAAATTCACCGTCCACTGTCTGCAATCTGCAGGCTGTAGCTGTTGCTTGCCAGTTGCTGCCGGCCAGAATAAAATTTGGCAAGGTGGGTGCTGCACCTGATGTCTATCTATATAGTAGTCATGTGCATGCAAAGCTGGGCTGTCTAGAGTTGTCTCTTCAGCAGAATTGGTGAGCACCAGTGATGTCACTGGTGTGCGCCAAAGAAGCAGACTCATCCCGCGGTCCGAGTCTCCGGCAGAAGACATGAATGTCTTAATAGTTCTTGCCTGAATCCAGCAGAAAGCAGCAAGGCACGGGGGCAGCACGGCACCCAACCAGGTTCAGCAGCAGTTGGGGGGGGCTGTGGAATGCAGGGGACGGGGCTGGGGTGGGCCCCTGTGGAAAGTGTAGCCTAGGGGCCTCACATAGTGTTAATCTGCCACTGCTTTTACCCTTTCCCTTCTCATTCTGCTGAGTTACCCCCACACTCACCTCTTAGTTGCTAATAATCCTCTGCCTCACTCTATATATTTGTATAGTTAGAAAAATCTATAATATTACAATATATATTTTTGCACTTCATTCCCCTCTCCTGCTCCTGTCCCGTATCCACCTCATTGTTTCTTTTTGGGTGACTCTTATCTTTTAACCCTTCTGCCACTCTGGCAACAAAGCAGTTTCCCTTAGATTGAAATAGTCTACTTTATGTACAGTAGAACCCCCATTTTACATTTTCAGGGTACCAGAAAAACTGGTAGAACTCTAGAGGGAATAACAGTCTATAAACCACTGGCTAGAAAGTAGAAAATATCAAGTGCTGTCCTGGCAAACAAGGAGTTTGTGTCACTAATAGAATGGCAATGCTATACATGTGCAACAGTTACTACTTTATATATTTATAGAAAAGCTGTTGTTAGGTTTATACAGCACCAACATGTTCCACAACAGTTTAAAAAAAGGCATGTAAACTGAACATATGATTACATACAGAAATACAACCAGAAATACAACCAATACCTGATACAAGAGGTAAAGATGGTCCTGACCAAAAAATCTAATAAAACATTACAGCATAATATACGGTTACAAAAACAACATTTTCATTTAATGTCAACATTACACTATGTTTTATTTAAAGAAATAGTTTTATATATATGAAAGAGTGGTTTGCATATAGGATGTTTATGTCATAACCTTTTATAAATGTTGTATAGTTTCCCTTTAAAACCAGAGAGAAAGAACCCATCATCTTTACAGCAATTATACACTTCAGTATTTCATAACTTTATATTGTATACATGACATGTTGTGGAAACTTGTCTTGCTGTGGCTGTATTTACAATGTTTTGTCCTCCAGTCTGCTCAAGGCTGTAATCTGTATTTTCTATGTATCTTTGTAATGAATAGGTTTACTCCTTTTCCTTTTGGAAAGTAAAAAACTATTGTGTATGTTATCTCTGCAACATCAAAAAGGTATTTGTATATTAGCAGGAACATGGGTGGGGGGTAGCAGTGATATCCGTTTTACAGTGGTTTAAAATCATTAAATCTGCAATCATCACCAATGGGAATTTTAGGGTCTTTTTTACACAGTACTTTTATTAAAATCAGTAAAAATACCTTGACCAAATGCCCATGCTCAATACTAGCTTCTTTATTAATAAAGAAACTCGATTTAATCGGATTGTGTTAAAACTTGATAAAATTGAGAGAAAACCCGAATCATACAGGTTTTTTTTTGCTTTTTTGCTGAAAACCCAGAAAAGGTCGGATTTTCAGGCTAAACCCAGCACCGACCAAATTGGTATAGGTACCTCTCCCATTGACTTATACAGGACCTCAACTGAGGTCTGAGATGGCAGTTTTCTGAATTTGGGCTTTTTTTGGAGCATTGGTGTATAATAATAATAATTTTTTTCCATGAAAAATTTGAATTTTTGACCCAAAAAGCCCAACCGGATAAATTCAAGGTTTAATAAATAACCTCCTCACTGTATCAGTGCAGGCGTATGGGCTACATGGTGCACAAAGGAATATTAACCTGGTACTAAAAAAAAAAAAGCATATGATATCTTACTTTAATTCAATGTTTAAAATAAAAGTTACCATTTATTATTTTAGTGCCTTAAAACTGCAGGCTAAACAAAGTTCCAGGCACATAACTAAATGTACTTACATCTCTTTGGGGCCTGCAGTAAGTAACTGATTTGGCTCGTGCAGACAAAAGTAGAATATATGTGTTGAATAACAAAAGATTTCCAGGAAAATAAACGCTCAGAGGAAAAAGAATCAGGTAGTTTACACCAAACAGAACTGGGCTTTGTTCATTTCTAAGGTGGCTTGCAGGAAAACCAGATGATCACTTTTTTATTGCTAAGTAGTTCTCTATAGACAAGGTTATTATGAGTCATCCCTGTATATATGCACATGCTTTGGCTCCAGATGAAATTTCTCCAGCTGAAGAGTCCCTTGACATCACAAGTAGACAAGGTAATTGCTTTGGCCTAAGATATGATCTTCCACTAGACAAGTTTGAGCCAATGTACTCTGGCAGCCTCCCTCTGGTAGCACAAGTCCTAGAAGTAAAAAAAAATAATACCTAAAGAAATTTTGTATTAAAATAGAAGTCTAATTTCATTTAAAGGAGAACTAAACCCTAAAAATGACTATAGCGTAAAATGCCATATTTTATATAATCACATTTCTGCTTCTCAACAGCAGCAATGATCCGGGATTTCAAACCTGTCACAGGGGGGTCACCATCTTGGAAAGTGTCTGTGACACTCACATGCTCAGTGGGTTATGAGCAGCTGTTGAGAAGCTAAGCTTAGGGGTCGTCACAAATTATCAAGCAGAAAAAAAGTTTGGCCTGTAATACAGGCGGATGCTGCAAGGCTGATTATTAAATTCTTATGCTAGTTGCACTCGTTTCTGTGCTGCCATGTATTAATAATTTTCATTAATTACTAATCATTAGGGATGCACCGAATCCACTATTTTGGATTCGGCCGAACCCCCGAATCCTTTGTAAAAGATTCGCCCGAATACCGAACCGAATCTGGGTGGGAAGGGGAAAACATTTTTTACTTCCTTGTTTTCTGACAAAAAGTCACGCGATTTCTCTCCTCGCCCCTAATTTGCATATACAAATTCGGATTCGGTTCGGCCTGGCAGAAGAATTCGGCGAATCCTGCTGGAAAAGGCCGAATTCTGGCCGAATCCCGAACCGAATCCTGGATTCGGTGCATCCCTACTAATCAGCCTTATATTGTGACATTTATATTCTATGAGTACAGTATATTGTGAGTGGGTCCCTAAGCTCAGTAAGTGACAGCAGCACAGAGCATGTGCAGTGAATCAGCAGAAAAGAAAATGGGGAGCTACTGGGGCATCTTTGGAGACACAAATCTTACCAGATAAAGGGCTGTAGTTGCCTTGGGCTGGTACAGAAGCCCAAAACATAATGTACAACATTTCTAGCCTACTTCTTTAGTTAAGCTTTAGTTCTCCTTTAAGTTCATTCACAGATTCTAAACACCAGCAAGAAATGTGTGGCATGGTAACTTTTATTTAGAATTCTCTACATGTATGCTATGCGATACAGCCATTAATTCAAGACCAATGAAGGGTTCCAGAAATCATCAAACACTTTTACAGAAAAAAAGGTTTCCTGCCTAAATGAATGATGTTGTAAACAGACCAAAAGCAACAATTCAAAGTGCACACATCTATTCAGGAAAGTGCAGTGATGAAGGGAACATGTTAGCTAAGCCTTCCAGCCAGTGTACATTTCAGGAAGTTACCACACCTCAAATGTGTTTAATGAACAATGAAGCAGAGGCTGGTACAAAGGTAAATGGCTTTGCCGTCAAATATTTTCTTTCTTTTTATTCTGTAGATGTAAGGATAGGGTATTGTGTGCATTCACTTTAAAGGGAAATTACAGTAAAAACATAACTTCAGCTTAATGAGTTTAAGCCCCTTAGTCTGTTTAATGTGTGTATTTGCAGTCTGTCAGCTTTTATAGGCAAACTTTTATTTATGCAGGTAAATTCCTGGAAAGCAGCCCTCTCCTTTAATACCTGGAGGTGCTTTCCTGAAAAGTCTCAGTGATGTATAATAAAATTACATTTAAATAAGGGTTAAGGAAAGGCTTTATTAAAAAAAAGGATAAGGAAAGGCTTTATTGCTAGGGGAATGGAAATTTGTTATGCACCCACTACTAATATAATCTCTGGAAAAATCTGGTTCATAACAGTTTACTATAGGGGATCTTCCCAAATTATCGTATCCTGTAATAAATCTTATTTTTTTTAATTTACAGTAGTTTTGCCAATAAGTTAGAATGGCCCCTGTCCTCTTCAACCTGGCAAAAATATTTTGAAGGGAAAATCAATGATCACATTTGAAAGAAAATGCTTTTATAAATATGGCAAATACATTTCTTCTAAAAGAAAATAAAAATAAATACAGAAAAACACCATTTGTGGTTGAACTTTACCAGGGGAACAAAAGTCAACCTTTGATAAATCTGCCCCTGATCTGAAGATCAAAAAAAGCAAAAAGCACAGAGTAAACAGAGATGAACATCTCATACAGTTGTCAGATTAGTGTACACATCTCAGCCCTGCAATCACATCTGCTTCAGTCTATTTAATCCACCAGTTATTTGTACTGCCAGCAGTTGTTATGGTATAGTCTACCCTTGACTGCAATGTAATAATAAAAATGTCTTCAAAAAAAGACTGAAACAAATGGCTCAAAAGCTCTGATTCTTTAAAGCCTTTGTTATTTAAGGTATTTCGAGCAATAAAAGCCACTGCAGTATTATTACAGTTCTCTTATGAAGGCAAAATACAAAATAGGATCAAAAGAAAAGCAGATGTTACTGTTATTTTGTGGTCATAAAAACAAGAAATACCTTCTTTGTAATAGGAGTTCTCAAATGTAACATAATTAGTTTTATTGCTATGTGCTATGATGATTATCATTTGTAACTTTCATCATTTGTATGGCTATGAACAGTGGGTTATGTAGGCTGCCGGCAGCTTCAAAAGCTTGCCTATTTGGCCAAATGCAAAATTTTACTCCACCCAAATATTCCAGAAGAAGAAAAATAAATTTGGTGCATATCATAAAAAAAATCAGTTTGGCATCAGCTAATGAAGAGACAAAAAGAGAGAGAAATTGTGGATATTTAAAGGGATGTTGGGTGCGGGACAGAGTTCCTAGGCTGCTACTCCAACACTGTATCCATGTGTCTTTACCCTTTCAAAACTGATGTGACATCAGCATCAATGTGATCATTGAGCTAAGCAAGTTAAAAGTTTAAAATCGAATTTCTTGCTCCAACTGAGAGAGATCATTGTATAAAAACTGTCCAGGGACAGGTGCTCTGTGCTTAGAGAAATATGGACATAAAGATAAGGTAAAGAAAAGGACGGAGGTCATGAGAAAAAAAATTCAGCAAGTTAAACAATGAACCAAGGAATAGACCACATGCTACATATAGCACGGAATGAGTGTACGTTTATGAAAATGAAGGACTTCCTACCTATGTCGATATTATCATAAAATGCTAATTACATTATTAATCATTAAATTGTCAGTCCATGTTTTCAAGCAACACTTGACAGGTGGGTTAAGTGCATGCAGCTTAACTGAGCTTGACCTTCTTTGACACTATAGCATGAAGCTATTTTGTATGCATAACCATGATGCTGTATTGTCTGAACAAGCATGCAAAGTAGCACTTCAGAGACATAGAAGCAAGAGTCTTCCAGGTCAGCACCAATATACTTTGTCATGAATTGGTTAAAGAAGAAGGTAGTCGCATACCCACAGCTGAAAAAATACAATTATTTTCTCATAGAATTGAAAACCATTGTTTATTCATGCTGAGAGCTGCTAATTAAATACTGTGCATAGAATTTTTAGGCGAGTAATGGGTGACAATGGCTCTGTTATGTCACTTAGATGCAAGTCTACAGACAGAACTAACTCTTTTTAATAGATGTTGGGTGCAAGACAGGGCAAATTTTATCTAGACATTTGATGGCTGACTTTGCGCCATCATGTCATTCCATTTATATAGATCATCACCCCTTTAGTCACTGAAATGATTGCTGACAAATGTTATGGATTGCTGTGCTATGTTGTGTCTTGGATTCCAAAACAAAGTTTGTTACACTTATACTGTATGTGACGTCATCATTTTTGTGACAAGTGTGCCTGCTTACCACTGGAATACATCTTTAAACATTTTCCTGCCACCTGCCATATGGCAATGCATAAAAGTACCAACCTACAGATGCCATAGATTCTATGGGGCATATTTACTAACCTCCGAAAATTCGCCAGTGACGGCTTCACTCATATCGCAAGACTTCACCAGGCGTAGATTCGCCAGGACAACGCTAATTCACTAAAATCCGAAGTTGCTTCCAAGGTGCCGAACGCTGGCAAAGTAGTGCCAGCGTTACTGTGGCAAGCAAAACAAAGTTGCGCTAGCGTTGCCTCATTTGCATACGGTGGGAATTTAAAGTTCAATGGACGTATATATTGCAGCCAAAACATTACACTACACAAGCCTGGGAAACCTTAATAAAATAAAATGAAGTTGTTATATTGCCCTACACAAGTACGACTAGAGTCTATCTCCTTCGCTAGCGAATTTTCGCCCGCGTTAGTCACTTTGCCCTTTAGTAAATTTGCCCCTATGGTTCTTAGTGTTTACTGGCAGCAAGCTGAGCAGGAAGATTAAACACCTGCGGTATAAAAATGGTTAAAGAGCAATTATTTCTTATTACAGAATTTCTCATTTCAAACGACCAACAATGTTAATGCTTTTTTGCAGACTTCTTTGAAAAGCTCTGAAAAGACCTTTTCATACAGTAATTGAAAAAAGTGAGCTCCAACATTTAAAAATGAATCTCTGTGAAACAGAAGATGTTGATCTGGCTGTAATGATCCGTCAGAGTCAAGCTTTTAAGTGAGTTGTTCTTAGAATCAACTAATGTAAACAAGTCATTATTTTTGTATTTCTTTAAAGAAGTGTTCAATTAATCCAGAATGGAACATGGTTTCCTTTCCATTTCATCTTCTCATGGAACCAAGAAAAATGTAATGGCTAAGCTCATGGTTTAAAAACACATATGGGGATTCTGTATTCGATTTATATCTTGCTTCCTTTCTATCCACAGCTTGCTTGTGTTGTGATTCTAGTGAAAGGGTAATCAGCTGAGGGGCTGTTAAACAAAATCTGCTTGGAAAAGATTAAAACAAAAAAAAAAAGCTAAGGCTCTTATCCTGTAGCAGAATCTGTATTCACATGTACAGTATATTTCATTGTCATTGACACAATGGTAATGTATTTATATCAAATATGAATAGTATAAGGCATTGATGACCAGACAGCCCCTATTTAGGAGCATTTTATATAAGCACAATGTTGAACAAAAAAAGTGGAAAAATATTAAAACTTTGCAGTTCTAGGTTGTATGAATCATGCTAATTGGTTACTATCCTCAGAACTGATGATATGGATTATTTTTAATACTACAGGTTTGCAGGGCCAGATTTCAAGATGCCTATGCCACTAGGCCCCCCACCACTCACATCCCACTGCCCCTCCCCCTGCTCGCATCCCCTTGTTGCGCCCTCCACAATCTCCTACTGCCACTTAAACCTTCTCCTGCTTCTCCTCCCCTCAACCCAACATGCTTGCCAAAGGCACTTACACTCTACCTCCCTCCTACCAGATTCCCCAGTGCTCGCACCCTCCACAACCTCCCCCCTCCACTGCACAAACCTACCCCACATCAGCCTGCTTTCTCCTGTCAGCTTTATAGACTCAAGGGTGTGGCCAGTGGGTGGTCGTCCCCCAATTTTTGCCACCCTAGCCCTGGGCCTTTGTGGCCTGCCCACAAATCCAGGCCTGCAGGTATGGGACCTGTTATCCAGCTTTGGTTTTTGGTTCTCCAGATAAGATGTCTTTCCATATTTTGGAATAAATTATTTTAGTTAGGTCTACTAAAAAATCATTCAAAAATTAAATAAACCAATAGCATTTTACCTCCAATAAGAATTAATTATATCTTAGTTAGAATAAAGTACAAGGTGCAGTTAAATTACACTTCATGTGCAGGACTTTCTAAGCTTCCTCTCTGCCTAACTTCCTGGAAGTGAGGCCATAGGAAGTACCATTTTGATAAGTGATCCAGTGTGACAAAAATAGCTACAAATTTTGTTGATAAAGGCTTAAAATGTTCCCATGGTTTTGGTTGCATTACCTTTAGTGACTGCACAATGTTTGTGGAAATGTTCTGCATTTAATGCTGCTTTTTGAGTAAAATAAACTTTCTATATATAGGCAGAAAATAGTATATGGTGACTGTACTCCATTTTTAATACAGAACCTCCATTTATTCACAACAATTCTGAAGCAGGGGGAAAGGCAATAGAAACATTCACTTCAGGGTGGCTGGAATATGATAAAATGCCTTCATCCCTTTTCCTCATTACATTAAGTTCCAGTAAAGTCAACAAAGAGATCATCGTATAGTGCCAACATATTATGTAGTGCTTTACCGTATATATATTTATATTATTAGTCATTCACATCAGTCCATGTCCCAGTGGAGCCTACACCATGATCAGGTTTATTAAGAGCAAAGTGCTCTGGCTGGTATCTTTAAGTGATCTTTCCTAAGAAAGTAATGTTATGCTTTCTAGCTTTATTTATTTAAAAACAAAAAGCAGGTGTTGTTATTGGCTGCATATGCATAACATCTTTACGTCCCTAGGCCAGACTGTGCTTCACCATCCGCCCCCTGGTAACCCTACCGCTACCCACCACAACCACCTACCGTGACCATTTCAATAGCAGTGTCCCCTCTTCTTTAAGGACCTTCCCCCAAACCTTACACATTGCGCTACCAAAAGGTTTTTGTGGCCTTCCCACAAATCAGGTCTGTGCAAAAGCAACCTTGTAAGCTGGCCAAAAGCAGCTGCTACAGGGCATGCAAAACCTCCTGCATTCAAATCCTTGGGACACAAAAATAATTGAAGTTTTCTTTAAAATCATAACCTCATAATTTAGGTCAAGCAAGTCCATAAGATACACAGTAAGAATGTGCTACATCTCTCAGGGACCTAACCATGCTTATTTTGAAGTCATTGGGATGAACAAACAGATAACTGTGTTGTCAAATCATCCAGGGTACAGGTTTGGTATAAATGAGAACCAAAAAACTCACCTACATGTGTTTGCACATATGGCATATCTTTCCCTTAATAACAGCAGAAATATGCATAATCGGGACAGAAATCTGTGAGAGAAAAAACATTTGTGTGCAAAATTAAAAAGTCTTTGTATATACTTCCTTTAATTTACTGATTGTAAGAGTCCCTTGGGTGAGCAATACTTACAACCAACTGACAAACCATCCCCTAATTACCCCAATTCATAAATTCATTCTTATAAAACATATACTTATAACTACTAAACCTCCACTACAAGAATTATTACTGCAATTAGATAGATAAGAGATTTGTTCCAGACAATGTCACATTTAAAGTGGTGTCAGGCACAAGATGTCTATATTGATATATATTATTTTTTAGCTCTGGATTTATAATGATAAATGTATGCTTGTATATGACTGAGATTAGTATTTTTGCAGATGTCTGATCATGCAATCTTAAACAAATCTCTGTTTTGAATTAGTGTTTTTTTTTTCTTTTGGACTAAATCACTATTTCATGACCCCAGCTTGTGTGATTATAAAGCCCCAGAGATTTATGGATGAATGTAATAAAAGTCAGTAACAGAATTACTATTTGTAATGCTAAATGTATGCCTTTGCACAAATACATTTTCCTTTACACAAATTAAATATAGCTTTTGTGAACCTGGAAACTGTCGAGCGACTTTTATAGTTTGCACCAATGTGCATTGTATGTAATAAAACATCTTACTGAAAAAGTTACAGTATGTTTGCTTCAAAAGATTGCGACTCTTTCAAGTACGCAATGCAATAACAGTCTACATTCCAAAATTTGTATTCCTATTTGTGCAAATTGTTTTTCTCTTTGTGATTTTTATTACAGTTCCCCTTTAGAAACTAGAGAATCTCAAAAATACTTTGTATTATTTTGAGGCATAGGGGTCATGTACTTGTAGGAAGGCAGTGTGCAAGTGCACTAAAATTGGCACAATGTCAAGGGGGCAGATTTACAATCTGGTTTTAGGGTAACTCTTAAGTACATACTAGATTAATTCCCGACACATAAGAAACACTATCCTGAAAAGTCAGTAAGTTTGCCCAGGAACAGTAACCCATAGCAAACAATAATAAGTTTGCTTTAATACAGGTGACCAGTAAATGCTACCTGCTGATTGGTTGCTATGGGTTATTGCTCCCGGGCAAACTTAGTGCCTTTATTACATAACCCCTAAAGAGAGGAAGGCACAGTGGCAGATTAAAAGGTATATAAAGCATTCATTGTTACTGCATGGGTTGCTGGTGTTATCTTCTACCGACTAGGCTCATTTGCATAGAATTCACTCATGCAGTTATGCATCAGTACTTAAAGGAACAGTTCAGTGTGAAAATAAAAACTGGGTAAATAGATAGGCTGTGCAAAATAAAAAATGTTTCTAATATAGTAAGTTAGCCAAAAATGTAATCTTTGTAGGCTGGAGTGACTGGATGTCTAACATAATAGTCAGAACACTACTTCCTGCTTTTCAGCTCTATAACTCTGAGCTAGTCAGCGACTTGAAGGGGGGCCACATGGTACATTTCTGTTCAGTGAGTTTGCAATTGATCCTCAGCATTCAGCTCAGATTCAAAAGCAACAGATATGACCCATGTGCTCTCCCCTCAAGTCACTGGTTGATTACTGGCTGGTGGCCAGGGTAACCAGTCAGTGTAAACCAAGAGAGCTGCAAAGCAGGAAGTAGTGTTCTGGCTATTATGTTAGACATCCAGTCATTCCAGTCTTTATACATTACATTTTTGGCTAACTAACTATATTAGAAACATTTTTTTATTTTGCACAGCCTATCTATTTACTCAATTTTTATTTTTACACTGAACAATTCCTTTTAATGTTAAAATTCCACTATTTCTACTTTTAAGAAAGTTCAAAGGAAAGTTATTGCAATGAATGAATACAAGAATGAGAGTTTTTGCACAACTTGAGAGATCTAAGCTATTAGGGAACATTTCAAGAGATTGTTGACAGAGAAAACACAATACTTTCTTTACATGTTCAAAAATTAAACATGCAAACCTTTTACGGAAATGACAGGAAGCGACCAATTTATGTTATATTAATGCTTGGCCTGTTTGCCCTTCAAGTTTATTCTACTAGAACTAAAATAAGGAAAGCTATTGAAAGGGAGCTGTAAATTCCATTTCACAAACAGTATTTTTAAAATTTTTAGCTTTAAAAGTAATCTTCAAAATATAATGTTTTGTTACTAAGCCCCTTTAAGCTAACTTTTTGCTGCAGCAAATAACTCTCTCATGCTGTAAGTCCCAGTGTGAACTACCTGATTGAGTCCATTCTGGCAGGTGATGGCCAAGGTACTATTCCTTTCATGCTGCTATAACTACACTGAACCAAGCCCTAAGTCCTACTAAAGAGCGAATTTCCGACAGCTTCGACAGGCGCACATTCGCTACCACTACAATAATTCACTAAAATGCAAAGTTGAGTCTCAGCAGCTGGAGAATTTTCGCTAGCGTTACTTCGGCAGTGCGAGCATTTCATAGTGAAGTTTCGCTAGCGTTCATTCTGCTTATCCAATCTTTGTTAGTACTCTTGCTCTTAGGTGAATTTGAATAGGGTGGGTACATAAAAGTCGTATGGACGTCTTTATTAGTGATGTTGGTGCAAATGCTTGAACTGGCCACTTTTATTACAAATGTCCATGGAACCATAATAAAGACATAAAAGATCCTCAAATGCCCTAGACATGAGCTAAAACAACTGTACCATGTTCCTGAAATGTCTGGAAAATATTTGACACAAAAATCTTTAATAGTTAGGACTTTTAAAGGCAACCCTGCTTTAAAAAAGTAAAAGTCGCCAGCGTTTTTTACAACTTTATTGGATTTCCAGCATACAGGATATAATGTCCTTGACATAAGATTGAGGAAGATGAAGCTTTGTTTTATCAGTTCACCTGGTCAAAGGTGGCAAGGGAAACTCTAGCGAAAGAGGTAATGTTCAGTAAAAATCACACTTTAGTGACACCTGATGATCTCCTTCGCGAGCGAATTATCCTCTACACCTGTTAGTAAATTGGCGATGTTCTTGCTGATGGGATTTCTGGCAAATTCCCGCTAGCAACGCCACTTCGCCCTAATAAATCTACCAAGAGTGAGTTATAGCCCTCAAACACTGACTAGTATTACTTCACAGACCTTCCTCCTCACAGGCCTTGTCTCATATTCAGGCCTGAAACTGATCACCAATAAAAAGTCCCCAACCCCCCCCCCCCCATGCCTCACCTTGGGGGGGATACATTTTCATTTGTCAATGAAACATGATAAATTCCCTAAACAAGACCAGTAAAATGCCATTATTGATTTAATGTTCACCTATCCTGGGCAGTCTGAAGATCCATTGAGCAGAAGCAGGATATCAGCAAGGTGTGGGGGAGAATTGGCTCCTACATTAGCACCAGACCAGGATCACTGGTTAGTGATTATAATCACTGGGGTCACCCTTAGTAATTATGACTTTCCTTGTCCTTTAAAAAAGTTTATATTATATTTGCCTTCTGCATAGAATATCTGGTTGAGAGTCTATCAACTGGAACAAGTGCAACAATAGTTAGCTGACTCTCTCAACCAACATCCTTTATCCACAAAAAAGGGGGGAGTGAGTTAAGGTTAATTGCTTTCCCTAACCTGATATAAAGTGGAACCTTCTTTAATGTAATAAGGAGTATGTGTAAAATATCCTAGCATATGTTGTTTCATAAATAAATGTAGACCCAGTGTTTTCTTGTTGTCAATTAAATAGTGTTGACTATTATTGCCTGTGTCAATGTAGATGTGCCTATGGGAAAAATACTAATTGGGTTCGGCTGAAGTATTTCATTAATTTAATTCATAAACTTTAATAAAAATGTATTTACATAATTTAATTCATAAACTTTAATAAAATGTTTTATAATATCTGAGGCCCTTTTGAAGCATCACAACACATTATCCAAAGACCTATTTTAGGCAAATATAGTAACTAATATCTGAAAAATTTCTGCCCACAATACTAATTGGCATACAGTATCTGCATTCCTGCATGGCTACATAGCTACAATGCCCAGAATGGTGTTTGCCCAGTTGTGTCAAGAGGTAAGTTCAAAGAGGAGTACAAATGAAATAGAGATAAAGAGAAACAAAAACCTAGAGCCAATTGCTCAGCAAGCAGATTGATCATATATCAGGAGACTTGCTCCATGTGCTGCAAACAAACATCTTTGTTCATTCTCATGTAAAGCATGCAATATAAATACAGGAATGGGATGTATTATGTAGAATGTTAGTTATAACTATAGAGGAATCAGAGCCCGCTGGGAGGATACACAGCGGGTCTGTCCAAAGATTTCTTTTTTCGGGGAGGCCCAGCACCGTGTAGATACGCCACTGCTAGGAACCTGGCAGTAACTACAAGTTAGTTTGAGAGCAGCTGTATAGTAGAAAGGAGGTGGAGTAGGGCTTTGTTCTAGTCCTGAACTCTTTCTTGACAGGTGACTCTTTTTTTTTCCAAAAAGTTTAAAAAATGCACAATTAATTGCACTTATTAATACGCCATTCACTGCCAGTGGTTTACCAACAAACATCAACTTTATTAAATAAGATTTAAATAAATAAAATAATGCAAAACAGTATGCAGTAGTATTTAATATTAGTGCTACTTGCTTCACTTGTCTGCGCTCATTCAGATTATTGCCTTCTGTATCTAGGTCTATCCACTCTAGGCCCCTGCATTGGTCAATCTCCTACAGGGGAACTTATTCCACTACTTAGATCAGTTTAGCTCAAAAGTACTCAGCTGCACAATTGCTCACTACATTAACTAGCTTGGACGGGTTAGCATGCATGTTGTTGTCATCCCAGAATGCAGATACACAAAATCCTTGTTTTTTAACTTCACTGCACTCTCACTTTAAGGGCAATGGCACACCAGACAATATTGATCATTTTGTTGCAAGGCAATTAGTAGCTCAATAGACATGTAACGAAATGCTCCTAATCACCCTCCATTCATTTAGTATGGTAAATGCCTGCACGCATGGGTGAACTTACTTGTCAGGTAATTGTGTTTTTTTTCTGTCTGACAATTGCTTGCTTTGCGAGTGCACCTGCTCTTGCAGGCAATTTTAATACACATCACTGGTAGGCCATGAGAGATTTTTCTCCTTATCCATAGATGGACAAAATTTTGCAGGTATAAATTGTTTATCATCACCCTATTTGCCATTGCCCTAACCATTTATCTCTTGCTGCTCCTTATCTTTAGAATTCTTTCCCTGAATTCCTTCAGAATATTTTATGAGGTGGTTCACCTTTCAGCTCTCTTCTAGTGTGTTAGAGAATGTGCTATACCTAGCAACTTTGCAATTGGTCTTCATTGTTTATTTGTTATAGTTTTTAATTATGTGTTGTTCTCTTCTGCCTCTTTCCAACTTTCAAAAATTATTGCTATGTAAATAATTGTTATTGATACTTCTTATTATGTATCTTCATTTCATGTGCTCTTCTATTCATATTCAAGTCTCTTATTTAAACCACTGCCTGGTTGCTATGGTAAATAACACCCTAGCAACTAGATAGTTGCTGAAATACCAAACTGGAGAACTGCTGAACAATAAGATAACTTAAAAACCACAAAAATAAAAAAAAGGAAGACGAATTGTAAATTGTATCAGAATATCAATGTTTACATCATACTAAAAGTTAATTTAAAGGTGAACTGCCCCTTTAAAATAAACTGATATCACACCTCTTGGAGTACTAGCAAGCTGGGGAGCTCTGGGGGCACAGTGTGCTGTTTATGATAGATGTCAAAGAAGAACTAACCCCAAAAATGTATAGGACTAGCAATGCAATACAGGTCAGGGACCTGTAATCCAGAATGCTTGGGATCTGGGGTTTTCCATATTAGGATCTTCATACCTTAAGTCTTCCAGAAAATCATGTAAACATTAAATAAACCAAATAGGCTGGTTTTGCTTCTAATAAGGATTAATTATATCTTAGTTTAAGTACAAACTACTGAGAAAAAGGAAACCATTTTTAAATATTTGAATTATTTGATTATAATGGAGTCTATGGGAGATGGCCTTTCCGTAATTCAGAGCTTTCTGGATAATTGGTTTCTGGATAACGGATCGCATACCTGTAGTTGATATACTGAGCATAATGCACCAACATAATTGTTCAACATCTCTATAACAGTAATGATTCAGGCCTTCAAAGTTGTCACAGTAGCTCCTCATCTTGGATTTTGTTTGGAGTGTCAGTGACACTGCACATGCTCGCCCCCCGAGGCCTATTTGCAGTGGGCACTTTCATTAGGGTTACTTAAATTTAAAGCCTTTCAGTCCTTACTACCTTCCATTCCGAAATGGGTGCTATTAAAGCAGGGGAACCCTGGAGCTACGGACACCTCCTGACCAGGCAGTAGCTCCAGGGTCCCCTTTGCGCCCTGTATCAATAGGAGCAGCACACTTGTGAAGAACTGGGTGTCTCTCACGTGGCTCTACACACTACACCTTACACCACAGAATGCAGTAGTAGCACATTAGTAGCACATTAATGCTAGGCCATTTATATTGCTCTAAGGGTCCTAATTTTGCAGCTCTAGCACTTGTCCAATTGCAATTACTTCCTTGTAAATTAAGTCAAAAGTCGCACCCATTGTAAATAGCTGCACTTCATATCTCTCCTACTTCCTCTCCTGTCTCTAAATATCAGGCTCTTAATCTCTGTGTAGAGACCCTGAGATTTGGGTGTATTTATCTCAGGCATTCCTCTTTAGTATTTGGACACCTAAGGGTCCTTTAGTTAACTCAGGCAGCTATGTCCCTAGCTGGGTCCACACTAGTACCTGGGGATTGTCCACTAGATGGCACTGTTTGATAATATAAAAGGGTTTAGCACCATGCGGTCTGGGTCTGTCCTGGGACTTTGCCTCAGTGTGAGGTACTACAGGTCCAGGTCTGCCAGGAACGTTAGTTAAGTGTAAGATAGTGATAGTATTACAGTAATAGTCGCTCTAGGAGTGAAAGTCAGCACAGGGTAGCTAGTGAGCAGATGTGGCTCCAACGAGGAGAAATAGTGGGGTTAGGACCCCGTGGTATTTGAACCACTAGTGTAGGGACTACAGTGGGTGAGTTGAGGACCAGATAGGATACCAAGACCCAAGATCCCAGGCTGAATACAGTGGGTGAGGTGAGGATCAAGTCCGGTGCCAAGATACAAGACCCCAGGCTGAGAAACCCATGCCTTAGTGTTCAACCATAAAGGATAGTGCCAGTGAGAGTGGTAACTATTTCCCAAGTCTATTGTTACTGATCTATATTGATTTCTACTCCGTCTGTTGCATCTTCTACCCCCCTGGAGGGAATATTGTTGTTGGAGGCTACTCTATAACTGCCAGTGAACATCAAAGTACTGTAACCCATGATCTTGCCAGTGCTCTGTTAATAAACCAGTTATAATTTACTGCAAAGGACTTGTCTGGCTGAATCTACTGCTGCATTTATCCACACCAGGTACCGGGAGTTGCCTGGGTACACTGGGGGTCGGGGGCACATTAATAGCAGTGTTAGCCTGGTCACACATAGCTCTAATCCACAGCAAAAGTACACTCAAGGGTGTGCTACATTTGGGGGCTCGTCCGGGATATCTTTATTGAACTCATTGCTGTGAGAGAAAAGTGTGACAGGCGCTGCAGTGCCGGACCAGAGAAGAAAAAGGCATCTTGGCCTAGCGCAGCTTGCAGCCTGAGTTCCGACCGCCCTAAATTTACTGTTGCCTGAAGGAGAGGGCTGACTGGAAAGTTGTGTGCCCACCTTTCCAGATTGGTGGGGAGAACCAATCAGGATCGTGTAAATTGGCGCCAGAGAAAGGCACGAGACAAGTGTGAGTGACGTGGCCCTAATTGTCTGCAGTACCACCCTGTTTAGCCCAACCTCCTCTGACACCAGGAGGTGGGGTATTAGCCAATCTGACGTGCAGAATTCGGCGCCAAAAGGGAGCAGGGAGGAGCCCCTGTTAGACTGAAGTCATGGCGGCCATTTTGCGAATGAGTGCGAGAGTAGCTGGCCAGAGGAGAAGACGTGTGCAGCGAGCCTTGCAGTTGAAACTTCAACGAGTGTCAGAAGGGTCCAGTATGTCTGACAGTGATCAGGGTAGCTTCCGATCTACCTCAGCAATGCTGTCGATTGGCGTGCTGAAAGACACGAGCCGCCGCTATACCTGGGGTGGAGTGTTTGCTCAAAAGGTGAGCGACTCGGGTGATTCAGTGATGGTCCCCGTCTGCGGCCGATGTCGACATGAAGCTTACCCAGCCTTCCATGATGTTAGGGGTCGATGTCCACATTGCCAGCAAAGGTGCTGGATCGGACCTTATGTGGATGACAAGGTTCAAGGATCACCCCAGGCTGTTCTAGGACTGATCGCCCTCATGGCCAATGAGGAGCGCTACTTTACGGAGGGTGCAAGTCAGTCCGAATCGACAGATCCAGAGGCGGCTAACCCTCACCGAGAGCTGGCAGTGAGAACCGCCCTCCTGACGATCACCGACCGTCCAGAGGAAGAGACCCCCCTTGAGGGCAGCACCCCGCATGTTCATGCAGTGACGGAGGCCTCCGTCCCACCTGAAACGGCACCAGTTCTGCCCGCGGCTGCGGAGAGCGTCATGGTGCCATTGAAAAGCAAACCGGAGGAAGGGCCTAAGCAGGAGATCCATTCCAGAGGTTCCCAGGAAGCGGAGGATGCCACCCGCGAGGAACGACGCCCACCTTCCCGCCGCTCCAACCGCCCAGAGGGGGTAAGTGTTAATATCCCCAGCCGGGGTCCCCAAGAGCCACCCGTGAGGGAAGGACCCCCCCATACCCCGAGGCTAGCAGCAAAGAGGGATGGGCCCGCAAGGGAGCAGATATGCCAAGCAGAGGGGTCACTCAGGGTGCGTCAATCGGCAAGGAGGGAACAGTGGATGAGGCGGAAGATGATGGAGCCACCGACCGGCCTCTGTTCAAATTGCCCCATAGTTTCTGGGCCCCTAAGAAAATTACCCGGGCTGAAGAGAAGCACTTCTGGGTAGTACCCGGCCGAGCCAATCCTGAGATCTTCTGCAGGGTTTCCCGGGTACAGCGGGTCATAAACTTCCGTGTGTACAGGAAATGGGGGTATTATATGCCCTACGCACCGCTGTGGGTTTACGAGCAGGTGGAGGAAAATCTGGATGAGTGGGTGGTGGAGGAGATTGTGGCGAAAGAAAAGACAATTGGAAATACTCTCTCCCACCCTGATCAAGCCAGGCGTGCAGCTGCCTGGAGCTTTGTGCGGTCCCTGGAGAATGAGTGGTGGTGGGGACACACCATTTTGCGCCATGCTGTCCACAGCTTTGGAAAGAAAAACCCTGCGCCACGTTATTTCAGCGTGGATGTTCCACTTCCAGAAGGGGGCACTGTGGAGAAGCCGCACCCAAAATACTACATTAGCTACGAGGACACTAAGATGCGGTTCACCTACATGATCTAAACCGGCATCTGTGGGACTTATCATTGTAGCCGCGTGCTAGGAGTCACACCCAGGAGGGTGCTGTTTTCTGTTGTGGGGGGCAGGGTGAAGTAACCACCCCCAGTAAAAAAGTTAAAGTTGACCACTGGAGGTCTTTTGTTGCATTTCTATTTTTTTCCCAAGTGACTTCAAGGAATGGAGTTTTATTTTTGTTATTAACCTCTGGGTTGAGACACTTCGAGTTGGGGACGCTTCCCCTGAAGTCAGGACTCAAAGAAAGGAGATTCAGGTTTGACCTGCAGCATGACTGAAACCATGTTGGACTCTGTAGTGGGTTCTTTATTTTAAGCCACTCTAGGGGTGAATCGCACCCACCTGGAAGGAGGACTTTGGCAAACAACCCAAAGACTGTAAATAGTTAAGGGACACTTGTCCCAAAATCCCAATTCCCTTTTTCCCTCCTAAGTGCATAAATAAAAGAAATGTGAATACCTGATTTAAGTACAGTGTTGGTAATAGTAGGGTTAATCCCGAGGTAATAGGATTTAGGGCCACGGCCGTGGACCCAGTATGAGGTTGCATTTTAAGTATTGATACAGTGCTCAGGAAAAATGCATGTTTGCAATATTTTGTTTACAGGATCCATTGTACCATGGGCAGTCCTCTGGAGAGGCTGTTGAAGCGTGATGTACAAATAGTAAATGTTATTTACAATGTGATTTATTGTGCACTTGAGAGTAACTGTTTCGTTTGTCAACGAGGACGTTGACGTTTCTAAGTGGGGGGAGAATGTAGAGACCCTGAGATTTGGGTGTATTTATCTCAGGCATTCCTCTTTAGTATTTGGACACCTAAGGGTCCTTTAGTTAACTCAGGCAGCTATGTCCCTAGCTGGGTCCACACTAGTACCTGGGGATTGTCCACTAGATGGCACTGTTTGATAATATAAAAGGGTTTAGCACCATGCGGTCTGGGTCTGTCCTGGGACTTTGCCTCAGTGTGAGGTACTACAGGTCCAGGTCTGCCAGGAACGTTAGTTAAGTGTAAGATAGTGATAGTATTACAGTAATAGTCGCTCTAGGAGTGAAAGTCAGCACAGGGTAGCTAGTGAGCAGATGTGGCTCCAACGAGGAGAAATAGTGGGGTTAGGACCCCGTGGTATTTGAACCACTAGTGTAGGGACTACAGTGGGTGAGTTGAGGACCAGATAGGATACCAAGACCCAAGATCCCAGGCTGAATACAGTGGGTGAGGTGAGGATCAAGTCCGGTGCCAAGATACAAGACCCCAGGCTGAGAAACCCATGCCTTAGTGTTCAACCATAAAGGATAGTGCCAGTGAGAGTGGTAACTATTTCCCAAGTCTATTGTTACTGATCTATATTGATTTCTACTCCGTCTGTTGCATCTTCTACCCCCCTGGAGGGAATATTGTTGTTGGAGGCTACTCTATAACTGCCAGTGAACATCAAAGTACTGTAACCCATGATCTTGCCGGTGCTCTGTTAATAAACCAGTTATAATTTACTGCAAAGGACTTGTCTGGCTGAATCTACTGCTGCATTTATCCACACCAGGTACCGGGAGTTGCCTGGGTACACTGGGGGTCGGGGGCACATTAATAGCAGTGTTAGCCTGGTCACACATAGCTCTAATCCACAGCAAAAGTACACTCAAGGGTGTGCTACATCTGCATATATTTATTTTTGATTTATTGTTTTGTTTGTTGTGCCAAGTCTGTATAAGATCTACATACATGCATAGATAGAGTCTGAGACTGATAGAAAATACTATTTCACCTGGAACAGTGCTTAAAAAACGAGTACATTTACATGTAAAAGATGAAAGGTAAAAGTCAAGAAAGAACTGGTCTTGACATGAAACTTTAGCACAGAGAAGCATGTGGTAGTCTGGGGTACAGTACTAGACAAATAAGTACTCTGTATTATTTTTAGTAATTTAAAACACAACTAGGATTGTAAAAGGAAAAAAAAAAAAGAGTCAAAGCCCACTCCCCCATCCTCCATCCTAAATGCTGCTACAGCCCACCGACCTACTAAGCTGTCAGCAGAGGCTGTGAGGGCAGACTGGCTGGAATTTCAGAACAGCCAAAGGTTTTATACAGCTGCTCTAAGGCAGGAAAAAGGCTGAGCTAACACCCAACAAAGGACTAACCAGAGAAAAGTGCTGCCTCTCTTCTCTGACACTCCATGCGCTGCTAAACTCTAGCAAGCCAGGATGCACTGAATCACTCTACAAGGAAATGCTATTGTACATGTGAAGAGGAAAATCTGTGCTGATTCTGGAGAGTTAAGAGAGGTGCACAGGGGAAGGTTTTTGTCTATCAGTCAGTACCTTGAAGGATGGCTATCACTGGGGGAATGCAAATCTCTGACTTGATGTTGCTGCTTTGGATAACTGTATTTGGTGCTTGCTGTTATTCTGTGGATTCATCAAGGTAAGAGTGAATACAAACTCATACTATGTGTATTACTCCATAAAGTTTGTTTGCTGTTAAAGTGCACATATGATGAAAACCTTTATTACATGCAGATGTGTATTTTTCAGAGCACATGTGCCTATTAACAAATGAATAAAGCAAAACCAGTCTGTGTATATACCCTTAATAGACAAAAATATATTCTTCATATATGCCATTTTATCATATTTGTACCAATCAGGACACATAGAACATATTAATACTGCAGCAATATCTGCTTGCAGAGTAGACTCAGCAGGTTTCCCTGAATTCTTTCATATAAGAACATTTGCAGATGTATGGACTGCAGATCTCACATGTGTATATAGGCAGTGATGAGCCAAATCAAAGAGCAGAAATACCATTCATCAACTAAGATTTTTGCTTTTGAAGAAAAGCCAGACACTGCATTTTGGGTTAAGGCTCCATGTGTGTTTTGTTTGTGCTTGTGAAAATCTGGCTTTTGTCAGAACCCAGGATGTGTTTGTAACATGCCTGCCTCCTGCTTTGGCACCCATTGATCTCTTCATGAATGAATGGGAATTTGCTGAATGTCTAGCAGCTTGCCAGTACTTAGCTACGGGAAGAACAAAACAGGCCCAACTAATAGGTACATTTTATTAGTGGTCAGGGTTAATAGGCAGCATGCCATAAGTGATGGGGATTGTCAGCTTAACTAAATATATTTATTTGCCTGTAGATCTTTCTGAATCCTAATATGTTTCTTATTTTGTATGGCGAATGAAATTGTAATTCAGAAACATGTTTCCTGGGGTGTCAAATTACACTTTGAGCTGGAATCTGTTATCTTTTAGGTCTGGCACTGCTTGTATCTCCAGACAGAAAGATACATCATGAACTAATGCAATGGCAGGCATTCTGCTACCTGTACTACACAGTGAAATGTGATTTATTGCTACCTGCTCCTGGATCAGTTATTCGTTTGTGTAAGAAAGGTCTACTCCAGTTGGTTAGCTCCAAAATTACAGTGAGCACACTAACCACATATTTGCTGCGTATACTGATGATTTAAAAATGAATATATACAAATATTTTGGACCAATTACATAACTCAAACCATGTTTTCCATCTCAAAATTACTCCCACTCTTATCAGCAATGACCTTTACTTTTATATACCTGCCCTATCTGTGTCAGGACTATAGGAGACCCAAAATCCACCTAAATTTGCACCCTTCTTGCAAGTCCATGAATGACATGAACTAAGAGGAAGGGAGGATATCATTCTTGGGTTTCCTGTACTCCACTTTTGCACAGGGCTCGACTGGTACAACATGCCATACCACTGTCTGTGGTGCTGAAGCACACAAGCAGTAATGGTTTTACAGGTTTTTGCTCAGACATACCTAGGTGGGTTGCAGTTGTGGAGGCAAAAACTAAAAATAAATATAAAGAGCTTTCTGTGTACACTGTATATACAATTGTGAAATAGAGAGAGAGATTCTTCCAACATAACAGCCATTACTGTTTGCTTATTGCAAAGTGCAATTTGTGGCACAGGTCGTCATGTTTTTTTTTTACCCACAAATCTGCATTTTTCCCATAAATCTAACATATTTGTGGCCACAAGGGTGGGTTGTACCTGGCACAATCATGTCTGATTTGTTAAAACATGAGCAATTTGTGCTGAAAATCATAATTTCCGTTTGGCATAAAAAATGTCTGCACATAATCCTTTAGCACTAATGGACTGCGTCTATTGACATAGGTCACTGTGGGAACCCTACAGCAACTGTCACATTCAAGGTGAGGTATATTGTTTTAAAAGGTGTTTCCCATCCAAAAGATAAATTGCCCCCTAAGATGAGTAATTCAAAATACAGTTGTATTTTCTGTAGGAGCAGATCCTAGAGCATGCTTTTGTGATAGTCGAATCAAAGAAGGGCGCTCAAGTACCCTCTACTTGGATGTTCATTTTTTCTCTTACTAATTAAGGTATAAGCTGCGGCTATACAGAATTAAACCCTGCACTTTCTTTGTCCAGATTTTCTTTTATTCTTAATAGGCTGCCCCCAAATTAAGCCATCTCTAGCACATTACCTTTGTTATAATCATACTGGACCAGTTGGAAACAGCAGGTTGCTGGTTGCTAAATCCATTAACTGTAGAAGTTGGATATGTGTGATGTGGTCCAGATGGCTAGGGGCCAATTAAAATGTTCAACTGAAAGCACAGTTTACGTTGCCTCATTGTAAATAGGCCAGTCACAAAATGTGTATTACAATAACACACTAATGGAAGCTAAGCTAATAACAAAAACACACAGTGCAGTTCCAAAGTCAGTCCTACTTTTATTATTTTTTATTGGGAAATGCAGGTGCATAACTGGGGTAGTATTAGCAGCACAAAATGAAATAATACATTTCCCCAGATGTTATTGTCTTCTTCCAGATGGTCAGCCAAGAGCAGAAGATTTTTCAGGAATTCAGCTGCCCTGGATACAAATAATGAGAATATAGATTCAATTCGTGCCATTTGTTTTAATCTGTCAAGAAATGGCACATAATCTAAATCTCCTCTCCAAGAAAAAGCTCATATAACAGAACAACTAACTTCAGTACTTAATTATGTGTCTATAGCAATGGAATACAGCTTTTGAGTCTTATGCTTTCTGTTTCCAGACCACACAATGATAGATAGGGATAATGATGCCAAACATGAATATATAGGCACAATGGTCTATGTTAAATACAATGAGAGAAAATAATCCCCAGGTGCAATTGCAGATTTTACTGTAAATAAACTACATACATAATGTAAAACAAGATTTTTTGTGTGCCTTAATCTAGCCCAAAATGTACAAGAGCAATATCTAATGGCACACCCAATTTTGGTGCTGTATGAAGATAACTGTTGTTGGTATTTCATTCTGTGATTGATGGCAGTAGGGTCCCTGTGCTAAGTAAAAAAAATAAATTAATATATCAGGCACACGTATATTTCTTTGCCATTGGAGAAACATCTGAATCCCCTTCTACCTCCTTTATTTGATATACTGTATATGGAACCTACCTGCCATCCCTCTAGACAAACAATTTTCATCCTGAACATACTATAACTAGAATTGTGGGTCTTAAAGGATAAGTAAACCTTAAAAATAAGTGAATGTAAAATTGATGTCAGTGCTATTCTAAGCATTTTTGTAATGTACATTCATAATTTATTATTTTTTCATTTTAAGATATTATGGGATACATGTAGCAAGTGGCTTCCATTCACATTTATGATAAAAGATATGGTGTGGGGTGTAAGGGGCATGTCTTTGGTGCTTGAAATACATAGGAGGAGAAATGCTACTTATGCCACAGGTTTGAAACATCTCATTAAATGCAATTATGTACTTCTTCTACTGGAAGTATTTTTGTTTGTTCATTCTATTAAATGCCATAATGCCCATATAACTGCAAGCTATTTGTTAGCTTATCTGGGTAGGTATTACTAGTAGAAGATTGCAGGTCTTGCAGAATAGTGGTTAGTTCAAGGATTAATCAAATAATCCTTAATCAGGCTCGATATATATTGTTATTAATGTTTTATCTCCTGTCATCTATCATTCAAAACAGTTCATGTGTAGTTAGGGTATGTAGGTTTGTAGCAACAAGATAAATCATTTCAATTTCAAACTTGTGAGCTGCAGAACAAATATCTAGCTAGCTCAAAACCCACAAAGAATGTCTTGGACCACCAATCTATACATCCGGTGATCCCATATTGTTGTGTTACCTACCTTCATTTTTTTGTCCTGCAAACTATAGCTTTATGACTGTTAAGACCACATTATTATATATCGGTCATAAACAAATGTGAGGAGGACTGACCAGATTTTGAATGGGAAATGAAGGCCAAGCCCATATTGGAAAATTTCTGGAGTATATCATACTAAAAGTTAATTTCAAGGTAAACTTCCACATTATGAATTTCCTGGCTTTGTGTTAGGAAGCTTTTAATCAACAACCTGTTAAAATGAAATACAAAACATCTGCATGCTGTAAATGTATCACATAAGAAAGACATCTCCCAGCTTATGATTAAATACATTTTAGGAGTAACAAGAAATATCTCCCTGTAATAGTAATTAAAAAAAATCACTACCAGAAAGCCATACTATAAAGAGATTGACAGCTTCTCATAAGAAAGTGTCAGTATTACTATCATTAAGCACTGTAATCTTACGATGTTTACCAAATGTCCCACAATCCCCAAAACTACCCACAGTCCATTTGTACCCACTACTCTAATCCAGTGAAGAGGATAGAGAGACATGTGTGTCACACTGGGCTTAGTGCAATCCTTTTATATGCAAGAAAAGAGGACAAAAGATGGGGAATCTATGCCAAGTGTATCATTGATTTAATAAACAGTCACATTATGGGGGAGATTAATCAAAATCTGAGTTCGTGAAAAATAAAACACGGATGAGGGGGGAAAAAACAGAAAAAACTCGTACTACTTTTTTTCTTGAATGCTAGCTTATTTAAGAAATAATTGCAACAAATTATTCCAGGGGTTTTTTTTTTTATCCCATTGCCCCATTCATTTACAATGAGGCTGAAAATGTCAAATGTTTTAATAAACTTCGAAAATAAATAAATACATAAAGTTGTCAGAGAACATTCCCATTGACTTCTATACAAAAACTTTGCCAGCTTTTACTTTCCGAGTTTTTTGGTGATTTTTGGTGGTTTTATTATTAGTACTTCACTTAAATCCAGATATGGCACACAAAATGTTGTCACTTTATTGCATAGCAAATATTACATTGCATCTATCTTTAATTTTATTTTTATTTTACATTTGTCAAATTAAATATTAAGAGGGGAATACATACCTCCTTTGCCAATCCCCAATAAGCTATTGCTATATTCCTGGCCTTGGGTTTTTAGCCTTATGTACAACATTACATAACCATCATATTTAAAAAAAAAAACAAAAAAAAAACTCTTTACACAAAGTTAGCATGTTGCATGCTAGTTATGACTGAGGTCATGGCCATACAGGAACCATATACGAAAAACTTTATAGAAGAGACAATAGTGGGCTGTGTCTATTGACATAGGCCACTGTGGGAAAAGAGCATCCTGCTATGTACTGTTTTGTAATATAATTACAGATTTGCATGTGTTTCCTCCTACTACCATTTTTCCTTCTCACTAGAAGATTGTCTCATCTGCTCATCCTTATCATTAACATTAATATGGCCATAACTGATTCCTTTTGTAAACCATCGTGTGTAACCTAAAGAATAACCACTTGTGTTGCCTGTTTATGAACTTCAAAGCCATCAACTTTGCTTAACTCCATAGGATAAAACAGGGATTTTCAGTTTTGCTCCTTATTAACATGATTCCACTCTTTTGTTTCTATCTCCCCATCACTCCCACTTATGCTCTACTAATGAGAGGCTTCAGTTAATGAAACTATGGCTTGACTTTGCAGCTTATTATATTTCTCTAATGCTGTATGCCTAGCATCAACTCCTTGACTGCATTTAAAGCAAGTGTTCCTCGTTCCCATTTACAGAAAGATCTTCAAATTCAGCTCTAAAATGTACTGTCCATCTGGCATATTTAATGCAATAAAACAATTTCACATACATTCTTTTTCATGGAGCCAAATTCCATCTTCCAATTAAAAGAAATATGATACTTAAGCATGGAAGCTAGAAAACTTTTTCTAATTTCCACAGACTGCAAATTCCCTCTCCTTGATATTCCTATATATTGTTGAAAACATGTGATGGAATAGAATCTTTTTCAGCCTCATCTACAATTTTTTGGGGGTCTTATTTTACAATGTCATAATAAACCTCCTTATATGTTGTATTTTATTTGCATTATTTGTCATTATCACTTTACAATAGGGACACACTGAATGTATGCATGTAGCGTTCAGTCCTAAGCTATAAAGTGACATGATTTGAAGGGTTAAAATTCAGTACGGCTGAACACTAAGGGGCTGATTTACTAAATGGCGAAGTGGCTGTCACTAGAGAAAATTCACCAGAAATCCAATTCGCAGGGACATCGTCAATTTACTAAAAGGCGTAGAGGACAATTCGCTAGCGAAAGAGACCGTTGCTGGTGTAGTTTTGCGGCCTATCGCCAGCCAAATTTTCACTCAGACAAACTATCGTTACTCTGCAAATTCACTAAAGTGCAAATTTTACTGAACGTTACCTATTTCGCCAGAGTTTCCTTCACCACCGTAGACCTGGCGAACTGATAAAATGAAGCTACATCCTCCTCAATCTTATGTCAGTGACATCATATCCTGTCTGCCGGAAAGTCATAAAAGTTCTAAAAAACATTGTTTTTTTCATTTAAAGCGGGATTGCTTCGAAAGTCCAAACTATTAAAGTTTTTGTGTTAACATTTTTTTTAACCGATTTGACGGACATGCCACATTTGTTTTAGAGTGGGCTCATGTCTAGAGCATTAGAGGATCTCTTTAGTCTTTTGCTTCCTTGTAAATTTGTAATAATAAGTGGCCACTTCAAGCATTTTAACCATGTCTAATAAAGACGTCTATACAACCTATATGTAACTGCCCTATTCAAATTAATCTAAGCGTAAGAACACTAACACTAACTAACTAAGAAATGGTCGCGCTGATGAATTACCGCTAGCAGAATTTCACCAGTGTTTGGCTGCTGAGACACAACTTTGCATTTTAGGGAATTAGCATACTGGTAACGAATTTACCCCTGACTAAGTGGCGCAAAATGTGGCAGAGCGTTCACTGGCGAAAATTCACCCTTTAGTGAATTTGCCTCTAAGAATTCAGCCAAACCTAAATCCTGCAAAAATTACAGCAGCATGGGCAAATCCTGAATCAGTGTTGAACTGGGTGTCCAGGGCCCACTGGGGTTGCTGCATCAGGGGCCACCCCAGCCACAACTCCCGCCGGCCCTCTGCCACCTGCCGTGTTCACAACTAGGGATGCACCGAATCCAAATCCTAATTTGCATATGCAAACAACTTCCTTGTTTTGTGACAAAAAGTCACGATATTTCCCTCCCGGCCCTGCGTATGCAAATTAGGATTCGGATTTGGTTTGTTAGGCAGAAGGATTCGGCCGAATCGAATACTGCTGAAAAAGGCCAAATCCCAAACCGAATCCTGGATTTGATGCATCCCTAGTCACATCCCCCTTCTGCCAGCTCTCCCTGTGCATACCTTTGTCCTTCTTATAATTGCAACATGAACTGTGCCAGTATGGGAGGCCAGGGAACAGTGTGACAGCAGTCCACATTGGTGGGACCCACAAGACCTGGTGCCCACTGGAATTATTTCCCAGTGTCTTGCTGGCCAAGTCTGACCCTGTCCTGAATCCTTGCTGTGGTGGAACCCTACTTTACAAGCATATTCCATGTGTTACCGAGCCTTTCTGGCTGTCCCACGAAGCATGCAGCAGTTACAACAGGTTGGGGGCTGTGCTGACAGAGGTGAGCATCTGGGTCCTTCCACCCCTCTCCTTCTTATAGAGTCCCAATTATGCATGCAAGCTGCTTCACTACAGAAATCCAAATGCAGCCAAAACAATATTGCTTTTGGAAACCCTATTTTATAAATATATGTGTGTTTGTTGTTATATATTTATATTATTTCTGATAAACCTAAATTACATATGCTGTGTTATCAAATTCCAGTCAATGTAGAAAGTATGACTTCACATTTGATGAAAGCCAGGGAAACATAAGAACACACCAGAAGGCTGCGCAAACTGTGTGTTACAAAAGTCATGATAGTATATGCCAGCTTAGAGTTCCAGTTTGATTAGATAGGCTTAGGCACATGTGCAGCATTAGATAGTGCAAGGACATCTGGTTAAGGATTCAGGAACATAAATCTGAGAAACAGCTGGTAGACCCCAAGGGTGATATGGGTAAGATTTGCACCTATTCTACACATATAACTAAAGGCTGTAAAACTTGACCGACTTTTTTGTGGTATGTTTGTTGAAAAATAATTACTAGCACTTATTCATTTACAGTCTAGTCAGAACTGGAAATTTTATTTACATTTTCACTGATTTCATCATGACAAAAAAATCAACTGCACATCTAAACATGCTCTCTGAACAGCAAACATCCTGAGCTCTAAACCTTTTATCATATATCAATAACTACAGTTCTCAGCATGGCCCCTTCAGCTTTGTTTGACAACAGCTGCTTGTGTAAATGACCAAAATGCCCTCTAGCAGACCTGCAACTTGCAATCATGACTCTTGGCCAGCCAACAATATAGTGTGCATGAGTGTTTACACAATATTTTCACATATACTTATTATGAGACACAAGCAGAATAAATGTGTAAGAATATTCCATTAGGATATACAAAAATAATCATATAAAAGTTCCTATTTTGTTATGTCCCTAGAAACCACCGGCAGCTCATAACATCACCAAGTACAACTGGAGTATGCCGATATGGTATCAAAACTGAATGCTGCTATGGCTGGAAGAGAAACCGCAAAGGACAATGTGAAGGTGATTTATGACTTTTATTATACTTTTTAGGTTTAAAAATATTTTGCCGCAACCCTATTAATATTAAATTCATAGATGTACCATTCATAGCCCTTTTGAATATAAAGCACTTGTGTTTTAGAATACAAATAATCTTTGGTGTATTTTATTGTAGACATTGCATGTCAGAGTTCTTCCTTCTCATCTGAATCCTTTGTGTGGCCCTTAGAACCAGTTATAAAATGTAATGCTGCAGACTATTTAATTGTATTCCTATGGGCAGAGCTTAGCAAAAACTGTAGGAACTGGGGAAACATGGGCATCTTTCATGTATTAAATGTGTGTTAATAGTGTTATTATATTATACAAGAAAGGTGGAACATCCAATGGGGTCACAGAAAATGGGATATTGGTAGTAAGCAGGCTGCACCTAATCAGCATAGTGTAAAATACTGCAGTGTTTTTGTCTTTATGAATTTATTTGTATTTTCTAATTTCTCAGCTGTATGTGAGCAGGGCTGCAAGCATGGAGAATGTGTGGGACCTAACAAATGCAAATGCATTCCTGGATTTACTGGAAAGACATGCAATCAAGGTATGCAGAATAATATTATGTCCTTGTAATGATCAAATTAGGGTGTTTTTACTAAGTTAGGTGCTAAAGTGTACAATTGCAATAGCCCTTAGTTATCAATCAGTAATTACCAAAGTATACTCTTTTTTAGGGTTCCTAAGAACTCCAGGAAGAACTGAACTGAGACACTGCTTCTAGGGTGGCAGCATTAGGGGGTGCAAATGGGAACTAAGAGGAAGGGATGGCACTGGACCTAAATGCAGCCATGAGTAGGGGGAAGGCACCCAGTAGTAAGAGGACCTATTGATCCAGTTATTAAGACTCTTTACATCGACAGCAGAACTGAATTCTGTTAGGACTGGTACATTTACCATTCATCCCTTCATACTGGGAAAGTCTCACCGGCATCAGTGAATCTGTTTTCTGTTTCTCTTTACTGAAATGCTCGTGCTCTGTGATTTTGTTGAAAAAGGCACTGAGGAATTAAAGGAGAAATGGTGAAATACGTACATGTGTACAATTAGATTTTGTTTGAGATCAGATTAGAGATGTAGAACTACAACTCCTTGCGGTGCATAGGATGCATACAAAGGTACTTAGTATAGGTAATGGTGAGGATATCTAGCTTTCCACAAACGCTCACAACTGTGATGACTTTCTTTCACCAACCTATTTGTAGATCTCTGTCGTGTAAAAGGAGTTTAGCAATATATGAGTAGTGTGCAATACTTGAGCTGATTGGTGGATCAAATAAATAGCCTGGAACAGCAGGTGTGGTGGTTTTAATAGATTAATACATTTGTAATGAATATCCTTCTGGTTGACTGGTGTGTGAAACCCGCTTTGTTTTTGCAAGCTGATTGGTTTATTCACCATTTTAACTGGCCTATGCCTGCTTCTTCGTGAATATCACAAAACTTCGGTTCTGGTAGATATAATGGCCTGTGGCTACCTATATAATAAATTACATTTAACGTATCACGTTTAACGTTGTTTCCAACTTTGTAGCAGACCATTATTGTTACATAGTGCTCTCTTAAAAAATTAATTACATGACATTATTATATGTTAAGCAAGCAAGCTTCTTCCCTCCAACATTGCTATTCCACATCTTTGATACTTATTGTGTCCTTTAAATTCAGTGCCCAGATTTTACTTTCAGTGATATTGGTTTAGAGTAAAAACTCTCCATTTTGTTTGTGAATATCCCTCTTGAAGTGTAAAACCTTTTTCAAATAATTTCTAATCCTAACATAAACATCTTTAACTAAAACATGTTAAAATTTCAGTCAAAGCAGGGAACATGTTTTCCCTATAATTTGTATTAATTTAGTAGGAATGTGGCCACCCTTCCACCCTTCATGCTTTTTGTCTGAAAAGGTTAAAAAAGGTTACAAAATAAAGATTGCAAAATAATCTTCACACACAGCTGTAAATATGTGAATGCAGATATCTATTCTATGTAAACGTGCTTGGATATTAAGTATTTCTCTTAATCTTATTTTGTGCCATATGGCAAACAAGGGTTCTACATTTTCTCTGTCCTGTGGCAAAAATAAACAAACTTATTCATATTTGTCTAAAGTAAAACAGTGTTTTAAAGGTAATGTTTACAATTGCAGGGGAGTTTCTTATTGATTTGCAGAAATTAAATGTAGCTGTGTCAATAAAAACAGTTGTTAGCTCCCTATCTTTTCAGTTCCTCTTGCTAAAAGTCAACGGGGGGCTACACCTAATAGGCAATTTCAAATATTACATAGTCTGTCAAAAGTAATCAAAAGCATAGAAAGCACCAAGTGGAGAAACAACTTTAATTTCCTTGAAACCTCAATACTATGAACATAAGAAAGTATAAGCAAAGGGAAAAACTACTTACAAGACTTTCTTCATTGTAAGTGGTACTTCCGCACCTGATCACTGAGCACTTGTGATGTTTATGTCTGGCCTTTTTAACTGTCTCTTGTATAATATATGCATTGCAATATAAATGCCTTTGTTTCTAGGAGACGATATTTTGTTTATTATCTGCCCATGAAGTACTACATTCTTATGTATTTAAAACATGCTGGAAGAATACTTTTACGATGGATCGGGTTGCATGGCATATATAACACTTCACAAAGTTCAGAATAACAGCTAGGATAAAGTAATATAAATACATTATGATAAAAAGGGAGTTATTAAGGTCTACAGTTTGTTTATGTATTGGTATATATAATTGTAGGTGTGAGTGTAGTAATAGGTCTGCTTTGGATCACAGCTACACTGTGAATACAGTGATATGTTAATACTTACTAGCATGAACGTGAAGTGGAGTCTTATAGGCATATTTATCAAAGGCCAAAATGCAGCTTGTCCCAGTTCAACTGGAATGAGTTTCACAGTGCTCCATTCAATTGTATCTTATTTTTATTGGAAAACTGAGTTCACTCTATTTTCATCTTTTGAAAATATGACCCTAAAAATGCACTCGTAATGAGCCCCAGTGATTCTTACAAAAATATTAATAACATGCCAAAATTATTGAGCAAACACAGTGCTACAAAACATTTCAGTTTAAGCTCTCTCTTTAAGATAATATTATTAGCTGCAGTATATACACATTAATGCCTCAGTATACTGATTTGGAGGTAAAATTATTTGGGCAGATGCTTGTTAGTCTCTTGCTGTTTATTTGCTGTTTTTACAGCAGTTATTCCCACTGCAGTCACTCAGGCACAGGTCTGGACTGAAAATCAAAACAGACCCTGAAATTTCAGGTACCCAGAGGCCCCAACAGCCCACACAGAGGCCCAAACAGTCCCCACCAGCCCACTAAATAGTCTAGGCATCTTACAGCAGCCCCTCTGGCATTTGCCAGAACCCACGGATTGCTAGTCCGGGCCTGCTCAGGCAGCATGTGTCAGCCTGGGCCCAGATGGCACCCTCTGTATTATATAAAAATCCAGGTTGTGACACTGAATTTCTGCTACTGAAACTCATTAGAGTATACAGAGAGCTGTAGTTGGAGTATACAGAGAGAGTTGTGGGGCTCACTCAGGAATAGGTGCAAAGCCTGAATACAGTGATTTTCCTGGGCTTTGCTTTACTGAGTCTGCATATTGCTCTGTATTTGTGTAGATATAGTAACTTGATTCAGCAGCCTGTTGTCAAATTCTGACCTATAATTTTACTAGGCTTCATTAAGTCTCGGATTTCATCTCTATATACTGTACATGATAAATCCATCCAGAGCTTGCAGGTTAGCTATATACAGTATGTATTTGGACAATATTTCAGCTGCCCTGTTATCATACCCTATAGAGGCTATACACTGTAATTTGCTCTGTGTGCCTGGGGCAGAAGTAGTTCTACTGTGTTTAAGTGACAGTTGGTTGCCTGGTTACACTTTCCCACTTGACAGGAAGGTGGATTGCAGTTGATTATTGGCGAGCATTCCTTGGAAGTTTGTATAAAAATACCTTACACCTAGCACAATGTTGATTGCACTTTCACAGCACTCAGCTTGCATATCACTTGGGGTAAATGCAATTTCACCATATCTGTGCATTTATATAGAACTCAGCAGACCAGAGATTATATCATAAAGGGCCTGCTTATTGCAGCCTTCATGTGTATGCCAGGGTAGAGGTAGTTTTATTATATTTTTACATTTAAGTTATCATTTAGCTCCCCTGCACAATGTTAGCCTTCACTTTTATAGTGCTTAGTTTTTATTTTCTGGGCATAAAGCAGTTCCCCATTGTCAATATAACATTTCATGATTATTTAGCAACCTCTTAACATAACACCTGTGTCAGTGCTATATTTTCGGACTGTTGCACCACTGATTTATTTATTTTGCTTAGAATTGCCTTATTCAGTAAGCTTTATGCGGGTATTTTCACCCGGTACTGCTTGTCTGGCAATCACTTGGCATTTATTAACTCACAGTGTGGATGGGAAAATATTCATTTCTGTATTTTATGACAGTATATTGGCAAGGTAAGGTTAAGGGTAAGGTGACACCTGGAGATTCAGGGAGATTTAGTCCTCCAGCGACTAAACTCCTCTTCTTTGGGGTGACTAATCTCCCCGAACAGCTTCCCCCTGTCTTCCACCTGCTCGAATGAGAAATCGTCTGTGGCATGGTACTTGCGGCGCTTCGTTTTCCGAAGTCACCCAAAGTTTCCTCGGGAGTCAACTCACAGCAGATTGATACAGACACTACTATTGCTTGTGCTAGGTGACAGCCTGCTTGGATTTCTTATCATCGAGACACTGCAGATTCAGGGCCACCAGCAGGGCTACTGAACTTCTCTCATGATGGGAGATGCAATTCTTGCTAATAGCAGAATTTGGGGCCATCCTCTGTGTAGCTAGAGGCAGCCTAATACTCAGTGGTGGATATAATGACATAGTACTGATCTCAAGTCTTCAGCATAGTAGCAATCTCTTATGGAATTCTGGCTTTGAATATTGCCTTGGGGTGAGGCTGGCAAGGTCCTATTTATTAGAAAAAATTTGAATAAATGCTGTGGTCATTTAACCCATTTCTCGCTACTGGCGTTTCATAAAGATATGTAACAGTGGGGTTCAGTGGGATGGCTGAGGGTGAAGGGTCAAATGAGGAGTCCCCTTGTCATGCCTTTAGGTGTTTAACAGTTAACATTTCTTGTCATTGTGATCTTTGCACTTCTGTTGTAGTGCAAAGGAATGTTTATCTGGGGCTTCCAAATGACTGATAATCCATCACAAAAAAAAGCTTTTGGAAAATAGTACATGTTTAAACACAGTGCAGGAAACTCGCACACGGGCTGACAATTTGATTTCCTGCTAGCACTTAAACTTACATTACTACCATAACAAGATCTCATTAAATCACACGTCATACGTTACATTATGTTTATTTCATATATTAACAATAAGACAAAGAACATATACTAGGGGTAAAGAACTAGGTTCCACTATGCAGATGCTTGAAAGGGCATTAGCTGTGTCTATATGTTTCTTGTTTAGATATCTGAAACACCAAATGCATCTAATTACACTCACTTTATGTAAACTGTCAAGTTTTTTTATAAATATACCACATCATGCAGAAGCACCAAAAATATTTTGCCAGTGCAAGAAATAAATCACACACTCACCCACATTTTATTTCTTACAGAAAGATTATTTTGCTCCAATGTGTCTTTTGGTTATGATTTATACGTGTATGTTTTTTGGAGGTTTACTTGCAAATCAATGTGCAATATAGGATTGGGAGTTATATACCTTAAATGCAATATGTGTCGTTATTACTATGTCACTTACTTTGTTAACCCTTCAAGAAGCTGAGACTGTGTGACTATATTTATTTGCCCATTACTTGATGAAGATGCTCTTGTGCACATAAATATTGCTTTTGACCAAGGCAGCATCAAGGTTGATCGTACTAAATTACCAAAAGTAAACCAACCATATCCACTTACTAAATATCTGCTCGAGTGGCATAAACCTTTTAAGCCTGTTTTATTTATATAGAGAGTCAACCTTTAGTGTGTATTTGGCTAGCCAGTTATTTCTAAAAATATAGACCCCACTCCAGCAAACATGTATAGTATTCAGGGCATCCTGACAATTGCAGTTGAATTGACATGTGGGATGCAAAATACCATGTTGCTTTGGTATTCTTTGCCATATAGTAATGATGCTTACTGTTTGGTACAAACAATAATAATTCTTTCACAAGCAAAATGAACTTTAATTACACTATTTCAATTATTTGAATCTTGTTTCCATTTGTCTGGGAACTCATAATTACAGCAAGCAGACAGGAGCCATTTTGTGGACACTGTTATTAAGGCAAGCCTTGCATTATCTCAGAATCTTGTTTGTGCACCAGAATGGGGGAGCTGATGTCCATCCCCATGGACTGACTACACAATTAAATGGTTGAGAGAACGGGGGAATTGTGGGGAGAGCAGTGACATCTAGGAATGCTGAATGGAAAGTGAAAGTAATTGCTTGCTACACCTTTATACCTAAGGCATAAAGGATGGGCAGGCAATATTTGATTGACAGCAGAGATTTTTAAAGCAGCTATGAATGCTTTAAAAAAAAAAAATTGGATTTCATGTTTAATTTGAAAAGGACTTTTATTATACAGATTTTTATGTCTGGGTGACAAGTCCACTTTAAAGTAACTTGTAAATAGTAAATGTAATAGCTCTTAAAAGCTGCATGGGGCCAGTTGGACAGATTTGTGCACGACCTGCACCTGCCAACCCATCAAAACCTCTACCCGACCTGGGTCACATAGAGTTAAACTTATCTTCCAACCCGGGACCTGCAAAACTGCAAGTGCCTTCACTTGGCCACAGTTTCAGCAAAAAGAGAATGTAAAACTTGTCCAAACCACAGGGGAGGGTGGGAGGGACCAGGCTTACACCTTAGCCGGGTACCCAGGTGGGTTACCTGCAGACTGCCGGCACATGAGGGAATTGGAGATTTTGTGTCTAAAACCCAACCTCGTTGTGGGTACCCTCAGGTACCCGAACCAGTACAGGACTCTACCCTGCGCTACCGGTTCTGACTCCTGAAACAATATTTAGTTTTACTGTACATGAGACAACAGTGAACTGTTTTTACTCTCATTAAAACATTTTAAGCATCTTCAGAGATAGATAGATTCATAGATGATAGATGATAGATAGATAGATAGATAGATAGATAGATAGATAGATAGATAGATAGATAATAGATGGTTGAATGGATAGATTGGTTGACAGATGGATATATTAGATTGATTGATGAATAATAGATAGATAGATAGATAGATAGATAGATAGATAGATAGATAGATAGATAGATAGATATTTTAGCCTTTATAAGCCTTATGAACTGAAGCTGAACTCACATAAAAATCTTTAAGTACATACTAAATGTTTTTGCAGATCTCAATGAATGTGGTCTGAAACCCCGGCCATGTGAACACAGATGTATGAACACTCATGGCAGCTACAAGTGCTACTGCCTCAATGGATACATGCTCATGCCAGATGGATCTTGTTCAAGTAAGTATTACACATTTCTATTTCACAGATTAAGGTATTTCTATTTCTTTGCAGACCACCCTACAGTTTATACACAGCTTTTGTATAGTATGAACATTATAAGCCTCATCATGAAACAAGTACATTTGTAGGCAAAGGAAGCACATTCTAAGGTATTTGACCTAATAGTCAGTCGAAATCTGACTCCAGCTCCTGCACGGAGAGACAGAATGGGGGAGACTGAAGAGTAAATTACAGAAACAGTACCAATTTTTAATTGATTATATTTGGAAAGATTCTTATTTATATGAAATAAAGCTTATTTTAAATCTCCATTTTTTTGGGGTTTTTCCTATTTAACCTTAGCCTGAGTAGTACCAGACAATGGGCAAGGAGTGCATACATGATCAGTGCCAGGCCAAATGACATTGGTGCCTAAGGCACGCCTCCCATACCCCGACCATCATGAGGTGGGAGGGGTAGTAATGTCATAATTGCACCCCACCGTACCCTACTTGTCAACTCTGTCTCCAACACCTGAGTACATGCTTCTTCTGCCTGTCCCTAGTTCCAGCCCTGAATATGACTTTGATATATATATAAATATATATATATATATATATATATATATTGATACCATGTTAACAACAAAGACTCAAAATTTCAATACAAAGAGCAGACATGCAGCCTGTGAATCCCCTGCTATTACTGAGTTACTGGATGCCCAGAGGTACTGACTATTTAAAAACAGGCACAAAGTATAAAATTAGGCTGATGTGAAAAAATACACTCAGTTTTCCATAGTAATAGGTTTCCCTCCCTTATATGACTTGGTCACTGTGCAACTAATATTCTGCATCTGGTTTTTTTTCTTCATCTTTGTATAACATCTGTTCTTAAAAGGCAATTTTCCAGAGTGTTGCAGGTTAATAGTTCCATTTTTCTCTACCGCTGTACTTTTATATAGCCAATTTTCTTCATTTTATGGGTATTTTGAGAAAAAATGTTACAGATGTCAACATGAAAGCATTATACCGTGTAATGTGAAAATTGCAACATATTACAACAGGCAAATTTTCTGGGAGTAAAATTGTAAACTTTCCTGTCACGAGCAGGCATGCATTTCAAATATTCTTTTTAAATTACTCCAGCAGTTAGTATAATCTAATTTAGCCAATTTTTTCTGCTGTTGACATTGATTGCAACACAGAGATCAAGATTCATGATATATTTTTGTCAGTTTTGTTTTGTCAGTTGCTTTTATCTCAGGGCAACTTTTTACTTAGATTATAAAGAGCTTTAAAGACAAATAGTATGCTTGTCATATTTATAAATATTTAATATATATATATCTGCAAACCTAAGCAATGGCGGCTAATACCTTCCATGTGTAACGGAAATTACTACTTTTTACTGCTATCACTACCATTTCAACACCGGCTGGAGTTCCAGGTCTTACTATTAGCTTGGCATACTTGGGTAGCACACTTTCTTTCAGACACTTCTGGTCACTTTGGATTAACTCTGGTCAGTTATCACAAATATTTTATCTGTGTCTCCATAGCTACCATTTTTATTGTTCTACCCTGTACATGTATATATGAGGTGATGTCAGCATATGTTGGGTATGTCACTATGGCAGATCAAATTGTTGGATGAAGCCATTGGTCACAATGCAACAGTTTTGAACTATAATATTACAAATAGAAAGCTCATCCTTCCCCAAAAAGACTGGGGGTTAAACATGCTTCCATCTTGGGCCCCACTGGCAGGGAGCTTTGTAACATATGGTATATTTATACCTTAATTTCCATTAAGTGTTACACCCTGACAGTAAGGGTTAATTGGTCCATTGTACTTAATGTGGGTTTGCTATTGTTGGTCGCCTTTAGATACGCATGAACCCCAGGATTTCCTCTGGGTTAACAGGTGGTCTCTAGCAGTATTTACAAACAAAATGGTAAGTTGAATAATGTGGGGACCCTTTGGAATATAAGCCTGAATAAAGAAATTTGGTGGAGCGCAAGGAATGCCCCTTGGTCAACCGTGAAATCATATGCCCATATATGTGTGTTTTCCTTGCTGGGTGATTGTTTAGTATGTCTCATGCTTGATAATGGCCCAGTTTTTACCATTTTTTTTCGGTTTCATTTATTTTTTATTCACAAGCTTTTTGGCAAATAGTTGATCTTACTTTGGGGGAGGAGGAACCCCAGCCTTTCTCAAAGTGCCAAAATGCAAATGAAGACCACTATGTGTTTGGTTTGTAAATACCCAGAATGTAAGGTAAGTGACATGATAGAATGGAACCCACTCCCAAAAGGAAAAGAAAACACAGAAAATTATTGCAGAAGATGAGACACCCTAAAAGTGAAATTAAAGCTGCAGAGCGTAGGTACATAGTAGGTGTATTCATATTTAGTCTTATTTAAAAGACTAAACTACATATTTAAACGCGTTTACAAATGGTAATAGGTTCAAAACATCCATATAATGTAAAAATGAACAGATAATGTTCCTATCTTTACTATTTATATACAGTATTATATTGTGAGTTAGTCCCTAAGCTCAGGTAACTGCAGCCTAGAGCATGTGCTATAAATTGATCAGAAAAGAAGATGGGGAGTTACTGTGCTAATTTTTCTGTGCCAATTCTGTGTTAAGCCTTATTTTCCTTTAATTATGAAAGTAAGTTCTAGCTGCAAAAAATGCCTAAATTATGCTAAATATTTTGTTTTTTAGACTCAAGAACCTGTGCCATGGCAAACTGCCAGTATGGCTGCGAGCAAGTCAAAGGAGATATACGGTGCTTGTGCCCCTCAAGTGGACTGCAGTTGGGACCAGATGGAAGAACTTGTATAGGTCTGTTCTGTCTACTTTTTCGTTTCTTGCCCACTGCATACCAAAATTAACTTATTAACATTATCTGTGACTATTACATTCACTATTAAAACTTGAACAGAACAGTTTATAAAGTATAATGCTTGTTGTTCCTAACAAAGGAAGCCATGATATTTAATTATACCCTTTTGTCCTGAGTTTTCTGCTATAATACCAACTAGCTAAATTAGTATTCTCAGCACAGAGACTTTTTGTTAGTAATGGAAAGAAGTAGAAACTTGTTGGCAGAGAAACTTGAGATAGCAAAGAAGTAGTCCATGGGTCAAGATATCAACAAGAAAGGTGGAATCATAGGGTAAACCAAACAAGTTCAGACTGGAATACACTGTGACCCAAGTGATTGACCGCTATGATTGCTGTTGAACCCAATCTGCTGTATTTTCACAGCAAGACTTTTCTGCCATGGGAAGTGACAGGTACCAACATACTGTATAAGGGATTAGATTTGTATACACATTCACTGACTGACATGGACCCATGTATGAATTTATCAGCTGGTCATTCTCGTTTGTGTCCCTCACTCTTTAGAAGGAAAATGTGTGTTTTAAACCAGTTCAAGTTGAATTAAAAAAAAAAAAAAAAACTAAAAAAAAAGGCATTTTATTTCATAGATATCGATGAATGTGCTGTTGGCAAAGCTTCGTGTCCTATAAATCGCAGATGTGTAAATACATTTGGAAGTTACTACTGCAAGTGCCAGATTGGTTATGAATTAAAATATGTGAATAGAAGATACGACTGTATTGGTAAGATAACATTTATACTCCCATCCATGTCCCCACTTTGGCCGGGGATGCACTTTAAACTACTGGGTGGGGGGCTGCTAAAAATATAACCCCTTTTAAAACCCTGATTCTCCCTAACCGCTATTTCCTCTATTTACAAGCATGGTATCCGTTACTGGTAATTTCCTAAATTGCTTGAAATCATGATTCTCATCTTTATCCTACTACAGGTATGTCTTCATAAACTAATAATGGATTATGGAGACAGTGGGGCCTAATTATGCAGACGTTAATCTGCACAAGGGCAAGTGCTAATAGCAACCATTCAGCAATTTGTTTTGAACAGCATACTACGGGGCAGATTTATCAAAGGTCGAAGTTAAAAAAAGTTGAATTCAAAAAGACCAACCGAATAGTGGTCGAAGTTTTTTGGGGTCAAAGTGGACTTACTTCGAATCGTACGATTCGAAGTAGCGCTACTTCGATTCAAAGTTTTTTTTAACTTCGACCTTCGATCTCCCAAACTCCCCCAATTGCCTCCATACAGGTTCTAGGAGGTCCCCCATAGGCTAAAAAAGCACTTTGGCAGCTTTTAGGTGGTGAATGGTCGAAGTTTTAAAGAGACAAAAAATTCGACCTTTGAATTTCGAAGTTTTTTTTAACTTCAAATCGAAGTTGGACTATTCGATGGTCGAAGTACCCAAAAATTATTTCGAAATTCGAAGTTTTTAACTTCGAACCTTCACTTCGACCTTTGATAAATCTGCCCCTACATGTAGATACATGTAGAAAATGAAAGACCTGATTGGTTGCTATAGGCAACTGCACTTGTGCAATTAAGCAGCTACATTCATAAATCAGCAATAAAGGCCTAATGTATCTAAACAGACATACTACTAAATTAACAATCTAAATACGAGCAATCATTTATCTGTTATGTACAAACTGAAATTCAAAAATATATATATTTTTTCTGTGTTGCAGATATAAATGAATGTTTGCTGACTACTCATAAGTGCAGTATTAATGCTGACTGTCTCAATACTCAGGGATCATTTAAATGTAGATGCAAACAAGGATTCAAAGGCAATGGACAGGAATGCTCTGGTAAGTTTCAACAAAGAGCTGAAGAAGCTAGTACCTGGTTAAATTCCATTTCCTATTCTTATTTCCATTTTTATATAATTGCATCGTTCTGTAATTATGTGCACATTTAAGTGAAGCTTAACAGCCCTCTGCATTCATATAGGCTAGTCTACTATTATGGGCCAGATTCTTCAACCTTAGAATTTTTGCACTAAAACTCGTGAATGTGAATTAGGGCTTCCAAAATTTGAATGGTTTATATGCAAAATTTTTGAAGAACTCAAATGGGAGTTGACATAAGTGATTTCAATTTGAGATTTTTGAGTTTTTTTTAAATTTAATAAAGAGTTTGTGGACCCATTGAAAATAAGTAGAATGTGAATTTGATGCACTCAAGGTTTTTTTCCAAAGCTTTATTCAAGTTTTTTTTAGATCTGTTAATGAATTTCGAGTGTATTCAAATTTAAAAAAAATGTTTAATTCACAAATTCAAATTTTGGTAAATAGGTATTAGGTGATGGTGACTACGGGATTGTTCTCTCTGGTACACCCCCTCCCCAGAAATCACCTCCCCACTGCCTTCTTTAAAATTGCAGTCTGCTAAAATTGTGAGGACGGGTGCTTTCATTCAGTTGCAATTTAACTGTGTAGGAGTGTGTGCCATGGGCCTCAGACTAGTCTAAACAGTGAGTATCTCACAGTAAAGGTAGAAACAAGCCCCTAATCACATCTCACAAGTCGCAACCCAATTGTGTTTAGAATTCCATGGAAGACTAAAGAGATGTGGCGTATCAGCCCAGTTGGGACCATAAGTGGCCACAGCAATAGCAGAGACAACTCCATTGGTTTATTTACATTCTGTATAGATAGATACACCAAACCTCTGCTAACATTAGTATGCCTCTGTACTAAATACAATACTCTAGTAGGATTATAGGTTATATTAGCCATTGAAACTTTAGAGAGAAAAAAATATGTATTTTCAAATATACTTATTACTAAACAGCTTTGTTGAGAACAGGTTTTTGCTTTCCTGTGTAAGTATATGCAGTTAGACATAACTGCTTGGAGTTTTTAAAAGCACAATTAAATATTTAAATAATCATCTCTTTCTTCATCATTTTCCTTTGAGAACAGGGCATGTTAAATCCTGTTCAGCACACACATATGTTTCCAATAAGTGTTTCTAACAGACTGAACCACAGATGAACCGAAATTTGTCCCTTGTTATTGGAAGGATATTAGGTTTCCTTCGCAGGATTGTGGACTTCCATATCATTTCGTTCTCATTTTTTTCTCATTTTCTAACTATTACAAATGATATGTTTACTTCTTATATTTGTCGTATAAAACATGTTTAACAGATGTGTATAATTAGTACATGATTAACAATCAACATATATGTTATTTCACTTACGGAAAGTGGAACATGTAAAAAGCATTTTATACAGAAGCTCATTCATTGCCTCAAGAGCCATCTCTAATGATTCACACTTCTTTATTCTCTCCCAAAGACCTTCATTAACTCCTGTCTTTCTCCATATCTATTAAATTCTCTTTGAAAACCTCTCTCCTTACTTCAACATAAAACATAAAAATCAACATAAAAAAGAGGATATAAATGTTCTCATTGCATGGACAGCTCTCAATTTACAGCAACCAGCAAACTCTTAATTTACTTCTCCACTCATCTATTAGGTTCTTTCAATTCAGACTCCCCTATTCCCTTTCCTAGTTTCTAGCACATTAGCTCTATTAACCCTTGGGCTCATGGTACATGATGTGTGCTGTGATTTATTTTGAGAGTAGAGGTGAGCCATCCTGGAGATACCCAGAAGGTAAACAAAGGAAGGTTAAAAAGCTGGAACATTTGGTTGCTGGCCATGGTAAGCACAAAGGTGGCCTTATGCAAGGATACCATTAAATGAAGGACACTGGTAGCTGAAGCTTTGCTGGTGCTTTACATTTTAACATTTTAAGGGGATTATTTATCAAAGGTCGAGTATATGAGGTTTTATTCTACCTCGAATAAACACACAACTCAAATGATTGCTTATTAATAAAAAAAACGGAATGTAAAAAACTTGATTGATAGCAATCAGGGGAAAAAACGTCAATACCTACAACTGATCAAGTTATAGGCTTAAAAACCTTGACTATCTCAAATTGATTGAGTTTTCAAGTGAACGCCACTATAAAAAACCTGAAAATCATGAAGGCAAAAACCATCTTCAAATGGTTCAAGGGACCTCTGCCATTGACTTCCACATTAACTCAACAGGTTTCGGGCTTTAAGCAGCTTTGGGGCATGATAAATACTGAAAAATTCAAGTTTTTAGTGAAACTACCCTGGAAAAACTCAAATTGTTTGGGAAAACACAACTCGACCTTTAACAAATAACCCCCTAAATATTCACTACCTTTAGAGTGAGCAAAATCCATACAAATAATATTAAAAAAAGAAACACTGCTCTTTTTGTAATTAGATCCATATGACAGAGAGTGAAAAACTGAATTATACTGAAAAATGTGAAAACAAAAACTGTTATGCAGATGGTCAGGATATCATATGCAGAACATTCTTACACACTTGGATAGAATTATTCTATAATGTATTGCTTTTGTGGCCTTATTTAGTATTTCCAAATGGAATTTATATAATCTTTTGCTATTAGGGCAGAAACTGAAATGTACGGACACTGATGGAAGAACCACACAATGTAACAGAGCTTCATTTATAGTACAGAAAAAAGAACTATGCGCAGAAAACAGTGTAAAATACCCTTTAATGTTTTATTTACATATTAAAAAGCAAGAGAAATGAAAGATCAAAGAATCAAAGTATGTTGATTCATTTAATTCCCTCGCCTACTTTTTGGCTGAAATCAAATATAGGATCTTATTTAATCTCATTGCATATTTCAGATTTGCAAGAGTTTAAGTGGTAAAGTTACATTTTTGAAATGTCAGGATTTAGATGCTGAAAACAGCACCTTGGTGTTAATCAATCAGAACAGAATTACAGTAGATATAGCCATGCTTATAATACATTATTATGCAAAGAGAAACTGTAAGTTCTTTGTCTTAGTAATTTTTAAATATTCTTGTTTAGCTGTTTTTGACAAGCCAGTTAAGGAGAGTCCTAAATTCAGTGGAAGTGTCAAAGATGCTATTAAGAAGCTACTTGCTCATAAAAACAGCCTGAACAAATATCAAGACATAAAGAATGTGATACCCGAGAAATTTATAACACCACCACCTAAAAACCACTTGCAGCCTTTTGACTATGAAGATGAAGTTTACATTGGTGGCAATGACAATGAAGAAGAAGAGGAGATAGAAGAACTGGATGAAGAGGAAGAAGGAACCATTGAAAATGTAATAGAAGAAGAAAGACTACTACGTGGTGATGTGTTTGGTAAGTTTCACACATTTTCTAGTGGATCTATTTTACAGGTATAGGATCGGGGCCTGGGGTTTTCTGGATAACATACCTTAAATCTACTAGAAAATCATTTAAACTCAATAGTGTTGTTTAGCCATGATTATGGATTCATTATATCTAGAACAAGATACTGTTTTATTATTACAGAGAAAATGGAGTCTATGGGAGATGGTCCTCCCATATTTTGGAGCTTTCCGAATTATGGATCCCATACCTGTATTAATCAAACTTTTTACAGATCCTCCATTATTGTGACAGCAATACTTTGCACTTTGCTTTTTGTTCATTTTTTTATACCTAAAAATGTATCAAAATATTCTAAATATGCTAAAGCAGTGGAAAACATTAGCTTTTACTTAAGACAATTTGCCAATTATCCCGTGTTCAATGCCAAAACCCTGTGAGGCTGGAGAAAAATTCACTCATGTCTCCAAATCTAATTCATTTATATTTCAGTAGTGCATTTGCACCGTATTGTGTATCAACATTTAGATTTCATTTACGTATATATATCTTGATAAAAGTCTCTTTTGGGATCTTTAATTTATATGTGAGAGGCGAATGTGTAATGAGTGAGGCCACAATGCAAGTATGATGCGAGCACTCAAGGGTGCAGGATGGACTGTGCTTCTAAACAAGAAAGTTATGATACGTTTAAGGGGTATTTTTGTCATTTGGATTACGAAACTCTTAAGCCTACTTAAAATTATTTAAACATTAATTAAACAATAATCTATGCAGATTTTAAATCTATGTAAGTGCACAGTACAGGTATGAACTGTTATCTAGATTGCTCAGGACCTGAGGGTTTCCAGAGAAGGGGTATTTCCGTAATTTGCATCTCCATACTTTAAGTCTGATCATTTAAACATTGAATAAACCCAGTAGGATTGTTTTCCCACCAATAGTTTGGACCAAGTACAAGTTACTGATTTGTTATTACAGAGAAAAAGGTAATATGTTTTAAAATGTTTTATTATTTCATTAAAATGGAGTCTATGTAATTTGGAGCTTTTTGGAAAATGGGCCTTATACCTGTACAGCGGGTGCAGATGCTTTCTGTATGAGGTCTAAGGGATGCAAATATCTTCTGCATACGTCTATTCTGTGTTCACTACCCTCTGTCGATCTCTCCCCTCAACTCCATCACTCTCCCCTATGTCACTCTACCTTCTCTCCCCTCCCCTATGTCACTCTCCCCACCCTCCCCTCCTCTCTGTCACTCTCCCACCCTCCCCTCCTCTGTGTTACTCTACCCTACCTTCCCTCCCTTATGTCACTTCCCCTCCCCTATGTCACTCTCCCCTCCCTCCCCTCCTCTCTGTCATTAATTAACCCTCGACATTCGACCATCGAAGTAAAATGCTTAGACTTCGAATATCGAAGTCGAAGGATTTACCGCATTTACTTCGATCGAAAGATCGAAGGAAAAATCGTTTGATCAAACGATTAAATCCTTCGAATCGAAGGATTCAAAGGATTTTAATCCATCGATCGAACGATTTTCTTTTGATCAGAAATTGCATATTAAGCTTATGGGGAAGGTCCCCATAGGCTAACATTGGTGCTCGGTAGGTTTTAGGTGGCGAAGTAGGTAGTCAAAGTTTTTTTTAAAGAGACAGTACTTCGACTATCGAATGGTCGAATAGTCGAACGATTTTTAGTTCGAATCGTTTGATTCGAAGTCGTAGTCAAAGGTCGAAGTAGCCAATTCGATGGTCGAGCTTAGTAAATGTGCCCCTAGGAATACCCTTGAGAACATTTCACCACACATTCAAGCAGCTTTTTCAGTTAAACATGCAGTTCAAGTGGTGAAACATTTTCAAGAAAACTTAAAGATATTGTTTATCATGACCATGAATGAAAATAGAAATAAATAGACATATTATAACAAAGAACATTTTGAAGAAATTTGATACATATCTTTGTTAGGTTCCTTACCTTTGCTTTTCACAGACAATCTTTAATCTTAAAGTCTAAATCAAAACTAACAGAGCTTACATGTGAGGTAAACTATACTATAATCAGTTGTTCAAAATGCAAACATAGATAATGAGAGTTGACAAGGTGTGGCATGCTTTAGTACAGTTGTAAAATACTTTTCAATCGGCATGGAGTGAACACAGTTACAATGGTTTAAGGTAAAATGTGTTACATAAGCAACATTTTAATTTGGCATTCTGTGTACTGAAATATACTGGATTTACAGTAGATATTGAATTCATTACTTTACCAACATATGAAGTATAAAGTATGGCTTCCTACCTCTGGTGACTGGATCAGCCGGAGCATTTTGAGAAACATAATTAGGCAGGAAGTAGACGCAGTAACACACACAGAAATGCTGACTGTGCATCAATATATAATAATCACTTAACAGTAGAACGTTTAAGTAGAATGGTTCCGGTAAAAGGGTGCAGTAAAAATATCAGACGTAACTAGAGGGGGGCGGGCCGTGGTGCGGGACGTGCAGCCGGGCCCCGCCCCCCTCCGTACAGCCGCATTTCCCTTAGAACAGAGTGGCGCGCGAGCGACAGGGGGGCCCTGAGGGGGTGCGGACCCTGGCCCAATCGCACCCCCTGCTCCCCCGTTAGTTACGCCACTGAAATATATCCCTATGTACGGCATCATTTCTAGTGTAGCAACTGGAGCAGAGGCGGAACTAGATACTACTGGGTCCCACAGCAAATTCATTTCAGGTTTTCCAGTTTTACCAATATATGTTGAAATCGCTCATTAATTCGGGCGTCATGGGGCCCCCCTCTGTACCCCTCTGAACCAGAGCATCCCTTATAGTAAAAATTCTAGGACCTGAAAGAGGCTAAACTTCCCCTCAATTGTGTCCCAACAGGATCTGTGTACATTAGCATTTGCTTTATTCATGTATTTGTGTTTAGATTTTGCTTACAGATTGATCAAGCTGCCAGTTATAACACAGGAAACAATTACCATATGCTAACAAAATTTTATTGTAAAGCTTTCAAAATCAATCCCACAATTTCAACAAATTTTCAGCTACAGAAATTACTCTGTCCAAGCAACCCAATAGTTGCTTGTTACAAGTCTTAACCTGTACTCGGGCACACATAACTAGGACTGAGCACACTCTCTATCAATACCAACAAGAGGCTCATGAACAATATGTTGCTCACCACCCACTTGGATGTTACTCTCAGTGGCCTCAAAGCAGGTGTTTATTTTTGGATTCTAGATTTTGAGGCAAGTTTCAATTGCATGAAAAAATAGTTGTATTGCCAAGTAGTGCCTCCTGTAGGCTGCCAGTCCACATAGGGGCTACTACCAAATAGTCAATCACAGCCCTCATTTGTCATTTCCAGGAATTTTCTTTCATGCTTCTGTTACTCCCCAACATGTTTACATTTAAATGTGGCTCACAGGTAAAAATGTTGGGGACCACTGCACTAGAAGATACCCTCATAACAATCTATTCTTGCATGTGCAATCATTAGGGGATTCTGAGCACTAGCTGGAGAAATAGTACAATTCCTGGAGACGTTGCAAATATTTTAGCAAGGAAATACATAATTTTCTCCAATGAGAAACAGTACATTCCCACCCCACCATTAGTATAGTGTGCTCTTGGCGATCAGCCAAGGACATGATACTTAAAATGAGGTACATACCAAATTGGTGTGAGTTGTGTATGTCAATTACTAACAGAACAGGGCACAGGCGCCTGACTCTTCAGTTAAAGCCTGAGGCATTTAAAGCTGTTTTTTTTTCTCAAAAATTCAGCTAAATTGTTAAAGTGCTTGGGGGAGCACTTTCTGCATACTTAAGATTTTTTTGGAGGCTTTTCATTCTATTTAATGAAACAAAAATAACAGAAGACAACTAATATTATAAAGACCAAACAATGTCCTCCTTTTATAAACTTTGAATAAAGTGCCTGACAATTTGTAACCCACAGAATTAGAATGACTTTAATATACAACATGTTAATTTAATCAGTGGAGTAAGCTTCTTTCATAATTTTATTGCAGTTCATTGGGGATAAATAAATTGTTTTGCTCCATATGGACCTTTCATTGAAGTTCTGCTAATGTTCATCTTTTCATTTTTGGCTTTCACGTATCACTCAAATAAAAAGCTCTTTGCTAAAGTTACCAAGATAAGATTTGTATTTCCACAATTGTATTTTAATCATCAATAGTTGGCTTCTGTGCTCCGGAGTTACAAACAGACACATTTTATTCTGTAAAAGGTTTTAGCATGAGAACGATGATTTACTTAAGTCTTGTGTTCTGGCCATATTCATGAAATCTAATACTGCTCAACCTATGAACATATTCCATTTGTTGCAATAAAGGGATATAAATGCTATAATAAAGTGCCCTAGATGAAATAGTGTTTAATGATATTAACAGATACACATTCCTTTCTTTACACCAAATACATAATATTAGGGCAGTTTAAAGACCAAACCTAAGTTTAGATTCATTTCTGGGTTGGAAAATGGTGCTGGGCAATTCCTTAGCAGTCCACTCATATCTTACATAAGGAATAAAATTGACCGTGTTTTCCAGAAAATAGACAAAGAGGTGCCAGCACTCTTGAATTTACCTTAGAATCTATTGAGACTTGACTAACATGTGCTGCAATTTGTGGGTCATGGTTGAACAATACATTTTCCAATTAGCTTTTCCTGTCTGTCTTATTTTTTTTGCTGTTCTTAAGTTGCAGCTGCTTGAAATATTTGCTTCAGGATCTTTCCGACCTAAGCAGTTGTGAAGATATAAGGAGTTAGAAGGGCTCCTTTTAATGATCAATCATTCTCACCTCTCACACTTGGGCAACACTGTGAAGTTTCTATCCACATTCACACACAGGCCTTAACTGAGATACTTTTTCTGACAGTTATGGAGCTAAAACAGCCCCCAGGTCACCACTTGCATCACTTGACAGTTATTGAAGTGCAAGAATCTGTATCTGTCAATTGCAGAACATATAGCAAATAGAAAGGTAACAACATGAAAATAAGTCTGGAGGATAAACAGCATAGGACTGGAAGGTTGCAGGTCCACCAGAACTTCCACCATCCTCCCTCAAGCCCCCCCTGTCTCTACTACAATGCCTCTACAGGCCCCCCCGCCTCAGTCCCAACCCATATTACCTCCACATACTTGTCCTATAGTTGAGGCCATGATTGGGGCCTCATGTGGGGAAGACCAGGGGGCAGCATGGGTCGTAGACGAGTGCGGGTCTGGGTCAGCGGGGCCCACCGGGCCGGCCAAGTCCAAACCCTGGGGATAAAAGAGTGAGACAGAAATACAGACAAGGAATGCTGTTCAGTAAAATGTTTATTTAAACAGATTCTGTCAAATAATTGCTCCAGTAAAACATTTTATTTTTATGCAGCTGTTATGTGATGTCTTGACCAGTATGATCAAAACAGAGAGAACAGTGGGAACACACTCTATCTCTCATTCCCAATATTAAGAATGGGAAACCCTCTACCTATGGTTATCAAGTGGCAGTGACAGGCAGGCACCCTTCAGCAACAACCTACAAGGCCAATTTATGACATACAAAGGATTCCCAGCAATTCAGAATTGTACCAGCCAACCAAATGAATTGTTAAATATAAATGCTTAGTAAAGTCTTACCAAACAGAAACTATTATCACCACTTTATAAAACTCCATGACTATTAATAAGTCAGGCTCTAATTGTGCATCAATGAGCAGCATCCATAATCACCACCAACATCTACTGCAGCCAGAGAGTTTCCAATGTTTTTGGATAGGAAGCAATGATAGATGAGTAAGGGCATAGCATTTAAAATGTCATACATTGTAGATAAATATGAATATGCTGAAGCAGGCACAAGGACACAAAGAAACTGTGCTGTAAAGTGTTTATTACATGCATGCATTATTACAGCATATTTCAGGAACAGACTACCTTAGGGAAACTGATATTGATCTTTAATTCTAAATTGAGGGTCAAAAACAGTTTGCATGCATATTTGCACTGATCATAATTTACTTGTTATTTTAAATGAGCCCTAATAAGCCCTTATAGGTACAATGCTTAATCATTTTGAAGTTGTACAAAAAATGTATAATTTTGTGTCAGTGAATAAACTATTCACTTACCCCATAGATACAAAAATAGAACTTAGTAAGGAATGTGTTCCAGAAAGCTATGATGGAATTTAATATATGACCATCCAAACCATCTGATTAGTTCCTTCAGTGAAATCCTCTGGAATCTCTCATTCCAACCTAGCATTAAGTTTGGCATGGATTCTCTAAAGCAGTATAACATTATACTGATGAGTTGTGCAGATACAAAGACTTCTAAATGATTTTGCTTATGCGCTTCCAGTACAGTAAAATAAATAGAAAGATTTAAGCCAAATCCTGGCTTTAGCTCACTGTTAGTTTATGACTGCCTAGCTGACTGACCATCTAAGGGAACAGAACACAGAGTCTGGGGTAATTCAATGCAGACTGGTAGAAAATAGTAAAATGAATCTTATCTCAACATAATTAACAGACTTTATATTCAGGTACATTCATGTTCCTTTCTCTGTGTGGTCCAATTTAACTAGGTATTTCTACTTCTTTTTCCAGTTCAAAGCATTTGATTTTTGAATTGGTTGTTTTGTAGTCTAACTCAACACAAATTCTGTGAGCATCATAAAGTCCCTGGCATTCCCTACCTGTGAGTCTAAATGACATGCAAGCTAGGGGCATTTTATAGAATGCCAACCACCACAATGCAGTGCTCCATTCTAGAAGTACAATATGCTGCACCTCAGTGCAAATATCTATAGCAGCATATATGCCAGAAAGATGTTGCTGCCTTTAGTGTAGAAGGCTAATTACCTGTCAAACTGGGAAAATGAAAGGCCTACATAATGTAATTCTGATTGTATTTATTATTCATTCAAGTCATCCTCAGGACCAAACATCCTGATCATAATGCATTTACAACCCAAACTTTTATTGAAATTTTTGTGACAGTTAAGTAAGAAACCTTTATGAACATGTATTTTAGTAAATGTTCTGTACATAACTACTTTTGCAAACTGAAGAATTCACACATTATTATACTACACTTAATAATTATTACTAAAGGGGGCTTTGGCATGGTGACAGTAAAGGGGGCAAGAATAGAGTTACGGTATAATGTAATTGAGTTAGATAACATTGTATATATCAGTTTTACAAGTGATAACACTCAAAAAACCTTTATATGACATCATTGTACACAGAAGTAATCCGAAACCCTTGGTGCCGTTTTGACCATGCATTTTCTATTTTCCAAAGGTTTTGGGGTTAGGCCCTCTGAGGTTAGGTCAGTCTGATGCTTACATTTCATCAACTAGTTACTTTGATCTTAAAAGTTTTATCAAAATGGAATACAGCACGCCAAATTTAAAAAGCCTGGAAGCAGTTACTTTTAACTCTAACGACACAAAAGGTACTTCGGAACTTTTAACACATTACTTAACAGCTATAGCTAATTTAGATACAAAGTAATTAAGAGGAGGGGGCCAATATATTAACAACATTTCCAAATAAAGATCATAGAAATAACAGGCATATGCAAGACCTACATGGGTTTCTCATTGTGCACAATGCATTTTTCAGGAATTGTTGGTGAAGACGTTATCTGAGTAGATTGATAGATGCAGAATGTATGTATAGATGTACCTAGAGAATGAAAGGTACATACAGAAAATTCAAAATATTTGTCTCAACTACTCAAACGTTTGTCTTTGGTGCAAAGGATAGAATTAAAGTAAATTCTTTGAAAAAAAATTTGATAAATCTGCCCCTTATTGAATACCACACTAAAATGGTATGGGTATGGGACTCTGCTTGTCTAAAGCTTAAAGGGGACACTATCATCAAAGATGAAGTTTGAATTAGCGTCTGAAATCCACATTTAATGTTTTGTAAAGTAGTCTGTGAAAAAATACTTGCAATTAGTTATGTTGAGCAGCTTTACGGCAATTTATGGCATTGGCTAAAATATGCATAACAAAGATCCTATGAGAAACCCACTGAATAAGCCTTTATCCTGGTTACTTAACATAATAAACTAAACACTTAGGGGGTTATTTATCAAAGTCCGAATTAATCTCAATATTTTCTGAAAAAAACTCCAACCAAATCTGCATGGGTTTTTTGGGCTTATTTATTAATACACTTTCCCGAAAATTTTGTTTGTGGGAAAAAATCCGAAAAAATCATGAAAAATCAGATTTTTTTTGGATTTTTCATCAGATTTTCACGATTTTTTCTGATCTTTCACCCGAAAACTCAGAATTTTGCCCGAAAACTCCGGGGTATTGCCAAAAACCCAGCACACATCAAAAAATCATTAGGACGTCTCCCATTGACTTGTATGCAACCTTGACAGGTCTGAGATGCCAGATTTTCAGATTCAGACTTTTCTATCCTCAGGGTTTTGAAAAATTCCAAAAAATTTGTGATTTTTTAAAAATCCAATTTTATAAAAAAAATCATGCATTTTCCGTGATTTTTGCATTCGGAGATTAGTAATCTTAAAGGAATTGTTCAGTGTAAAAATAAAAACTGGGTAAATAGATAGGCTGTGCAAAATAAAAAATGTTTCTAATATAGTTAGTTAGCCAAAAATGTAAAGTATAAAGGCTGGAGTTATTTGATGTATAACATGTCAGTCAGAACACTACTTTTCAGTTCTCTTGGTTTACACTGACTGGTTGCCCTGGTTACCAGGCAGTAACCAATCAGAGACTTGAGGGGGGGCCACATGGGTCATATCTGTTGCTTTCGAATCTGAGCTGAATGCTGAGGGTCAATTACAAACTCACTGAACAGAAATGTCCCATGTGGCCCCCCTTCAAGTCGCTGACTAACTCAGAGTTATAGAGCTGAAAAGCAGGAAGTTGGATTCTGGCTGTTTTATTAGACATCTGTTCACTCCAGCCTTTATATATTACATTTTTGCCTAACTAACTATATTAGAAACATTTTTTATTTTCCACAGCCTATCTATTTACCCAGTTTTTATTTTCACACTGAACTATTCCTTTAAAAGGCAAAGGAAACAACTCCAGAGCAGTGTAAACATGTATCATATATATGAGTGAAACCAGGAAAAGGTGCTGAAGAAACAGATATTTTAAGTAGGTTTATGGCAAGATGTAATGTCAACTTTGTAAGCCTAGGTAAGACATTGCTTTCACACTAAGCATATTGCTTGGTATAATGCTCAGCAGCCACACCTATGACTTGCCTATGAAATATTGATACCTACTCTGTTGCAGGGACAGCAAAATCAGTACCATTGCCATATGTTATGCAGAAGGTGAACTTATTGTTCTTTATTCACATTCTACAATGGATTGTGAATGTACACTGGATATGTCATTAAATCATGCCTGTGTTTGCTGCATTTGATTTGAGGGTTTTATAGTTTATTTAAGAATCATATATTGTTTTCTACAAAGTTATTGATTATATAGATTGGGATAGACAACTTAAGATTCTTTATTAGTATTTGCTTAAAGGAGAAGGAAAGCTACCAAAGCAGTTTATTGTCAATAGATTAGCCACAATAGTGCAAGCTATAAGAATACTTTACCATACCTGAGTAAACACCTCTAGAAGCTCTCTCTGTTTGTTTAGGATACAGCTGCCATATTAGCTTGGTGTGACATCACTTCCTGCCTGAGTCTCTTCCTGCTCACTCATAGCTCTGGGCTCAGATTACAGCAGTGAGGGGGAGTGGGAAAGAGGAGCAAACTGAGCATGCTCACACCCGGGGCAAGGAGGTTCAGGCTGAGAACAGGAAGTCTGATACAGAAGTCCATGTTTACACAATAGAAGGAAAGGAATTTGGTGTTTCTTTTGACAAAGAACTCAGAGTAGCATTACTTTGAGGGTTTACTTGTGTATTTATATAGACCTTTCTGATAAAGCTTACTTAGTTTTAGCCTTTACTTCTCCTTTAATTCTGTCTAGTTAAAGGGAATTCATATTCTACAGACTTTATTAGCAGATAATGAAGATTATGATACAAAAGCAGACCATAATCTCTAAAGACTGACAGAATATACAAGAAGGTTGAGAAAACTTTTTTATAGAAATAAGAAGAAAGACGATTCATAAATATAGGGATTAGTAATGGGATTCCAGCTACCAATCAAGTCCGTTTTATGGAGTCGGTTATTCTTATTATGTGTTGGTGCGGTGCAGGTGGATTTGCATTTTAGTTAAAAATAAATAAGTAATCAAAAAACAAGCACGGCCCTTTCTGAGTGTGGGTACCTCAGGATCAGTCATCTTGGTCCAACTCAAATACTAAAGCTGCATGAAGTCTGTGACCATGAACATTAAAGGACCTCCAACTATGAGCAAATCTGTCTGGTATTTGATTTTCCCATTTTGAATATGAGAACATGTCATCTAAATACAAATATTTCATCAAATAGATTGCAGATAGCAGAAGCTAATCTAATAACACAAGCCATATGTATGCCACTTTTACTAAAGTTCTGCAAAAGCAACTTTACATATGGTAACATTTTGTCTTCTTTAGCCCCTCAGGTTAAAAGAGCAGCTGTTTTGAGTTCACAACCAATAATCAATACAGCTCCAGTGCTGAAATCAGATGGTAAGTACATGTTTATTATATAGAACAAATTCCGAGCCTGCAGTCCTTTGGGAGTTCTGAGAGTTATAGTTAAGCAACAGTTTGATGTTTTCAGGTGAATGTGTCCCTTCTACAGAAAAAAATATAATTTTTATTTAGGGATTAAAGGGGAACCATCACAACATACTGAAATAAGACTTTTTCTAAATATAATCAATATTTATTCTGAATCATTTCTGAAATAATCAAGTTATTCTTCACTCTCCCCCTCTCAGCATTTGTCTTTCATCATTCTCTCTCATTCAGGAATTGGGAGATTTTGAATGACAGATCCAATATATCTTTTAGGGGGCCCTTTTGTTTAGAATATGTCTCAGAGTTCACTCTTAAAATCACCAGAAATCCTGTCTCTCTACATGCAGGATTTGTGCCAAAGTCAGTTAGGCTGACCCAATAGGCTGTTTTTTCTTCCAGTAAGGATATTAGTTGGGATCAAGTACAAGCCATTGTTTTATTATTACAAAGAAAAAACAAATCATTTTAAAAACTTGGATTATTTGGATAAAATGGAGTCTATGGGAGACAGTGTTTCTGTAATTCTGAGATAACGGGTTACCGGATAACAGATCCAATACCTGTATTTAGAAAGTTTCTTATTTCAGTGTGATTAAATTACAATTTCATTTCCACCTAGATCATTTCATATACCTATTTTAGTTGTACTTAAACTGTTCTAGAAAAAAATTGAGGCACATATAATCATTTCCTTCCCTAATTATACCCTGTAAGAGAACTCCATTGTTATAAAATGTAGAGATGAAATAATGGTAAGAATAGCTCAACAAACACCTAGATAAAGCATATAAGAAACAAGAGGCCTGTTACTACACTTACCAAATGTACCTAATGTAGGGCTGCAGTGATTTCAGTTTAAGCAATGTTTGAATCAATAGCTTTACTAAGCTTATGATTTTATGAACTTTATGAATTTCCTACTTTAAGAAATAAAAAGTACTTTGAACATTAAGTATGATTCATTGTTGTCAGTTATGCAGTCTCCTCTTTTTCTCATGTTTTCAGAGGTGTCAGTTGATTGCAGATTTGATCAAGGAACATGTGAGTGGAAACAGGACAGCAAAGATGATTTTGACTGGAAACATGCAGACCGACACAGTGGTAAGAGTTATTCTTTTGAGTCTTGTCTTTCTTAGGTTTTCATTTGTAGCATGTCCTGTTCTCCTCTTAATCTATGTCTCAGCCTTGATTTAGACATAGTTAGACAATAAGTTAGAGTCCTGCAGTGTGTTGGGTCCCGGTGGAATACCCGCAAATTAGTCAGGACTTAGTCCTTTTTGTCCCAACCAAGAGGGCAGCCGCAGGCACACTTTATAGATGGTTGATTGAAAGCAGCCATTTTGGAAACAAAAAGTAAAGTCTGTTTACTCCTCCAGTGAAAACACTCTGTGGTATGATATCACTTCTGGGTTCCGTGACGCTTATGCCAGGGGCAGGGTGGGTTTAACTTGGTGGGGGAAAGATGCAGGTAAGTGGGTTCAGGTTGGGATATGGGCAAGCAGGTACAAGTTGGGCATGGGTCTCTACATTGAGTCACAATATTTAAAGACACAGTTACTACAAGCTTTAAATGCCAAAGTGGCTCTCAGCATTTAACGTTACAGTTATTTTCAGCAACAAATACTAGAAGTATTCTTTAAATAAGATTGTCTCTTAATCTTTTTCTCAAGGACTTAAAGTCTGGTATCCACCACTCACAATTTGGTAGATATTAATTATATGTCTCATTTTATAACTAAATATATTAATTACATAACTGCTACTATATATTAATATGTATTGAAGGAACAATATATGATGGTCCATATTTTGGTCCCTCCTTATAGGTTACAATCCCTCTTCCATGTGTTCTCTGTATACTAGTACTGTTGGCTGCCTTAGGCACACATTCACTTGGCAAGGGCCTGGGTGAACATTATTGATTAAAATAATGATAAAGTCTGGTGCACACCTGGAACTTTATTAATCACATACATTCCCTCCCCTGGGGCTTTGACAATGGTGAGGACTTAAAATGTTGATCTAATGTGTGCAGCTTGTATATACACCAGACATCACGACCCCTAAATTTCTGTTATCAAAACAAGGAAAATCAATTGATTTTCATTTTGTCCCTGTTTAACAAATTGTTTGACGATAACTTCTCGTTTTACTGCCTAAAAGTGGAGCAAGTGCTAGAATGAGAAAGTCTTTCATAATGCAGCAGCACTATGTACAAGACAAGCAAGGGTACGTGCTCTGATTATCTGTACACAAGAAAGCAGATGAGGACCCAGCCCACGTCGTCATGTCCAACCCGTTGGCTTCCCACAGATTTACCACTTCTATATGAATTCAAAAGGAATGGACATAAGTCTTGTTTACTTTAATAATTACCTTCTGTAAGAATTTACATTTTTGTTTAGCTATTAATATTGATAGAAAAAAGAAAGATTCATCTTTCGTTGTCTTCAAAATTAGGTATTGGATATTATATGTCAGTTCCAGCATCTGCCAGTCAAAAGAAAGGCATTGGTCGTCTAAAACTTCAACTCACATCTTTAAATATCAACCGCAAATTTTGCTTGACGTTCATCTACCGCCTGGTGGGAGAAAGAGTGGGGAAACTACGGGTGTATATTGATGAAAACATCACTCCTATATGGGAAGAAACAAGAAACAGGGATGAAGGGTGGAGGACTGCAAAAATTGAGATACAAGAGTCAAACACCAGAAAAAGTAGCAATGTAAGTTTACCTAAAATTGGATTCAACATGTTACAGTATGATAATGAACAAAATATATGAAAATGTTAAAGCGATCCTGTCATCGGAAAACATGTTTTTTTCAAAACGCATCAGTTAATAGCGCTGCTCCAGCAGAATTCTGCACTGAAATACATTTCTCAAATGAGCAAACAGATTTTTTTAAATTCAATTTTTAAATCTGACATGGGGCTAGACATTTTGTCATTTTCCCAGCTGCCCCTGGTCATGTTACTTGTGCCTGCACTTTAGGAGAGAAATGCTTTCTGGCAGGCTGCTGGTTTTACTTTTCAATGTAATTGAATGTGTCTCAATGGGACATGGGTTTTTACTATTGAGTGTTGTTCTTAGATCTACCAGGCAGCTGTTATCTTGTGTTAGGGCGCTGTTATCTGGTTACCTTCCCATTGTTCTTTTGTTTGGCTGCTGGGGGGGGGGGAAAGGGAGGGGGTGAAATCACTTCAACTTGCAGTACAGCAGTAAAGAGTGATTGAAGTTTATCAGAGCACAAGTCACATGACTTGGGACAGCTGGGAAATTGACAAAATGTCTAGCCCCATGTCAGATTTCAAAATTGAATATAAAAAAAATCTGTTAGCTCTTTTGAGAAATGGATTTCAGCGCAGAATTCTGCTGGAGCAGCACCATTAACCAAATCATTTTGAAAAAATTTTTTTTTTCCATGACAGTATCCCTTTAAGGACAATGAAAGCTAACATGCACTACTTTGTAAGGTGACCCCCTTCGCTAGCCTTTCTCTGACCAGTGGTATCTCTCTTATGTAAAAATCCTCCTGGCTGGCTAATGTTTGGCTACCTGACAGCAGAGCCATCTTGGCATATCTGCTATTATTCTTACGTGCTGCATTTGACTTTATGATGCATAAATATTAGCCACTAGAGCTAAAATGTATGTGCAGCCAATGAGACTCTGCAATGCATAGAGAGCAGTTTGTCACAAATACTAGCTGATTATGGTGTTGGCTCCAGGTATAGGAAGGCTACTCTGCCAGGTAGATTTTTACAAAAGAAGAGCAGTGGCATGTAGAGAGAGGTTAGTAACTGGGCTCACTGAGTACCTTTTTTCTTTTATTGCCTTTCATTAAAAGGAGAACAACTTTAAAAGACTCTGTAGAGTTTCCAAAAGTTTGGAACCCCTTAGTCCATTAGTGACTATAATAACTTGCTTTTTACCAATGGCCATCTTTCTCCTTTTTAAAAAGAGCCAGGCAGAGCTCTTAGCCACCATATTTTTGTGGCTAGAATGCAGACAATTCTATATTCAGAGATGAACTGCAGTTGAATATTTCAAACCACCTACTGTTAGATCTTCTTGGTTTACTTTACAAATATTTCCTACTTCCTTTGACTTTCAAGCAGTAACCACAACAAATTTTTTCCCTCAATTTTATAAAGCAGTCAGACACTAGTACCACAAGAAATACACAGAGGCCCATTTATCAACATTCTCATTTTTGTCGTTTTAGTGGTTCTTGAAACCACATATAAATGATCTATAAAAGCATGAATGCCATGTAATTTATTAAAAGACCTGAATATTAAAATCACAAATGTAAGAAAATGACTCAAATTGGGGTTGTTGATTCACTCCATAAGTAAAATTAATTATCCCCTTGTTACTTTACAGATAACCTTTGAAGCTCTGCGTGGAAAGAGCAAAGCTGGAGAAATGGCACTCGACAATGTTTTCATTTCATCTGGTCCATGCTCTGACGACTGACTCACTATAATTAATAAAATTCACAGTTCACAAAGAAAAGCTAAAACATGCTTTAAATTTCTTTCATAACACAGACTGTCTGTAAAATGTGCCTTTTGAAAATAGTATGAATATTTTATTGCTAAAAATATTATGTGTGGCCATGAATATTTATATTGTTACCAGGATTTTCTACAGCTTTAAACCAAGGTTGCTGAGCAAAATGTATGAAAATACTAAAATGTCTCCCATTTCCTTTGTGTTATCAATACTATTCATTGTTGCCAAAAGTACATGCCATTATGATGTGTATTGTCAAAATATTCATCATATCTAATATAATCCAAGATTTTAAAAACTATTTCCTTTTTCTCTGTAATACTAAAACAGTACATTGCACTTGATCCAAACTAAGATATAATTAATCTTCATTGGAAGCAAAACCAGCCAATTGAATTTATTTAATATTTGCATGATATTCTAGTAGACAGTGCTGGGCCAGGCCGGCCAGGGCCCTAGGCAACCTGGTCGGTTGCAGCATCCAATATATATATATATATATATATATATATATATATATATATATATATATATATATATATATATATATATATATATATATATATATATAAACATCCATGCACTGCAGTGCTCTTTATTGGTCCCAGAGGAGGAACACAGCAGTGCTAGAAAAGTCGAATTTTGTTTCAATAAATCACTTATCTACGTTAGTTCCACAATGAGTGAGATACCTTTCTGGTTTATTATATTTACTTTATTACAGGATATACATGTGCGCCTCACTTAACAGTAAGTAAATGAGTTTGGCACTATTTGCTGTGGCATGCAGTACAGGGCTGACTTGCACCCAACCTCAATGTTCTCTGCCCCACATCTAGCATGGGATGTAGAGAATAGATATACCCCTGCTGCAAGTGCTTTAAGAATGAGCACTTATGGGTGAGATTCTTCCCCATTTGTGTTTTATTTGTGATAAATAAAGGTGGCCATAGACGCACAGATAATATCGTACGAAACGAATTTTCGTCCGATATTCGTTGCGTGTATGGTGGAAAAAGAGCCGACCGATATCGGCAGAAGACTTGGATATCGGTCGGCTCGTCGATCGGGCTGGACGGAAAATTTTGATCGGGTGCCTTTGAAGGGACCCAAACATCGCCCATTGTTAGTGCTGAATCCTCAGATACAGGTAGAATTCTATTGTTTCTTCCCGTATATCTACCTGTATATCTGCCGATTCAGCTCTACACGTGTGTATTGAAATGAACGATCTTTCTTGGAAGGATCTTTTCCAAGAAAGATCGTAATTGTTACGTCTATGGCCACCTTAAATGACCATATTGAAATTAACCATATTTAGGTTGAAAGACAACATCCATTAAATTGTGTCTTGCTTACATAGCTGTAGTAATCAATAATGGTGTTTTAATTAACTAAATACAAGTTAAATATACTTGATATATTTGTTGGTGCTATTTGTCTGGAGGCCGGTGTGCACTAGGCTTTTTTTTAAAAAAAATTCTTCCAAGTCATCTTACCAAGCATTGTTCTTTGTACACATTCACAGAATTATTTGTGGTTTATACAATGTGTTTTCTTTCTATCTGCTTTAAACCCTTTTCATAGGTTGCAAATTGTCCAACCATTAACGATGTTACTGCAGCTATATATTTTATTGATAAAAAATCAATAAAAACACTGCCTTTTAGAAAAATATATACCATGGTGTTCATGTGCTACCTGTTATATTTCTTAACTCAACAGAAATGACTAATTATGGGAAAGTTCATACAGTGAAAAGATTTTTATTTTGGTCCATATGTAACATATAGCAAGGGTTAAATAGATGATGTATACAGAATTAAATGATAAAAAAATATTTTATTTCTTGCAATAACGTCCATTCAATTGTGATATAATTAGTTAGTTAAATACAACATCATTACTTTAAGTATCATAGTGAATACATTTGTGAATAATTTGGTCTTTAACGATTTGCAAAGATGAACAGCTGGTAAGGAATAGCTAGATAAACTGAATAGAATATTTGAAAGGCCCCACAACGTAACCAAGATCTTTCTTCATTTACAGCAATTACAATTTGATTTACAGAACTCTAAACTTGTCTTTATTCTTTGTCTTCATCTCATGGCTTCTTTCCCTGCTTTGTCCACACCTCCAACTTCCACTTCCTTTTTCAATCTCCTTTCCTGCAAAAACAAAACTTTATTAACATATAGAAGAGACATAACACTTTGCATTATTGCCTGAACATTAATCATCAAAAGGACCCTTACACTCCTCTGAGGCAGTCATCTGTGTATAACTAGTTACTAGTGGTAACTATTCTGTCCTCACTACGCATTACTCAGTCAGTGTGTAGTTCGACATCATGCAGCTAAATCTCTCCAAAATCAAATAAAAGAGACTGAGAATTAAGTCTGTAGAATTCTAGTGGATGCTATGCAGGTGGGAGAGAGGTGAAAATGTAACCATTAACATTAGATGGCATACTATAACGACCTTATTAAATAAGTCCATTTGCTTACCAGCGATGCTACCATAAAGGGAGAGTGAAAAAAACGGTGTGCTTCTTCCATTAGCTGTAAAACGGTGACTGAACTTCCACAAGTGGGTCACATGATGGGAGGATGGTGGTTCAAATGTCACACTGAAAATCATACCTCCCAAAGTTTGAAAATAGAAAAAGGGACAAAAACGATTTGCCACATTTAGTATGGCAAAAAAAAACTGACCATGCCCATTTTATGGCCACACCCCCTAAATACCACATCCGTTTTACAACATTTGGCAGGTTATGGAAGGTTTGAATATATTTCTGGAGGTTTTAGGGTCAGGGTTCATGTGTTATTACAGTTTTGTAAACTTTTGCAATATACATTCATTATTTGTTTTCTTTAAATACCAAAATATTAAAGGATGCACATGCTGTTAACATGAATGAATTTTGTTACAACAGCGCCACCTGCTTGTCATTTTCCAACCAGTCTGACCACCAAGTAGTCAATGAAGTTGTCAGGAGAAAATGACAGTAATTTATGTGTTTGCAGTTTCTGTAGAGCATTTTGGGTGGAAGCCAGATTGCAGGTGCTGTATGGCATTAAGATATGAGCGAGATGTTGGATCAGGTGGTTGTAGAAAAACCTTTCAAGCATTTAAGAGGAAAAGGAAATTAGAAAAAAAATCATTAGGTTTAATTTATTTTTTATGTTTTGTGATTTTATTCACATGTATTTGTTTTTTTCTTTACAGTTTTCTGTTTTGATGTCCAAGCTTGCATCTGATTTTAAAGAGGTTGTTCCCCTTTACATTAACTTTTAGTATGATGCAGAGAGTGATATTCTGAGACAATTTTTAATTGGTTTTCATTTATTAATATTTGTGGTTTTTGAGTTATTTAGCTTTTTAATCAGCAGCTCTCCAATTTGCAATTTCAGTAATCTGGTTGCTTGGGTCCAAATTACCCTAGCAACCATGCATTGATTTGAATAAGAGACTGGGATATGAATAGGAGAGGACTTTACTAGAAAGATGAGTAATAAAAAGTAGCAATAACAATACATCTGTAGCCTTACAGAGCACGTGTTTTATAGATGGGGTCAGTGACCCCATTCTGAAAGCTGTAAAGAGATAGAGGAAACTATAAACTAAAATAAATAATGCTGAATTTTTGATAAAACATATAGCCCTACTGCTATTGCAGACAATACATGCAAAGTCATGAAGTGAATATATGAGGGTTCATTTACATAAGTGAAGTGAACAAAGTGTGTTTTGAGTACTATCGACATGTATTTTCCCCCGCAATGCAGCGTTTTTTCCAGAATTCCATTTCAGTCGCAGGGGGATATTGCACCTGATGCATTTGCACTATGCATGCGGCAATTCGTCCAATTTATAAAAATGAATGCACCTGTGGGCACTTTGTTCCAAATCGAATGCAAATGTGCTTAAGATTCCTGGCGATATTTCCAGTGTTCGACATGCGAATGACTTCTGCACCAGATGCCTAAACACAAGTGCTGATGTGGGGGCTCAAAGGAACCCTAATCAGGAGTGCCAGTTACTCTAAGGCATTGTCCTGTTGCTCACCAAGCCCTTTGATGTTGCTCCTAGTGGCCTCAAAGCAGGTGCTTGTTTTTGGATTTCTGATTTGGAGGGAAGTTTTGAAGGCATAAAGACCATGTGTACTACCAAAAAGACCCACCAGTAGTCTGGCAGTCCACATACGGGCTACCAAATAACCAATTGCAGCCCCTACTGGGCACCCCCTAGGAAGTTTTTTATTGCTTATCTTGCTCCCTAAAGCTCCCCATCCATGAGCTGATAAAAGATGTCGACAGATTAAGTTGGCAGTTTATTGGGCAGTTAAATTATAAACATACAAATAAATCCCAAACCTAGTGTACCCCAGTCCAAACAGTCTGTTAGGTTCTCTTCCACCGTCAACATCCAATTCAAAAAAGAGGGATTGCTGTATTCCTCAAAGAGAGGATTTTTTTGGGAAAAAAACAGAAAAAATAAAAATATAGGTATCAGAGTATGATATAAACCCACACTTTAGAATGTGGTCCGGAAGATGCAGAGAGACTTACATTGCTGCCGCAGAGATCCTCCATGTTTTTAAAAAGGCGCTTATATGGAGAATCGTTTGTGAGTGTGTTTTTGTACTTTTTGTACTTTAACTAGTGCCGTATGCAAATTAGGCATCGCTAGCGTAACTTCACTTTGCTTGACGAATTAACGCTAGCACAACTTCGCTACCTTGCCTTTTCTTACCCAGCTCATAACTGGTATATCACAACTTCCTGCAGCTCATGCTGTGCAATACATTGTGTACCTTATTTCGGTGGTTATATTGCAATAAGCTTATTTTGTTGCATTTAAAGCCAATTTATTGCATTAGATGTGCATAGATATTGACTGTGTTTTGTGAAGATAGGATGGTCATGCGTACAATATAGATGAGGGGTTAAGGGGTTCATGATCAATAAATAAGTATTTTCTGGTAATATCCAGCCTTGTATCCGAGCACCCTCACTCACTCTTTTACATACCACAAAAAAACATTAACGTGGTCAGGTCAACAGAACAATTAGGGAGTTATGTAATAAAAGGCACTAATTTTGCCCAGGAGCAGTAACCCATAGCAACCTATCAGCAGGTAGCATTTACTGGTCACTTGTTTGAAAGCAAACATCTTATTGATTGCTATGGGTTACTGCTTCTGGGCAAAATTAGTGCCTTTTATTACATATGGGGGTAAGGGTATTAACAGAGGTTCAACACAGCAGCTCTGTGCATGGAAGCTTTTCTCCTATTAAGATTTCCTGTAACCTCATTGGTCCTTTAAGAATAAATCCCGGTAAATCTGCATTGGGATTGGATCCTAAGATTGGATCCACTAGGTTACAGGAAATCTTAATAGGAGAAAATCTTCCTTGCACAGAGCTGCTGTGCAGCACGCTGAAGACAGAGGGGCCCGTAGTGAAAGTAAGTGAAGCATGGCTGGGCCCCCCCTTAGCCACAAAACCCTGGCAAGCAATTTTTTAAAAAAATTTGGGGGGATCTGGCCAAATTTTTTTTATACTTGCAGGGGGGCCCCTGATCACCAATGGATTTTTATAACTTGTGGGAGGGGGCCAGGCCAGCAATATGAATTTTTCAATAACATCAATATATTGGAAGGTTTGTCTTGATAGCTTAAAGGGGAAGGAAACCTAGTCGGCGCAAACCCCCCACCCCCCTCCCGTTTGTTGCCCAAACGGGAGGGGGGTGGGGGGTTTGCGCCGACTAGGTTTCCTTCCCCTTTAAGAATGTGACTAATAACCCAGAAAACTAAATATATTGAGTTCTGAGGTTGGCAACTATAGTGTTATCAACAGCTGAAATGGGAGTTGATGTGAGGCCATTTCCAAGTCAACTTGCAGTCTGGCGTTTCAATAATAGAATGGTTGGTAGGGTAAAAATAAAAATAGTGATGCAGTACCAATCCCTGAACGAAAACATTAACATGTGAAAGTACTTTAGTTGTTCAAATATACATAGGCGTAGCTGTAAATGCCTTTAAAACACTTGTGCAATAAGGGGCATGTGCGAGAATAGAAGACCGAAAGAGGGCAAAATGCCCTTAGTGATAGGAGTACTGTCTCAGGGTCAGGTCCACACTGAGATTCAAAATCGTTTTTTTAACTAGATGATCATTTTCACCAGTAATTCAAATACTGTATCCAAATTAATAGGGTCATACTTCACATACTGCAAATTTAAATAATCTGTGACTGTTTATACTTTGTTCTAGTCCCTAGTGCTAACACTTTATTAGCATAGAAGCCAAATGGCACACTGAGGAAGATAAAATACATTCCAGCAAGTACATTAACAGCTGTTTCTGCCCTTATCTTTACATTGTACATTTAACAACTAACCTAATTGGGGATATCTAGTGGTGAACTTTTGACCAATGAAAGCAGACCTAACAAATGAGATTTATTGGGGGTGACATATGTGGGCTTATTTATCAAAAAAATCTTATTTGTGAGGTTTTAGATTTTTTTTCTACTTTGAATCAACTCACTAACTAAAAACACTCGAATGTTTATGAAAAAAGCAGATGATCAAACCTCGTTTGAATACAGCTGTGCAAAAAAACTTGATACCTTGAACTTGTGAGTTTACAAGCTGAAAAAACTCAGATTTGTGAGTTTGCTGGGTTTATTTATCAAAAATTTGAATTTGTTTGCTTTGTTGCTATTTGTTTTTAGAGGTTTTTCCTACTTCGAATAAACTCACAATTTTAATAAAACTTGAATGTTTGCTTATTTATTAAAAAATCTGAATATATAAACTCAATTGAATACCATCTTGATACAAAAAACTCAAATACATCACATTTCTGAGTTTATAAGCTCAAAAACATGGAATTTCTGAGTTTACAAGCTCAAAAAAATGTAAAAAATCTCAAATTAAAAAAAATGGCTTGAAATTTCCCTAAATACTAAACACTTGAGTTTTTAAAAACATAACTCCAATTTGTGAGTTTTTCTGCAAAAAACTGCTTTTACCACTACACCATCTAAAAACCTTGCCAAACTTGACTAATTTGGGAATAGTCAGGTGTTTTATAAATAACAAAGGTAACTGTCAGCAAAACATCCAAAAGCCACAGATCATGGAAGAAGCACTACGCCATATAAACACCTAAAAAAAAACTTGCTTAATTTGGGGATATTTGATGACAGGTGCTCCTTTATAAAGAACCAAAACACCTATAACTACACCTTAGACATGTGTGCTAGAAACAGAGCCATAGGTGCAGAGCCAAAAAGGGGCAGGCAGATAGCATAGAGGTTAAAGCAACTGCCTCATTTTTTGCAGTCACAAGCTTTATGCCTGCCTACCCTGCCCAACAGGATGAGGCTCCATCGCAGACCAGAGTGTGGCTCCCCTTTGATGAGACCTCAGTCTTCATCATATGAAGAACGTTCTCTAACCACTACCCCACTGAATCCTTAAGCTTTAGTAGACAAATTTAGTTGCAAGTGATCCTTCATAAAGACACTTCATAGCTAGGCTTCTTGGAGATAGACATAAGTAAACCAATAATGGCATGCTGGGGTCCTCTAGTGACCAAGGAGAGGTATAACTTATTACTTCAAAAAAAATCCCACATGCATGCTTTTAAGATAAAAAATATTGTTTTATTAAATCATTTTAAAATATCAACAACTCCCAACATGAATCCTTCATAAAGAACCAAGATCAATGTAAGCAACCATCCCAAGAAGATCTGTCTGTGATGTGTGCTATAATATGTTACACTTCTTTACTGCAAGTGTTCACATGGACTGAGAGACTTATTCTGGGTGAATGGTGTAATTTGTGAAAACTCATTTGTGCTATTTTCATTTGTGTATGCCACATAATTTGGTAAATCTATGCATATTAGGCATCAACGTATTCAGTAGACCCCTGGTGTGGTTATTTAGGATGTTTTATGCTGGTACATTACGAATTCTGGGGTATATAATGGGGTAAACGCAAGCTTTGTGACAAGTTTTAGAAATTTCATAAAAACTGCAGTTTGGTAGTTTTCCGTAAAAAAAGGCGCATTATCCATTTTGGATTCATCACAATGTGTATGTAACGCTAATTTGGGCTAGGCAGACCAAAAGGGGTTAATGTCTAGCTAGTGCTTAGAGCATGGGTTACATGTGACTCAAACACAGTTCAGGCTAGGGCCTTCACTAAGTGGAAGATTTCAGGTGTGGTGTGGTGTAATTACAACTACCAAAGGCTACTGTGCAATAAAATAGGAAAAAGAATGGAATAATGGACGTCAGGAGGTTCTTGTGGTGAAAACAAAGGAGTAAAAATTTATTTGTTCAAGGCAAATATCCCACAGGTTTACTTACAGTCATATGAGGTACAGGCAGAATATAATCAGCAGCTTAGACAGGTAGATAATGAGACAGTTGAGGAATGTGCCTCCCCTGAGGATTGTAGTCATGCAGTAATGCAGACCTCCAGGCAGATGTACCTTGAAGTGGTCCGGATCCCACCCAGTGGAGTGGTCAGGGAGAAGGAATCTAAGTCTGATGCCCTATCTGCTGTGGTCCCTTCACTAAAGGCAATCTAGGAGCCTTGGGAAGCTACTCCCTGCTACAGATCCTTGCTGGAGCACAAAGCTGCTTTTGCTATCTGTACTCTCTATCTCACTCTCCTAGAGAGTGACAGATATAACCCTGTCTTTAGCTAGCCTTGTTCACGGGGTCCCGGCTTCCCGACTCAGACACTAAAGGTACTGGTCCCTTTAGGGCAATGGCTTTAATGGGCCTTGGTGTACCCAGGCTCAATGAGCACACCCAGCTGATCAGGACACCAGAAGCCAAAGAGGAAGATCTACCCCTTTCCATGCACTATATTAGAGTGTGGTAGAAAGTGGTCATTATACATCTTGGCCAATAAACTGGATAAGTAAAAGTTTAACTAGATACATGGGTTTTTGCAAAGCAAGTAGGGAAAAGGAGGAAGGGTAGGGATTTAAAGGAACAGTTCAGTGTGAAAATAAAAACTGGGTAAATAGATAGGCTGTGCAAAATAAAAAATGTTTCTAATATAGTTAGTTAGCCAAAAATGTAATATATAAAGGCTGGAGTAAACAGATGTCTAATAAAACAGCCAGAATCCAACTTCCTGCTTTTCAGCTCTATAACTCTGAGTTAGTCAGCGACTTGAAGGGGGGCCACATGGTACATTTCTGTTCAGTGAGTTTGTAATTGACCCTCAGCATTCAGCTCAGATTCAAAAGCAACAGATATGACCCATGTGGCCCCCCCTCAAGTCTCTGATTGGTTACTGCCTGGTAGCCACGGTAACCAGTCAGTGTAAACCAAGAGAGCTGAAAAGCAGGAAGTAGTGTCCTGACTGACTTGTTATACGTTAAATCACTCCAGCCTTTATACATTACATTTTTGGCTAACTAACTATATTAGAAACATGTTTTATTTTGCACAGGCTATCTATTTACCTTGTTTGTATTTTTACACTGAACAATTCCTTTAAAGCCATAGGGGCATTTTAACCCTATGGGTCCCTACATGTACTTTTGAAAAATAGGGGTTGACTTACTAATTTTACCCCACATAAATCAGGAAGTATTTATTTTGGTAGTAGAATACATGCTATGAAATGTGTATACACTAACTTCATTTTGGGGTCTCTAGGCACCAGATACTTTAGTAAGTGTCGTGGGAATACACAGAAACCGGAGATCACTTGAGGGATGAAGTTAATTGACATGAGCTGTGTGGATTCTGTACTCGCAAGAGGCAAGAACAGGGTGGGGGTTTGATACCATTTTACACCACACATTAATACAAAGGTATGCTAAAGGCAGAAAAACATTGGTGTGGGGGCCGTACCTTAAGGTTTGAGAACATCCTTGAACATTTGAAAAGGGAGTCACAGTTCCCTTAGTGGCCCGACAGCTGCATAACAATTAAACCATACATAGTACTGATAAGACCCACTCTGAAGATGTTACACTCCTGGTACAGTCATGAAAGGGTAATTGAAACCTCTTCACTCTGTCCATAATGGGCAACTTGAAACAGTTCTGACCACTGAAAGGGGGGCATGATTCTGCTGGTGGACTCTGTCTGCACTGAGTAAGGCCAGCTATACAAAAGTTAACCCTTACAGTAAATGTAGCCATTACATCAGCCTATGCAAAATGGGCATTAAACTGTTCAGTGGATCCCTGACATTCATATTTAGGATGTTTTTTCTTGGTACCTAATGCTATGTGAGAGATAAGATGCTGGAAAGTGGAAGCTTTGAGGCAATTTTCCGGTATTGTATCAAAACTGGCAATTTTGGGAAAGCACTGCAACTTAGTACTTTGGAATATAAAGACATGGTTAGCCATTTTGGATTTGCCTGAATGTGTACTTTCCAAAAATATATGGTTTTGTGGGATCAATGTATTTATTTGTGTTTTTACTCCCCAAAACCCCAAAAATGCAATAAATGTGTTGATTTTCAGTAGCTAAACTGACTTCTGGGACAATTTGTATGCGCTACCTTCATTTTGGGGTCTCTAAGCACCATCCACAATGGGTATCAAACTGTTCATTGGACCCCTGGCATTCACAATTAGGATGTTTTTTTTTTCCTTGGTACCTAATGCTAGGTGGGTGGTAAGATGCTACAAAGTTGAAGCTTTGAGGTGCTTTTCCTGTAATTCATCAAAACCATCAATCTTGGAAATGTGGTTTTGGGGGGGGACTCAACTTTTTTTTGTTTCTTAACCCCAGAAATAATGCTGCTATATGTTGAATTTTCAGTAGCAAAGTGACCTCTGGGACAAGTTGTATGTGCTAACTTCATTTTGGGGTCAGATATTTTGGTAATCCCATTCACAATGAGCATCAAGTTGTTCAGTGAACCCTTAGCATTCATATTTAGAATGTACCTTATGTTCATATTTAGGATGTACCTTATGCTTTGTGATACAAACTTGCAAATTGAAAGTTTTGAGGTGATTTTTCAGAAATTTCATACATTTATATAAAAACTGCTAAGTTCAGAACAGCTTTGATGTTTAGAAGGAGTAGAAAGACATGGTCACCCATTTTGGATTTGGCAGAATGTGTACTTTTCAAAAATATATGGTTTCTTGGAGTAAACCTATTGTTTTACATATTTTGCCTCCCAGACTTTAAATGTCAGGGTCTATTTTGCATCCCAGTCCAGTCCTGTACAGTGCCAATCTTTAGCTAGTCAATACCCTCCTGGGAATAAATTAAAGGGAACCTTTCACCTTAAGAAATAACTCTAAATTCAATTCTGTTGTGTTTATCAAGCAAAATATACTTTGTTACCCTACAGTATATAAATTATTTAAATCTTGTTTCCATCAGTCCTGGCGTTACATAATTACAGCAAGCAGGCAATTTTGCAAAACTTTTTTTGAGAGGAGGGCAGTGACAACAAGGATATGCTTAATGGAAAGTGAAAGTAACTGCCTCCCCCACCTGAGGAGGGACAGGAAATATATGGTTGACAACTGAGATTTTTAAGTACCTTTTATAACAGGTATAGATGATTACTTAGAAAAAGAATTTGGGTTTCATGTTTAATTTGAAAAGGGCTTTTATTATACAGTTTTTAATATCTGGGTGACAGCCCCCTTTAAGTTTAAGGTTGGCAAAAACTTTATTCCCTGTGGCAAGCTGGCGGCTTGAACACATAACTTTTAGGGGAATTAGTCAATGGTAGGCAGGCAGCATAGGAAAAAGGAGCAAAAAGACAGGGACACACAGCTACTTCAAGGAAAATACACGTTTATTTTCCCACTTTGCACAAACAGTCAATAATTCACATACACAGGGGTGACCATTATATCATACAAAGAAATCATAAAATAAAAAAACCTAGCCCACTAGGCACTACCTTCACACTTTAAAGCAGTCCCTGACTAGACTGAGCCCCTTGTGGACAACCAGCACAACAAATAGTTTGGCTCACCCCTGTACTCACAGGACTTTCTCCCAGGTAATATTCAGCCTCCTGGCTTCCTCAGTCTCTTCACAATACTCTCTGTGAGAGTCACAGGCTCCCTCTGCTTCTTGCAGTAACAGGCAGCACTTCCAGGTCCTCACACAGCCATGTCTCCTACCTGCTGTGCCCTGTTGAGATACACACTATCCCATTCTAATTAACTTTAAATAGTCTTTCCACAGGACAGCTTTCCTGTGGAAGGTGAACTCCAATCTCCGGACTGGATCTGCGGAATGGAGTCCCTGGCTACTAAAGTCTTTAAACAGAGCGCTGATTCTCTGTTTAATAACTCCCTTCCTGGAGCCTATCTCAGTACCTGGGGAGAAATTAAAGGCTAGAGTGACCTTTTTCCACCTTTTCCTAGTCACTCTACCACACCCCATTCCAAAGGAAAGAAAGGTGGGGGCTACCTATGGAAAATGCAAGTGAGATTATATGGGCCACACTGTGCTGTTTTTCACGGGGCAGTCCGGCTTTTGACAGCTCAACCTGCAGTCCTGAAACTGTTACTGAAATGTTCCGAGTTTATCTTTGATCTCCTGCACTGAACAGCCAGAAAAAGACACAAAGTTTTTAAAATTTATTTAAACGAGAGGCTTTTGGCAGAGAGCCCAGAAAAAATGGCAGCTGTACTTAGATACATTTGTAACAATTTAAGATAAGCAAAGATAGAATTGTAACTATTTTAGGTAAGCAGGTCTCTTGGGGAAACTCTGACTTGCAGTTTAAAGGGCAATTCGCCTTCATTAGCAAAACTTAATTTTCTTTTACTCACACATTGATATTGGAAGGGACTAAGGAGGATTTTAAGGGAAGCCTGCAGTGCCAGTGATAAAGTAAATTGGTTTGCAGCAACTTGTAGTATTCAGAGGATTGGCTTAGCTAAGAACATGCAGGCAGTAATCAAAGTGTATTGGCAGTTTTATAGCTGCCCTGTGTGTACACGTAGCAACCAAGCCTGCAAAGCAAGCATTTCTTTACATTTACAAGAACGTTTACACCTTTCGCGTTTCTGATTGGACAAAATTCGCGTCAGTTACGCTAGTACGAGCCGCGCCGCAGTTGGTGGGACACTGTTATGTTTCCGGGTAGTGATGTCATACGTCTTGCTGACGTGTGTGGGTTGTTTGCATCCACCCCATAGTGGCTGAATCCGTACATTTACATTAGCGCAGTGCTCCCGGTTATAGTCAGAGGAACGCGCAGTTCTGAAGGTATTTAGTGGGATTACTGCACTATGGTTTATGTGTATGCTTACTCTTCTAATCCTGGCGCTAGTGTATTTGCCTTTAATAGCACGGGTTGTAGTTGTGTACGCACAGTCAGTCACAATGTGTCCTCTGCCGGATGTTTTTTGTTTGTTTAGTTTTAGCAGCTCTGCCTTGTCATTATGCAGAAAGTTGATTGGGTTGTTTATTTGGGGGGACCCGCAGGTACCACTGTCACGTTTAGTCAGAAATTAACCATATTCTACAAAAGTATCTATAGGTATAATGTACATGTGATACTAAAAATAATCTTTTGTATACTGTACAGAGAGTATGTATGCAAGTGACTTAAAGGGGACCCGTCACCCAGCCATAAAATGCTGTATATTAAAAGTACTTTTCAAATTAAACATGAGATCCAAATTCTTTTGTAAACATGAGATCCAAATAGCTGTTGTAAACTCATTTAAAAATCTCAGCTGTCATTTAAATATTGCCTGCCCTGCCTCTATGCCTTAGGCATAGAGGCGGAATAGGCAATTACTTTCACTTTCCATTCAGCACTTCCTAGATGTCACTGATTTCCCCGTTCTCTTTACCATTTAATTGTGTAACCAGGGCATGGGGATGGACATCAGGTCCCCCATTCTGGTGCACAAACAAGATTCTGAGATGATAACAGTGTCCACAAAATGGCTCCTGCCTGCTTGCTATAATTATGAGTTCCCAGACTGAAGGAAACAAGATTCAAACAATTTATACAGTGTAATTAAAGTTCATTTTGCTTGACTAACGTGATAAAATAGAATTTGAAACATTTTTTTGGGTGACAGGTCCTCTTTAATTTCTTAAACTGCATAGAACAAGTCAGGTGCAAAACCGATGGGCCTTGTTTACAAAGCTGTGTAATAGGTTATTCAGAATACATTTTCATTCATCAGCCTATGGTATTCTTCTTACTCATGGCTATCACTTTTTTTTTTTTAATCAGTAAGAGAAAATGCAATATAAATATAAAAGTGTGATATTTATGTTGCTAAATATTTACCCCAGAAATGTACACCGTTATAGAGATGTCAGCTCCCCGATTCTGAACTTGTGTGATTGTTTTTATTTTTTGACCACAAGCCCCTGTATTCATCTGTGGCAGGTATATATTTGCTAACTCCCAAAAAATGCAAGAGGGGTTGACAGATATAGTAAATAAAGTACCCCCTCTTGTAAAATATAAGGATATTATAAGTTACCGAGGAGTTTCATGACTATATAAAAACACGAGGCCGAAGGCAGAGTGTTTTTATACAGGTCATGGAACTCCGAGGTAACTTCTAATATCCTCATATTTTGCAACTGGGGGTACTTTATTTATTATAATACACAAGTTTCAGTGAGTCATGTGACAGAAATGACATCAGAACTCACCTTTTATAACTGATGACATCAGAATTCACAGTTTATAAGGATATAATTTACAAGATATTCATAGCTTTTGTGTATTATATGGTATTATATTACACCACTTCAGAGCTGGAGTAAAGGTTGCCATACACGGGCCTTGATAAACTGCTCAATCAATCTGCAGGTGTAGGAGTTGGCAGATTATCAGCCTATGTAGGGTGCCTTATGATCATCTTGGCCAAAAATTTGCCAGATATTAATCAGACAGTTTTTAAAATTCCAGTCAGCACATCTGCATATTGCTTTAATCCTTTAATTCAGCATAGACAAATGCTCCCCTAATGATCTGATTATTGGCCTGGGGACCAAATGAACGCATCAGCCCTATATGGTACAGCACATAGTGGCCAGATCGGGGCAAAGATCCACTCTTTTGGCAACCTCACCAAATGAGCAGTTCAATCTGTCTCAGGTTAACACATTCAAGTTAATTGGACTGAGGAGAAATGATCAGGTAAAAAAGGGGTGTCATCAAAGTGTGTAATTCATGAATGTGTATGATTCATACCACCTCATAAATTGGGTCCGCAGCTTTTACTGACCACCTTTATGGGACAAGTCCAGCTCAGTCAGAGGAGAAATTCTTGAGTTAATATTATTGCAATTTTATTCAACACAACTGACCGCTCTTAACAATTCTCCTCACCAGATCTTCAGTCTCAATCTGCATTTAATTCACTGCTTCAATTTTTCCATTGCAGTTTTATAGCAATAATTTACACTACACATTAATTACAAAGATGAATAAATACATATGATTTTACACTGTAGTATGTGTTAAAATGGTGATGTAACCCAAGTTTTCACACATCTTAATAACTCGCCACCCAATTCTTCTGTATTTTAGGTCTTAATTAGCAGTTTTCAGGGTCTACGAGAATAAGAAAAATGGAGGAGGTTTACCCTTATGTGTGCAGTTTCCACCACACTACACCACACCACCTTGAGGATTATTTTCCTAACATTGTCAGCTTTAACATGCTAATAACAACTTTCCTGTGTACTTAAAATGTGAGGGAACTAGATATTTGTTGCTAAAGCTGGCTGCACACCTTGAAACCTGCTCAGTTTTGTGGGGTCACCAAACAAGTGGATCTCCTTACACTTCACCAATGTTCTGGGTCAAATTGGGCACTCAGTTGTTATGCTAGAGACCTTTGCTCACATCATACTGTGTGCTTACTGCAACGCGTTGAGCAAGGACCACCACATCAAAGTACTGATGTAGTCCTGGTGTGATTTTTAAACCTGCACGATCGCTATCTGGCTGCTTTTTGCCCTGATATCAATCAGATTGGCCCTCCAAGTAAAAACAACTATTTTCTCTGGTATGTTTTACAGGTGAATGATTATTTAGTTGTAATGGTCCTTCTCCAGAAGCACAGCTGGAAATGGTAGCCTGTAGTCTGCCAGCACACAGAGAATGCTATAGTGCACATCCCTATCGGAACTGCCAAGGGCTGCAACCATTGCATAGCATAATGCAGTTTTTAAGACTGGTTGTATGGCCACTATGTGAGTTATTTAGTAAAAGGCACTAAGTTTGCCCAGGAGCAACCATAAGCAGGTAGAACTTACTGGTCACCTGTTTAAAAAGCAAATGTATTATTGGTTGCTATGTGCTCCTGGGCACACTTGGTGCCTAGTAATTCATATGGGGCTATATCTGCTTTAGTAACCCATAGATTATCCATAAACCTAGTAACCACCAATATATTGTTCTTCCTATGCATCTAACATGGCAGATACAGTGTAGCATGCATATTATATGTTAATATATATTTATAAAACATGTTTAATATTGCTTTATAGCATATACCTGTCTTTTTGTTGTATATAATTGCACACTGAATTAGTTAATTTTAAGCATGCTGCACACTACACTGTTTATTATGCATTTACACGTTAAGGGCCAATGTAGCACCTGAATTTCATATGTGTGTGAATTATAAAGGTGAAGTGGCAGGTCTGTTTGCATAAGTTATTTCCATTCATCACTGCAAGTCTATACCTATGGGTACAAAGACTAACAAGAAAAATATGTAATGGTCTGTTTCTTATTTATTAAACTCAAAGAACCAAAGTCACTGATGAACTTTTAAGAAAAAATAGCATATGCAAAATGCTGTGGGTATTAGAACATAGTACAATACATTTTATTATCAGTTCATTGGGACTAATGCAACTTCAACAAGATGTGATGCAGGGAGAATATGAACCATTTACTTATTTATTACTTTACTTATCTTTGGGCTACAGCCCATCTCATGCAAGGGAAGATTACACCGCAACATGAGAACTTGTTATTATGCTGTACTTAAATAACCATTAAGTGGTGAACCTCCTGTATTTTCAGAGGTTTCGTTAGTCGGCATGTAATTTCTCCTGTAGGGGACTGTTTTATGCTCCTTCATATTCCATCAATAACAAGGTTATCATTTTTCTGCATGGATGAAATGTTGTTTGGAAACATAGCCCCCACTATGGATGCTTATTGCACACGTTTTCTGGGAAGAGCATCCACCCTAGTTGCTAACCAAGCTGAGCTTCCTGGGATATCTAGGAAAACCAAAAGCAATTCTTACCAAATATCACCATAATTTGCCATTATGCTTAGTCCCCAGTCACTGCTTTGGGCCCCCTACTGGAGAACAAGCAAAACAGTTTAGAATCTATTAATTTAGATTGACCTTTGGTGGGTACACCGATTTGAGAGCAATAATATAGCTGGTAAAAGAAATAGCTTCTCTATTCTTCCTGGTACCTGAGTTATTGGAGTTTCTTTAAACCTTTTAGAGCTTTAACCTGTGCCCAAATTTGACAGCCCAAGTAAATTGATTTTAAAAGTTTAAATACATAATGTTATATCAATTCATAAAAGATATCTCCTTCCAACATCTATTCCTTTACAAGTTTTCCTGTGTGTTGACCTGCTATAAAATTGTGAAGTTGCGCAGCGGACTTCACAAGTGGTATCTTCCTCCGTCATTTGATGCTCTTCTGTCAGTTCGTCGATATGGATTCTGCTGGAGCATGTACCAGCGCATCTAATTCCGGACTTTGGTTCAACTGTGCATGCTGCTGCAAGAGCTGTGCTGGCAACCTACAGAAGAGGTTCTGAAGCCAGGGGATGATAGCACTTGTGAACTCTGCAGTTTTATGCTAGGTTCAAACACAGGGAAACTTTTCAATTGAATATTGCAGGGAGTGCAAAGAAGGCGGGTGTAGCGAGGCTGAAGGTGGAGGCAGGTTTAGTTCTGCTTTAATGGTTTGTGCCTTTGACAGGGATGAGGCACACCTTTAAGTAAACTTTCATAACAACATCTATATGTGTATGTATGCACAATGAAGCAATAATATGAACAAGCAACATGCTTGGCAATAGGGTACGGTATATTTTTCCTTTGCTACAGTTGTAAGTGCATTGTATAATTCTACTATTAGTATTGCAGCGCAGGCCATTCAAGTATGGAATAGCCAAGAAAGCTACAGATTTAATATATTTAAACACTTTAATATTTAAAAAAGAAAGTCTTTTTTTTTTAATTTGTCCTTTTTCCCAACTGTAGGGATGCTACACAAAGACAGTAATAAGGAGCTTGTTTCCAGAGCATTAGAAGTGGAAAGTCTTCTGGCTGAGAGGAAATATGAAGACATTGCATTCCACTTTACTTATTTTGAAAAAGCAGTAGTCACATTAGGAGTTCTGCAGGGAACTGATATTACCAGAGCTGTTTACAGAGTTCTTAAGAGCTGTCCAGAAGGAGGATTGAAATTAAAGGCAAAACTTTTACTGTCCAAATGGAAAAAGCTATATAGGAGTTGCTGTGATACCAGCAGAATTTGTGAGCACTCTAAAATATGTGAAAAAGAATGTTGTGAGAAAGTAGCTGTTCATTTCCAAGATCAAGTTCACAATGGTGAACAACAAATATTAATTAATAAAAGCACAAGTATCCCATCTTCTTCTAATGAGAGTTCCAAATTCAAACCAAAGAATACTGAGTCAAGCACACAAGACTGTTGTGATAAACATGAGGAATCTGTTACACATGATGCAGTGCAAAAGGAGGTAAATGGTGAAGATTTTGCTTTGAGAACCAAATGCAGTGAGCTTTTGTGCCAAGCATTGAGAGAGGACTCTGAAAGTCAAGAGAAGTTACAGAATTTAGCAAAGGAGATTGAAGAGCACATCTATAAACTGCATGCCGGTAATGCCAAGAAATACAGAAACTGCATCCGAAGCAAAATTTCCAATTTGAAAAATCCTAAAAATTGCCATTTGAAGAAGCAGATTTTGTCTAGAGCTTTAAGTCCTAAGGTATTTGCCGAGATGGGTGCTATGGAAATGGCGTGCGATGAATTAAGGAAACTTAGAGCTAATTACACTGAAACCTGTGTTCAAGAGCATCAACTACCCCAAGGAGTTGACGGTGTTCACACCAATAAAATCAGATGTCGAAGATGTGATAAGTTTAACTGCACAGTAACAATGATATCTAGGGGAACACTTTTCCTTCCAGGTTGGGTACGAACAGGAAACCCTGATGAAGAGATGATGACATTTGTAATTTGCAATGAATGTGGTGAAAAATGGTACCACAATAGATGGGTTTGCCTATGAATTTGTACATTGGCCTTGAACTGTGAAGAATTGTGCTTGTGGTCGCTCTGTAAAGCTGAACTTTCTTCCTTACAATAGGTTAATGATCAGGACATACATTATTTATTCTATTAAACAGGATTTCTTTAAAACTGCTGTCTGAACTTATCTCCGGGTATAACCATAAATGTCTAATTTTAACTCGCAACAGTGCCACTCTGAGTACCATATGAATGAGAGTTTGACAATGTTAAAACATTATCATCCTTGGTAAAGCAATCAGTATCATTTTTTTTTACAATACTCTAGTATCAAATACATCTGTTTGTGATCAGTAGTTGTTCACTGAGAATTCTTTAGGGCAGTATTGCAGCCCCATCAGACATGTATAGGCAATGTAGAAAAGAGAGTAGAATGTTGAAAGGGGTGCCTCACTTGATTTGTGTTTAGTTATTACATGAGTGGCCCATACTTCATTACTAAAGCTGAATCCACCACACTAGTTTGGAGTAGAAAGACATTTTTACACAAAATGTTAATTTCCAAGCAATAAGCTCAAGTAATTGGTGAAATTTTAGATGGCAGTTTGAAATTGCTTTCTTTTTAAAGCATACTGTGCATCTGATAAACATAGAATATATTTCAAATGTATTTCCTTGCATTAAAAAAAGCCCATGCACACAAATACATTTTGAGGTCTAGCAATTCTTTCAGTAAACTCACATTCAGACTCCTTTGTTTAAGGGCCTATAATGAGAGTGTTGCAGTGACATGACCTACAGTTCATTATACATAGCTCCTTCTTATAATGTGAACTAAATTTCAGAGAATAAGAATCTTTCATGAAGAATTTGATTGTATGCAACCCCTAATTTGCATATGTAAATTAGGGTATGAAAGTGTTAAAAAGAACATCCCAGTCACTCCTGTCAGAATTATGACCCTAATTTTACCTACCCAGTGCCATTGAAATCCACTCTAAAGGTGGCCATAGATGCAAAGATCTGCTCGTTTGGCAATGTTGCCAAACGGGCGGATCTTTCCCCGATATGCCATTAACAGGCATGGCTATATCGGGGGTAATCTGATTGTTCGGCCGTATGGCCAAACGATCAGATTACGATGTGCCATGAGCTCCGGCGGGATCGGACGGGTCAAAATCAAACCTGACCGATCGACCAAACGACCGATCTGCGCCAGACGAAAGATGTCGGCACACGCCACACACGATCCGAAAATCGTACGAATCCTCGATTCGTACGATTGGATCTGTGTGTCTATGGCCACCTTAAAGCCAACAAAATAGGCAGAGCAGAGAGCTTGGCCATATATATGGGGCCAGTTGGAACATCTCCCACACATACACACAATTATTTACAACCTCAGCAACATGTGAAAAATTAGCTCCTTCATTAGCATACATGCAGATAATGTTGGTCAATCTATTAGGAGGTATAAAATGGAAGAAAAGAACTGACTTAGTCGTGCAAGTTGCACATCTGTAATTAAATTTGTCCTAAAAATCGTTACCGTCTTATGTATATTTTTTTAGGTACATACTAGTGGCCATGACCAAATTTCCACTTTGGTCACATGATTTTAGTGTTGGCAAGTGATTTAGGATCAGGTTTAATCATGTGACCATCACTCGACACCTGTCCAATTCGCTAACTTTTCTCAAACAGCATAAATAAGAAACCTTCGACCCATCTCTGCCACAATGTCTCTTACTGGCTGTCCTACAGATCACACCTCTTGGTACTAATGACACTCCCATTTCCACGTATGCTGTAGTCATTTGACATGAAGGTGCAGTTGTGTTTGCAATGTTGTTTTCTCTGGCAATCCAGCGGTGAAGTTCACAAGAGCTGTAAAGTCGAAGTTGGAGAGTCAGAAGCAATTTTGGGTTATATAAACAAGTGTGTGTGTTTGTGTGTGTGTGTGTATACTCCAAACACTACTCCAAGGGCATAAACATATCCAAGCACTTACCCAATCTCTTCTCAAAATTAAAATGTTAGCCACACAACACCAAGAGTAACTGTGGTTGTCCCTAAAAACTCAGCATCCATACACATCACTGCAACTATCGATACCCTCATACGCCTCTTCTTACCTGACCTCTCAGCAGCCATCACCCCCCCCCCATAAATCTCTTTTTACTGCTCTAAGCACCCCCATATACACTCCAAGCAAACTGCTCCATCCAACTCTATATATACACACACACACGTCTGAGAATCTCTCCAAACAGGTCTCAGCAACCACATAAAATTAAGAAAAATAAACTGCTATTGCGAGAAACACATTTCGATGAGACTAAAGAGCAGCAAAACCTCCTGCTTAAAGGTTTCCAACAGGACACGTGATGATGACGCTACACGTCACGCGGGAGTGGCGTCACGAGAGGACGAAACGCCTCTAGGAACTAGCCGAAAACAGGAGAGAAGGACTCGCAGGTAAACAGAGCGGGGGATGAACTGACAGCGTTCTGGGTACACTGGCTATAACTTTACACGAAGGAAACATACGGCTGATATGTCTGTTAAGCTCAGGTTGAATATACGCTGTACAACTTCTAATACCTTTGCAGGAGTCTTATATTGTAAATATGTTTGCTGCCTTCTAATATGGGATTGTAAAGCAGACTCCTTTATAATGCGTACAAAGATGCTATTGCAGCTCCAGAGCTGACATTCTTTATAGCCTTTTGCTGTACAGCTGTTATTTATTTTATTCCCATTTACACCGCACTTTACAGGGACTGTTCGTCATTCACATAAGTTTCTTCCCCAGTGGAACTGAGACAATATTTAGTTTAATCAGATACCCTGTCTGTTTGTTTGGTTTTCACTCCTAACACAGGTGTGGTAGGGCAAAGGACTTCTATTTTCTCCTGATAGTTAGAGCTTTGCTGTCATGCAGATTATGGAGCATTGATTGGTCATTTCAGGATATATTTACTGAGCTAATGTATTGTAGCGATGCTCAAATCTCAGGCCTTTTACTTGTACCTCCCCAGGTAGCCTGTGAATGTGAGAGAGAGCTGGGAGCTGTTGTCTGGGTGCTGCCTATTTTTATTTCTTTTTTGGCAACCTTTTCTATGTTCCTTTATACTGTAGTTGCTATTACATCATTACTTGTCTGCAATAGAAATTATTGCTGTAATTGTTGTTAGAGAAACGTTTATAAAATCATAGCTATACGTTACAGCTAATGAAAGGAATAAACAATACATTGCATGATTATTTGTATATGTGTCAGTGAAGCATGTAACACCATTTCACTCCGGAGCAAAATTTGCCTTTGCTTAATATTGTAAACATGTTTTCTTTATTTGCCCTTTTTTTGTTTTTGTTATTACTCAGATGTGTCAATTTAAAGGTGTTTTTCAGAATTTTAGCTAATGTTTTTAGTCTGACAGGTCAGACTTGGGTGTTGCCGGCAAACAGGTGGTGCCCATTTAAAAATACTGAGCAAATTTGCCAATGGGCAGTAACCCATACCAACCAATGCTGCAGGCTGAACAATGAAAGCAAATAGTTGGTTGGTTGCTGTGGGTTACTGCCCAGGTGCAAATTTGCCCAGCGTTTATTAAAGGCAAATAATTCAAAAACTATATATTAAAAAAAAAAAAAAAAGCCAGTTGAAATGTTGCTTAGAATCTTCAATTCTATAACACACTAAAAGTTAACTTAATTATAAACCACCCCTTTAATAGGGCACTCTTAGCTGCCTGTATGTATGCATATATGGTTTTCTTCAGGCCTAGATTATTTCATGTTAAGTTATTAAATGCCCTGAGGTGGCCATAGACGTAGAGATCCGCTCGTTTGTCAATGTCACCAAATGAGTGGATCTCTCCCCCATATGCCCACATTAAAGTGGGCGATATCGGGCTAATCTGATCATGGGCCCTAGAGCCCAAAAATCGGATTAGAATGCATCCGATACGGGAGGTCAAATCGCAGGACCGCATACACGCACAGATGCGGCCGCGATCAGGATATTTTTAACCTGCCCAATCGAGATCTTCCTGACTTTCAGCCAGAAATCGATCGGGAAAGGCCGTCAGATGGCCCCACACACTGGCCAATAAGATGCCAACTTGGTCTGCCAGCAGCTTTTATCGTCCCGTGTATGGGGGCCCCTTGTAAGCAATATTTTTCTTACCCCTGGTTATATCAAACCAGCTGCAGAGGGCTAACACTCAAAGCTTACTGGACTCTTCTTGCAATGTGCCCTCTGTTTGCTTGTTAAAGTATGTTCTGAACGAAAACATAACCAACATATAATTATATATTTATATATATCATTTGTATCCCTATAAATAACCTATCAAATAATTGTATCAAAGTGGCAAGTATGGCACCCAGGCCCAGGATACATTTGTTACTCCACTGTGTTTTCTTTTTTAAATTGTGCACTTAGGTCATATAGATGTCTGACCAAAGGGTTCTGAACTTACCAGGGGTATCACTACAAAATTGGGTATCATTTTAGATGATTTTATACATTTCTGATTTATTTTCCCCTTTTGAAAAAAAAAAAGTACAGGATCCCTTATCCGGAAACCATTATCCAGAAAGATCCGCATTACGGAAAGGCCATCTTACATAGACTCCATTATAATCAAAAAATCCAAATGTTTAAAATGTATTATCTTTTTTCTTTGTAATTCTAAAACAGTACCCTGTACTTGATCGAAACTAAGATACAATTAATTCTTACTGAAAGCAAAATCAGTTTATTGGGGTTATTTAATGTTTACATGATCTTCTATCAGACTTAAGGTATGAAGATCCAAATTATAGAAAGATCCCTGATCTGGAAAGCGCCAGGTCCCAAGCATTCTGGATAACAGGTGTAATACCTGTATTGAATGTTGAAAATGCACATTCCTCACATCAGCATTTGAAGCCCAAAACCATCTTTTTTTGTAATTCTCTGTTTGTTTGTAGGTGTGGGTAAAACTGATCTCTATGGATTTGTCATCTGGAACGTAATGTAATGAATAATTGCAGCTGTGCCATTAATGTAAATAATTGTGCCAAGTCATTTTATTCTCACTGTACTCATTTAGTAGGACAGCATTGCTTTTGTTTAAGTCTGGTACAGACAGTCACTGCTGTAACGTTTAGCACTTTTTGTTCTTCCTCCTTTATCTGTGCAAATTTTGAAATTAACCAGTTTGTGTCTGAAATGACTAGAGTTTTATTTCTTGTCTCAAACTGTAATTTGCTGTATAATAATTAACCATTCTTGGAGTTTTGTCTTTAGACATGCACTTGTCAAATGACCGCACAATATAGTTCTAATTGAAAATACTTTATATTTTAAGCACATCATTTATTAGTGTGTAATGAAGGAAAGTCATTGTAAAATACATTTTACATTTCGGATAGTCCCACATGTAGGGTTGCCACCTTGCTGATTGTACAAACCTGGATGGTGAAATCATATGGACAGGGCAATAAGTGGGAGTGGCAAGTAATGGCTTCAAGTTAGAACTGGGGACTATTGCTAATACACCAATGGCTTCTGTAAAAAAGTCCTCTATTGCTTTGTAAAAGCCTGAGAAAGGCATTAAGACGCATGTTTTTTTTTTTCTTACAGCTGGCTGCTATTTTACCCCCACAAAAGGCCATGATTTGCTAGGGAGATAACATAATAACCCCACCAGAAATAAGGCTATCATTAGTAAAATGCATGTTGCAAGGCTTGTGTGTGTGTGTGTGTGTGCATCTATTAAGCCTGTCCAATTTCTATTTAAAGAACAGTAACATCAAAAAATTAATTTTTTTTAAAGTACTAAAAATATAATGCAGTGTTGCCTTGCATTGGTAAAACTACTGTGTTTGCTTCAGAAACGCTACTATTGTTTATATAAATAAGCTGCTGTGTAGCAATGGGGGCGGGGAGGCAGCTATTCAAAGGAGAAAAGGCTCAGGTTACACAGCAAATATCAAATAAGCTCTGTAGAACACAATGGTGTTATCTGTTATCCGCTATTTAATCTATGCCATATAGCCTTTTTCCAATTTCCACCATTGCTACTCAGCAGCTTGTTAATATGAACTATAGTAGTGTCTGAAGCAAACAGATAAGTTTTACCAGTGCAGGACAACAGTACATGATATTTTCATTACTTCAAACACTTTTTTGGTGTTACTGTTCCTTTAAATGATTCTCAAGTTTTGCCATTGTGAAAAGTATAATATCTTGTGCAACTAGCTTCAACTGTAATTAGATGCAGCCTTTTTTTTCTGCTGAGCTATGACTGTACAGTATTGCTAGGAATACCCTAACTGTAACATTGTGCTGTAGAGTTTTTTGGACTTTTTTTTGTTCATGCCCCTTTAAGGTACAACATTTAATCCAAGCCTCTGTTTACTCATAATAAGTTTAAAGATCAACAATACAATAAAATGTCTTTATCCTAAGTCTCATCTGGACTTCAGACTGAACTTTCCCACACATTAATCTGTGCGGTTTTAAGGGGTTTATTTCAGGTGAGACCGGTAGTAAATGATTTGACAGCAGCTAAAAGGCAGCCTGTATAATGAGAACCCTTTTTATTTTTTTTCCAAAAAAAAGGATACCTGCAAACCATTGTATGATAGCATGAATTGCCCATAACCTATTTATGAACTTTAATGTTTATTCTGTATATTTGTTTGAAATGGCTGCTTTTGTGCCACAAAACTATAGGAAATATTGCTTTTCCAGTATGCAGTGCATGCATTCAAGATGCTGCTGTTTCATCCCCTTTTTATTCTTACTTGCCCATCTGCTGCATGTGATTTCTTAGAGGAAACACATGATTCTGTCATGTTGTTAATAAGTGGAATAATTTCTCTTATTACACACTGAGCACATGATTTGTGTTCAGTGTACAACAATTTTCTGGTTTGCTTCTCAACTTGCTCTCTAAAAAGCACTTTTATCAAGCCAAAAAATAAACAGAACAAGAAGTTAACTCTCTGACCTAATAAAGTCTAAACAAAAATATTTTTATTCAGCAATTCCAAAGTATCCTGTGCTCGCAGCACTGCCACCAGCATCTGTTATCCTATTATATATTGTCCTATTATATATTGTTAATTAGCAGTATGTAAAATAAAGAAAAAAAGACAGGTACCTTGTGACAGAGAAATCATTATCATTGTCTGATTTAAAGAGGCTGCAGTAACATCTTACAGAGCTATTATTTCCTCTATTAAGGTATATTAATTAGGCATATTAATAGGCGTAAATAGCGATATAATGCATAGGACCATTCTAAGGCATTTAGATGTACTTGGATCCTATGAAAAGTAAGAGGAACCCTTTATTGTTCCTTGAAGTTTAAAATAAAGCAGAAGGAATTAGCATTAATTCTACAAAAATTACTCGATAGGTAATTTCCCTGAACTGCCTTTCCTCCGGCTAGAATGTAAATCGTTGGCGGGATGGCAGTTGGATTGCTTTGACTTTCCGAAGTCGCCTGAAGATTCCTGGTGCGGAAACTTTGGAAGACTTCGGAAAACGAAGCATTCTGAGTGCCATGCCGCCAGCGAAGGCAGTTCAGGGATATTAGTTGCCCGAAGAAGAAGCGATTTGTCTCTGGGCGACTAATTTCTTGAAATAGGAGCATGTGTCTCTGCCCTAATATTAATGGAGTGACATTTGGCCCATACCAGTATGGCAACGAACAGCCCATATTGTTTGTGATCCCTATTCCTATAATGTGGGATGACTAACAATACATCATCGGTCTATAGCAGCAGCATTAATAGCTGTGTGCTATCTCTGCTGTGAGTGAGGACCTTAATGGGCATTATGAGAATTTTTGCCTTTTTAGGTCCATCGTTGCAGAAGTGACGTCTGCAAGTGATGTCATGCACATAATGTATTACGTCACTCTGCTGACAAGCACCAAAAAATGCACTCCTAACCCCTCAGTTTAGCTGCCAGTCTCCAGCGGCTGGAGAAATTATTAATTTTTACAAAAAAATTAATCATTTTGTTATATATAGGCACAACCTTGATTGTAGGACCTGCACCTAACCAGTACCCATCACTTCTCTATTTGCTATCGCTGTGCATGCCTCTGGTTCCTAACCCCTCCCCCAGTTTAACTGCCAATCACCGGCAGCTGGAGAAAGACAGGGAATCTTTGGTAGCAGAGGAGAAGTGTTCCAGTCAACCTGAACATCACTAGTGCTTATTATATGTTGCTAGGCAATGCGTTTTTCCCCCCATAGAGTTACATGTAACCTGGAAATGTAGAATCTGTGGTGCTGAAAGACTGGTATTTCTGTGTCATCACCATACATTCTACAATCTGTGGCACTCAAGAGTCTTCTCTGGTTTCTAAATTAAAAACTAAATATAAAAAAAATCTATTTGCTCTTTTGAAAATCGGTAATGGATTTCAGCAGAGGATTCTGCTTTATGTGCTTAGAATGTGTTTCCCATGAGAACTATTTTGTACAATCATCATTTGACAAGTGCATGTGATCTGCCTGGAAAAATAACTTAATCTGCAAATCCTTCTGCTATTGCCGTTTACAAAGACAGCCCTCCAAGAAAAATCTGGGGAGCATGAGGGTTAAATTATTAAAAGTCAAACCACCATAAGTACCCGTAATTACTGACACAAGGTTAATTTTGCACAGACAGAAAGCAGAAGTGAAACAAGTGCTACAAAAAACTGGATGTACCAATATTAATCAAAGGGACCTCTGTTCTACTATGTTACTGCTGTGAGCATAAAACAAATTAGCTCTCTTTATTTGCATTACAGGCGCAGCTGCGATTATTCAAATCTTAAAGGGGTTGTTCAACATTCAAACATTTTTTTTCAGTTCAGTTGTTTTCAGATTTTTCACCTGCAATAAAGACTTGTTTGAATTGCTTTCTATTTTTTTTATGTTTTCCCATAAACCAAGTTTTAAAGGAATTGTTTAGTGTAATAATAAAAACTGTGCAAAATAAAAAAAAAATTCTAATATAGTTAGTTAGCCAAATATGTAATGTATAAATGCTGAACATAATATTCAGAACATTACTTCCTGCTTTTCAGCTCTCTTGGTTTCCACTGATTGGTTACCCTGGTGAACAATCGGTAACCAATCAGTGACTTGAGGGGGGGGGCATGGGCCATAACTGTTGCTTTTGAATCTGAGCTGAATGCTGAGGATCAATTACAAACTCACTGAACAGAAATGTACCATGTGGCCCCCCTTCAAGGAGCTGACTAACTCAGAGTTAGAGAGCGGAATCTGGATTCTGGCTATTATATTAGACATACAGTCACTCCAGCCTTTATATATTACATATTTGGCTAACTAACAATATTAGAAACATTTTTTATTTTGCACATCCTATCTATTTATCCAGTTTTTATTTTTACATTGAACTGTTCCTTTAAGTTTAATGTTTCCGTCTTCATTCTGGCAGCTCAGTAATCCAGGTGCAGATTAGGAACTGTCACAATTTGCTCGATTAGTTGACATGTTTCTCAGCAGCATCTGTGGAATATCAGCAACTATTGTATCAATTTTAACAGCGGTCTTTAATAAAACCCAGGGATTCTACTCAGCCTGGCCAAAAATAAGAAATGTATCAACTAGCAAAAACACAGGCATCCCGTCAGATGCGTCAGAAATAAGGTAAATTATAGCATTGTCGAATGGTGTCGCAGAGTTGATCCGACGCAACTGTCGGATGCAGATGCTGTTGTGTCACCTCGGGTCAACGCTGCGACACCATCCAACAATGCTATAACTTACCTTATGTTATTTCCTTGGCATCCGATTTGTCGCCCTGCGTTTTTGCGAAGCACGTCTGATCGCTTCAAAATCCTCTGTGGAGTTCCTCCCATAGAGTTGGTGACCCCCACAGCTGCTTCAGAAAGACATAAGGTGAAAAATTCATCTTTAAACTTCAATATTAGAAAAACTGTCACAAATAGAAAATAGTTCACCAGCAATAAAGACTTGTTTTCAATTCCTATCCTAAAACAACTGAACTGTAAAAGTGTTGGAAGGTAAACAACTCCTATTTATACATAAATCCAGACACATTTATACAGTATGTAATGGCCAGTTCTTTTAAAGGGGTGGTTCACCTTTGAGTTCACTTTCAGTATGTTATGGTATGGCCAATTCTAAGCTACAGTTGTTCTTCATTATTTATTTTTTATAGTTTTTTATTTATTTGCCTTCTCATTTAAATCTTTCCTGCTTTCAAATGGGGGTCACTGACACATCTAAAAGCAAATGCTCTGTTAGGTTACAAATGTATTGTTAATGCTACTTTTATTACCCACTTTTGTTTTTAGTCTCTCTCCTAGAGTAGCCGAAAGCATTAACATGACGCAAAATCTTTTGTACTTAACAGCTTTATTGGCAAACAAGGTTGACAAACACATAGAAATTTGGACACCCTGGAACATTTATTGCAAATCTGACTGATAAATGCGTAAACATTTGGATTGAACTGAAACAGTACTGGCAAGAAATGTGTTGTTTGCCCAGATTCCCCATACTCACATACCCCACCCTTTCTAAAAGCTACTACTGAATGGTTAAGTATTGTATTTCTTTGATTGAAAAATAAATAAAAGAACGAGAAAAAAAATAATAATTATTTTCCTTCCTTTTTTTTTTTAGATGCTGATTGAACTGAACTGAAGTGTTAAAATAAGGTAACACTAATACTTTTCTAAGTGCCTTCTTGCCATACCAATCAAATAGCTGTTGCTTAGAAAATAAATTGTTCTTGCAGTTTATGTTTTACTTATGTTACTGCAATATGTTAATGGGAACAAAAAATAGACTGCTGAAAGCATACCATTTAATAATACATGCAATGGGCATTATCATTATTGTTGTGTTTGGCGTACTTTTAAAGGGGAAGTATTCAAGATGAGTGTGATAAAGTGTGCTGAACATACTATTGCCTGTTGTTTGAATTAGGAAATAGCTATGGTTTTTGTCATTTCTTAAGCTAAACTTTGAAAACTGAGAAGTGGACTTGTATATTCACTTTCCCATAAAATTCTCACCCACAGCGAGTTTCTATTGGATTTGAATAAATAACTTACATAAATGAAGCTTGACCCCCCCCCCCCTCCCCAAAGTTCCTCCTGGGCCTGCCTAGATTAATTCACATTCACTCAGGATATTAAACTGGCATGTTTATTTTTGTTATAATACTCTTATGTTAATGTATATCTCAGAGTATTAAACAATAGCTTGTACATACTGTAAGCTTGGGCTGGTGGAACACCTTCCAAGACAAATGTTGCCATTTAACCATTACTTTCTTCATGGGGTAAATCACATGGCATCTAATCAGCCTTGTTTTAGCATAAACAAAGGATGTTTAAGGAAGAAGACTGGCTCGCTCTCTCAGCAGAATAGACCAGAACTGTATTTCTGGTTATAGAGTTAATCCACTATGTCAATACAATGTTCCAAAAACGTGTTTTGTGCAGTTGGTGTTTTTAGCCTTACACTAGCAACACTTGTGACAGGAGACAACAATTGTATTGCTTGTTTTGTAGAAAAATTCTAATACCCTCCTAGAATATAGAATTACCTTTAACCTTGAGCTCTAAAATCATTCTCTAATTTCGGCAGTTCCTATAATTGCAGTAGCAATGTAGATCATTTTATTACCAGTAAACAACCCCTGCTCTTCTCCCTTTTGTTGTGCCTGTTTTGGTAGCAGTAGTATATTGTGCAGGGGGATTATTTGTGCTCTGGGAATCCCCGCTATCTACCTTGGAAGGACCAAACATGAAGTAGCTCCAATTTCCTTGTTTGCTCAAGCTACAGAAATCAATTATCTCTTTAAAGTGGACCTGTCACCCAGACACAAAAAACTGTATAATAAAAGTCCTTTTCAAATTAAACATGAAATCCCAATTCTTTTTTTTTTTTATTAAAGCATTCATAGCTTAGCATAGCTGTCAATCAAATATTGTCTGCCCCTCCTCCTCCGGGGCAGACAATTACTTTCACTTTCTATTCAGCACTTCATAGATGTCACTGCTCTCCCCACATTTTCCAAGTTCTCTTAACCATTTAATTGTGTAGCCAGGGCATGGGGATGATGGACATCAGGTCCCCAATTTTGAACAAGATTCTGAGATGATGCAAGGCTTGCCTTAATAAGAGTGTCCACAAAATGGCTCCTGCCTGTTTGTTATATTTATGAGGTTCCAGACTGATGGAAACAAGATTCAAGTAATTTATATAGTGTAAGTAAAGTTCATCTTGCTTGACTAACATCATGAAATAGGATTTCAAATATTTTATTTGGTTGACAGGTCCCCCTTTAAATTGCAATTTGTGCAACCTTCTAGTTGGAATTTCGAGATGGGTCCCTTACAGGAACAGTAACAACAAAAAAATAAGTGTCTAAAAGTAATTAAAATATAATGTAATAAAGTAGATAACAGATAAAATACCTTTGTATTCTACTGGGATTATCTGATATATAACCTGAGCCTTTTCTCCATCTTGAATGGCTGCCCCAATGGCTACACAGGAGCTTGCTTATATAAACTATAGTACTTTTTCTTAAGCAACCACAGAGAATTTACCAGTGCAGGGCAGAAGTACATTATATTTTAATTCATTTTAGACACTTTTATTTTTTGGTGTTACTGTTCCTTTGAGTTTCATGTTATCTGGTAACCTAAGAGTAACAGGTGGAATAAGAAGCAGGGCACCATAAACTGAAGCTAGTACAGGACATTAATGCAGAGGCTAGTGAATTGACACACGGACCAAGAATCAGCCTCCTCTGTAATTTAATGTTTTAGGAAATGGTTTTGGGTTAAACCATTCTGTTTGCTTGAGATTAGGAAATAATTTGGCCAAATGGGTGAATCCTTTCCACATGCACATGGATTTCTTTTATAGGGGTGGTTAGCCTTAACGTTAACTTTTAGTATATAATAGAGTGGCTACTTCTATGCAACATTTCAGTTGGCCGTCATTTTTTCTTTTTTTTGTAGTTTTTAAATTGCCTTCTTCTTCCGACTCTTTCCAGCTTTCAAATGGGGGTCACTGACCCCATCTAAAAAAACAAATGCTCTGTACTGCTGCAAATGTATTGTTATTTCTACTTTTAATAATTGTCTCTTGTTAAAAGGATATTGTCCATCCCCCGCATCAATATCTCCTTCCTAGCATACAACATGAGGGAGTGAAGTATGATTCTGGCTGCAGATGCATATCTGGGAATTGCTGTATACATGTATGGGATCCATTATCCAGAAACCTGTTATCCAGAAAGCTCCGAATTATGGAAAGTCCATCTCCCATAGACTCCCTTTTTTTCAAATATTCCAAATTTTTAAAAATTATTTCCTTTTTCTCTGATATGAAAGCAGTATTTTGTACTTGAACCAAACTAAGATATAAATATTCCTTATTGGAAGCAAAACCAGCCTATTGGGCTTATTTAATGTTTATATGATTTTTTTTTAGTAAACTTAAGGTATGAAGATCCAAATTACGGAAAGATCTGTTTTTATTCCGTATGTATTCACTCTTAGCAAGCCATCATACTACATATTTACTTCTACTACGTTCCCTCTCTCTGTCTGAGTTCCTCAAGACTCTGTTCTAGGCCCTCTGCTGTTCTCGCTCTATACAACTTCACTAGGTAAACTTATTCAGTCGTTTGGACTTCAGTATCACCTTTATGCCGATGACACCCAACTCTACTTGTATACTCCTGATCTTTCTAATTCTGTCCTTTCCTTTCCCAAGTTACAGACTGTCTCTCTGCTGTCTCCTCCTGGATGTCACAGCGCCACCTGAAACTGAACCTTTCTAAAACAGAACTCATTATATTTCCTCTAAGGTCTTCCTCTATACCACAGATATCACTCACAGTAAACAACACCACCTTTCATTCCACCACACAGGTGCACTGCCTAGGAGTTATCCTAGACTTGCATCTGCTTTTTCAGCACACATTCAAACACTTGCAAAATCCTGTCGTTTTCAACTGCGCAACATTGCCCGAATACGACCATATCTCAGTTCAGAATCAACCAAAACACTTATTCAGTCTCTCACCATCTCCCGCCTTGATTACTGCAACCTACTGCTTGCAGGTATTCCACAAGTCACCTTTCACAACTCCAATCTGTTCTAAATGTGGCCGCTAGACTCATTCATCTATCTCACCGCTCAACACCAGCTGCTCCCATATGCATGTCCCTTCACTGGCTCCCAATCTCCTCTAGAATCAAATTCAAATTACTAACACTCCCATTCAAGGCCCTTAATAATGAAGCCCCTCCCCATATTTCATCTCTGATCTCCAAATACACTTCTTCATACAACCTTCGCTCTGCTTCTGATCTTTGCCTCGCTTCTCCTCTCATCACTTCTGCCCATTCTCGACTACAAGACTTCTCTCTGGCTTCTGCTTTTCTCTGGAACGCTCTGCCTCGAGCCGTCAGGCTTTCTCCTTCTTTCCAAACTTTCAAATGCTCCATAAAGACCCACCTGTTTAAAGAAGCTTATTCAATGTACCTTAATTAATCAATCATTGCTGTATCATAAATCACAAAATTGTTTCTAAAATCCTAAAGTCTCAATTGTACCCTAACCTTTAGTTTGTAAACTCTAATTTGTAGGGCCCACTAATCCTATTGTACTCTGTAACCCTGGTTTATTATCCTCCATTTATTCCGTTTGTTATAACTAAGGTAAAGCACTGTGTATCTTGGCGCTATATAAATAAATCATGATGATATTTATTATTCTTGATAGTTTATTTACAGTACATTTGTTATCTAGTGTGACTTTGATTGCTATATACGAATTGCTTACTTACTAATTGAAACTTGCAAAAGTTACCATGTCCTTAATTCTTGCAGTGGCTCAATGGCTAGAGACTAAACAAATAAGCTGCCAAATTCCTTTTGGCAGCACCTTGTAGTCATGCAGTTTATTGTGAGAGCTACTGAAATGTTAAACAGCAAGATAACTCACATGGAAGTATCTTCGATTACACTAGCTTCTGTGCCGCAGGGTACCAATCAAACGCTACATAAAATATGAATACTTCATTTTTTTTTTTACTGTTTAAAATCGCATATTTAATTTTAATACAATTTCAATATATATTCATTCAAATAATTCATCTATTTATTCACTTTTACATTATTTTGTGGTTGCAGATCATCACTTTAAAGGAAGATCATGTCTACCAAATCCTCACTGCTGAAAATAATTCTTCTGGGAGATGGAGGAGTGGGAAAAAGTTCTCTCATGAATCGATACGTCACTAATAAGTTTGATACACAATTATTCCACACGATAGGTGTTGAGTTCCTCAATAAAGAGCTGGAAGTGGACGGTCATCTGGTTACAATGCAGATCTGGGACACTGCAGGCCAGGAGCGCTTTAGGAGCCTGAGAACCCCTTTTTACAGGGGATCCGATTGCTGTTTACTTACATTCAGCGTTGATGATTCCCAGAGTTTTCAAAACCTGAACAATTGGAAAAAGGAGTTTATCTACTATGCAGATGTCAAAGACCCAGACAGCTTTCCCTTTGTTATCTTGGGAAACAAAATAGACATCACAGACCGCCAGGTGTCCGTTGAAGAGGCCCAGGCCTGGTGTAGAGACAATGGAAATCATCCCTATTTTGAAACTAGCGCTAAAGATGCCACAAATGTTGCTGCAGCATTTGAAGAAGCTGTTCGGAGGGTTTTAGCCATAGAGGATAGATCAGATCAACTGATACACACAGATACAGTTAACCTGCATAGAAAACAAAAGCCAACTACTTCCTGCTGTTGACTGTTGCATGTGAAAGGCAATAACCCTTTAACCCCTTTATCCCAGCCATGCAAGCCCATAAAGTATGAGTGGGTGGCCATGCATGTAGCATTGTTTGGGTGAACAAAATGGAGAATATCTAATATTTATGTCTGCCAAGACATCTAATCAAAATAATTCATATTGGTTTGGCTAAGACAGAGCTGTTCCAGCTTGTTGCACAACGAATGGTATCATTATTAAAAACATATATTTGACTTAGGATATAATAAAATACTTCGCTGAAGTACAAGTACTTGTTTCTGTGGACACGTTAAGTTCTTCATTTTATCCTCTTATTGAAATGTAGATATATGGTCTTTGTAAATGTTCTGCATCTCAAAGGACAATGGCACACGGGGTGACTTTGACCACTTCTCTGTCCAATATTTTTTTGTCCAAAATTGTGCCCATCCCCTTTCCATCTATCGCAACACCCGAAAAGTGTTGGTGTTAGTTCTAGTCAGGCGATTGTCTATTGGAAATGTGTTGATCCACATTACCAAGTCACCTGACAAATGTTTTCAGGCAATTGTCACAGCATTGCCCTCCCTTCCCCCAACTAACTAAAAATTGGTTTAAATTTGCCCATTGTGCCATATCAAATTGGCTACAGTTTTAAAGGTTTCAATCTGCAGATTTACAAACTAGAAGTATCGAAGCAACCAAGAGGGGGGTCACAGTCACTGTGTAGACCATATAGAAGTATAAGATTCCAGTGTATATGTGGAAAATTAGTTGTCTTTTAATTTGAAATACTTTTGGCTAATTAAGCAAGTACCTCAATTTTAATACATTGAATCATGCTTATTCTAAACCAGTGCTGCCCAACTTCTAAGGGCCATATTTATTTAAACTGATACCTTTCTTTTGCCTCTCTTTTGCATACCCTTGCTATTCTCCTTTATTTTTATCCCTTATTTATTTTCTTTTATTTCAAATGTGTTGTATGGTGTTCCTTCAATCCCCAATACTTTTATGAGCTCCCCTAGCCCTGTTTTACTCTCATAATTTTCTGCACTCTTTTCTCCCCTTGATTCCCTTATATTTTGCTTTTTAGATCTTCCGCTTTTTATTGGCGGGCATCCCCCATTGTTTGTGTTATGTTCCGTAACATCTTTCAGTTCTTTTTTTTCTCTTTCAATTTTCCATTGCTTGTATTGCCTGTCATATGCAGCTTCACTTGCATAAAAAACTAAGGAACCTTACCTTTAATTGGTTTTAGTTGAATCAATTGTCCATTTTCCAATCCCTGTCCAGATTCTAGATTACTTGTGAAATAGCCTTAGACCAGGGGGTCCCCAAAGTTTTATACTTTTGAGCTACATGCAATTGTAAAGAGAGTTGGGGAGCAAGGCGAGCATGAAAAGAATTCCTGGGGATGCCAAATATGGGCTGTGATTGGCCTACAGTAGACTCTGTTACGCAGTACACCTGGTTTTTATGCAACCACAACTTGCCAGGAATTCAAAAAGAAGCACCTGCTTTGAGGCCACTGAAAACAACATCCAATGGGTTAGACACTGGAATGAGACACTATGTAGTCCCCACTGAGCACAGGGCAACTAAAGGCAGACTTGCAAGGTTGTATCAGACTCATTCTGCAAGTTTGACAGTAGTGTGCTGGAATATTTAATACTATTGGTCATTTTCAGCTTTATTGCCACACAAAAAAATATTGTCTTGCAGTCCTGTTCATTAAAATTAAATTAAAACAATAGGCAAAAAGTATGTTCAGCAGTGGAACAGCAAATCTCAAGTCCATTTCAGAAAAGCCATAGTTGCATACCTCATTTCAAAGCACATAGAGAAATCTAAGGAAATAAAATACATTTAATTAAATAAAAAAACTTGAATGTTTGTAAAGCACTGCTTGGGAATATGTTGTTGTTTTTAATTCCGGAGGCAAATTAGAAATAAAGTCTAATATTTAATAAACATTCCATGTTAATGTTTTGGCAAGAAATGTAACCATATCATTTTTACAGGTACTCCTTGATAAACTTAATATTTTGTTTTCTGTTCTTAATTCTTAATATTGCCCAGTAAAGCTGCAATAGAAAATAAAAATGTTTGTTTGTATTTGTAGTAGATTGGATTCTGGTTCCCTGTATAAGTGATTTTTTCTCATCAATTGAACAATTTTTATCAGTTGATAGATTTTTTTTTTCTCTTTCATGGTAAATCCAATTATGTAATCATGAAAATGTAGAGATCCATAGAAGGTTTCCAAGTGCATAATATGTGACAGATGAATTGCATTAATAATAAACAAAAAAATAGTGATCCTGAAACGTTCCTATTAACAGGTTAAGTATTACTAGGCTGAGGCACAATTTTCTGTAAAATAAGTGTCCCCAAGCTGCTGCCAGCTCAGTGGTACCTGCACTCATCATGATCAGTAGAGTTTGATTGGGATTTGGGCAATGCAGTTGTTACACAGTACTACTACTGAAGCCTATTACACGATTGCACAACCTTCAGCCCATCATTCAACTGACATCCAGACTGACTGTTGGTTGCTGTAAGTAGCACTAGTTTAGGGGCAGTTTTTGGGGCCTATCTTATAGAGCATATAAAATTTCTACCCACATCTCCCATAACTGGCCTTAAAGGAGAATTCAACCCGTAACATAAAAAACCCTACGTAGACCCCCTCCTCAGCCTACCTGGTATCTGGGGCAAATGCCCTAACTTTTTACTTACCCCTCGGTGCAGATTCTGTCCCTGGAAATTCACAGCCGCCATCTACTTTTCTTCATTAAACTTCGGAAGCAGACTGTCGTTTTCGGTGCTTGCGCAGTTGGAGTAATATTCCGGTCAGGAACAACTGCACATGCGACAAAATCACGAAACTTTATGAAAGTCGCGAAAAATGACTTTCAGGGCATGTGCAGTTGTTCGGGACCGGAATATGTCAGATGTCATTCAGCTTTTTTGTGTACTTTTTCAAAGTTTATGGAGCTCGCAACATTTCTTAGGTAGGCTTTTTTTTTTTACTTTTCAGGGCACAAAGTACCCAAATATAAAAATGAGGTGAGAAATATAGCCAGGAATGCAGAGGCTATGCAGGCAAGGAGGGGCTGCAAAAGGGACATGAAAAATAAGCATGCAACATTGTACCACAAGAGAGAGTGCGTTCTACTAGGACCTCTCCCATTCATCTCACTTATTCTGGCACTTTATCAGAGGTGATGTCAGCAGCTGACATCACCTCTGATGAAGTACCAGAAAGAGGCATGAAACATGTCAGGTGACTACACTGTCATAGAACAGGAAGTATGTTTCTTGTGGAGCCCTGGAATAAAGCTTGTTGATTTTAAGGAACTGTTGTTTGGATACACTCAACGTCTTTCGTTGTATGAACTACATAATTGGCTGGAGCGGAAACCAGTGTGTGGAGCAGTGAACAACAGCGGGAGGTGCACCTTAAGTGAGGATGGGATACGGACACGTGCGTTTACTGTGTCTTCCAAGGGTAGGCATAAGACTAAAGAGTTAATGAAGCCCATTCTTTTCAATTGTCCCTGTACCCAGAGCACCATGTGAACTGCCAAATGCAGGTGTTCAGCACAGTGCAGTGAGTAGAGGGCCAGTTGAAAACAATGGGCTCCAGTAACCCTCTCTGACATCATTGTTCTGAGGGATCAAGTAAAAATCACAGTAGAAATAAACTATAACTGATGGCTTTGTAAGAGTTTACCATCATCTGCAAAGAGAAGGTTTTTGGGCTTTATATGCCTTTAACCTTCCCTACTGCTATGAGCAGATAATACTGACCCCCTACTATATATGATTTGAGAGGCCCGCTTTTTCCACTCTCCTTCATATCAACTACTGTTACCTGTTGAGATGATTTCAACATCAATTATAAGGTTTTGATAGGGGTTATGTCAATGTCTACCTCTCTAGAAGATGGGTATCCTAGGGTGAATTATTTCTCTAGTGTGGAGGCTTAGGCTGGCTGTGATCCCCAATGTTAAACAATTCAGGGATCCAGTTATCTCTAACATCATGTTAGTAATAAATAGAGACTCACAATGAACATATTTCTTTTAGTATTTACATCAATTTTGCTTTTTTTCCTGTACAGTACTGCAATCACAACATGGCAAACATACATACAATAATAAATGTTCCAGGCCCAGACTGGAAATCTGCAGATTCTGACCAATGCCAGAGGGGTTGCTGTAAGATATACAGAGCCATATGGGTGACTTTAACGCCCTAATGGACCCACGGATGGATAAATTAAACCCCCCCCCTTTCCTTCTGGAGATAAATTAATGACTTGGGCCAATGCACTGAGTTTAACGGATGTGTGGAGGTGGGAATATCCTAACCAAAAGGCCTTTTCTTGCCACTCTGCTACTCACCACTCACTCTCACGGATAGACCTAGCATTGGTAACACCCGATCTCTTATCCAAAGTGGTCCAGATTGAATATCTTCCCCGTGCTCTCTCTGACCACTCTCCACTTGCTATTACTTTAAGTGTGATAAGCTCCCCTCAAACTAATCTTTGGAGATTTAGCCCATTGTGGCTTCAAAACACTGTGGTAAAAGACAAGGCTGCTGCAGCAGTTAAGGACTATTGGGAATTAAATGCAGGATCAGCCCCCCCTCCTATACTATGGGATGCTTCGAAAGCTTACATGAGAGGGCAACTTAGCAACGCAGTCGCTAGGGCCAGAATGGAATCTAAAGCCCAAGTAATTGAGGCAGAAAAGGAGTTGGAGGAGGCTGAGTCTGATTATGTAACCAATCCCTCTCCACTGACTTACCATAAACTAGTAGACTCCCATCATTCACTGGCTAGAGAACAAACACTCCTTACGCGGAAATCGCAATTGTACACCTACCAGCGTACATTTGAAACTGGAGATAGAAGTGGTAGAACGCTGGCTTACTTAGCCAAATTACAGGCCCCCTCCACTGCAATTGCAGCCGTAGCAACTGCAAACGGGACTCTCAAATCCATGCCCCAAGATATAGTAGAAACCTTTGCAACGTACTTTAAAACCTTGTATGCTACCCAGAGCAGGTACACAGAGGCGGAGATACATCAATACCTTACACAAACCACCACTCCTGTTCTAACGACAGCCCAGAGGGATACTCTAGACTCCCCTATTACTAAGCAGGAGATTCAGCAAGCCATCAATGCCTTAGCCCCTGGCAAGACCCCGGGTCCCGATGGTATCCCAGCAGATCTATATAAAAGTCTTTTGGATGAAATTACTCCCCACTTACTAAATACCCTCACAACGGTGATGCAAGGTTTATCTCCCCCACCTTCCTTTCTAGAAGTCATCATTGTCCTGATACTGAAGCCCCAGAAAGACCCGCAATCTTGTAGCTCTTACAGGCCAATCTCTTTGCTCAATACAGATGCTAAAATAATGGCCAAGGTGCTAGCCAGTAGACTGGCCCTAGTAATACCTGACCTGATTCATCCAGACCAATCTGGATTCATGGCGGGCAAAACCACAGACATTAACTTACGAAGATTGTTCTTTAACCTGCAATCTACGCTTGACAATGCAGGCTCGAGAATAATACTATCATTGGATTCAGCTAAAGCCTTTGATTCAGTGGAATGGAATTATCTATGGGCAACTCTTTCACGATTTGGCATTGGACCAAACTTTATAAGCTGGATCAAAATGCTATATTCGGCTCCTGTGGCACGGGTCAGGGCAAATGGCACAACATCTGGACCCTTTCCATTGGCTAGGGGTACACAGCAGGGATGCCCTCTCTCCCCCTTACTATTTGCTCTGGCCATTGAACCGTTAGCAATCCACATTAGACAGGCCCCTACATTAGAGGGATGGCGCTTGGGACCAGTGGAAGAGAGAATATCGCTTTATGCAGATGATCTGCTGGTCTATCTGGCAGATGCGGGTCCATCGCTAGCTACCCTAGCCTCCATTATAACGGAATTTGGGAGATTGTCAGGGCTGCGGGTTAATTGGGATAAGTCCGCCTTACTACAAGTAGACCCAACCCCCCTACCTGCCTTGCCACAGGAGATTCCAATAGTAGTGGTGAGGGAATTTACATATCTCGAAATCAATATTAACCCTGAATTAAATACCTTTATACCTCGCAACCTGGACCCGGTTGTATCTTCTCTCACTACTACTCTATCTGTGTGGTCCAAGCTTCCATTGACACTCTGGGGGAGGATTAACATTTTTAAGATGGTGTATCTGCCACGATTTCTATACATCTTCCACAACTCGCCCACTCATATTCCGAAGAGTTTCTTTAAGACTGTCCATCAAATTGTGGTAAGGTTTATATGGGGAGGTAAAACGCCCAGGTTGGCATGGCGGAAACTTACCCCCGCCACGAAAGATGGGGGACTAGGCTTTCCAGATTTATACCTCTACTATATAGCCAGTCAATTGCACTATGTTAAATGGTGGTTCGAACCTGATCCCTATAACCCCAATACAACGTTACAGGCGCTGGCTGTGGGGTCATGGGAGGGACTCCGGCACCTGCCGTATAGAGCGGCCGCAGATCATGTCAAACTACCAGCAGTCATAACAACCCCAAGGAAGGCCTGGAATTTGGCACTCAAGCTGTATCCAAAGAACTCCCCCATTTTAACACCCAATGTCCCGTTGTGGGCCAACTCCCGTCTTCCCCAATTCCATAAATTTCCCGATTTCCTCTACTGGCCACGTAAACACATTAGGCGATTACAGGATGTCCTAGATGGTGCCAAGCTTGGCTCTCATGAGTTCTTTAAAGAAAAACTTGCGGAGCCCAATCTATCTCACTTTAGGTATTTCCAACTGCGGCAAGTATTTCTAGCACAATTTGGAGGATCTGAAATACAAACCTCCCAACCACAATTTGAAACTGTGTTATGGTCTCCTACCATAACCAAACTTACATCCACCTTATATAAAACCTTGTTACAAACGTGCCCCCCTCCATTTAAGGTAGCATATCAAAAATGGCTAGCTGACATCCCAGACCTCGAAGTCGAGGAGTGGGAGGAAGCAACTGGCAAAGGTTATGGTCATCTTTACTCAATACGCGACAAATTAGTTCAATTCAAATGGCTTCATCAATTCTATATCACCCCTGTGCGATTAAAAGCCATGGGATATAATCCAACTGCAAGATGTCATAGGTGTGGGGCTGAAGGGGCCACCTTTTTACTCATGGCTTGGTCGTGTCTACCAGTCTCCATATTTTGGACTGAAGTCATGGATATCTTAGCAGATAAATTAGATTTCCCTAGGCAGCTGACCCCGCAGGTGTGCATATTGGGAGTCATAGATGAAATCATATATACTAATGATGCCAGAGTTAGATACCGTACACTGTTGTACTATGCTAAGAAAGTAATTGCTATGGCAAAGATGGGTCCCCAACCGCCCACGGTACAAAATTGGATAACGTTGGTGAATCAGAATCTGCCTCTCATTAAGCTCACCTTACTAGCCAGAGGCTCACTGAAAAGATTTGAGAAGATATGGAGTCCATGGTGGGAAGTAGGACTTGGGGGTCAGGGCTCCCGAACATGAACAGAAACGTTTATTTATACTGTAAACGACAGAAATCCTTAATTTTGTTTAATGCCTGATATTACTGTCCAATATGTTGATGATTGGACTCTTGGAGGCAAAATTTACTTATCACTGTACGATGTTTGCACGGTGTTTTAATTCTTGAGTGTCTCAATCAAATTACTCAACGAATTGGTATGTAAAAGTTTTATTCCAAGCTCTGTCATGGTAACTCAACTGCATTTACGGCATATACTTTGTTTTATGTTTAATGTGTTATAAAACAATAAAATTTTACCTTTAAAAAAAAAAAAGATATACAGAGCCATCAACAGTCACTATTTATTGGGCTGGTGGGGGTATATGTGCCTGGCCCTATTCTGACATTCAGGGGCCTATTTATTAACACTGGAGACAAACATCACCGGTGATCAGATCTTTGCTTTTGTTTCTTAACTTGTAGCTGACTGTTAAAATCTAATTGCTAATTTGTTGCTATGGGCAACATCACCAGTGATGTTTGTCTCCAACGCTAATAAATATGCCCCTATGTCTGGGCATGGCGGACCTCCATGCTAAAAATAATGCATCTATTCCATGTACCTCAGACACAGTGGTTTTCATTGATTAACACTACAAGTGGTGACAGGAAGACATGCATATGTCTGTCTTCTATGCTGTTAAGCGCAATGGAAAAGTAATACTGATGCATGATCATTCAATTCCCACTAACCTCACGATAATATGATGGATTGGTCGAATTGCACTGAAATCGATCGTTCACCAACCAAATATCTTTGCATCCATGGGGACCTTAAAGCTCAATTTTCAGTATAAGAATTACGCTTCGGATTCAGTTTGGTCAAATCTTCCGTGAACGATTTAGAATTCTGCCGAATCCCAAACCAGTGGAGTCAGTGTATCCATCATTTTAATAGGTAATCATTAGAACAGACATTTCCATGTTTTATACTGTCAGATTGCTTGCAAATATTCATGCAAATATGTAAACAGATAGGTTTGTATATGCCCACTACATAGGACCCTCTTCATGGAATGGAGTATTCTCTCAAAATCGCTAATGCATAAAGTCATTACGAGATGAATGAATAGCTTTATTGCTCTTCTGTTAACTTAACAAGTGCTTCTTTCCCAGAAACTGTATTTTCCTGTCAAATGCAGTTGACCGTACAGGGGAGTTTATTTCGTAGAATGGGTTCATCGCAAACTGCAGGGGGGAAAAAAAAAGTGTAAAAGTGAGAATGAATGCTCACATCTTCTTATATCCAATGTTATCTACAAGGGCCCCTAGTTGGGATGTTTTGTCGCCCATATTTAATCTCCTTCAATGCATGGGACACAATGGCAAAAGCTACATTCCTATTGCCATTTATGTAAATCTCCAGGGAAAAAAACATATGCATTTTTGCTACCACGCAATGCATATGTTGAAATTACCTTCCTTAATTTGAATCTTTGCTGGTAAAACATGTGCATTGTATGTGTTTTTTTGGTTTTTTTTTCTGCTACTACATGACACATATGCAATACATATGAATTCCCACCAGCCATTTAAATGAATGCCAATAGGAAGGTAACTTTGAGCATTGTGTATCTGCACAAATGCCAATGTCTGATAGTGTAGCTATACAAAGGAGCACATTTGGCTATATTTATCAGAGAAGTTAGAGATCACCACTGTCTGCTAGAGAGAAATTCCGCCTCTCTCCATTCATTTCTATAGGATTTTTAAAAGAGTATTTATCAATGGGTGAAAGTGCACCTTTTGATAAATATGCCTTTCAAAATCCCATAGAAATGGGATTCGTGTTACAATCACTTAATCAAAGGCCTATGATTAAGTGTTTGTAACACGAAACGTGTAAGGCTGCAGAAACAAAATTTTTTTTTACTTTGCTTCAACTACCAGGTGGAAGATTGCCGTTATTTGAGTGACTGCTCCACAATATGTTTTGGTTTATCTGCTCCCCGTTCTGAGGGCTCAGGGCTGTGCACCTGGGCCTCCTCAATGTGGTGAGTATAGACTTTACTTTTAGAGAAATCACATTTAAGTTTCATTAGAAAGAAAGTATTCTAAATAAGAAGCTATAATATAAATATACCTTTATGTATAAATCGTAGGCTTCGTTAAAGAAATTTTTGATGCCGTCTTCTTGTCGTACATCATGTAGCATTATAAATCGCATATGTATGCAACAATGATAAGGAAACATTATAGTAGCATACATACTATATGGAATATATATGCTAGGCTGCTAAACAATTCAGGAAACCTGTAATCACCACAATATACCATCACTGTTCAATTATGTAGTTCGTTCTGGCATAATATAATGCTTATTTTAGGAATTTTCTAAAAGACTGGATTTTAAAAACCGACAGAAAAAAAATGATGCAAATAAATGCTGTAGCGCACATCTTGTGACTAAATTAACATTTTACAGACAATGAAAACGTGCAAACCAATTCCTGTACCAGGAAATAAAGAACACCAACACATGTTATCCTGTAGTTGCAGGGAGGGGCCTAGGAGTATAAAGGGCCCAGTGAGGCCCCAATTAATAAGCAATTCAATATATATTGGTAGAAAAGGTAAATTTACCATTATTTTGGGGCACTTAATTGAATTTGCTTGGAGCCCATAACATCTAGTTATGCCACTGCTAATTCTATTCCTAGTGTGATGAGTGATGCCTCAATTAAGGCTTAAAACTGAGCCCTTTCAGTAAATAAACAGTAAAAAAAAATTAAGTAAAGCTGCAGTTGATTCTATAACTACTCTGTTTAACGGACAGTGAGAGCTTAATATCAGTTTTTAATAAATGCCGCAGTGCAATACCCAGGTACTAATATGGCACTTCGTTTTGTCCAATGCTATGTACCTTCAGCACTACAACAGCTCGAAAAGCAGACACTGCTGGTTGTTCCTTTTGAGATACATAGTTATTCTGCATACAGGCCTCCAGCAGAATTTGCAGTTTCTTGTCCTGTCAGTAGGGATCAACTCTTTGCTGCCCACTACCATGTGAAGGCACAGGAAAATCTAATTGTGCACTGAGTGAAGGGAAAACTATACTTATATCAGTATAAGTTTGTTGGGTTTTTATTCACTGTGCTATTTTTTTAAAATGGCAATTTTCTATTTATGATTACCCAATGGCACATACTACTAAAAAAGTATATTATTATGAAAATGGTTTATTTACATGAAGCAGGGTTTTACATATGAGCTGTTGAGCAATATCTTTTTATAGAGACCTATGTTGTTTGGGGGGTATGGTTTTCCTTTAACAAAGGGGAAGCAGTAACTGGTGATATAACAAAAAGGATATGTCCAGCAGTGACAAAAGCAGAGACAAACCATTCATTGAATTTGTCAACTGTCTTAAGGTACATATTGTTGGACAGCCACATGTTTTCATCAACCAGATCAAGGGCAGCATGAGCTATGAACTGATTTAGATGTCGATGATCATCCTAATGGAAGGAATTAAAAACAACAATCATATTTTTAAAAAGTATATTTTTCTCTAGGCATCAATAGTTAGTACATGAATTTTAAAAGGACAGCAGAATATTTTTATTACAACTATGCTATATGTCAGGACACAGTCAATGATGAGAGGTGAAGGGGCAGCCGGAAAATTTGGGGGGGGGGCAAAGCTTTCCCATATCATAAGATTGACAGCATTGACAATTACATGGAGCTCCTTAGATTTCTCTGATTCTAGGTTATTTCAAAAATCTAACTAACATGCAAATCTTCTGAGCCATATTGCAAACGAGAAAGGTAAATACAGTATTAAAGCTACATGACATAAGTTTAAGCAACTATTTTGGTAAGAAAGATAGTAGCAAGGTATGCTACATTTAACAATACACAGATTCAAAATAGAGTCCCTTGCAAAAGTATTCTGTCTCTTCACCCATATATTATTTTACAGAATTCAACACTGAATAAATATTCTCTTGATTTATTTATTTTTTTTTTATTTCAAAAAGCAAAACATTTTTAGTAACACCGATATCTTCAAGGATATGTAAATCCTAAAACAAGTTCATGTAAAATTGCTCAGAGTGCTCTTCTAAGCAATTTTGCTAAAGACAATTATTTTAAAAATTGCTACTATAACTTTATAACAACAGCATCACTTAAAGGGGTTGTTCACCTTCCAAACACTTTTTTCAATTTAGTTGTTTTTAGATTGTTCCCTAGAAATAATGACTTTTTCCAATTACTTTCCATTATTTATTTTTTACATTTTTTCCAAAATCTAAGTTTAAAGTTGAATGTTCCTGTCTCTGGTGTTTGAGTCTGGCAGCTCAGTAATTCAGGTGCAGATTCTGAACTGTTACAATTTTGCAACATTTAGTTGATACATTTCTCAGCCGCATCTCTGGAGTATTAGCAACAATTGTATCAATTCTAACAGCTGCCTGTAATGAAACCCAGAGATTCTGCTCAGCAGGGACAAAGATAAGAAATGTATCAACTAAATGTATCAATTTAGAACAGTTTACAGGATCGGCGACCCCCCCCTCCCAGAGCTGCTTCAGAAGGAGAGAAATGACACTTTATACTTCAATATTAGAAAAACCGTGACACATAGAAGATACAGTCATTGGAAAAAGTCGTTATTTCTGGTGATCTATCTGATAACAACTAGTTGTTTGAAGGTGAACAACCCCTTTAATGGTCATTTTGGCCAACTGTCTCCATTCAGGAAAAAAAACCAACATTAATTCTTAGAAAATAAAGGTGTTGCGATGTTGCTCTGCTTAATACTAACTAGAGAAACATCAGATTCAGACTTAATTTTCTAAGCAGAGCAAAGACAACACCTTTATTTTCTCAGTTCATATTTTTTACAAAATGCTTTCAAAGTTGGCCATAGGGGGTCACCATCTTGTAGGTTTGTTAAACAGCTTTGCAAGACCAAGACTGTGCACATGCTCAGTGTGGTGTGGGCTGATTAGGGATCATCATAAATTATCAAAACAGCACAAGTCAATTAACTGCCAGAAGCCGATACAGCAAGACTGATAATTAATCAGAATATACAGACTGCACTGGGTCCTGTGTTGTCATGTAATCTAATGTGGATTTTATACTTTTTGTATTGTTAAATACAAACTTTCTCCAACTCTGCAGAACCAGTGGCTGCAACAAAATAATCCTCCAAATATGATCGCAGTTTATCGGTTTAAATCTGGCTCCATGATCTTCGTCCCTGCAGCTGGAGTTGGAAACAGTAAAGGGGATGTAAAGGCTAAAATAAAATCCAATACAAATCTCTATACAGTTGCCGACTAATCTACAGGGAAACAAACAAAGCTGCTCGAGTTCTGCATGGCTTGGAAGTAAGGTGGGGGGGGGGGACTCCCGTTGCTGTTCATAAGTATGATTGTTTCCCTGCTCAGCAGTTAGGGACCGTCTGACAATTCCTATCCACAGCAGTAAATGAAGGTAGAATTTCACTGCATACAGCCAGATTTCTTATAAAAACGGTACACATTTTTTAGTTAAAGTATATTATTGATAGGGTTCTTTTTCATTAAAGAAAGTTAAAATGGGATTTTATGTTTTTTGCCTTTACATCCCCTTTAAGCGTGTTATTGAATTGCTTATTCTAAGAAACTTCTCAACTGGCCTTCATTTTTTCTATTATAGTTTTTTAATTATTTGCCATCTTCTTCTGACTTTTTCTAGCTTTCAAATGGGGATCGGTGACCCCATCTACAAATGCGCTGTAAGGCTAAAAACGTATCGTTATCACTAGTTTCTATTACGCCTCCTTCTAATCAAGCCATCTCCATTCATATTTCAGTCTTCCACTCAAAACAATGCATAGTTTCTGGGATAACTCGGACCCTATCAACACCTATTAAGACTCTTGGTGCTGGTTTTTTGTTCTATTTGTATACATTGGATTTCCAGGCACAGGTGCAGCTACAACAAGGTAGCTAAATGGAAGGCAGGTACTGTCCAAAAACGTATACAGTATATAAACAAACAGAATAGGATAGGAGTAGATATATTTGAATGTTGAAGGCTGTCTACCTTGGATTCCGTTTTGCCTTGAGGCAGAAATTCCATCTCAAAGACAGGGTTATCATGGTGGCCTACAATGACGAAATAGAAACTTCCAGACATGTTCCTCTAATATAGATTTTCTGAAAGTAAAAAAACAAAAATGTAGCAAATCAAACAGGGTTTCCCCTCTCATTTCCATTTACACTGCGCTAGAGGCTAAACCTGACTACATTGTACGACCAGTGAGGAGGCTGACGTAACATGTAATCGTAATAGAATAATTAGTGACACTGAGGGCACCTTTATTATTAAATGACGCCAATAATATTTAATTAGTGACAGACGAACATTTTAGCATCACTTCTCTTCAATCCCATCAACACATATAATCACTTCCGGAAACAAATTCATTATATGTGAGTCTCACCTCTCTCCCAGCTTTCAACGATGATATAACGCGACCAGACAGACCCAACTTGTCACGTTGCTACCGGAAGCCGTCATAAATACAATCAGACCAATCGCATGTATTCTTCCTTGACAGTTCTTGAATAAACTTTATTAGGTTTAACCACTGAACAGCATAATCTATAGCTTGTCCTAATCGAGGCTTGGAACACACAGAAACGACGCTTTCGGTTGTTAGGATATCCTTCTGGTGACTGTGATTGGTTGACTGGGTAGGGGGATACGATTGGGATTGGCTACCAATAAGGGCTGGCAAAAGGAATGTGTTTGTCTTCTGTGTTTATAGAATGAGCGGCGGTTGGAAGTGGAGACTCTCCGTCACAGTGAGTAGAGGGAGCGTGGGGATGTTTTTCATTGTGGAAAAGATTTTGCACTGTATCATCTCCGGGCATTATTTATATCATGTTATATTCCTGTAGATTTTTTCAGAACCAGTCGATCTCAAAAAACTGTCACTGTCCTTAAATATTTCCAGGACATTGCTCTACCTTTACATTCTAGTATTCAAATAAAATGTCTTTACTATTGTGTTGTTCATTAATTATGACAATATGTATTTTCTAATGTAAGATGCATTTTCCGTGAATCCTGCAAATTCCATTGGTGGAGCAAAGAGGCGGTAGGTCTCGATGGGAGAACACTACTAAAGATTATCCTTGTAAAACCTACAATTTTCCTGTTGTTACAAAAATGGCTAACTAGCACAAATGGTAATCCTGAACATGTGAAGTGTTTGTGAGGGAAGCAAATGAAAACCACTAAATGAGCCAACCATGTCACATTTTATAGTAAGGCCTCACACACAGGGAGTTTGGTGCCATTGTTCTGTAATGAGATAAAAATAGGGTCTGATTTATCAAAGGTCGAATGGGAAATACTGTAGGATCTTTGTAGAAAGTTTGATCCAATCATATTACTTAACTAAGTCGGTTTTTTTCAATATAATTTCTCACAAACACTTTATAACATCTCTATGTTGGTGAAAATGTTGAAAACCTTTCTGGGAACATGTCCCTCATACTCTAATGCAATGATTGTCAAACTTTTATAGTTTAAGCAACCGATGAAGGTTTGACCTATGGAAAGCCCCTCTATTTCATGATATAGATAGCGCTTGATATAGCTAGATATCTTTATTGCATGATATATATTATGTATATACATGAAAATATATTGGTGTATCATCATTGTCATAATTCTAGTAATATCTAGGACTCTGACTACATATTTACCACAAATTTCATACTAACTAAACTTCAACCTGGGCTTTCAGATATATCTCTTAAATTTTCACACTAAATGGCCTATCTTATCTATCAATCACTCCCCTAAGCTTTTCCAGGGGTCCAGCCCACAGTGTTGAAACCGCTGCCCTTAAAGATCTTAGTTAAGCTCCCCATAGACGCAAAGATTTCTCTTGCCGAACGACCGATTTTAGCGAAGTCCGACCAATCCTTCGAAATTATCGTGCGGTTAGTGGGATTCGAACGATCAAACATCTTACGATTTTTCGGCCGACATCTGTCAGGAAATTGATCGGCCAGGTTAAAAAATCTTTGTCGGCCCCAGTGCAATCTATCTATGTTTGCAGGGACAAGCAGGCAGCTACCCTTTGTATTCCTGGCAAATTGGTCTTTTTTGTTGATGGACAATTCGTACGATCGTTCCGAGATAATCATGGTTTAACAATGATGATCGGATCTTTTAAAAATCTTAACATCTATGGCCAGCTTTATTTAATCCTATAATAGGCTATAGGACTGTTACACTCAAAAAAATCCAGTAGTTTCAATCAGTATTGAAAAAATATTAATATTAAGCAAATCCCCTGACCAGGAAGACCAATCCATATTTGTTGTAGATCAGCTGGAATCGCACATTACTGATCAGCTTTTTTTTTTTTTTTTTTTTAGGAAACATTATGCATAGTAAACATGCTGATGCCTTCACAAATTCATTATTCTGCATCATATACACAAATAGGGCCTTTTAGTTTCCAATTTACATACATCTGAACTGTATAATCTGATGTACTTTCATTGTAAATATTAGTTTTTTAATGCTAAATATTTATATTTCAGTGCCTCTAGTTGGTTGGCAAGATGTCTTCTGCCGACTTCAAATCACTGTCCCAAGAAGAACTGCGCAAAAGGCTTTACCAGACATTTAAAAATAAAGGTGTTTTGGATTCGCTCAAGGTATTTTACTCTATGTTCTTACAATAAGCGTTACAGTGCAGTTTGGCTTTATCAGTTACTTTATCCATGCTGTAGGAGTCATGCTGTGCTCACCAGAGACCAGGTCGCAAGAAACATCAGCCATGACAGTATTTTAAGTGCAACCCAGTGCCAAAAAACACACTTCTCCTGACTCAGTTCACAAAAACAGATTATTAACAAGTTTTTAATACATTCCTTAAATAGTATGAAATAACTTTCATTTCGAATATATATGCAGTTTCTTGCAAAATTATACATATCTCATTTTATCAAACATAAAAGGAAATACTTTATTCTTTTGTAACTGGGGGTCTGTTGGCTACTTATTTTTCTTTAAAAGGCAAAGGAGCCTTTAAAATTCAAGCTCAATCTATTTAATATGTTTTTGTGAGGTGGTGTACACTTATGGGGTTATTTACAGGTTAAAAAAACCTCTATTTTTCCCAGATTTATTATACCCCGAAGACGGAAATAGCTTGAATCTGAAAATACTCCTGCTAAAAACCTGTTGCGGTCATGTAGAAGTCAATGGTAGAGGTCTCTTGAACCATTTGCAGATGTTTGTTGCCTTAATGATGTTCAAGTTGAAAAATCGATCAATTCGAGTGATTCAAATTTTTTTTCTCCGAAAACACGAGTATTTGAGTTTTTCATCCAAACTATACTGATTCGAGTATTTTATATTCAAGTTTTTGCATAAATCGGAAACCATTAGAGTTGTGAGTTTATTCGAGTTATAAAAACCCTCACAGACTTCTAAAGGTTTGTCTAAAGACATACACATGGAGGGTGGGATATTCCACCTGTAAATGGCAGCAACTAATATATAATTTGTAATCGCTGCTCTTTGATAGACTTTAGTAAAAGCCTGCTCACTCTGGGGCTAAAGTTACAGCTGCTGAGAAGTCAACAGTAGAGTAAGTCAGTGATCTGACTTATTGATCTACTACTGGAAAATATGCACACATTTATTCTTAGAATTTACATTTTTGAAAAACGATAGAAAATAAAATGTTGAGTGCAACTGCAACCACACTTCTGAAGTGATAAGCATACATTGTGTTAATGTTTGGTTGGTGATGCACAAAGTAACTGTGAAATTATATGTTTTAGTAAATAGTTAATGCAATGTAATTTTTGTTTTTTTGCAACAAGACCCAGCTTCGTAACCAGCTAATCCATGAACTAAAACATCCTGCATTTAATGGAGAACCAGGTCATTATCTTGAAGCTTTGGAGTCGGATTCACTGCTGCACAGGGCTTCCAACAGCATGGTTGCTGATCATCTGAGAAAATGTGGCTATGAGTACTCTCTTTCGGTCTTTTACCCAGAATGTGGATTAGAAAAAGAAAAGGTGACAAAAGGTTATGGTTTCTTTAAGAACCAGTAAAAGAAATAACAATGTAATTTGTATGTGTAAGGACATTTCTCCACAAAGTACTCTAAAATGCTTGCAGTAATGAGTGAGATGTGGCAGTATATTTAAGAAAGTTTTATGGCAAAACAATTTCCCATAATGTAGGTTTAGTTCTGTAACAAAAACACTTCTTATTTTTTCTCCATATAATGCATGGATATATTCTATGTTGTACTAAATCTGGGTGCATACAGGTTGAACGGGCAGATCACTAACCAATTTACTATTGTGTAGCCAAATTGAGCTATGCAGGATCTTACTCAACCAGACACATAAGTCTGGTGGCTCATTATATATTAGGGCAATGGCCTATGGTAATCTTTGATTGCATTAGTCAACATTCCAGGCAGTTTGGAAGTTCTGGTTGGTTAGACCCCCTAAACAAGCAGGTAAATGCTGGCAGACTGTTTACAGCTTTATGCCCATGGCACACGAGTCATATTCTCTGCTAGCAGTGTAGCACCTGAATTTGGTGGTGTGGCCTGTCATATACTTGAATTGAATCTGTCTAACACCATTGTCGATAGGCAGATCCTATGGAAGTAAATGACAAGCTGTATTGTCACGTACAAGCACTTCAGCTCCAGCACAGAATGTGCTTAGTGTACCAAGGGCTGAAAGGGTAAGTTTCCCTGGCCCACGGAAAAAATAATTCAGAGCACCACCATGTTTTTACCTTTTTCCAGGCATCCCTTGGCAGGCTTACACTAAGGGGCAGATTTATTAAGGGTCGAATTGAATTTTCAAGTTTTTTTTATGGTCAAAAATGTCCAAACTCGAATTAGATTTTCGAGAGTTATCATACTGTGGCCCTTTAAGAATTCGAATTCGACTCCTAAAACCTGCCGAATTGTTGTTCATGTCGGGACCAGTGATCAATTTGGAGATTTTTGTAGCCTTCCTGACATTCGAGTTTTTTTCAGAGAAAAAACTCGAATCCAGTTTGATCAAATTCGATTTGAGTTTTCGGGTCTTTAAATTTGTCAGAATTGGACACATTTTATTTTATTAATACATTTTGACTAGTCTAAATTTATGGGAGTTTTAAAAAACTCAAATGAATTCGAAATTCGACCCTTGATAAATGCGCCTCCCCATAGATGCTAGGTATGGGAAAAGTAAGAAACATGGTGGCAATGCATTGCTTTTTCCTTTTGGATGGTACATTTTTCCAATAAAAGATCACCGTGCCGGTAAAAAAACGTATTGCCTGAACAAATTAATTGACGTCAATAAGAGTTACCTAAAATATTGCCACCCACTTGTGATTCTGGCATTCTGTCAGCATTGGTGATTTCATTTTGTCTATCCAAGAATTGGTTTAATGAAAGTTAAACTTGTAGTGTTTTAAACATAATAATAATTTAGTACCTACATTACAATAAGACAATCTAAAACTACAAATTAATAGTTATTATAGTTACTTTGCCTACATCATACACACCACATTGTTTATTTGCTTTATACAGCAATGCACTATATTGTCAGCCAGTGCATAATTTTTGTTTTTGATTTATTTAGATGTTCACTGTCCATGACTTCTTGCAGCTGCTGAAGATCAACCCAAAATCTCGACTTTACAAATCTCTGGTAACTTCGATCTTTTCATCACTAGTCAAATGATTTTTGTTGAATTATTTTTTGTTACTGGTTCAAAACTAAATAACCATGTTTGCTTATTCTCTACTCAGACTTCAAGTGCTCGTAATGAAAGTGCAAAAGGTATGAAAGTATAATATTTAGGGCAGTCATCCTGTTTCAACCAAAGCCCAATACAATATTGTTTTTGCAGGCTTTTTCTTTCAGCTCTTAATGGAGTTAACAGATTATCATCTTCATAGAGAAGGTCGAGATGCTGACACCCAGACTGTTACAACATCTCCATACAAAGATTCAATTGGTATGCTATTAATCTGTTTTACCCATTCCTCATTATAGCTAGGCCTAAACTTTTATTTATTTTTACACAAGAAGAACTTAGTTTCTATCTAGACCCTTCTTTGTGCTTTGGTGGGATTTTTGTGGTAAAACAGAAAAGACACTTTCTCAAATTGTTACCATGAAGCTAAAAATTCTCAAGAATTTCTTAAGTAGAATGTCCTTCCACTTTTGGCCATATAGTGTAGTTTTAGCTTGTATTTTATCTCTAGTTTTCCTTTAAACCGATCTTTTAGCCAAGGTCATTTTGATACTGAATTTTTTTATTATGTAAATAACAATCTTTACTAAATCACAATTAAACATTTTTTGTAGTGGAGAAATTAAAGTTTATTGATGAACAATTTGAAGAGATTTATCCAAAGCGGAAGAATTTTGAGTCCCTGGAAAGTAAACTCTCAGACTATCGCAGAGAGATGGAGGAACAACTAAGAACAGAAATGGCTCAGAAGGTAATTCAGTCCGTTTGCTCCCAGAATTGTTTCTTTGGAGTGAAAGAGAACGGTTACAAAAAACACTTCAAAAATGACTTCTTATTGTTTCTTATAAACAATAGTAAAATAATTAAAAATATAGTCTGCAAAGATCTCTGCTTTGTGCATTAGGGATGTACTAAATCCAGGATCCAGATTAGGAATTCAGTAAAGTTGCCCGAATGTTTGCTGCTTAGGCCAGTTGAATCTCATATTCAGGTTTTACTGTGAACTTAAAAGGGTTATCCACCTTCCAACACTTCAGTTGTTTTCAAATGGTTCACTAGAAATAGACTTTTTTCAATTGCTTTCTATTTTCTTTTAGTAACTGTTTTTCTAATATTGAAGTTTAAAGTTTCATATTTTACCTTTTGATTTTCTGAAGCAGCTTTGGATGGGGGTCACCAACTTTGTAAACTGTTCAAATGAATACAACAATTTATACATTTCTTATCTGTGGCCCTGCTGAGCACTTTCATTAAAGGCAGCTGATATAATTGATACAATAGTTGCTAATACTCCCACAGATGCTGCTAAAAAATGTATTCACTAATGTAGCAAATTGTAACAGTTCAGATTCTGCTCCTGGATTACTGAGCTGCCAGACTGAAACATCAGAGACAGGAACATTAAACTTGAAATTTCAATTTTGGAAAAATAGTAAAAAAAAATGGAAAGCATTCAGAAAAAAAGTCTTTATTTCTGGTGAACAATCTGAAAACAACTGATCTGAAAAAGCATTTGGAAGATGAACAATTCTTTTAAAAATGATACCTTTCAGGAGTTCTCAGTTTGGTTCAATTAATATCTCACACTTCGTAAAAGATTATACAAATAAATTATCCCTACATTTAAGTTTTTTTTCTATTGCAATGTTTTGAAGGGGTTCTTCACCTTCATATAACTAGCTGTTTTCTGATAGATCACCAGAAATAACTACGTTATCCAATTACTTTCTATTTTCTATGTGTCACAGTTTTTCTAATATTGAAGTGTAAAGTGTCTTTTTTTTCACCTTCTAAAGCAGCTCTGGGAGGGAGGTCACCGACCCTGTAAACTGTTCTAAATTGATACATTTAGTTGATACATTTCTTATCTTTGTCCCTGTTGAGCAGAATCCATGGGTTTCATTAAAGGCAGCTGTTAGAATTGATACAATTGTTGGTACTACTCCAGAGATGCTGTTGAGAAATGTATCAACTAAATGTTGCAAAATTCTGAACTGAAAACAACTTACCGTAACTGAAAAATGTGTTTGGAAGGTGAACAACCCTTTTAATCCACTTTTCTACATAGCTCTTAAATTCTTGCAGCCCTAGCTCTCCTGTGGGTGGTAGCGTCCATCCTGGCTCCAGGGAAGTCTCTCCCATAAATTGCTTACCTGTGCGAGTGATTCTTATCTTATGTTTATAAAGTGACAGGACTTCAGTATTAGACTTTGTACCTTCTGTTAAAGCAATAAAAACAATACAAATTTAGCCTCTGAAACTGCTTTTTTGTTGATGGGGTTAGATGGGATTTTAGAGTGCATAATCAAAATCAGAGCATGCACTTCTGATAAAACAGAATGATTTATTTTTCTAGCTACAGCACTTTAAGGATGTGGAAATTGCAAAAATTAAGCTGGATGAAACAGAAAAATCTCAGAGAGAGATGTCTGATTTCCGAAGGGAATTAGAGAAGACTTATCAAGCAAAATTAGAGGGTCTGGTGTCGCGGGAGAAGAATGCTATTGAGAGACTTCAAAGGCAGCAAGAGGTAAATGGAAGTGTTATTTTATCCAGTTACATTGACACCAAAACAGAGAAGCACATACCTGTTTGTGTGTTGCCACCTAGGTCTGCATTGTACCTGTCACTGATAACACACTAAAACCTATGCATTTTTCAGTAGTATATAAATTTTTTCAATAGCATTAAGTCTGAAGTAGTATCAAAGTACTAAACAAAACTGATTACTTTAGGGTTATTGATATTGCCTACATATAGGCAACTTCACAGCAGAACATTATCATCAGCATTGTAAGAGAAGATACATTTTCCTGGTACAATGCAATATTCACTGAATTTTCATTGTGTCTTGTGTACCCTCTTAATTCTTTGGAGTTTTGTTCATCATTGGCTGAGCTTTCAAACGAGCAACTTCCTTTTAATGTATATTACATGCCTTATGGAAACCGTAGTATTTCAGTAGTGACATAAAGTTTATTGGATTAACAGAAAATATGCAATATTCATCATAACAAAATTAGACAGGAGCATAAATGTGGGCACCCCAACAGAAATATTGCATCAATACTTAGTTGAGCCTAGTATTGCAAATATAACAGCCTCCAAATGCCTTCTATAGCTTTTCGTGAGTGTCTGGATGGCGGTATTTTTGACCATTTGTCCATACAAAATCTCTCCGGTTCAGTTAAATTTGATGCTGCCGAGCATGGACAGTCTGCTTCAAATCATCCCATAGATTTTCGATGATATTCAAGTTAGGGGACTGTGACTGCCATTCCAGAATATTGTACTTCTCCCACTGAATAAATGCCTTTGTAGATTTCGAAGTGTGTTTACGGTCATTGTCTTGTTGGAATATCCAACCCTTGCGTAACTTCAACTTTATGACTAATGCTTGAACATTATCCTGAAGAATTTGTTGATATTGGGTTGAATTCATCCGACCTTCGACTTTTACAAGGACCCCAGTCCCTGAACTAGCCACACAGCCCCACAGCATGATGGAACCTCCACCAAATTTGACAGTATCAGGTGTTTTTCTTGGAATGCAGTGTTCTTCTTCCGCAACGCAAAGCGAATTTTGTTATGACCAAATAACAATTTTGTCCAAAGCACTTTATTCCAAAATGACTCTGGCTTGTCTAAATGAGCTTTTACATAGAACAAGTGACTCTGTTTGTGGCGTGAGTGCAGAAAGGGCTTCTTTCTCATCACCCTGTCATACAGATGTTCTTTGTGCAAATTGCGCTGAATTGTAGAACAATGTATAGATACATCTGCAGCAAGATGTTCTTGCAGGTCTTTGGTTGATGATCTTTGGGTTGTCTGTAACCATTCTCACAATCCTCCACGTCTGCCGCTCCTGTATTTTTCTTGGCCTGCCAGACCTGGGTTTTACAGCAACTGTGCCTGTGGCCTTCCATTTCCTGATTACATTCCTTACAGTTGAAACGGACAGTTTAAACCTCTGAGATAGCTTTTTGTAGTCTTCCCCTAAACCATGATACTTTGTTTTCAGATCTGAGAGTTGCTTTGAGGATCCCATGCTGTCACTCTTCAGAGGAGAGTTAAGCATAAGCACAACTTGCAATTGGCCACCTAAAATACCTTTTCTCATGATTGGACACACCTGCCTATGAAGTTCAAGGCTTAACAAGCTAATCCAACCAATTTGGTGTTGCCAGCAATCAGTATTGAGCAGTTACATGCATTCAAATTAGTACCCACATTTTTGCACAGCCAGTTATTCACATTTGATTAATTTCATACAACTGAATACTGCTTCACTAAAAATCTTTGTTCAGAAAACACCCCAGTACTCCAATGTTCCTGGGAAATGAAAGACATACCACTATCTTTTTGTTGAAAGTGGAGTAAATTATTATGCAGACTGAGAGGGGTTCCCAAACTTTTTCGTATGACTGTATTTCCCCAGAAAAAAATATCATGGACAAAATGACAATGTGCCATTACCCAAAGCGGTCTCTACATTTTGCTTAGCAATACTCCATGGCACAATGTTAATCAGCTCCTTCTTTACTTTATTCTTCTTTAATGAAATAGAAAATGAAGCAGAGAGAAGAGAGAGCAGGACACTTATAGCTAGGTTATGATTCATTTTTTGTTGAATAAAACAAACAGCGACTGTGCTGGTGAATATATTGGTGCCATCTAAATTAAGCAAAGTGGCTCCCATTGACTTCACTAGGAAATACATGTAAGTGCTGATCCAAGAGATTTTTCCACCTGTAAATGTACTGGTAAGTGTTTTCATCATAAAAGATCTCGCACACTGCACTTCTGCACATTTCCTATTGTATTCAGTAGGAGCCGTGTGAAGTTGTTATGGTTTTGCTCTGCTCAAAGCAAATTAAAGCTCAAAATGCAGAGGTCTGCAATTAAAGTTAGACTGTTAGTGCTTTCAAATACGGCCTCTTTCACAATACCATGAATAATGCAATCAGGCAGCATGATATAAAATTTCACCTTTCATTGCCCACTCAAACCAAATGATAGCCTATTTATTGTGAACATTTGGACCAAAATGGTTATGTGTGTGATCCTATTTTCTGCTGTGCACTTCACACACTAGGGTGCAAAAGTCCTTAGGGCAATATTGGTTATGTACTCAAGGCAGGGCCTTTATGTTTCAGATGCAGAAAGATGCTCTAACTGGCCAGCTACATCTACTAATAAGGCCAAGTTTCTATGAAACTTGAAAATAGGAAAACCATTGGGTTGATGCAAATGTACATGAAAGTTTATTAACATCTTAGTTGGGATTGTAGTGCAGCAGTGAGTTATATCTTTACTCTTCCAGATCGAAGCCAAAGAAATATACACACAGCGGCAATCCTTGTTGAAAGACATTGACTCAGTTCGTGCTAGGGAATCAGATCTTCGCCAGCGCATGGAAGCATTGGAGCGGTAGGTACTTCTAATGATAATTGTTGACTGAATTGAATCAGATTTTCTATTTTTATGAAGCTAATGTCTGTCAGTCAGGATTTTGTTTATAAATATAGTGATTTTAAAGAGTTTCATGATTATATACAAGCTATATTACATGTTATGGATTGCCAGAATTACCTCTAATACTGTCTTCTGAATTCATAATGTTTAATTTATACTTTTATATATACAATAGAAAGCAAAATTCCCCTTTTAATATCCTCAGACATTAGAGTACACAGTTTACAACTGAAACAGATACACACTATTGTGCATGTCTTTTCTGGTGTCCCCCCTACCCTCATGTTGCCTTTTTATCAGGGAACATCAGTCAAGGAAAGATTGATATCACATGAAAACCAGCAAATAAGAGGAGAAAAATATCTGCAGCACTTTAATGTGTATTTATTCAACACCCAGATTGCTTAATGTTGTTTATCATTGGCCTCCTAAAAAGGGAGTCAACAGTTACATGGATATTTTTTTTATTTCCCTATATGTTTTGTTTTGGGAGTATTGGGTTGAAATTAAAGCTTCAGTGAATATTTTAAGGAACCTTAATCATCTCATAAATAGATGTTCATATGGTACCCCTGACTGGATAGCCACTCTACAGCTTCACTGGCCTCAATCTCTGACAGGCTATGTCCACATTACAACCATCATTTCTGTGATTGATGGATTAAATTAATATACTGTGACATGGTGGCACCCTAACATGGAAACTTTGTGATGGTCTGCATCAGGTAAAACACAAGCGTTTGATATACCAATACCATTTTACCTTTGTTTATTTTTATGCAGTACTCAGAAGCTGGAAGCAGAAAAGAACAGAAGTATAGATGAATTGCTCAGAAAGAGGGAGCTTGAAGTGAAGAACATAGAGGACACCTTTGACCAGAAGCTTAAAAATGAGCTATTAAGGTCTGGAATATTTGATAAATTTACCATAGTGTCTGCAATTTTGAAAACCTGAAGCAAAATAAACAGCTATATGGTCCTAAATACAGTAACTTACTGTTTAACCAGGGTCAATACTCATTTGTATTAAAAAAAAAAAAGTACCACTAGAGGTACTTTACCTCCAAATGCCTCGCTATCATCTGTCTATCCTAGGCATTCTGAAAACGAGAACCACAAGGGACTTTTTACTCCACAATACATGTGTCCGAAACGATCTAAAGATAGTGTAAGTAATTACACCTCGAAGTAAAATAAAAAGCGATTTTTATTCTCCACCATGAGATGTTGGTCAAATAGAGTTAAAAACATTTAAAAATAAGCAGCGCTGCATGTGAAACGGAAGGGATCCCTTCTATATGGACATTAACCCCATTGACTGATTGTGTTAATCAGATATGGGACAGTTTGCATGCTATTGTGTAAAACACAACTTCTGGATGGATTTATTGGGAAAGAAACTGCTGTGAACCGCCTAACGTGTTTCAGGATTGTATCCCTTAATCACAGGCTTATGAATTATTAACCCCTAATATTTGAGCCATTCTTTTCTATTGAATATCGGCCCATGGGCAGAGAACATTTAAACAATTACCTTGCAATCCTCTTCTCAAATCCTTGCATAATTTTGGGGAATGCATGCATGCTGTTTTGCCTCTGAGTTCGGAATTTTCCCTTTATTAGGATCAACAAGGATTTATCCAATTGAACATAATTAATCAGAGGAGACCACAATTGTGACTTTGTATCTATTACTTCCAAAATTCTTTCATTAGGTCCTTTCACACCAACGGACCTCTAATTGTTTTACACAATAGCATGCAAACTGTCCCATATCTGATTAACACAATCAGTCAATGGGGATAATGTCCATATAGAAGGGATCCCTTTCGTTTCACATGCAGCGCTGCTTATTTTTAAATGTTTTTAACTCTATTTGACCAACATGGCATGGTGGTGAATAAAAATTGCTTTTTATTTTACTTTGAGGTGTAATTACTTACATTATCTTTAGATCGTTTCGGACACATGTATTGTGGAGTTAAAAGTCCCTTGTGGTTCTCGTTTTCATATTGATTAATTTGCGGACACCCCAATACATGTAGCACGACATAATCATATTAAGCCTCATTAGATAATTTGCTGTTATTTATCCTAGGCATTCCATGCATCTGTTCCAGATGGGCACTTGCACAGTAGCATAAAATAATTTACTATACTATACATGTGTTCATTTCTGATTTTACTATGCTGCTATTTGAGGTCACTGGGAAAGCAGTAAAGACAGTTGTACGTCACTCATAGGTTAAATACCCCGGGGAGTTGGGCATAGTTTTTGAGAGTTTTTGCAATAAATTAACACTTGTAGTTGTTAAAGGAGAAGGAAAGCTACAGAGACATTTTATTGCCAATAGATTAGCTGTAATAGTGCAAGCTGGAATGTTATATTTATTATGTAGAATGCTTTACCATACCTGAATAAAAAGCTCTAGAAGTTCTCTGTTTGTTTAGGATAGGAGCTGCAGTATTATCTTGGTGTGACATCACTTCCTGCCTGAGTCTCTCCCTGCTCACTTATAGCTCTGGGCTCAGATTACAGCAGAGAAGGGAGGGGGAGGAGCAAACTGAGCATGCTCATGCCTGGGGCAAGGAGGTTTAAGATGAAGGCAGGAAGTCTGATACAGAAGTCCATGTGTACACAATAGAAGGAAAGAAATGTAGTGTTTCTTTTGACAGAGAACTCAGAGCAGCACTACCTTGAGGGTTTACTGGTATATTTAGGTGGACCTTTCTGATAAGGCTTACTTAGTTTTAACCTTTCCTTCTCCTTTAAGGGCAATGTACCCCCTTCTAACGTTTACCATTCAAAGTCACCTTGGAGTTCTTTGACTTTCTATGTGATCACAGAATTCAGTCAAATAGACTTAAAAATTACAGTAAGGGTACGTTATACTATATATAACACAAGTTTTACAAAAAATGTTCCCCCTATTTGTTTTTTGTGAACTTGTATCTTTTCTCACCTTACCTTACAGTAATAACACATCAGGAAAACTATGTACCTAACATACATTAATGATGTTTGTTTTTACACATGTATAGGCATCAAATTGAGTTAAATGAAGAATATATAAAAAGAACAAAGAAAGTAAGTGAAGATGAGAGAAGAAATAAAGGTTAGTAGAACCACAGACAGCATCTTCATCCTATTGGGCTACTGTGAAAGCTAACGTGCGCCATTCTAATTTCTAGTCTACAAATCCTATCTCCTTTATAATCTACAAACCTCTTTCTCACAGCCTTACATCATGTGAGAGCACATTCTCATGTAGGAAGCTGCTAAAAGATAGACATTTATTGGTTCCATGAAAAATAGGTTCCCTTTAAGCAGTCTCTAATTTTCTGAATCACAAATACTTTATGATGATTATAGGCATTTTACAATTACAAAAGCACTAAAGTTTAGTTTTTAAGTATTACTGACAGGGTGAACAAAACTGCTGCTAAAAACTAACATACACTGAAAAACGCTAAATCATGTATTTAAAGCAGAACTACAGCTTTACTAAAGAAGGAGTGCAGAAATAATAAATGTTTTGGGGTTCTGCCCCAGTCCGCGGCAACTACAACCCATTAGCAGTGAAAATCTGTCTCTTAGAAGATGCCCCCCAGTAGATCCCCATAGTTTTTTCTGCTGAGTCATTGCATCTGCTGTGTGCTGCTGTAAGTTATTTGAGCTTAGGAGGCGACTCACAATATACTGAATATATATATATGTCACTATTTATGGCTGTTTGGTAATTAATTCTGATTCTCATTACATGCTGAAACTATTGTTATTACCATCACAATTTAATAGTTAGCCCTGTAGCGTCAAACGACTATGACAGATGAACCTCATTTGCTGCTTGATGTTTTCCCATGACCCCTACGTTTAGCTTCTCAACAGATGCTAAGAGCACACGGAGCATGTGAGTGTCACTGACACTCTGAAGGTCTGAATCATTACTACTATAGAGATACTGAACCTTTAAAGTGGTGCAATAAGTTCAGTATATAAAATATGGCAGTTCTAGGCATTCATTTTTAGGGTTTGGTTCTCCATTAACCATGTAAATTACTGGAACAGTGAATGTACATTTATTTAAAAACAGTTAAGTAGAACTATTTGTTCATGAAAAACTGTAAAAAAAAAAAGTTGGACACTGTATCCAGTTCTTGTGGATTTTTTTTTTCCTAGAGGAAGCATCAAGATTACGTGAAGAGGCTATTGCACATAACATGAAAAAGCATGAGTCAGAGCAAGCAATGTCTCATATAAAGGAACTGGAGGTAAGCCTTTTACAAACTAAATATATGACAGTGAGCAGGTGTGCACATGAGACTAGGAAGCACTAAGGAAGCACATTTGTCTATGTATTTATGTGAGTTGGATGTGATTAAAGAGTGATGAAGAATATAAACCCCTTGAATGATGCACAGTGATGTTTTATTGTTTAATGAATCATTCACGAAGAATGGTGTGCTTTTGAATGTTTATATTTGTATATTCACAAAATCCATGAATATATTGTAAATTATATTCTTTAAACCCATGTATAGCGATGTCATCAGCTACAATTGGATTATGTCACATGACTCACATACTTGTGTATTATAAAAATAATGTACGACATGTTGAAATATGTGGCTATTTGAAGTCACCTCACAGCTCCATGACCTTTATAAAAAGGTCATGCCTTATGCCTTTATAAGGTCATGGAAATCATATATACATACAGTATATACACATACTATATACACATATATCATAGTATTGGAGGGCTTGGGTGCCAAGTGGTAGTTCAGAAAGCACATCCACAGCAATAACTATTCACTCACAGGAAGTTTTGTCACATATTCAGACCTTTATCAATATAAAGCTGGCCATAGATGCAAAGATCCGATCGTACGAATCATCGTACGATCGGACTTTCCCATCTCCTGACCCGCCACTCACCATTCAGATCAAAGTCTTACCAGTCAGATTAGTTAAAGAACAGATCAGCAATGTTCTGCCCCTGACAGCAATCGTACGATATCTATCTCCAACCAAAGCTAGTGACAGTCTCCCACTGAAAATCATACGATCGGCAATACACGCAGAGATATTATCGGCAGCCGACAAATTTTCTAACCTGTCCGATCGACCAAACGACCGATCTCCGCCGGACGAAAAATGTCGGAACTCTCCACACACGTTCCGAAAATCGTACGAATCGAGGATCAGGTCTTTGCGTCTATGGCCAGCTTAAGGGTCTGAATATATGACCGAAACATTGATTTTGCACAATAAAAAGGATTTTTATATATATTTATATATAACTGTTTGTACGGACACTCACCTTTCTAAGTTGTCCAGGTGCAAATAAATAATAATTACTTCATTGCTTACAGAGTAGGAGGACATACATACATACAAAGAAAAGTGGTACTGCTGAAATTGCAGGTACAAAGGATTTAGCTCGTTGCTGCAGGCCTACATACAAAAAATATCCATCCTGCACTATATGTATATTTTATTGTTAAATAGCAAAAAAGATACAGGCTTTTTCTTTTTATATCCTATAGAAATTATTTTTTTGTATTTGTTTGCTATATATTTCTGATGTTTTTTTATTTCAGATAGAGGTGGATTCTTTGAAAGCACAAATGTCTCTTGTAACAAGGCAGAATCACCACTTAACTGACAAGCTGAAAGAAACCATAGATTATCCTTTGGTCCACGAGGAAAAGCTGAAGCTACAAGGAGAAGTAAAGCTACTTAAGCAACAACTGGATGAAATTCACAAGGAAAATCAGCTCCTTCGAGAAAGTGAGTCAGTGTTGCCGTGAGCTATAACATGCTCTTTCCCTGACGCTGATTTGTATTCGAAGATATTTTCATATATTGTTACCTCATTACAGAAAATATACATCCAAGTGCTGAGTATGTAGTTCTTCAAGTAGAGCTGAAGAGAATGGAAAGTGCAAGAAAGCTGGAACAAGAGGAATTTAAAACAAAAAAAGAAATCTTGGAAAAACAACTGCACAATGAAGTAAGTAAGCTCTGTGCCATATGTAATACTTCATTAAATTGTATAAATCATTTTGGATCTTGCTGATCTACTGTGTTCCTTGCCTTATATACCCATTTTAAAATATCCAACCTAAAACACCCATACATTTCAGTGCACTAATTCCAAGAATCGTTAAAGTATTCACAAAGAAACCTTCGCACCACCTTGCCACTCATAGTGCCTAATAAAGCCTTCCCATTGCACTTGTATTATACAACTGAATGCGTGTGAAGTCAGTAAACCACAGGCATTTTGCATGACTTAATTTTGCTAAAAGTTAAATAATGTTACCCATTATACTATGAGCTTATGTACCGTGTGGTATTCTGATCAGAAAAATCCATTTCAAGAATCACTTGATACCCTCTGTACTTGAAACTTTGTACCACGTTTAGTCAAGAAAACAGCAAAATATATAAAAGTTTGACAATAATGCATGTGCTAAAGAACACTGGGATAATTTATTTACAGAGGGCTTATTTTACTAATTTCTGACACAAACCAGTTTTATTTTCAGCATGCTTGAGTTTAATGTGGCAACAATGTCAATGGGTAGAACAGAAAGGAGTTTTTGGGTTTTTTCCTCACCAGATATGCCTTTACCTTATGAATACAGTGGAGCAACCAGCTGCTACAAGCAAAGAAAATTGTGTATACTGCCCACTTTAGGGCAGGCTGTAGTTACAGGGCCACATGGCAAGACGATCACAGCTTGTAATTTTCATATACTTCATCACAAAAAAAATTAAAGGTCACTCTCCACCATTAATAAATGAGCCCCCACTAAGGGAACATTTTAAATTTGCTACAATGAACCCAATTAGTATCTCTGACTCCACAGCACAACAATTAACAAAAATACTAAAACAGACTTCTACAAAATAAGCAATTTTGCTCACTTTATACTTTATTACTCTCAACGCTCAATTTTATTTTATTTATATTGCTACAGGATGGACCAGTGAGTGCTGATCAAGAAAGATAAATTAATGTTTTGATGGCTTAAATCACCTGAACCCCTCCCTTCCTTAGAGTCCAACACAAGCCACCATACAAGTTAAATTTAAATAATAACACGGTAACTGAATGCAGCACTATTAAGCAATTACTCCTTGTTGTATAGTTATTGCCCTTATCCTATACACCCTAACAGCAACTGAGCAGTTTGCCATATTTTACAACTGTAAATTCATCAAACAATCATGTGTGACTGTAAAATAGAAACTCACAGTAAATGGCTTAATTGAGTCTATAAGAAGATCACAGATTATAAACTTGAAGAGGAACTGCTAATATTTTTTTTTTTGTTGTCAGGACGTATTTTTAAGAAGTAAAAGTTTCCTATTATACAGCTAATAAATATACATATGTAATAAAAAGATTTAAATTGTTTAGTTGCATAAGACCAATGTAGACCAATGTTTGAGAACTGATGGAAGATGCATTCTTATGTAACACCTTCAAGAAATAAGCTTCAATCTTAAAACATAGCCTTTATTCGCTCCTTAAAAGAGTATGAAAAAAAAACGCACAGTTCATTGAATAAGCAACTTATCTGTATGAGTCCATATCATAACGCAGCATTGTGGCACTCACGCGACGTTTCGGGAATACTCCTTTCCCTTTCTCAAACGTTTCACACGTGCACTGGCGTTTCAAGACTCCATGTTGCAACTCGCTCCCTCGTATGGCGGAAGTGGCGTATCAGATCAGCGCGATGATGCGCTTCAAAAATAGGAAGCGGACCAGCGCGTAAGCGGACACTCCACTCCGCCCATTGGTTACTACGTAGTCCCCATAGTTACCACATCAATTTACATATACATAAGTTTAGCCAAAAAGCCTTATTCTCATAACAGACAATGAACTTGTTTATAATTAACAGTGCAAATAACATGGTAACACCATATAATACAAGCATCTTTACAGAAATAAATGAAGATCAAAGTCTTTATTCAATCCACCCGGGGATAAAGTCCCTAATCTATCAATCCATTTCACCTCTGCCCTCTTTAAATCCAAAATACGATTACCTCCTCTATTTGGTGGGGGAATATGTTGTATAACTTTAAATCTCAAATCATTTTATGTATGGCCTAACTCAAGGCAGTGTCTGGAAACTGGTAATGTTCTATTCCCCGTATTTATAGTTGATCTATGTTGTGAAAACCTATCCTTCACTTTTTGGATGGTTTCACCCACATAGATCAAGTTACAAGGACAGATCAACATATAGACAACATAATTTGTTTCACAAGTATTGTAACCTCTGATTTTAAATTTTTGTTTCGTATGTGGATTTTCAAAGTCTGTACCCACCTGTACAAAACGACATTGGGCACAGCCTTTGCATTTATACATGCCCTCCCTTTTGGGTCCCCAAAATGCAACTTTTTGGGGGGATACACTAACTTCTGCCCGTACTAACTTCCCTCCAATCGTCGTACCTTTACGAAACTACATCATTGGGCCTTGTTGAAAAGTAGAAATGGATGGATATGCTTCACGTAATAAATGCCAATGTTTATCTAGCGTTGTTTTAATACCTGAGCTGGCTGAACTATATTGTGTAACAAATGCTAATCTTTCCTCCTTAGTTGGACCTCTTCTAAGTCTTCCTTCCTTTTCTCTATCCCTCACCTTTTGTTTGTTTTTCTGAATGACATCACTCGGGTATCCCCTATTTCGTAGTTTCATGCTCATAGTCTCAAAATCCTGTTCACGAGCCAAACTGTCACTGGTGATCCTGCTAACCCTTGTAAATTGACTAGTAGGAATAGATTTTTTAACTGCAGGTGGGTGAAAGCTGTCATATGCAAGCAACTGATTTCGATCAGTAGGTTTCGTATAAATACGAGTATCAAAACCCGTCTGAGTACGTGTCACTAGGACGTCTAAAAAAGAAACAGTTTGAAAACTAGCAGTCATAGTAAATTTGATATCAGGATGAGCTACATTAATTGCATCACGGAAGGCGGACAAGGACTCCAGGTCACCCCGCCATACGAGAAACACGTCATCGATGAATCTCCACCAGGCCACACAGTGCCTGATGAAGAATCCATCCTGATAGACATGCTCTCTCTCAAACCAACCCATGAAGGAGTTGGCATATGCCGGGGCGACCTTGGAGCCCATGGCCGTCCCCCGTGTCTGCAAGTAAAATTTATCCAAAAAACGAAAATAATTTCTATGTAGTATGAAGCTTAACATCTCCATAAAGAAATCAATCTCTTTATCATTATATAAACCACTTTGTCTCAAAACAATACAGGCAGCCTTCAAACCATCAGAATGTGGAATCGAGGTGTACAAACTGGACACGTCAAATGTGGCCAGTAACACAGTATCCTCAATAGGTGAAAGTTTAGACAGTTTCTCTAAGAAATGATTTGTATCTTTAATATAGGATCGAGTAGTTTGTATTAAGGGGCCCAAAATTTTGTCCAATGTCTCCGCAACATTGCTGGTTAGGGAACCCACTCCTGCCACTATGGGTCTCCCCGGGGGATTAATGGGGTCCTTATGTAATTTTGGAAGAACATAGATTAATGGAATAATTGGAAATTCAATTGTCATATATACCTTTGAAGACTCAGTAATTACACCATTCTGAAATGCATTTAGTAATAAACCATCAAGTTCTTTTTTAAATGTATTAGTGGGATCATCTTTTAATTCAACATACAGCAGCTTTTTGATACATCGGTGTATGTTGAATTAAAAGATGATCGAAACTGATCGAAATCAGTTGCTTGCATATGACAGCTTTCACCCACCTGCAGTTAAAAAATCTATTCCTACTAGTCAATTTACAAGGGTTAGCAGGATCACCAGTGACAGTTTGGCTCGTGAACAGGATTTTGAGACTATGAGCATGAAACTACGAAATAGGGGATACCCGAGTGATGTCATTCAGAAAAACAAACAAAAGGTGAGGGATAGAGAAAAGGAAGGAAGACTTAGAAGAGGTCCAACTAAGGAGGAAAGATTAGCATTTGTTACACAATATAGTTCAGCCAGCTCAGGTATTAAAACAACGCTAGATAAACATTGGCATTTATTACGTGAAGTATATCCATCCATTTCTACTTTTCAACAAGGCCCAATGATGTAGTTTCGTAAAGGTACGACGATTGGAGGGAAGTTAGTACGGGCAGAAGTTAGTGTATCCCCCAAAAAAGTTGCATTTTGGGGACCCAAAAGGGAGGGCATGTATAAATGCAAAGGCTGTGCCCAATGTCGTTTTGTACAGGTCGGTACAGACTTTGAAAATCCACATACGAAACAAAAATTTAAAATCAGAGGTTACAATACTTGTGAAACAAATTATGTTGTCTATATGTTGATCTGTCCTTGTAACTTGATCTATGTGGGTGAAACCATCCAAAAAGTGAAGGATAGGTTTTCACAACATAGATCAACTATAAATACGGGGAATAGAACATTACCAGTTTCCAGACACTGCCTTGAGTTAGGCCATACATCAAATGATTTGAGATTTAAAGTTATACAACATATTCCCCCACCAAATAGAGGAGGTAATCGTATTTTGGATTTAAAGAGGGCAGAGGTGAAATGGATTGATAGATTAGGGACTTTATCCCCGGGTGGATTGAATAAAGACTTTGATCTTCATTTATTTCTGTAAAGATGCTTGTATTATATGGTGTTACCATGTTATTTGCACTGTTAATTATAAACAAGTTCATTGTCTGTTATGAGAATAAGGCTTTTTGGCTAAACTTATGTATATGTAAATTGATGTGGTAACTATGGGGACTACGTAGTAACCAATGGGCGGAGTGGAGTGTCAGCTTCCGCGCTGGTCCGCTTCCTATTTTTGAAGCGCATCATCGCGCTGATCTGATACGCCACTTCCGCCATACGAGGGAGCGAGTTGCAACATGGAGTCTTGAAACGCCAGTGCACGTGTGAAACGCTTGAGAAAGGGAAAGGAGTATTCCCGAAACGTCGCGTGAGTGCCACAATGCTGCGTTATGATATGGACTCATACAGATAAGTTGCTTATTCAATGAACTGTGCGTTTTTTTCATACTCTTTTAAGGAGCGAATAAAGGCTATGTTTTAAAGACTGAAGCTTATTTCTTGAAGGTGTGCAACGCAGTTGGATTTATATATATATATATATATATATATATATATATATATATATATATATATATATATATATATATATATATATATATATATATATATATATATATTCCAAGTCCAAAGGTGCACACCGTTTACTCCGTAACAGCCTGGGTGCCAGCAAACAGGTAATAGATATTCGCAAGGACAGCGACACTCACAGGATTTTCTTTGCAGATAAAAGTATGTTTATTCCACTCAACGTTTCGATCCCTCACAGGGATCTTCGTCAGGAGATTACAAACCAACAACCAGAATCCCACTACCAACCCAGAATTTAAACCCACTGGCCGTTTTTTGGCGCCCTAATCTGTTGCTAAGCAACCACCAAACAATGTGATAGGATTTCGGGGTCAAAGTTAAAAAGTATAGGGAGAGGCAGGGAAGTGCAGGGCATCAGAGGTGCTACTTAGTATAGCAGTGCGAGCTAGAAACAGCGAGAGTAGATTAAGTGAAAGATCAGAGGAAAGGGAGTAGCGAAAGAAGAAGTTGCCTCCGTGTCAGAGTAATACTATTATCCTAGAACCAAGCCGCAAACCAATCAAAATCGCTGCGGTGTCGCCGCAGTCCAATCAGTAGACAGTATAGTGGTGGGCGTGCGCCCAAGCGCTATCGAGCATACGTACGCCGATCCGTAAGCAGAGGAAGGTTGCCATAGCGACCGCTGCAGAGTCAGTACTGTCCAATCGGCAAACAGTGTGGCGGTGGGTGTGTCCCAAGCCGCTCTCTCTAGCCGCCAATTTGTTAGCAGAAGGGGGTTGCCGGGGCAACCGGACAACGCTGTCAGAAGCTCACTCAACAAATTATATCGAGAGTGTGTGCGGCACAGAGCAAAAAAACGGGATAAGAACTCTGAGCATAGTAGCACTGCTATACTAAGTAGCACCTCTGATGCCCTGCACTTCCCTGCCTCTCCCTATACTTTTTAACTTTGACCCCGAAATCCTGTCACATTGTTTGGTGGTTGCTTAGCAACAGATTAGGGCGCCAAAAAACGGCCAGTGGGTTTAAATTCTGGGTTGGTAGTGGGATTCTGGTTGTTGGTTTGTAATCTCCTGATGAAGATCCCTGTGAGGGATCGAAACGTTGAGTGGAATAAACATACTTTTATCTGCAAAGAAAATCCTGTGAGTGTCGCTGTCCTTGCGAATATATATATATAACAAAATCGTGGATGATACCCGCACTCCTTCACATGTAGTTTTTGCCGGGTGCTTGGTCAAGTTTAAGTATATAAAATTGTAGAAAGGACCAGCACTCCGGTCTTGATAAAGACCCCAAAGAGGGTCGAAACGTTGGAGACACTGTGAGTTTTGAATAAACCATTGTACTTTTTTTGGAAAACGGAGTGCTGGTCCTTTCTACAATTTTATATATATATATATATATATATATATATATATATATATATATATATATATATATATATATATATATATATATATATATATATATATATATATAGGATACCAGAGTAACACAAAATAAATATATGTTTTACTACTCTTTAACATCACCTTCACATGGTTTCTTTCTTTTCATATATTTTATTTTCTTATCTTTTTTTTTATTACATAGTTTATCAAGAAGAGGTAAAAGAAATAAATCTATATAGTTACAAAAGTGTTCACAAACCAGAGTACAGATAATGAAATTCTTGTATAAGCACATGATAAGTAAGTAAATACGATAAGTAAATAAGGATTGGCTCTACAGAAACAATGATGTGAGATAATACTATTTTTTTATTACTAAATGCCTAAAATTCGGTGCAAATGGTTTTTTTTGGGTTTTTCTACAACTTTTTTTGTGTGTGTAATCTTATTTTTGATATTGCTGGAATGAACCCTCATTCTACTTCCCTCCATTCTTGTGTCATATAATGCCCTTACCCAAAAGAAATAAAAATATTATTGACAAGCAAAAGACAGAAATTCACATAAAATGAAATTAATATATAAATGATACGTGTATTGCTCTCCTGTGTGCACGGTCAATTCTGTGAGGGCTGATATACTACCAAGTTACAAAACATCCTCAAATGCTGATTTTGGCGCTGTTCTCCTCCATAGATTGAGCGGTGTGCTGAAATGAAGGCCCGACTTTTAAACAGCGAGGATTCAGCAAAAAAATGTAACTCGCGGGTTGATCGCCTTGAATTGCAGCTTCGACAAGCACAGCTCGGTTGGTATTTTATTCTGTTTTGAATGCAATACATGGACACACATTTTTAGAGCAGAAATATATACAGTTGGGAAATGCTTATGCTTAGTCTTTACATGCAACATTTCCTGGAGAAAAGCAAATAATAAAATGCATTGTGAAGAAGCTGGCAAGAACATTTAGCACTCAACTGGATTAAATGAATTTATTACTACGTTGTACAGCAATCAACCTCCAAACACAACTTTATGACTCCCTTGAGATAAACTGACGGCAAAAAGGACTTCTCATATTCCATTAGTGATGCAGACTAGGAAATTAAAGTGAAGTCCCAGAACAGCCGAAGGAGCAAAGCATACCAAAAATCAGTCCTCTCACAGGAGCGTTTTGCATTTTAGCATATTTATAAGTGTCCTTTAACATATGCATTTTACATTAAATTTAAAGGTAGCTGCAATTAAAAGCCATATTTTTCAGTCCATTTCTGCTCTGCAGTTTCTGTTTCTTTAAATAACTTTTTTAAAAGGTCTGATGAGCAACTTTGTTCCAAAAGTCAAAATCGCCAGGGTAGAAAACAAAATGAGATACTCGGATACATATTTACAAATACATAATCAGTGAAAACTTGTAATTATTTTATAATTTATATTGTAAAGTAGCTAATAATTACAATTTCTTTCATTAGAAAAAAAATTTGTGTAGAGGGCCACTTGTGTGGCTTGGGTCTGGTAACTCGTATGTACGCTGTTTTTTTACTAAAGCTATTTGCTACATAAAAGCAAGTTTAATCAGTTTTAGCTCTTCTTACAGTACTTTCATTTTTATCTACTTTGTTCCTTTCTGTGTGATTCTTGCTTGCACAACTCTAGAAAATGAAGTTTATCGCAACCCAAAGCCATCCCTGGTTGATCGCTCTGTGCTGGACTTTACCGCAGACAAGATTGTGCCTCCTGATATTTATGTTGATGAAGCTGTTCTGAAAAGCCATTGTTCATATGATACCTTTGCTGGAGCAGGTGGCAGATCAAGTCCAATGTATTGCCATGCTACAAGGACTCGCAGCAGCTCCCCAGATTCTGATTTTGAGTTTGTAGCAAATACCAAGGCCCGAATCAAAGAACTTGAGAAAGAGGCAGAATTCTTAGAGGAAGCCTACCGTAAATATCAAAACAGAATCAGCCAGGCAGGATCTATTGAGACCAGACCTTTGTCTACTGTTATGATGAGTTATCCAGACACTGTTGAGAGCAGCCCTTTGAGTACTGTTCCAAAAACAAGAAGACCTGTTAAAATTTTGTCAGATGTTCCTCGGCAGAAGGTTGCCTTTTTAGAAGACGATCTCACACCAGAACAGCATAGCCTTTTAAGTAGATTAAAATCGAGTCACAAAGAAGAAAATCCGTCTGAGACTGATATCACACCTCCAAGAACAAAGATCTCATCTGCAAGGAGACTATCCTCAACTCCAATACCTAAACGTGACCAAAACTCAAGTGAAAAGCAAAAAATTTTGACAGAAGGTGAGACTGTCATTTTATATATAACACAGTTATGTTAATATGGGTACAGGTAGATATAGTTAGTATAGATATGGGTATATATAATTTATGTGAAAGTAGGGAGGGGTGTGTGTGTATGGATGCTGAGTTTTCATTTGGAGGGGTTGAACTTGATGGTCTTTTTTCAACCTGATTTAACTATGTAACAAAATGCAGTATTTATAACTTGACTGTTTTTCGCTGTGCTTGGACTGATTGTCTTTTTATGTATCATATTCCTATAGCAGACCATGAAGACTCTATTCTTTCATCATCTCAACAAAGCCCGAAACAACTACTGTCTCCTATACCAAATAATGGGCACATTTCCTCAATTAATTGTGATGTTCCTGATATTCCAGTGGATACAGATAAAGATCCGAGTAACAGGTAAGAAAACATATTGATGTTGTGCAGATCATTTTAAAGGAGAAAGAAAAGTAAAATCAATGTGGGATGTCAAATGTTCAACACCACCAGTGATTATAATTGCTTACCAGATACCCTGGGCCAGTGCTTCTGGTCACTGAAAACTGCACTTGCCTGGGGTATTTATGTATGAGCACCATGGACTGATCATTTCATTCAATCAATCCCAGCAATAGGCTAGGCCACGTGACACGGATTCTCTGCAGGCCAAGAATCTGCTATTCTCTTCCCTTTTTCTGCTGAGCTGTTAGCACGGCGGATTTTTTCACGAAATGCGAAATCTTGCGTTTTGGGTGCAGGCGGCGCATGAAAGAAAAGGAGCAACTAATTCTTGGCTTGTGTTTATCCTCACACTGAGATCCGTGTTGTGTGGCCCTAGCCTTACATGTAATTGATCTGATATATCTAGCATGTAAACAAATAAAAGTTAACCTTTATTGAACACTTTAAACACATAAAACAGACATAGAAACACAGAAACTTAAAACACTGATTCCTGCTATTCAGAGATAGGTTACTCTTTGCAGTGAGACTTAATTTAATATAAGGTATATAAATGGCCACCTCAGCAAATATATCCTACTCTGGCATGTTCTCATAATTACTAGTTAGGAGATACAGGGCTTATAACTTGGTGGTCAATCCACTTACATCAGATCCGTGCACTTGCACATTAAGCCTGACTGGTGAAGGGGCGGGTTTATTTGTCCACATGTAGATATTGACTCTTTGGAAGCCTGCTTTTGCGTTCTACTACATTTGTTTTACCTTACACCACTGAAAAGAAGTATTATTGTTTGGGGAGTGCCATCTGATGGGCCAGAGAACTGCAGAATATTGACCACAAATTACAGCCACTTAATCACACATCTGATGGGCAAACTATAAATCTGTCAAGGTACGATAGAACAACAGTAGGTTCTTCATTTTGTATTTGGATTTATTAATTACCTTCCTTTTTAGAATTACATAAGGGGGTTATTTATCAAAGGTTGAATTTTAGAGCTTTGTAAACTTTTTTTAGACCTCAAATGAACTAATTTAAGAAAAAACTCAAATGGAAAAAACTTGAATCAGTGTAGTTGGGTTGAAAAATTTGAATACTCGAAGTGAATGAGTTTTCAGTGGAAAAAAAAATCTAATTGATCAAGTTTTTGAGCGAAACCCACCGAAAAAACTCAGAACTGTAACGATTGGTATCCCAAACCCAGAACAAACCTCAAGGTCCTGGTCGCAGCTCAGTCTTCCGCCTGTAGCAGCCACCTTTGGCCTCGGTAGGAGCCCTCACTACTTCAGATGCCAGGTCCTTGGTTCAACTCCAGGCAGGATATTACAAGAACATCATGAAGGCTACAAACATCATGAAATGGTTCAAGGGACCTCTGCCATTGACTTCTACATGACCTCGATAGGTTTATAGATGGTGTATTTTTGGATTCAAGCTATTTCCAGCTTCGGGGTATAATAAATCTCAATCTCAAAAAATTTTCAAATTTTTTTTTTAAACAGAATTTTTCGACTTTTTTTTAAAAAAAAACAACAAATTTTTAGGGTTTTTTTAAACCTGAAAATTTGAGTTTTGACTGAAAAATACTCTCAAAAATTAACCTTTGATAAATAAACCACTAAATATAAAGTTTACGAAAGTTTAAACAGTGCTCAGTAATTTTTCTGCCACATTTGTGGTTCGAAGTTGTGTATTTTAAAAGCTCAGTGCTTTTTTTATTTTACCTCATGCAGAGCTCTCTCCTATCCTCATATAGTCAGAGACCTGTTCAGGACGCAGTACCTGTAAATGATTCTCTGATAAAAGATCCTGCATATGTCTCTATATGAAAAATGTTTTATTCACAAAGTTAATTTAGTAAAAATGCTAACATTTTTAATTTCCTTCAGGCCTTGTGAGCAAGATGTCAATTGTGATGAAGTTTCCAACCATTTAAATCCACAGAAGCTATATTTTGATGATCTTAATAGCACTAATTCTTCTTTACAAGGTAAGATGCTTTGGGTAAAATTATATAACAGAGGTACCTAAAACTAAAAAGTTTCACATAAAACAATTCTGTTACCCTGAATAACCTGAGATACACCTATGACTAAGCGCCGGAGGGTGCGAAACGCGTAAGGTGGGGAATGTGGGGTTGTATGTACTAGCTACTGTTTTAATGTGAATTACAATAAATTAATATTTTTTATTTGAAGAGGCCTTGGGACTTATATCGTTTTTGATATAAACCTTTTTGTAGTTGAATGCCTTTCTGAACTGGGGCGAGTCCCTTGGGCCTGGCTGATTAACTATATGGACTCCCAATTTTGAATTGAAATATGGTATTGTACATTGTCTATGTGTTAAACATCTTTTTAGCCTCAAATGATTTTGCTAATTAGAAAAATATAGTTGGTCTTTTAATCCCTGTTATAGCAAACCAGAAAGATTATCCTTTAGTCTGTCTGTGCATGTTGCAGTTAGCACAGAGAAAGTGTTGGATATAATCATGAACATAAACATTAAAATTGATCAGATATATGGATTCTGGTTTATTGTTTTTTTGAACACCATTTTTTTCTAAATTCACAGAAAAAAAAATAGTTGAACTTGATCAGGTTTTTATACCTGCAATAATTTTCTCTTGATCGCTAGAATATTTACAGAAAGCCTCATATTGGACAATCAATAATCGATCACAATAAAAATTGAATTGTTCATTTTTTAGAACAACTGTATGAAAAAAACTAAAGTGAATGTTGAAATTGCACCTCAATGACTTCTATAGAAACTCTCCAATTTTGGTTGTTGGATTTTTAAATTTTCACAATTTTTTAACTGAATAAATCTCAGAAATCTAACTTTGGAAAAAATAAAAAACTTGGGGGCTGAGTTTTCTTAGATTAATTTCAATTGTTTTTTTTACAACTGAATGTATTTTCTCCATCTCTATCTCTTTTTTATATTTTTCACCAGAACATTAATCTCTCATACAGGGATTCTGTTATGATTTCTATGGTGTAATTTTTTATTTCTAAATCACATGGTTTACACTGCAAATAATTCACTCTACCATATAACATTTTATTAGTGAACTAACAAGTGTATTTCATGTTAGTGGTAATATCGGTGTGTAGGCAGCCATCTCAGCTCATGTTGCCTGGTCATGTGCTTTCAGAATGAGACAGCGCTTCATGATAGAATTGCTTTCAGATAGGTTTGTTTTTCTCCAATCCTGTGCTTTCAGAAAGAGCCAGTACTTCATGATAGAACTGCTTTCAAATAGGCTATTGTTTCTCCAACTCAATGTAACAGGAGGAGTCACAGTGGGACTTGGATTTTTACTGTTGAATGCTATATCTAGTGTAAGTAATTCTAAAACAAATGGACTTGCTGAGTAATCATTGAAGGTTGTATAAGTGAGAAAACTGATGAAAGTACCTTAACTAAGCATAAATTCATGCTAACAGAAAAAATAATTGTTTTGTAGTTTGACTACATATTAGAACAAAAAAAGCTTCAGACAGATCTGTGCCTATAACATCCCACTAAATAAAGCCATATCCAAATGGAAGAGGAACACAAATTAATAGTGGGCACCCAGAAGAATACAGTCTGTTCACTCAGCTGCTAAAATGCAAATAGTATTTGTCTTATATCAGTAATGGCAGAGGAATATTTGAAATAAAACTAGCACATAGCGAAACAGCCATTAATTATTTATTTTTTCAAATGCTTTATTGTCTCATACTAGCTGTTTACTGTTCTAAGTGTCTGGAAAAGAATGTGGGGGTCTGGACAGAATTGGTGCCTATTTATAGCCTGTCGTCTTTCAGAGATTTGTGGTTTGGCCTCAGCCTTTCACATAAAGCCAGTAATTAACTGTTAGAGACAGTCACGTAACGCATAAGAAATGTCATAACGCTGTTCCGGGGCGGTGTCGTTGCCCTTCCTGATAACTATTTGGATATAACCCTCTACTGTGGCCCTGATTAAACTTGAGAAGCGTCACGAGTTAGCTTTAGACATTATGACTATTTGAAGGCAGTGATCGTGGATCACTATTGTACAGTCACAATTTGAAACCATAAAGAAAACAGAGGAATACATTTATATGCTTGTGGTTACGCAGGTTAAGTAAGGGGTTTCCGCCTTCATGAAAAGAACATAGGCCTAAGGTACGACCATAATAAAATTCATTGTACACATGTCAGTAATGATAAGGCCCAGAAAGGCTATTTATGCCTGTAGGCAGATACTGCAGATAAACATACGTTTTCCCTGGTTCCTGGTGTCAAAGCACTCTGAAAATGTCCAGAAACATTGGAGCAATACTGCATCTAAGTAATGGCTTACATCAGTTATTTAAAATGTTGCTTTTATACTAACATTTTTTTCCATGTGTAGTAATTCCAAGAAGATCATAGGAAGAATAAGGCAATGAAATCCAAATATTCCTCATACTATATACTACTAATAATAATTTCATTAGCAAGCCTACATGTCTGTTTATAATATTAGCAGTCTATTTAACATGTGTAAATAGCCTCAGCGAAGTCTTTTCATGCATTTTTGTTGTGTATACCCACAACCCTATAATAGGCAATAAGCAGAAATTGCTGCTGGAGCTGTTTACCTTGCTTTATCATTGATAAACTGAACTAAACCCTAAAAATAAATATGGTTAAAATGCCATCCATATTTTATATACTGAACTTGTTGCACAAGCCTAAAGTTTCAGCTTCTCAATAGCAGCAATGATCCAGGACTTCAAACTTGTCACAGGGGGTCACCATCTTGGAAAGTGTCTGAGACGCTCACATGCTCAGTGGGCTCTGAGCAGCTTTTGAGAAGCTAAACTAAGGGGTCATCGCAAATTATCAAGCAGAAAATTAGCTTTGTCTGTAATATAAGCTGATGCTGCAAGGCTGATTATCAAATTCTGATGCTAGTTGTACTGTTTTATGTGCTGTCATGTAAAAATTATCTTTATTAAGTGCTTAGCCTTATATTGTGACAGTTTTATTCTAAATAAACAGTATATTTTGAGTGGGTCCCTAAGCTCAGTAAGTGACAGCAGCACAGAGCATGTGCAGTAAATCAGCATAAAAAAAGATGGGGAGCTACTGGGGCATCTCTGGAGACACAGATCTTTACTGCTAAAGGGCTGTGGTTGCCTTGAGCTGGTACAGAAGCCCAAAACAACATTTCTAGCTTACCTCTTTAGTTAGACTTTAGTTCTCCTTTAAGCCTTCTCCTTGGTTGTTAATAAACACTCCTTTAAATAAAATTACTATGATTACTAACTGAAATTTTCCCTGTAACACACTCAGCCAGTAAGAACACATGAACCTTTTGAAAACTCAGATTATTCTCATTTCTTCTTTGTACACCCAATCCATGCCTATAATTGCTTTATATAAGCACCCAGCACCCCATATTCTCATATTCAGTTCTGCATGCGATCACTCCATGTTGCACAAGATGCAAAATACATTATAGTGACCATTTTTATGTACAGACATTTTAATTGACACAATAAGCTGTTTTGTGAGTATTTGTAAGTCTTATACATCTGTAATAGAAGCCGATTATGTATTTAATATACCAGCAATCAATATAATACTGACCTGTGTGTTAAGCGGAAAAATAATCGGAATTCTTCATTATGTAAGTTTAGGTTGTTTGGTTCTAATTGTTCCCAGGCACTGGAGCCAAGCCCTAAACTACAGTTTGAACTAGAAAATAATGAAACCATTGATTTCATCCCCCTCCTTTTCTCCTTTCAGACCAGGAGGACATTCCAGAGCAACTTGCAACTGACTTGTCTCATCCATCTGGGGATGTGGTTCATGACAATCACGTCATTGCTAATGTGCCAGTAGCAGTAACTTCACCAGTGGATTCATGTGAGTTTAGCAGCTCTTGCAACTGCCCCCTGAAGAGAAGTGTTGTATTATTCTCACCAAGTGGCTCTTTATCATAAAACAGTGGGGAAACATTAGCAATCATGTTACACAATGAGGCAGCATGGAATGTTGGTACACAAATATAAATGAAACGACATAAGACAAAATACTGTTACCAAGGAATGCGTAAATTGTCGGTCAATTGCTTTTTATTCAAACTATCACCTTTAAATTATCTTTTTTATTTAGTAAAACGCCAATTTTTCTCATAACTCAACCAAACTTCCATCCACGGTTTTACCTTGTTCATTAATAATAATAAGAAAAATTCAGTTTGGGGAAAAGTTACAATAAAATCAAGCAAAAACTTGAATCGTACAAATTTTTTGAGTTATCGCCCGGAAACCCTGAATTGTTTGAATTATCATATGAAACCCAGCTCAACCCACAATATATTCAATTTAGAAAAGGGACATCTGCCATTGACTTACAGGACCTCTACAGGTTTGAGTATTTTTGGATTCGGACGTTTAGCAGCTTCGGGGTATAATAAATCTCGAAATAATTTTGTTCCTCAAAAAATTTGACTTTTCCCTATTAAAAGCCCGACCAGAAAAATTCAAGCTTTAATAAATAACCCGCATGCAGAGAATGAATTAGCATTTTATTCAGCAGCTCTTCAGTTTCCAATTTTTGCAATCCACTTGCTAAATTACAAGTCCAAATTACGCTTGCAACCATGCATTGCTGTGAATAAGAGATTGGAATATGAGTGGGAGAAAGGCGGAATAGAAAAATGAATAATAAAAAAAATATATGGGGTCATTTGAAAGCTGCAAGCAGTCCAAAGAAGAAGGCACATATTTCAAAAACTATGAAGAAATTATGAAGAAAAAACAAAGGCAAATTGAAAAGTTGTTTTAGCTATTCTATAACATACTAAAAGTGAATTTTAAGTTTAGCTACCCCTTTAATTACCTCAGAGGCATATAGTATAGCATCCCTGGCTAGTCTGCAAATCCAAATCCAATCAATATATTTCAAAATACATATACAGGGAAGAACAAGTTTGGAGCAGATTATGGAACTATTACTGTATCTGGAATTCTCTGGACCTGGAGTTTTTTGATCTTTTCGTAATTTGGATTACCAAGCCTTAACTCTACTAAAAAATAAGATTGTTTAGCCACCAGTATGCATTTATGCAGTTTATTAAGCATCAAGTTCAAGGTATAGGACCTGTTATCCAGAATGTTTGGGACCTGGGGTTTTTCAGATAACGGATCTTTATACCTTAAGTTTACTAGAAAATAATTGAAACATTTAATAAACCCAATAGACTGGTTTTGCCTCCAATAAGGATTCATTGTATCTTATAAATCTCAAGGTACTGTTTTATTATAAAAGACAAAAAGGAAATAATTAAAAAAAAAAAATGGATTATTGGAATAAAATGGATTTATGAGAGTTGCCCATCCCGTAATTCAGAGCATACTGGATAACGGGTTTCTGGATAAGGGATTCCCATACCTGTGCTGTTTTATTATCACAGATAAAAGACATAAAAAAATAGCACTATATAAGAACAAAGTCCATTTTGTTATTCTGGAACCTTAATAAAAGAACAGTATGTCACACCTTAGTATCATCCATGAATGAACAGATTTTTTTTTACTGGTGTGTACATTTGTTTCTAACCCATCAACATTTATATGTAATGAAATGCATTTTAGCAGAAATGTGTATGTATTTTCTGAATTCTTTGTACATAAAGAATCCTTTCCATGATGATATTTTATAAATATATATTTATTTAAATATATTACATGACCACAGGCAGCCGAATACAGTGCCAGGCAGGGTGTGCGATTTGGCTCTGACTAATTGCCACATGCCTTTTACGGAACCATTGGATTTACCCTGTAAGTGCCTGTAAGCCTGAGGGGAAGATAGTTTCTGCTGACACTTAGTATTTACTGGGTTTAAAGGGCATGTAAAGGCAAAAAAGAAAATCCCATTTTTACTTTCTTTAATGAAAAAGAAACCTATCTCAAATATACTTTAATTAAAAAATGTGTACCGTTTTTATAAGAAACCTGACTGTATGCAGTGAAATTCTCCCTTCATTTACTGCTGTGGATAGGAATTGTCAGATGGTCCCTAACTGCTGAGCAGGGAAACAATCATACTTATGAACAGCAGGGGGAGCCCCCACCTTACTTCCCAGCCATGCAGAACTCCAGCAGCTTTGTTTATGACGATCCCTAAGCAGCCCAGACCACACTGAGCATGTGCACAGTCTTAGTCTTGCAAAGATGTTTAACAACGTTACAAGATGGTGACCCCCAGTAGCCAACTTTGAAAGCATAAATTATTTGTTTGATAAGGCTTGTGCTGCAGTAAGTTCATGTTTATATTAGTATACAAAATGCAGCATATCTAGCCTTATTCTATTTTAGACTTTACATGCCCTTTAAATAGTTGCTGTGCTGAGAGAACACTTACATTGGTTAGAAACTAATCAAAGCCTGCCTTTGTAATGGTACAGTTACTTGTAGGTGCTATGGAGGGACACATATTTAATAAACATTCATTTAAATGCATTTAATCATATATAAACTTTGAAAATATTTACACGCAGTTAGCATATAATAGTCCCCTATTAATCTTCACCTTCCCAAGCTCATAATGTATTAGTAGGTAATATACCACAAAGGAAAATATACAAAGAGGTTAGATATTTAGGTGAAACTGCTGTTACACTTGTAAAAAAATGAAAGCTCCTTTGTATAATTACAGTGAGTAGTCAACATTCCCCCGAAAATATCAACAAACATGAGAAAACAGATGAAGGGGGTGAACAGAAGGATGAGGAACAGTTCAGAGAACTCTCTGAGGAAGAAAAGGATCTACACAAGGTATTCTTTTATATTTTCTTGCTCCAATGGAGAATATAACATATGTGTGCAATAATCACATCATTTATGACCAAATTATAACTATAAGTCAAGATTCTCCTTTTTTTTCTCTCTCAAGCAACCTCAAAACATCCATGCCTACATCCCATATTATGTGGACTACTGTAACTTTCTACTAACTGGCCTCTCAGACTCCCACCTCTCCCTCCTTTAGTCATTGACTCTCTGCTGGTATATTTCTGCTTTCACCAAGGAGAGACGTCTCATCAAACTCCCCATGATGCAATGGATAACCTAAAGCCCTTTGCTCCTCTGCACCTCATTGCATCTCTACATTGGTGTCTCCATATTTTGATGTGTCTCTTTTATTCCTCACAAAGCCAACTTCTTTTCACAATACCCACATCCACATTTCCCACCTTGAACCTCTTTCTCTCATTCTCTCTCGCTGCCCGTAACCCTGGAATTCCATCACTAAAATACTGTATAACTAAACACAAAGCCTACTCTCAGGTTGATAGCTGTAGCAGACAGAGCCCTCTTTATATGTTGGTGTTTCTTAGATACTCACTGATAATTAAATAGAACATAGAAGCAGTAGTACAACATCTGATTAGAATTAGATTGTAAGCTATATGGTAGCTATATGGTACAGAGACCTGATCCTTCTTTATATTATTCTAATGCAAATGGATATATCTTTTTGCAAGGCAACACACAATTGAGCATTCTCAAAACACTTATACCCTCATTATTCACACAGATCTATGTGGGTTAAAATAATGTCTGTACTGATTTTAGCAAAATATGCACTTCTGTAATTTGGATAATTTGAACTCGTACTGTTTTTTCTAAAATTACCATAAACAGCCCCAGAATAACACACCTGTTTCCCTGCATTCAGATTTATTTAATTTCTTTCTTACAGCCGGTTCAACTCCAACTCTTTTAGTTACTTCCCTGTCTTGCATGAAGCTCTGCCCCCTTTTTCTTTCTGAGCACTCCTTCTCTCTCCAACTATGAAGACCTCAAAGAGGTGCCTACTGTGCATGCCTGATTGATTTCCATTGAAGCAGAGGTAGTGGGCATGCCCAGTAGGTACCTTTTTAAAGGTCTTCACAGTCAGACAGAAAAGGAGTGTTCAGAACTAATTAAGGAAAACAATTTAAAGTACATATAGGCACATTTGATGAAAAATACAATCCCGGGGAAGTAGGACAACAGAAGCCGATAACACTAGTTTTTTCTCTGTAAAAAGTGCCTTCTTGACTTACTTTGACTTTTTTAAGTAAGCTGTCTGTGACTATGAACCGCGCCGCCATGTTTCCCTGCTTGATGTAATCAGTAAAGACTGTTCGCTGTCTGTGCAACGTCATTCTCCCTCTACGCTGATCTTAATATGTACAGAAACAGTAAAGTGCACAAGTGGAGAGTGCAGCTCACATCCTGCTGCCCTAGTACCAAAAGGATATAAATGATGTACTGATCACCGATGATTGTTGAACTTATCGGCAACCTTCTAGTTTTCTTTAAGGCAAAAGTTTTGTTATCCATGTTGGCAACCATTCAGTAAGGCTGCTATTCGCTCAGGCTACACACCGGGCGGTAATTGCAGAGGGGCATTCATTTGAATTAACATGATATCAAGACACATTTTCTACCCATGCTGCCCCTGCTCCGCCACACTGATAGGATCTAATGTGCATGTGCCTGGCCTTGGTCTGATACCGCTGGATTGTGGGTGATTGGCAAGCAGAAGGCAGCATTTCTTTTTCAGTCAACTGCTGCTGCAAAATGAGTATGGAGTATATTACACAGCGCTGCTGAAATTATTGTTGTAAAGCTTTTATTGAATGCTTGTAAATTCCCTAGTTCCCCTTTCCTTGTCCTTTAAAGGTGAACCGACCCTTTAACATTTATGTGTAGACTTTTGAGACTTATAATATTTCAAATCACTTGGGAATTGTATTTTCTTAATAGTTATTTATGTTTTTTGCCAAATCCTTACAATAAACAACAAAAAAACAAACAAAAACAAACATAAGTATGCAGTTCAGTTTTGGACTCCAGTCCTTAAGAGGGATATAAATGAGCTGGAGAGAGTGCAGAGACATGCAACTAAATTGGTTAGAGGGACGGGAGACTTAAATTATGAGGGTAGACTGTCAAGGTTGGGGTTGTTTTCTCTGGAAAAAAGGCGCTTGCGAGGGGACATGATTACACTTTACAAGTACATTAGAGGACATTATAGACAAATGGCAGGGGACCTTTTTACCCATAAAGTGGATCACTGTACCAGAGGCCACCCCTTTAGACTAGAAGAAAAGAACTTTCATTTGAAGCAACGTAGGGGGTTCTTCACAGTCAGGACAGTGAGGTTGTGGAATGCACTGCCGGGTGATGTTGTGATGGCTGATTCAGTTAATGCCTTTAAGAATGGCTTGGATGATTTTTTGGACAGACATAATATCAAAGGCTATTGTGATACTAAACTCTATAGTTAGTATAGGTATTGGTATATAGAATTTTAATTAAAAGTAGGGAGGGGTGTGTGTATGGATGTTGGGTTTTCATTTGGAGGGGTTGAACTTGATGGACTTTGTCTTTTTTCAACCCAATTTAACTATGTAACTAACTATGTATAATGCACTGATGTCTCAATGGCTTATACAGGATCTCTTAGGGAACAGTATGTATATGTTTCAAAAGGTAATATACTACACAGGTTTTACTATTCTCATCCTGTACAGCCTTAAAACATGCATCAACATTCGTTACTTTCAGCAAATGGATTTTATACATCCTGTTTTTAAAACATGGTGCTGTTTATAAACTCCTGAGATGCACTTCTGTGGCTGACTGTGGAGACAAGTTCACCTCATTCAAGCAATATTGCAGCTCTCGTGCAAATGATTAAACAATATGAATAGAAGAAATGTTCTCACAATATGCTTTGCCATATCATATATTCTCTTCATTTGATTCCAGAATTCAATGGTGAATACAACATCTAATGAGGGAAGAGAAAACACAGAGGAGATTGCAGGTGTGCAGGATCGTGAGGAAGCCAGTTCTTCAGTTCAAGGCAGTGTCAACCCTCTGGACAAATACATGCAAATGATTCTCCAGAACAGGGCACAGGAACAATCTGAGAAGGTGAGCTTGCTGAAGAAATCAAACTTTGGGAAACATCTGAACCATCAAGCCGTTAATCATGTTAAAAAAGCTATATAGCTGTGATGTGTGCCTCTACTAACTGAGCATAATCCAGAGATCAATGTGAATTCCAAAAATAGTTATTCCATAAGATCAAAATCATTCACAGTAGTCTAAGACCCCCAGTCCAAGGGCCATGTAAGTAAGTGAAATCAAACAAAAAGCAAAAATTGGATAGACTTACTAGTTGGAAAAGGAGCCCAGATGATAGGCATTGAGGTATATTAGATTTGCTTTATTTAATTTACATGTACTAGATGCACAGCACATACTATAGGGCCATCTTTTCAAATGTGTTCTATAAAAATACATTTGGTCGTTTTTGTTTTTTTTTCTTGATCTTATTACCGTCAGTTCATCTAGAGTCCTGGAAAGTGTTTGGAAATATTGGAAGAGGGTTAAAGTGACAAGTCTTTCCTTGTACTGGGTAATGATTTAGCCCAGGGTTCTAACCTGGTGTCCTATGGAAGAACATCAACCATTACAAAATCAGTGTTATTTAAAACTTGAAATTCCCTCTCTCCAATTTTGGTTGGGATTGAAGTCACCAGATGTATTTGGATTAATGTTTTCCCACTTTGTTGGGTCTTTACCCATGTTATATTCATTCTGTCTGATTTCAGTTTCAGGCTAATCATTCCTTAAATTATGTTAAGGTGGGTGGGTAGGGGAGTATATTGTATATATAAGTACAAGCTAAAACAAATGTAAATACTTTAAAATATATTAAGCATTAGGATGTTGTGGTAAGGTAAAGGTTTCCCCTTTCTCACCCCTTTGATTGAGTTGTTTTCTTAAAGTGAGTAGGGGTATGCCCAGAATGTAGACATTTTAGTATTTTTGCCAAATTCTCATTTTTATATACGTGTTTTATTTTTCACATTGCCGCAAATAGTCTTAACGTGATTTCTGTTTCATAATGGTTCCATTTTGTTTGTGTTATAAGCCATTTTGGAGTATACATTTAATTTGTTGAAGGTGCATCCAGATCAGTGGGAGTGCGGCCTGGCTAGTTACCGGAATAGTGGTAGTCATCAGCTAAACAGGTTTCCCAGCATTTTTTTTAACTTATTCTGAATTTCTGTTTATTTCCATCCCACTCATTAACCAATTTGGTGCCAACTGACAAGAACAGTGTGTGCGTGCTCAGCTTTAGAATGGCAGGATGAATGGCTTACTCATTTTACAGGACAAATGGTGCCACATCAGTTACAAATCATACGACAGGCTGGCAGTGTTGTGTTAGTCAGAAGACAATATATATGTATGCAATGAGAAAGTGCTTCCTTGATTTGGAGCTAAATCACCAAATTGCTATATAGGCGGCTTCCTTAAAAAGAGGCTAAAGAAGAGGTATGGATAAGCAGTGTTTTGGGAGAAAGACAGAGAATGAATAACAACCATTTTACAGAGAAAGATGCACAGTGTGGATATGTCTCTTAAAGGAACACCAAAAAAATGGAAGCCTTTTAAAGGATTAACAATATATAGTGAATAAAGTACCCCCTTTTGTAAAATATAAGGATATTATAAGTTACCGAGGAGTTTCATGACCATATAAAAACACGAGGCCGAAGGCCGAGTGTTTTTATACAGGTCAGGAAACTCTGAGGTAACTTCTAATATCCTCATATTTTACAACTGGGGGTACTTTATTTATTATAATACACAAGTTTCGGTGAGTCATGTGACAGAAATGACATCAGAACTCACCGTTTATAACTGATGACATCAGAACTCACCGTTTATAAGGATATAATTTACAGGATATTCATGGCTTTTGTGTATTATAATACATTATTGCCCTAAAGTGGTAAAACTGTTGGGTTTACTCCAGAAACACAGCTATAGTTTATATAAACAAGCTGTTGTATAGCCATGGGGGCAGTCATTTAAAGGAATTGTTCAGTGTAAAAATAAAAACTGGGTAAATAGACAGGCTGTGCAAAATAAAAAATGTTTCTAATATAGTTAGTTAGCCAAAAATGTAATGTATAAAGGCTGGAGTGATGTATAACATTTCAGTCAGAACACTACTTCCTGCTTTTCAGCTCTCTTGGTTTACACTGACTGGTTACCCTGGTTACCAGGCAGTAACCAATCAGAGACTTGAGGGGAGAGCACCTGGGTCATATCTGATGCTTTTGAATCTGAGCTGAATGCTGAGGATCAGTTACAAACTCACTGAACAGAAATCTACCATGTGGTCCCCCTTCAAGTCACTGACTAACTCAGAGTTAGAGACCTGAAAAGCAGTTAGTTGGATTCTGGCTGTTTTATTAGACATCTGTTCACTCCAGCCTTTATATATTACATTTTTGGCTAACTAAGTTTATTAGAAACATTTTTTTATTTTACACAGCCTGTCTATTTACACAGTTTTTATTTTCACACTGAACTATTCCTTTAAGGTATACACAGTAGATATCAGATACGTTTTTGAAGAATCCCATTGTATACGACAGAGCTTATCTGGTATCTGCTGTGTATCCTGTGCCTTTTCTCCTTTTTCAGTTTTGAATGGCTGCCACTATGGTCACACAGCAGCTTGTATATAGTAATCTTTCTGAAGCAAACACACCAGTTGTACCAGTGCAGTGCAGAAGGTCATTATAGTTTCACTAATTTAATTACCTTTTTGGTGTTACTGTGCTTTTAAGTGGATAGTCGCAGAATGGATCCAAGAATTTGATTTGTTGAATGCGTAAATTCCATGCTGTTACTTTGCTCAGATGTCATTTCATAACAGTTGCCTTATAATAGTAGTTTTTTAGGTACTTTCCCAGTATAAATGTGTCATCCCTCTAATTCATAAGGATGAGTCATTGTGAAATGCTAATTCCCTGATTTATTCCTGGAGTACAAAGCAGTCAGAGATATATATAACATTGCTGTAAGGCAGGGACATTCTACTGTACTAGAGAAAGCCAGATCCTAGTAAATGGAAAACATATCTATATACATAAAGAGGAGAAAACTGTTTTAGGTAAGTTTATAAATAAGTGGCTAAAACTGCATTGTAGAAACTCTGGCACAACTCATTCAGAATTCCAACTCTTTGCCTTCTTTATTGCACAAGATAATTTATATATTATTTTTTCTTATCCCTCCCATATTAAACTACAGTGAAACCTCAATTTTACATCTCCTGATTTTAAGTTTTCCCTCTTTTTTTTATGATCCCACCTATATAGTATGCATAATACATTTCCCTGATTTTACAAATTTTTTTCTGGTCCCCTGAATGCTGTTCATTCCAGTTGCACTAGAATTCTGACACTGACCTGAAACATAATTGCTTATTCACGGTGAGCAAAACTCTGTAGCTTTTGCTTTCCATTGGCTGCAGTGGAGCATAATACCTTCTAAGGGCAGAGACACAGATTCGGGGAGATTAGTCGCCCAGTGACAAATTGCCTTCTTTTTCGGGGTGACTATTCGCCGAACTGAATCTCCCTGCCGGCTAGAATGTAAATCATCGGCGGGATGGCAATCTGTGCGCTTCGTTTTCCGAAGTCGCCTTACGAGGAAACTTTGGGTGACTTCGGAAAACGGAACGATCCGAGTGCCGTCCCGCCGGCGATTTACATTCTAGCCAGCGGGGAGGTTCAGTTCGGGGAATAGTCACCCCGAAGAAGAGGCGATTTGTCGCTGGGCGACTAATCTCCCTGAATCTGAGCATCTGTCCTTACCCTAAATCTTGGTACCTGGGGTTTCGCTGAATTTGTGCCTTATACAAAATGTTCTGTTTTGTTTCTGTAAAATAGTAAGATTTCTAGTAAATGTGTTTTTTTTTGTTTTTTTTTTAACGTGGGTGTTTGGTATCATCTGTGAATAACTTCAATGTTTGTAGTTCTTAATAATCGTTTCCTATATTCCATCAGGTTAACAAAGAATCCTTAGAAGATGCCTCTGTGGTAGAAAAAGTATCAAACGAAAGGTAAATAAGTATTAGCCTAATGCATGCGTTTGTGCTCTTTTGTATTGAAGCGTTACGTGTTTGTATCTCTTTATTATTACAATACTGTATGTTGAACCAGATGTTGCTGCTTGGGAATTATAGAGCCAGACCAGTGTAAGTACAAATAAGAGGAAAGTGTAATGATCTTGTTAGTGAGAAGCTCAGGGAGACCGTTAGAAATCCCTTCTGTGTGACAAGGAAACCCCTGCCGACCCCGGTCTTCACCGACGCCATTTTGGGGCCCAGGACTTTCTGCGGCAGGGCGGACAAGGCACCTGCACAATTCTAGGGCAAACATAATACAGACAGGGATGAGGCAGAGACGTTAACAGGAACAGGCCAAGGTCGGGTCAGATGGCAAGAATCAGAGTCGATATTCAGGCAAAGAGTCAAAAACCAGAGTAGTAGACAAAACACAGGCTTATCTGGTAACAGAAGCCAGATTGGGCAAGGAGGAGTGGATGAGCAAGGTATTTAACGGGCAAGGAGCCAATCAGAAAGGGGCTTGCCCTGATTGACAGGGAGGGGAACCAATAGGAACACATTTCCCCGTTAACAGTAAACAATGCGCGCGAGAATGACATCATCACGCATTGTCCCGACGCACAGCGCACTGCAGGTGGCTCCTTACAAAAAGTTGTCAATGATAGGGTGTGTTGTTCTGTCAGGTATTCCAGGGAGAACTTCATCTGAGAGCTGGGAACATTTTCAGAACAAAAAATAGAATTTAAAATCCTGAATTTTACATCTGCAACTACAGTATGTTCAGCTGTATTGTTCCTTTAGTCCAATTAGTGTGATATTGTGACCGTACAGAACAGTTTATGTATAATATAGTGAATAAAGTACCCCCTTTTGTAAAATATAAGGATATTATCAGTTACTGAGGAGGTTATGGAACTCCGAGGTAACTTCTAATATCCTCATATTTTGCAACTGGGGGTACTTTATTTATTATAATACACAAGTTTCAGTGAGTCATGTGACAGAAATGACATCAGAACTCACCGTTTATAACTGATGACATCAGAACTCACCGTTTATAAGGATATAATTTACAGGATATTCATAGCTTTTGTGTATTATATGTTAATATGTTATAGAATTCCACTTCACTCCTCTGTTCTGTCAGCAGCATCAGCACTGCTCTGTTTCCCCATTACTGGCTGGTCTAGATTTTAGTACAGGTATGGGACCTATTACCCAGAATTCTTGGCACCTGGGGTTTTCCCCAGATAAGAGGTCTTTCCGTGATATGGATATCCATCTCTTAAGTCTACTAAAGACTCATGTAAACATTAAATAAACCCAATAGGCTGGTTTTGCTTCCATTAAGGATTAATTATATCTTAGTTTGGATCAAGTACAAGGTACTGTTTTATTATTACAGAGAAAAAGGAAATCATTTTTCAAAACGTAAATTACTTCATTAAAGTGGAGTCTATAAGAGACTGCCTTCCCATAATTCGGAACGGTCTAGATGATGGGTTTCCGGATAACGGATCCCATACCTATACAAGGGCTTTGTTTCCAAACGAAACTGCAAGGGTGACTTCTCTTTATATCCAATGTAACATAAGGGAGTCAAGTACTGAAATCTGATGGAGCTAGCAAGAACAGTGCTGATATATATATATATATCAGCACTGTTCTTGCTAGCTCCATCAGATTTCAGTACTTGACTCCCTTGAAGCCCTTGTATAGGTATGGGATCCGTTATCCGGAAACCCATCATCTAGATCGTTCCGAATTTTATATATATACAGTATAGTCTGTATAGTGTTCAGCAGTGCTGTATTCATGAAGGCTACCCTCTACCCTACCCTGCACCACCTTGCAATGGATTTTTAATTGGGCAGGAAGCACAGACGGCAGCAAGACATGTGTTTGTGAATGAGCACGAAGTAGTAAAATTTTGCAGCGCTTAAACTTCTAGCACAGTGCTGGGCAACTGGTGGCCTGTGGGCTGCATCCAGCCTGTGACCCCCCCCTCCCTTGTGTGGCCCCCCCAAATGAAAGTCTGCCTGTCCTACTCTGCCTGTGTGTGCGCCATACTCTGCCTGCCCTATGCTCCCTGTATGTGCCATACTCTGCCTGTCCTATGTAGTCTGTATGTGCCATACTCTGCCTGTCCTATGTAGTCTGTGTGTGCCATACTCTGCCTGTCCTACTCTACCTGTGTGTGCCATACTATGCCTGCCCTATGCTCCCTGTGTGTGCCATACTCTGCCTGCCCTATGCTACCTGTGGGACATGAGTCTGGTAGGGTTTGTTCTGGGGGTTTGTTAGCATTTGGAAATTGGTTTAGGGGCCCTAAGGTGTTTAATCATGTGCTGGGGGTGCTGTGTTATCTACAAGGGAGGAGGCTTATGGATTTAAGGGTATGACAAACTTTTTTCACATATGAGTGATATCCCTGCAATAACCACCATGCATACCTCCCAACATTAGAAAAATAGAAAGAGGGACAAAAACATCTGCGCATAACTTGGCAACATTTTTAACCAGGCCCATTTTGTGGTCACACCCTCTAAATACTATGTCCAGTTTACAAAATTTGGCAGGTTATGGAAAGTCTAAAAACACATCTTTTTGCTAATGAAGGTGACTTGCCCTTTAAGCTGAAAATATCAGTTCTCACAAGAGACAGGCTTATATTAAATAGTTACAATTGTATCTTTGCTCATCTTAAATAGTTACAAATGTATCTCAGTGCAGGCACTCAATAAGTTTCAGAAACTTTGTATCCTTTTCTGGTGTCCGTGCAAGAGATCAAAGAGAAATTTCAGTAACAATCTGCCACTGCTGGCTGAGCAGTCAAAATTATTGGGACTGTTCCGCGAAAAATGGGACAGTTGGGAAGTATGAACTCCAACCATTTGTTTTGGTGTGCTACCACCATTAATGTGGACATGATCTTAAAAGTTCTTGCGGTAACATGGGTGTGGTTTACAGTGGGTGTGGTTGAAAAAAGAGGGAGTGGTCAATACTGGCTTCCATTATCGGAACCCATAGGTCAGAAAAATTCCAGCCCTTGGTAGCACAGAAGTAGGACAGCACTGCTCTAGCACTTGCATCAAGGCTCTTCATAAATAACATGCCACCTTATGTTTTTATATAGTTACAAAGCTCCTCCTTCAAATGACAGTAGGGGGCATATTTATCAAAGGTCGAAGTTAAAAAAAACTTCGACCTTTGAATTCAAAAAGACCAATTGAATGGAGGTCGAAGTTTTTTATGGGGACGAAGTGGACCAAATTAGGCCTACTTCGAATCGTACGATTGTACTTCGATTCAAAGTTTTTTTTAACTTCGACCTTCGATCTCCCAAACTCCCCCAATTGCCTCCATACAGGTGTATGGTGCCAAATGGTTTTTAATGAATTCTTTTTATAATAGTTATTAATTGTGCATTACGTAGATCATTTTTGTTTTGATGATGGTTCCCCTTTCAGAGAGACAAAATGTTAACCAGCAATGAAAGAGGAAGCCGGTTTTGGGAAGTAGCTGTATGGCCTTTTATCTTTTAGGAACACTGGGAAGAGGAGAGTATAATGGCAGTTCTATCCTCTGGCTGAACGTGGGGTGGAACTGCTTCATCTCCCTCACTGCACAATTCTCCTTTCAGCTGCTGATTCTTGAGCCTGTTTCTAAAGGGTCTAATTGTGAGGCTTCCCACGCAGCGTTCTGCCTATTAAAATCATTTCTCTCTCTCTCCATTCAGCATCACCGCGCTCTCTCATGGAGAAGACGACGAGAACTTCTGGTAAACAATCACTTCCTTTCTACAAGACGCGTCCAAGAGCTTTGAATTTTGGGGCTAATTATTTTTGTGACCAGCTCAGTGTGTTTTCATTTGATGTGGAAATCTCGTCAGGGGCTGATTGTTATCTGTGAATTTCAGCCATATTATATAGATCTGCTTTTAACCACTTCTCCTCTTTTAATCAAATGCCAATGAATGTTGTGTGTGTGAAAAATGAGATTGGTTTTCCCTAATGATTCCTCAATCCAGGTTCATTAAAGAGCGGGGAATGTAGGCACATAAGCGTTTATAAGAATTTTCTCAGTAAAATTGAAGCTAAAGATGACATTTTACGTTGTAGTAACATTTTTATCCTACTTTCTTTTGCCCAAGCAAATGGGGAAGCTGTGGCAAAAACTATATCAATAATGGGAGAAACTTGTTTTGCCTTTACCAAGCAATATCTTTTCAAATAAGTATCTCTCTCAAACACGCGGATAACATTTCATTAGGGAAAAAACAGATCACCGTCCTGTTTAGATCCACCGTGAGCTTCCTCCTAAAACTGAGCATAGTAATATATTTATTAATATTAACATCATTTTGTATATTTAAAGGGGTTGTTCACTTTTGAATTAACTTTTAGTATGATTGGTTTTCATTTTTTATTATTTGTGGCATTTGAGATATTTAGCTTTTTATTCAGCAGCTCTCCAGTTTGCAGCTATCTGATTGCTAGGATCCAAGTTACCCTAGCAACCATACATTGATTTAAATAAGAGACTGGAATATGAATAGGAGAGGCCTGAATAGAAAGATGAGCAATAACAATAAATGTGTAGCCTTACAGAGCATTCGTTGTTTCATTTTGAAAGCTGGAGAGTGTCAGAATACATTTAAAAACAATAAATCATGAAGACCAATCGAAAAGTTGCTTTGAATTTGCCATTCTATAACATACTAAAAGTTAACTTAAAGGTCAACCACCCGGGTACCCGTCACTTTAAAAAATTATTGAAAATCCTATTTTATCACATCAGTGACAATGAACTTTAATTACACAATATAAATTATTTGAATCTTGTTTCCTTCAGTCTGGGAATTCATAATTACAGCAAGCAGGCAGCAGCCATTTTGTGGACACTGTTATTAAGGAAAGCTTTGCATCATCTCAGAATCTTGTTTGTGCACCAGAATGGGGGTCCTGATGTCCATCCCCATGCCCTGGATACACAATTAAATGGTGAAGAGAACGGGGAAATCAGTGACATCTAGGAAGTGCTGAATGGAAAGTGAAAGTAATTGTCTGCCCTGGAGGAGGAGGGGCAGACAATATTTGATTGACAACTTAGATGTTTAAATGAGTTTACAGCAGCTATGAATGCTTTAATAAAAAATAGAAACTGGATTTCATGTTTAATTTGCAAAGGACATTTATTATACAGATTTTTCTGTCTGGGTGGCAGGTCCCCTTTAAGGTGACACGAAGGGGCTTTGAATTATTTAGCATTTTGTTCAGCAGCTCTCCATTCTCTGGAATTTTAGCAGCTGTCTGGTTGCTAGGGTCCAAATGACCTTCACAACCATAACAAACAAGGGAAAGCAACCAGGCAGTGGTTTTGATAAAAGACTGAATTATGAATAGAAATAGAAAGACAAGTAATAAAAATATAAAAGTTGACTTAAAGGTGAACCACCCCTTTAATCCAGAGGAGGAAGAGTGCTATGGAAGGTACATGTTCCTTTTAAGCAGCACTGTTTTAGGCCATACACAGACATGTATTTTACCTGGCACACTGGTGAGCTTTCTGACTGGTTGTAAAATCTGCCCATCAGCAGCTGAACCTATTGCCTGTGCATTCTGGATTGTTGATCCTATGAGTAGCTGCTCCTACTGGTAAATATTAACACAGGTAAATGCTTTCACCTCTATGTTTTATCACTGACATTGATGGCTTAGTAAAACTGTGGCCACAGATTTACCATTGTAATCAGGGACTTTGCCACTGGGCACTGCAATGTATTTTATCCTGAGCACATTGGAAGATCATTTCAGAGCACCATGGTTGCCTTCCTGAAGCGGATAAAAGAATAATGTATAAAAGATACATTGCACAATTGTATCATTTACACACATGACTATTTTGTATAATATGCAGGAATGGCAGCATGTTGTCTCTATGGCACATGAAGCAGGTGACAACGGTTTGCCATAACCACAGCAATCATCATGTATTTGCCTCAAGTACTTGTACTGACTACTGGGAGCCCTTTTTGGTTGTTGAGAGATGAGCAGTTTCAGCAAATCTTTGCAAGCAGTTCACCTTGCTAAAAACTGGGAGACCATAAAAAATGAGTTTGCTATGGGGCCAAGTAATGTGTAGCCTTGTCATTGCATGTTCTGTAGCAACTGGAACCCACTGGCTGCCATCTCCTCCCTGTATAGTGTATATGTTTTATATTTATTTCTGTTACCAATAAAGTGGGCATTGAATGCAAACAGATTTCCTTAAACATTATTAGGGAAGCCCAGTAAAGCAGTTTTGCAGGAAAGTTGGTTCATTAAACCTCGTGTATCTAAAACTTGTGTATTACTAAGCAGGAAACCTGAATGCACATTAGAACAGAAATGTTTACGTCTCCATAATATACCTTATAGGCTTACCGACCCTCCAATCTGAACTCAGAATACCAGAATACAGCCTTCCAAGTGGGTTCCTGTGGATTTTTTTCTTGTAAATTGTTTTAGTTCTGTGGCAGCTTGAGTTGTTGTCTCTGCTCAACTCATGGAAGGATCAGTTCACCAGTTATTGTACTGTCTGGGGATGTCTATGACTGGTTCACTTTTTTGATAAACACACACATACACATTCTTTTAGTACTTTTTTTTTTTAAACTCTCTAAAACCTTAACAGTGTGCTTTTCTAAGTTATTAGGAAGCAAATCTATAATACTATAACTCTATAACATCTTTTACTTTGGGAGTAGCACAAGAAGACCGTGAGGTGGTAAAGAAGGCTGGTTTGCTGTCCATATAGTATCTTGTATATGTATTCTGTACTAGTAGGCCCTCGGGGGAAAAAGTTTTCATTTTGTCCATGTGTTAAAGGGGACCCGTCACCCAAAAAAAATATTCAAAATCCTATTTTATCACATTAGTCAAGCAAAATGAACTTTAATTACACCATATCAATTATTTGAATCTCGTTTCCTTCAGTCTGGGAATTCATAATTATAGCAAGCAGGCAGGAGCCATTTTATGGACACCGTTATCAAGACAAGCCTTGTATCATCTCAGAATCTTGTTTGTGCACCAGAATGGGGGACCCGATGTCCATCCCCATGTCCTGGTTACACAATTAAATGGTAAAGAGAACGGGGGAGTGTGGGAAGAGCAGTGACATCTAGGAAGTGCTGAATGGAAAGTCAAAGTAAGTGTCTGCCCCGCCTCTATGCCTAGACATAGAGGAGGAGCAAATATTTGATTGACAGCTGAGATTTTTAAATGAGCTTACAACAGCTATGAATGGTTTAATAAAAAATAGAAATTGGATTTCATGTTTAATTTGAAAAGGACTTTTGTTATACAGATTGTTTTGCCTGGTTGACAGATCTACTTTGAGGGGCAGATGTATGAAGGGTCGAATATCGAGGGTTAATTAACCCTCGATATTCGACTAGGAACTAAAATCCTTCGACTTCGAATATCGAAGTCGAAAGATTTAGCGCAAATCCTACGATCGAACGATCGAAGGATTATTCCTTCGATCGAACGATTAAATCCTTCGAATCGAACGATTCGAAGGATTTGAATCCAACGATCGAAGGAATATCCTTCGATCAAAAAAACTTAGGCAAGCCTATGGGGACCTTCCCCATAGGCTAACATTGAGTTCGGTAGCTTTTAGCTGCCGAACTAGGGGGTTGAAGTTTTTTTAAAGAGACAGTACTTCGACTATCGAATGGTCGAATAGTCGAACAATTTTTAGTTCGAATCGTTCGATTTGAAGTCGTAGTCGAAGGTCGAAGTAGCCCATTCGATGGTCGAAGTAGCCCAAAAAACACTTCGAAATTCTAAGTTTTTTTAATTCGAATCCTTCACTCGAGCTTCATGAATCAGCCCCTGAAAGTAGCTATGCTTTCAGAAACAACAATCATTTTGCCCATCTTTGCTAACAGTTCTTCCCATTGATTTAAATATCTAATATATAGCAGATGCTTCCGCCAGTATCCCTAGGAACCTTGATATACAGCTTTCGGTGGAGGTGGGTTTCTTATTAGGGAACATCAGCAACATTCCCTTTGTGCCATAATCCTAAAAGGTCGCTGTCATCCGAAAAAATGATTTATGAAACACCTGAAGCTGTAGGTATGTCTGTGTACAAGTTAGTCTAACAGGTGCACAGACACCCCTAAGCAGGCCCGGATTTGTGGAAAGGTCACCAAGGCCCGGGCCTAGGGCAGCAGGATTTTAGGGGGCGGCATGTGCTCAACCACACCCACATTGGCTCAAAAACACAGGATGCGCAGGAGATACAGTACAATATTTTTTTTTAATTTCCCATGCCCCAATCCCCATTGTTCTGGTCCCGATGATGAAAATTTACATGAATAAAGGGGAGGGGCAGGGGCGACGAACGGCAGTGGGCCGAGGGGCGCCGGCTATGTTAATCCAGCCCTGCCCCTAAGGCTTGAGTGCTAGCTGACATGGGTCATATCTGTTGCTTTTGAATCTGAGCTGAATGCTGAGGATCAATTACAAACTCACTGAACAGAAATGTACCATGTGGCCCCCCTTCAAGTCGCTGACTAACTCAGAGTTAGAGAGCTGAAAAGCAGGAAGTTGGATTCTGGCTGTTTTATTAGACATCTGTTCACTCCAGCCTTTATACATTACATTTTTGGCTAACTAACTATATTAGAAACATTTTTTATTTTCCACAGCCTATCTATTTATCCAGTTTTTATTTTCACACTGAACTGTTCCTTTAATATTTCCATTGAAAATGCTGTGTCCCTTCTCTTTCAAAGCTCCTTTCACTAACCTTCTCCTTTGGCTTATCTGAGTTCCAATTCCCCCACTCATTCCAGTAGTTACTCCCTGGATAATCTATAAACTTCACTTACTCCTCCATTCCCCCCCGCTGGTTTCTCCTCATACCTTTCAAATCTCTCTATTAGTATCTCTTACTATGGAGTCACATACTCTCCCTTAACTCTTTCTGTCATTGTTCCTCAAGGTTCTGTCCTATTTTTCTTCCTTGTCCAGTTTATGAATCCCAGTACCACCTCTGTACTGATGACACCCAAACTATGTTGGTCTTTTCTTGTTTGTCATTTCTGCTTGAATTTCCCATGATTACCTTAAATTAAATGGTCTTTCCCTTCAGCAAATATAAAACCCCATAAACTGTTACAATGAACCACTCCATTATAACTCCCTTCTCTTAGGACCAGTGCCTGCTCGCTCCTTTACTCCTCTTATCCAACGAATAAGTAATCATGTCTCCTTTCACTGTTATACCAACCCCAAATACACTGCCAGTCCCTACAATGGATTTATCTACAATTATAGGAAAATATTTGAACTACTGCCCCTAACATTCAAAGTAGTTCACAAGTCTACCTCTCCCTGCATCTCTGAACTTAGCTCCAAATAACAAAACCTCTCAGAACATTCTTCTAATGATCTGTTCTTTACTCATCCCTTCCCCATATACAAGCATTCAAGACTTTGTTAGAGCTGTGCCCCATCTCTGAAATGCTCTCATTCCATCAGACTTTCAGCCGTTAAAGGGGTGGTTCACCTTTAAGTTAAATCAATACTGTTTTTCAAAATGAATCAGTTAATAGTGCTGCTCCAGCAGAATTCTGCACTGAAATCCATTTCTCAAAAGAGCAAACAGATTTTTTTTATATTCAATTTTGAAATTTGACATGGGGCTAGACATTTTGTCAATTTCCCAGCTGCCCCCAGTCATGTGACTTGTGCCTGCACTTTAGGAGAGAAATGCTTTCTGGCAGGCTGCTGTTTTTCCTTCTCAGTGTAACTGAATGTGTCTCAGTGAGACATGGGTTTTACTATTGAGTGTTGTTCTTAGATCTACCAGGCAGCTTTTACTATTGAGTGTTGTTCTTAGATCTACCAGGCAGCTGTTATCTTGTGTTATGGTGCTGTTATCTGGTTACCTTCCCATTGTTCTTCTGTTTGGCTGCTGGGGTGAAAAAGGGAGGAGGGTGATATAACTCCAACTTGCAGTACAGCAGTAAAGAGTGATTGAAGTTTATCAGAGCACAAGTCACATGACTGGGGGCAGTTGGGAAACTGACAATATGTCTAGCCCCATGTCAGATTTCAAAATTGAATATAAAAAAATCTGTTTGCTCTTTTGAGAAATGGATTTCAGTGCAGAATTCTGCTGGAGCAGCACTATTAACTGATTCATTTTGAAAAAATATTTTTTTCCCATGACAGTATCCCTTTAACCTTTAGTATGTTATAGAATGGCTTATTCTAAGCAGCTTTTCATCTTGCCTTCATTTTCTCCTTTTTATGGTTTTTGAACTATTTGCCATCTTCTTCTGACTGTTTCCAGCTTTCAAATGGGGGTCACTGACCCCATCTAAAAAGCAAATGCTCTATAAGGCTACAGGTTTATTGTTATTGCAACTTTTTATTAAGTTTCTATTCAGGCCCTCTCCTATTGCAGGCTCTTATTCAAATCAGTCCATGGTTGCTAGGGTAATTTAGACCCCAGCAACCAGATTGTTGACATTCCAAACAGAGCCGCTGAATAAAAAAACGAAATAACTCAAAAAACACAAACAAAAACCAATTGCAAATTGTCTCAGAATATCACGGTCTACATACTAAAAGTTAATTATAAAGGTGAACAACGCCTTTAAATGATCGCTTGAAACACGTTCATTTAGAAAACTTTAGCCTTTAACTTTACACTATAAACAACTGCCACCTGCTAAATGCTACTTCTCTTACCTTTTTTAATCCTCATCCTGCCTCATCCCATACTTCAGGTCTCCGGATCCATTTAAATGTTAAGATGGAAAGATCTAACAGGCAGGTCTTTTTTACCTCTTCTACAGTTAAATATTTATATGTAATATGAATAGTATGTTTGATGTGTACATCCTTCTGTTGTACATCACTGTGGAATATGCTGGCATACTATAAATATTTGGCTAGTAGTGGGAAGTCTAAAGCAACTGCACATGCTGAATCTTCAAAATGTTTCCCATTCACCTGAGTGGCACCTTCAGTTCAAATCAGTGGGAATCCAATCAAAATGGCTTTACCCTTCTTGAGTGATAGCTCTAGAATCTCTCGCTGTTTGTTTAGGATAGCAGCTGACATAGTAGCTTGGTGTGACATCACTTCCTGCTCACTCATAGCTCTGGGCTCAGACTACAGGAGGGAGGGGGGAGATGGAGAGAAGAGCAAACTGAGCATGCTCAAGCCCTAGCCCTGGAGGTTTATACTGAAAACAGGAAGTCTGATACTGAAGTCCATGTGTGCACAAACGCAGGAAAGAAATTAGGTGTTTCTTTTGACAGAGGACTCAGAGCAACATTACTGGTGGATTTATATAGACCTTTCTGATAAAGTTTACTTAATTTTAGCCGTTCCCTCTCCTTTAAGCCTTGATCCATTGCATGCTAGGCCTAATCTTACCTTTTTCTGCTGAGACAGTCTGGAGTCCTCAGCAAGCACCACCCCTTTTGCATCATTGCCCTGCCCCCTATCTCACTGGTCAGCCCACCCAGTCTACCCTGGCCAGTACATCTAAAGAAAAGTAAACTGTCCTGGATACCATTGGACCTACAACAAGCTTTATATTAGTAGACCTCATAAGGGAAGGGCCTAGTTAAATGCTGACCTAAAAAGGGATGGCAGATAGGATGAAATCCATTGCTCCACTGTAACAGAAAATAACTATTAAATCTTGTGTGGGATGATACAAATGGTGTAAGTCTAGTTCTGACAAGTCAAACTCAAAGCATTTTTCAAACATAAATGAATAATAGAAACAGTGTCTTTATCTACAAATATTTATTATAACACTTGGATATAACTACAGGAAGCCCTTGGCACTCATAGAAAATATTGATTCACTGTTAGGGTACAAAATTTATACATAGCAAAATTTAAATTTTTTTTTTCCTTTTACATAAAAATATTACACTAAACGGAAAGGCAACATGATAATTCCCAGCAACTACACAGAATAGAAAAAAAAAATACTGTATTTGAAGTCACAGGGGGTCATTTATTAACACTGGGCAAATTTGCCCATGGGCGGTAACCTATGGCAACCAATCAGATTGTTGCATTCATTGTTCATTCTGCAGCTGCCTTTAAAAAGCCACTGACTGGTTGCTATTAGGGACGCACCGAATCCAGGATTCGGTTCGGGATTTGGCCAGGATTCTGCCGTTTTCAGCAGGATTCGGCCGAATACTTCTGCCTGGCCAAACCGAATCCGAATTTGCATATGCAAATTACAGGTGGGGAGGGAAATCACGTGACTGTCACAAAACAAGAAGTAAAAAATATTTTCCCCTTTCCACCCCTAAATTGGATATGCAAATTCGGTTCGGTATTTGCCCGAATGTTTTGCAAAAGGATTCGGGGGTTCGGCTGAATCCAAAATAGTGGATTTGGTGCATCCCTAGTTGCTATGGGTAACTGCCCATGGGCAAACTTGCCCAGTTTTGATAAATGAGCCCCACTGCCTTTATTACCCATAAATGAGGACACGGGGCTAAAACAATCACCTTCATGCATCTGCTGAACAAAAAGCTAGGCAACTAGGTTACATTGTCCGCTACATACAGTAATCGTTGTGTGTTGAAATATTCAAAGGCTTTTTTTTTTTATCTTTTTTTTTAACTTTTTTTGGCTTGTAACCAAACAAAATACATGAAAGGCCTCTGTTCACATTTCAGAAGTACATTAGGAATATCTCTGGATTTTTACGTAGAGATGGCGCATCATCCGTCTGCATTTCTTACGCCACTTTATTTATTTTTTTCCTTTTTTTTTTAATTCAATATCCTGTTTATGACGTGGAACCACAATAAACTACTGAAATCATGTAAGACTTACATCAACAATGTTCTACGATATCTTCAAATGCACCAATGAGTAGGTTTCCACGTTGTTCCGTAGACTTAGACACTGGAACAATCGTTGTACCTTTATTGAGAACTATAGGAGGGGAGCCAGCACTTACTAAACCATTTCTGCTCATGTCGCTTGGATGTTTGAATGGGCAGGATCTGTCACTATACAAACACTTTAGTGTTCATAAAAGCAGTGAAACCACACACACTCGTTTTCCCTGGCACTTGGGCGGTTGACTTTTTGAGGGCGTTAAATACAAAAGGCTCAAGTGTTCACATGTCACTTCAAAACGGTAACACTTTATAGAATTTGTCCAACATGGCCGTCAACCTCTACCATTTTGTTTTCCTGAACTGACCAGTTCCAAAGACGGCAATGTAGTTAGCACAGCTTCTTATAAAGTGCTGCCTTTTTAAAATGTCTCATGTGAAAATACAGGAGCAAAGGTGAATGTTTTGTTACACACTGGTTTTGATTGGTGAAACAGAGAACAGTTCAGTAGCAGGTTTATTAATCTTCTGTATGAACGGCTTGCTGAATAAAAACCTACTGGCTCCTCGGTTGCATTAGGCCGGGAAATCATTTTTATGTGTAAGAATTAAGCTGTTCTTTTGACCGTGACTGGATATCTTGAAGTTCCTGCTCTTCTTTTGCCTTAATATCTTGGTAGACCTGCATTTTGCTGGCATCCTTTAAGTAGGCCCAGTTAGAAGACAGAATCATGAGGAAGTGGATCTGTAAGAGAAGGGTGAGCACGATTGCTAGTGAGCAGGTCAAGAGGCAAAGCAAGCGGCTTGTTAGATTACTACTAGTATTTTAATAACAAAAAAGAGAGGGAGAAAATGAGAGTTAATCGGCGTGGCTGATGTAGTGACGGGTATTAATAGCCTGACATGCACTTCCTATGCTACACACTGCACAGGACAGATAAACAGCTGAGTCAGTTAGTAAAGCCAGAAATAAAACTAGTGCCAGTTGTAAAGAAGATGCCTAAAACTATGCCATAAAAGGCATCAACCTCCCTCCGAGCTAATGAATACCTGTAGGTTTCGATTAATACTTTAACATACACATATTACATACAGAGGTCCAGCATATCAAATGCTGCGTGTCCATGAAATAATATAAAGAAGTATAGCCGGGTATAGAAGTATCTGTAAAGAACAGAAGCATGCAGCCCACAAAGTAGTATTTTATTGCCATGTTTATTCAACTACAAAAATAGGTTATAAAAAGAATCCATTTTATCACTATAGCTTATGGTCTCCTCTCAAACGTACATGTGAAAAATAACCTTCCCCCCCAAGTGATAATTCCACACCACACTGGCTTCCCCCCTCAGTACCGTGCTACTTTGTGTTACGTCACATATCTTTAGATCCCTCTCTTTTTGGCCAAATGAGCCCCCTGAGCATAAAGGTACAGCGCCAAGGTTCTACTGGTCAAAGGCCAATCATACAGGCTCCTTGTTTTTGGATGTTCCTTTGAGATCTGGCTATTAAATAAACATCTGTTACAAGCAATTTACTATACAAATGAAAGGGCTGTGTACAAAATGATACTGCAGTACTAGGACTCTAAACAACTGTTAGGGCAGAGACGCGCTCAGATTCGGGGAGATTAGTCGCCCGGCGACAAATCTCCTCTTCTTCGGGGCGACTAATCTCCTCGAACTGCCTCCTGCCGCCTAGAATGTAAATCACCGGCCGGATGGCACTCTGAGTGATTCGTTTTCCGAAGTCGCCCCACAAGGAAACTTCAGCGACTTCGGAAAACGAATCGATCTGAGTGCCATCCCACCGGCAATTTACATTCTAGCCGGCAGAAGGCAGTTTGGGGAGATTAGTCGCCCCAAAGAAGAGGAGATTTGTCGCAGACACCTAATCTCCCCGAATCTGAGCGTGTGTCTCTGCCATTATTCTGTTAGTAACGACCCGGAAAACTTTTATTTATTATGTAAACAATACGTGTAACAGAAATTGTCTGTTCCTCTTATTTAGAATTTCTCCTACAGTTTCCATTGTTCAGTGGATTTCACCAGACCCATAATGTTTTGTGGGGAAATCCTCTGCACAACTGGGAAGGGAGAAGAAGAGAGGCCAGAGAAGACCCGCTTGTACTAATTCTAATTCTTACATTTCTAATTAGGAACAGAAAACATAGCCAAACCTCATCCCCTGCAGCATTCAAACACAACGTTTTTATTATTAATAATGTGACTTTATAGGACTAAATAAGAATTGCTATTTACAAAACAAAACAAAAAAAAACACAAAAATATAATGGTAAATAGATTCTAAATGCTAGACTGAGTTTTTTTTAGTCCAGGGTGTCAGTGGTAGTTCGAGCTACAACAATGCAGTCTCAATATGTCTTTTTCTAGAACAAATTAGAATTTAGTGCAGCAATCTTCCCGACTCTTAAACTTCAAGACGGCATAGTTATATGTGGTAGCCATCATGTAGATCAGCTGGTGGAAGAGAACACAAATAAGAGTAAGACATGGCAAGTTCATGCCTAGTGCAGCCCTGGGCAGCGCTCAGCTTTTATAGACAGAGGGAAGATCAGGCTTACATTGAAACAACACAAGTATCACTAGGACTTAGTGGAAAACATTCAGCTCTATACATGCCAAGTCAATTAAATTGATGCTGACGCAGTTCACTATCTCAACCAATTTAATGCTGCAATGATGAGAAACGGATATTCCTTCAGATTTATGGTACAAGGAATTATTCTGTGTGGCACTGCTGCCAGTTATTAAACACTTTATTATATTTCTCAATTACCTTCTGCTGTTGAACTTTATGGCTAGTGATGGGCGAATTTGTCCTGTTCCGCCGAAAATTTTGTGAATTTCCCACGAAATTCGCAAAACACTAAAAAATTCGTGAAACGCAAGTTGACGCTGGCGTCAAAATCTACACCTACTTTATCCAATTGCATTATAGTCAATGGGCGTGCGATAAATGATCACCAGCATCATAACTGTCGCCGGCGGCAAAAAATTCCCTGCAAATTTGCGCCTTCCGAATAAATTTGCCTATCACTATTGATGGCACCTAAAGGAACAGCGGCTCTGTCAGGGGGTCCAATCCTATAAACCACCACAATTATTCAAGATTTGCTTTTTAATAAATGCCCAGTTATTGACTGGCAATTTTAGAATTACATGTTTATTTTTTTATTTTTTTAATGTGCAGTATCACTAAAAAGGTGCTTTGTATTAAAGGGAAAATACACCCCTTTGATGTTAAAAAGGTGCCTGGAACTGGCAAAAATAATTATAAATGCATTTTTAAAGCATTTTAATTGCAATTGGTTTACACAGACATACCTGAATCTGCACACTGAAAGGAAACCATGACACACCTACAAACCATTTCCCAACTACCCTTAGGCTCACAATGTAATGCAACCCCTCCCTGCCCTAGCTCTACTGTGAAGTGATGGATTCTGGGGAAATCCGTGCACCTCTCACCAAAGCAGAGGAACTTCAAGTCCCAGAATTCATCATTTCACAAAAGAACAAGCTGAGGGAGGGGTTGTATTACACCGTTTGCCTGGGGGGGGGGGTAGGAAATGGTTTCCGCTTAGGAGTGGATTCCTTTCAGTCTGTGGAATCCAGTATGTTGGTGAATGCAGCTCCAGCAGAATTCTGCACTGAAATCCATTTTTCAAAAGACCAAACAGATTTTTTTTATATTAAATTTTGAAATCTGACACGGGGCTAGACATATTGTCAGTTTCCCAGCTGCCCCCAGTCATGTGACTTGTGCTCTGATAAACTTCAATCACTCTTTACTGCTGTACTGCAAGTTGGAGTGATATCACCCCCCTCCCTTCCCCCCCCCTGCAGCCAAACAAAAGAACAATGGGAAGGTAACCAGATAACAGCTCCCTAAAGCTGGCCATAGACGCAAAGATCCGATCGTACGAATCGTGGATTCGTACGATTTTCGGACCATGTGTGGAGAGTCTCGACATTTTTCGTCCGTCGGAGATCGGTCGTTTGGTCTATCGGACAGGTTAGAAAATTTCTGTTGGCTGCCAATAATATCTCTGCGTGTATTGCCGATCGTACGATTTTCAGAGGGAGACTGTCACTAGTGTTGTCAGACATAAGTATCGTACGATTGCTGTCAGGGGCAGAACATTGGGTGATCTGTTCTTATTTGATCGGAATGGTAAAGACTTTGATCTGAATGGTTAGTGGAGGGTCGGGAGATGGGAAAGTCCGATCGTATGTTGATTCGTACGATCGGATCTTTGCGTCTATGGCCAGCTTAACACAAGAAAACAGCTCTCTGGTACATCCTAAACAGCACTCAATAGTTAAAGCCAAGTCCCACTGAGACTAATTCAGTTACATTAAGTAGGAGAAATAGCCTGCCAGAAAGTAGTTCCATCCTAAAGTGCAGGCACGAGTCACATAACTGGGGGCAGCTGGGAAACTTGACAAAATGTCTAGCCCCATGTCAGATTTCAAAATTGAATATAAAAAAAAATCTGTTTGCTCTTTTGAGGAATGGATTTCAGTGCAGAATTCTGCTGGAGCAGCACTATTAACTGATGTGTTTTGAAAATGACAGTATCCCTTTAAGTCTACTAAAACATCAATTAAACATTAAATAAACCCAATAGGCTGGTTTTGCCTCCAATAAGGATCAATTATATCTTAGTTGGGATCAAGTACAAGGTACAACTAAGAATCGGAATTATTTGATTATAATGAAGTCTATGGGAGACTGACTTTCCGTAATTCAGAGCTTTCTGGATAATGGGTTTCCGGATAACGGATCCTATACCTGTATCTAAAATAGTAATAGTAATGCTTTTAGAATTGGCATTAAAGAATATGCCCTGTATGGGCAGTTCTAAAGGTTATTACCATCTTACAGTGAAACTACAACAACTGGACCTGACTTTCTAATACTAGGAAGCTGCACGTAATGGTGGGGAGTAACATAAAGAACATGGGAGGGAATCTGCCCACAGAAGCAAGAAATAGACGTGGTTCACACAACATGCTCTGCTAGAAAGACTTATTATATGGAATGAGTTCCTATTTAGTTTTCCAAACCATGATTTGAGACAGCTTCAGATCCAGCTGAGAAACATTGTATTATGGTAAGTGTGACTGGAAGCAGAACAAGGATATCTGCACTAGTGACAGTGGAGAAGGCGATGCCTTGATAGTCTCAACACAGAAAAGGAATTTGGACAAGCACTTCCTTTGAGTCCAAATGCTTCTCATGCTGAAGTTAAAATCACTTTTCGAAGAGATGTGAAATTCTGATTTGCAAGAAGATGATAGCTATTACTTTATAAGCCTAACAGAGACATATGGGTGATACTTACCAAGGCAATGACAGTTGCTCCAGCTCCAGCACAAGCCACAATAAAGAGGTGGTAGGACATGTAGAACTGGAGGAAGGAATAAAAAAGGAGAATTAGGTCTTATTAAACAAAATGTGCCACCATCTGGTGCCAGCTTAAGATAAAGTTCTTCATGAAGCAACACTTCCACTTGAAAAATGGAGACATTCAGACCACACCCTAACTTGTCCAAGCCACGCCCCCTCACCATGCTGCCTCATTTTCCTGCATAAAAAAGGTTCATCAGATGTTATTGTCACTACAGATGTTGCAGGACCCGGACCAGTGGTGTAACTAGAAATTATTGAGCCCCACAGCAAATGATTTTTCAGGCCCCCAAAATGTCTAGATGCGGACGTTTTTTTACCTATATTGATTGAAATTGTATATGGATTAGGGCCTATACCTCCTGGCCCCCTGCAGCCGCAGGGTCTGCTTCCCCTGTAGTTACGCCCCTGACCCAGACTGATGTAGCACAATAGAACTAACTGATTATTTTTGCTTGTATGCATTTTAATAGTCCCGATTGTGTATCTCTGTATCATCAGTCTTAGACTTACCCAGCCATTCTAGGGGAGATATAATAATATATACTGTAGGAAAAGCCTTCTGACAGTTAGGTCTTTAGAGGACCAGTATATATGGACTTTAGCAGGAGATAATTCTGCTCTATTTTATTCAAAAGTTAGAGGACACTTTTTGCACCAGCGTTTTATGGAAAAACTGCTTCCCTGTAAGTTAAAGAGCATTCCAATTTGTTATTTAGAACTGCAGCAGCCCCCCAAGGATACGTATTTGAAGCAACGAGGAGGAGGAAGTGAGTGGACAACCATGTTATTTACTTTGCACCGGGTCATATGATCACAATTCCCATGCAGAAAATTGCACAGCAAATAGAATTACCTCATTACTATTGCAGATTTGTTCCAAAGCTTGCCCACATGCTTTTCCAGGTAAAGCGTTCCATGGAATGATCCCTACACAGACAAGAGAAACCAAATCCATTACAGAGCCTCCTCTCTCTGCACATTCCTTCCTCTACTCTTCCACCCACTTGCCATCTGTGTTCCTTTCCTTTCACCCACACAGAAAGCGATTGCTTTGAAGCTTGGAAAGATGACATTTTCAGCAGTGCAGCTAATATGCCAGCCCATGCTTATAACTCTCTGAAAAAGCTGTCATGAGCCTGTAGAGTCTAAAATATCACATTTACTTACAGGGTAAAACATTTTTTTTGGTATTTATCATGAGAAAAGAACAAGGCTGAAGAAAAAAATAATCATAAAAATGTTAACAATGCACTAACCAATGGCTTTTCAGCTGCTACAAATACATTCCCTGCAACCCCTGCCTCCCCAAAAGCTATGAAGCTGTATGAATTCCTTTCTAGCCTTCATTGGTAAATCTTTGGAATCCAAAAAGTCTTGTACATACGTTTGCTGTAAACAATTTCCTGCTCCCATGTGAACATAAATCAGCTACATTTCCCCCAACTTCCTGTGCAGCAACTAGTTCATCTGGTATGAAAGACAAAGTATGCCCAGAGCAGGGACGACTCGAGAGCATGTTAAAGGAGAACTAAATCCTAAACAGTATGGGGTAGAAATGCCAAAATCCTGAAGCTACTGAGCCACACAAAAGTTTCACTATATATACTGTAACAATGATGATCCAGGCCTTGACAATTGTGCACAGAATCTTGGATTCGGTTAGGAGTAACATTGCACATGCTCAGTGTCCTCTGGGCATTTGTTGAGAAGTTAAGCTTAGGGGTTGTGACAAAAACAGAAAATTTGTTTCACATGTCATAGAAACTGCAGGGTTTCCTATAAAATGATGTTGTAAATCTGCTAAAGGGCCTTGGTTGCCTTGGGCTGTTACAGAGGCCCAAAACATAATGGGCGGCATTTCTACCCCACTTATTTCTTACACATTTAATAGAGAATTTAAAGAAACACTGTCGTCCCCAGAATAACAGCTCTGCTTTAAACAAGAAATCAGCTGCTTCTGCTTCAGTCTGAGCAATGGCACCAATCATTTAAAGAGATGCAACTCCCCCATCTTCAGGGTTCCTAGTGCTCCAGAAATCCCTTCTTCACTGCAGATGTTGCTCTTAAAGAGGGTAATTGCCTAGCCATATAGGACACCTGCTCTACCTCACTCCAACAAGAATAAATTGCCGTTTACATATTCCTTGGTGTTCCACTGGATCTTTCTTAGTATTTCAGCTACTGTAGTCCCTCTCTCAGCTCTGTCAGTCCTTCACCTTATTTATCTTTACTTGTTATAAACTCCTCCAGTACTTCAAGGAACCACCGATCACCAAGGGGTCTTGTCCCACATTTTTAGAGTGGGAAAAATGCAGATATGCAGTTTTTTGAATACATGGGAGGTTGACCCAAGGCACACATCTTTTAAAAAGGCCTTCTGAGCCACCAAAGATCCAGCACCAGGTGAGTATAGACTTGGAGAAACAGATCACAGTAAGAAAATACACCAGCAGCCTCAGCAGGAATTGCAAAAGCAGAGGCATCAGCTTCAGAATGCTATAGGTAGGTACACATATTGGTGGCCTGTTTACAAGTAGGGTTGCCACCTGACCTGTATTTTACCAGCCTGGCCGGTAAAAATGATGCCTGATGCCAATTTTGTTAATAGGAAAAAACGGCAAGAATATAGGAAGGCTGGTATTTTTTTCCAGAAAAGGTGGCAACTCTATTTACAAGCGATGCCAATATAGGATAGGAACAACCTGTCACAGCGCAGCCTGCAGAAGGGAAATGCTATAGTGCAGAGCAGCAGATGGTTGTTAATATAAATAATAATAATATTGTACTATAAAATGCTCACCAAATTGCCGGATGTCCACGCAGATCTGATCGGCTGTGGTGGTCAGATTTGTAGGCAATGCTTTGATAACTTCACAAGAGGACCACATGTTGTAGAACATGAAAACAGGAATGGCAGAAAAGCCAAAGACGCCAAGCCAGGCCACTCCAAGAATATAGGTAAGGAAAACAAACTGGGGGCAAAAAGTTCAAACAGATTTCATACTGGTCCACAAAATATTTAAAACAATTCACAGACTGATCATGATTTGGGGGACAACCCCGTTATCTAGAATAAAATAATTAAAAAAAAATTCTGTAATAATAAAACAGCAGCTTGTACTTGATCCAAACTAAGATATAATTAATCCTTATTGGAAGCAAAACCAGTCTATTGGGTTTATTTATTGTAGGGATTCACCAAATCCAATATTTTCAGCTGGATTCGGCCGAATCCTTCTGCCCGGCCGAACCGAATCCTAATCTGCATATGCACATTAGGGACGGGGAGGGAAATCTCATGACTTTTTGTCACAAAACAAGGAAGTACATTTTTTTCTCCCCTTCCCACCCTTAATTTGCATATGCATATGATTTGGTTCGGTATTTGGACAAATCTTTCACAAGGATTCGGGGGGTTTGGCCGAAAAGTGGATTCGGCGCATCCCTACTTGTAACTATGGTAACTTTTAATTACCGTAGTGCACAATCATTTCATTGTTCCCATTAATCTGCTATTTTAAGGTATTTTATCTGAGCAATTGGTCACTTTGCAACATTTCTTACTTGCTTTAGTGTAGTAGTCACGTTATAGTTTTGATTGGCCCAATCATGTGATTGCGTTGCAGGCATAGTTGCCTTGAGAATGGTCTCATTGGGGACTGAAACCTCACGTTGGCTGTACATGCTGTTTTCTTTTTTTGAATCTTCACAAAAAATATAGGTGTTGGTGGTCTTATTTAAAAGATTTGTTGTGCACCCGAGGCTAGCATTGGAGCGGTGTGCTGCCTTTAGCTTATATTTATATATATTATTTTAAATATATATATATATTTTTTAGCATGTTTATCTTTATCTTTGGGTAAAAACTTGAATGAAGCTGCTGCCAACATTAAAAGTGAATCGACTATGGAATGAATGGATTATTTTGATGCTTCTGACCTCCCTAGCTGTGATTATGCTAAGGATGTATCAGCAATGAGATCCTTTAACCTGCTGCCAGAGGATCCGAAAATGAGGATAGGTAGCTCTACCCCCCCAATCACTCACCATTCCACTGATGCATCGTCCACAGGCTGTAGTTTTAAATTCACTATGTAGCTCCTTCACTGCACTAGTGGTATAGAAGCCTTCAGCTAATAGAATGATTCCATACAAGAAGAAAAAAGATGCAATTCCATAGATGACGTATTGCATTAGCTGTATTCTGCAAAGGAGAAAACATGTCATATATCCCATCATGTCCTTAAACCATTGATATTAAACAAGTACATTCAGCCCAGGATAGGGCTATCTTTTATGCTTTAAGAAAAAGTACAGCTTAAGTAAATTGTTGACTGACTTTTCCAGGGATTTTCCAAATTATTGACATGTATGTCTTGGTCTGCACAGTCAGGTATTATTTCAATGACGGATGCACCAAACCAAGGCTTCTGTTTGGAATTTGGCTGAATCCTAGCACTTTTTATAGGATTTGGATAAATCCTTATTGTTCAGCTGAATCGAATCAAAATTCTTTAAGTCATGTGACAATACAGACCACTATATTTCGGGGGATAGCTTACTTCATTGAAGAAGATAATGCACCTACAAAACCATCAGTGCAGCCGTTAGAGATATGGCACTGGTTGACAGTTTCAGTAGTGATCACCAAACCTTTATACAGAGCAATGGGCCTCTTCTACATACAAAAACACTGCTGTTTTATTATGCATGCTCTTCAGAATAAACTGTATGTGTATGTCTTAGGACATGTATGTGTTAGGACCGTTTGTGTAATTGTAAGTAATAATTTTGAGCACTTACACTTCAGTCAAGAAGACATGATCGCTGGGGTTTGAAGAGAAGTGCTGTTCAAGTATGGCTACTGTTCCCGTAAGTGCCACGTGACCACAGCCACAGAAAAGTGCCACCCCAGAGAAACAGAGAATTGTGGCCACCAGTGAAGCATATGGAACTCCTCCCAGGCACTTGATACAGCATTCAAAGCAACCTGCGCAACAAAGGGACTCTGGTTAGACAAAAAGCGCTGACAATAGCAAAACACAAAATAAATATACAGCAAGAATTGTGTCAGTGCGAAATGCAGCTGCACGTTGTCTCTGCTTTGGGAATGTAGGTCAGTTTTAACTAGAGACAAAGGAGGCAATGTTTAGAGTTGGGGAAAAATAAGGTTACAGAATTCTATAGGGAAGAAACAATGTTGAGAATCATGACAGATGGACTTGACTGTGCTCCCAGGAACAAAATATCTGTATTTGGATTTCTACTGCAACACAACTTTCACTCCACTAAAACATACACATTCAATAGAATTCATGTTAAATCTAGAACTAAAAGATCTTCTACTGCCCCATTATCTGAAGAGCTGTATTTGGAGGCTGCAAACTATTGCATGATCTGCCACCTTAATGACAAGACAGTGTTTTTGCTCTATATATAATATTCTCTATGAACATTCACATGCTATTCCATCCCTATTGAAGAAGCAAATCTACGTAAGTTATCAGTCTCCTGTTTGTGGCTTCAGATTTCAGATCGCTAGGTTTAAAGACACAAAGTCTCTTCTTGGTTCTGGGCCAATAATCAGATTCTCTACGCAAAATGTGGAAGACAAAAGTTGGGGGTATCGCATGCCTCTCCTACTATTCCTATCTTTATAATTACAAACTGTTCATTAAAAAGCACAGCTTCTACTGAACTGTTCATATTTACATCTGGGAAAGACTAGCGACTGCTGCTGGAAAATGGTGGGGATTGGAGGTTCAAAATGGAATTGCCTTCATGCAATATTTCGGGCTCTTTTGAGTCAAAGAATCTGAGAAACAGACCATTAAATGCCTGAAGGTTGAATGTGAGCAGTATGCTCTGTGTAGACCAATAAAGCATTGATTTATATATAAGGGTGCTGCAGTTAAATCAATGTTTTGGGGTCATCCTATACTGCTGACCCGAAATTAAGTGAATAGCTGGAGGCTTGTGAATCGCCATAGTCACTGACTATCAAATAGGAAAAATGTAGACATTATGGGGCAGATTTATTAAAGGAGAAGGAAAGGCTTGTTGCACTTGGGGGTGTCAAATGCTAGGCAATTATCCAAACTCGAGTTTTTGAAAAAAATTTGATTTATCAAAGTCTGGCCCTTTAAGAATTCAAATTCGACTATTCGCCACTTAAAACCTGCCGAATTCACGTATAAGTCAATGGGAGAGGCCCAGTGACCAATTTGGAGATGTTTGTAGCCTTCCGGACATTTGAGTCCTTTTCAGGAAAAAAAACTTGAATCGTAAAAATTCGTCTGAGTTTTAGATATTCAATTTTTTTTTTTTTTTATCATATAACCCCCCAATCGAATTTTGAGTAAAATCTAATTCATTAGAGTTAAAAGAAGAAAAAAAACTCACATGAATTGGAAATTCAACCTTTGATAAATGTGCCTCTTAATGTTAGTATTATGAAAGATCTGCTGGGTCTTGATGCTCAGCGTGTGCTGTAGCAAGTGTACTTGTTCATTTGAGAATGATGGCGGCGCATATCTTCTGAATCGTTACACTAGTAGAGAATGCATTCCTTGGGACAACATATGGCACCAAGACAGCATTAGCAAGCAACTGCTTCTTGTAATTTTCTGTATATGGGATTTGGCCCTTAAAGGTCAACTACCTTAACACAACTCATAAAATGGTGAATTCTTCATATCCCACTTCTAACCCAATGCCACAGTACTTGAGCTTTGCAATAAAAGTGCATAATTGCATGGATATTGTTCCTTGGATGCCAGGTCAGGCTCCAAAAGCTTGTTTGATCCAAGCAATCAGTCATGGTACAGCACTAAAGCATGTTTCATAGATATGGCAGGAAGACAAGCAACATCTTTTCTTCAGAGCACTAAAGCTGGGTTAGTAAAAAACAAGATGGCAGGTTGATGTATGCCTTAGCCACAAATCTAGTTGCACTGCAAGTAATCAAATAGCCAATACAGAAACATATTGTATATGTTTTACAGCCATCAACCAATATACATATTTACTTACATATTTTATACTTTTCATTCATTTCTGCTAAAGTGCATGGGTGCAGCTCAGAGTAAACACACAATGCTTCTGTTTTGTACACCACCTCTATAAAAGTACTGCCTATTGCTGCTTGGTAGAAGTCCTTCTAAAAAAAAAACCCCAATTTATCTTTAAAGAAAATGGGTAGTAAAAGTGGAAAATACAACAGGGGAGTACAAGCCCAATTTTCTGCAGGTCTGCAACTGTTGCATCCTCATTTCATACAGAAGTAAATTGGATGTAGAACATGCACAGCCTTTGCCATTGGAACAGCTAGAATAAAGGCAGGCTTTAAGCATCAGAGGCATTTATATAGAAAGCAATGTACCCCCTATTGTAAAATGAGTATATTTGAAGTGTGCAGGCCGCTTGTTTTTATACAGCTCATGGAACATTGCGGTGACTACGCATAATTTACAGTGGGGGTATATTACTTTTATAATACACAAGCTTACAAACACGCAATCAATTAATGCACACTAGCAACAGCTATGCACTGCAGAATTTTTGACAATTAAATCAACATTAGATGGGGAAGAAGGAACTAAATAGTTAATAAAACGCACATGGATGTAGCCCAAAGCATTGCAATTATATTGTTGATTCTATGTGTTACAGAGCTAATAGATCTTTGCCTGGCTTTGCTGAGGGAATAACCCATTGATTTTATTACAGAAGGCGCACTAAATGTATGTGTAACAGTTGTGGCCATTTCAGTTTAATGGCATCCCAGGGACCCGAGGGCACGGCCCATCCTCTTTGCCAAGAATTTCTTTTGTTGTTCCACTTATGTTCAATAAAAATGTATATATAAATCTTGACATGCCAGTATGAAACGTATTAAGGCCTCAAACATTGTATGTGGGGGAAATGGAACAAACACACAACAGTCACCAAAAATGTGTTTATCTAGGGCTGAAATGGATGCATGGTTTTTGAAAAAGACTCTTGTTACAATACTGGTTATTGTACACCAATTGTTAACATACTGATCTCACATAATCTGAAATTTAGCCATCTGTTGTCTAGCCAGGGGTACAAAAGTCCTCTAGAGGATGCCATATTGAAAAACTGCAGTCATTAAACATGTTATGTTAAAAAAAAAAAAAAAAAAAAAAAGACACAAATATTAAGGATCCCCCTATTCAATGCCAATATAACGAGAACAGGACTGTCTACAAGACCATCAACACCTAATATATCCAGTGTCCTTCTTCTATAGACTGCCAGGTATAAAGTCTCTAGCTTCGGTCCTTTGTGCTGACTCAACCAGTAGGACTACAGTTACTCCAGTGTTTCCCAACAGGAAAACCTTCCATTTTTTTTTTTTTGAAGAAACATATGTACTATTAGCACATGGGCAGGACAGTGAAATAATTGGGGCATGGTAGTGGCTTTCCAAGGTACAGAAATTTGGCGAATATGGTAAGGGGACAGAGGATCAGAAGAGAAGGAGTTGAGTTGGAAGCAGGATTTTTGGGCCAGAATGATAGGTAATTGCAAATTTACCAGCAAATACATTCCCGGAATATTTGTAATATTAGCCCCGGTCTTTATTTTGACTAGGCTGCTGAAACATTGACCAAGGATCAGCCCCAGCAGCTTCCCGATGTTATCCTTTTGGGGAATCTTTCAGGACTGACAACAAAAAAAGTCCATTCTAGACCATCTTGACTAATGAAATATTTTATTATAGACCAGTGGTGTCCAATTCTAAGACCATCGGCCAGATTTGGACCTCCAGAAGATTATTAGATTATTAAAAATGTACACCTGTATTTTTTTTTTTAATTGTTTTTATTTAAATTCCATCATAACCATGAGTATTCATTTATGGAATAATACAGTCACGTGTTACAAGCTTTGTAGGGACGAATAACCAATAAGGTCATTTTGAATACTACAAAAATTCATGTTTGTGCATCTTTCCCCCCCCCAATATGTATGAATTGTATACAAATGTGGCAAAATGCAGGACAAATAGATTCTAGATCTATTTGAGGAGAGGTAATGGTATTCACACTTTCAAGTTCACCGCTACACCAGACTAAAGTGGTTGTGAGGAACCTATTTTCCTTTTATTATAAAACAATATCAACAAAACAATAGGATAGACCAATTAGAATCAGATAAGCCTGTTGTTTGCCATACCTATGGATGTTTCGGACATCCATCACTCCCTGTGTATTAGTGGACTCTGGGTTGCAGCCAGTCTCATCACCAGATTAAAGTAGCTGTAGCTAGAATCAGAGGGTTAGTGCCGCGTAGGGGCAAATTTACTAAAGGGCGCAGGCGTCTTTTCACTTTTTCAAGGTGATAGGCTGCAAAAGTCCGCAGATTTTTTTTTGGGTACCAGGGTCCCCCCCTCCATTTCCTAACATAAACTATACACTGGGCATTATAACTCTTTTTTTATTAAGGTTCCCTGGACTTGTGTGATGTAATTTATTTGCTGCAAAATATACGTGCATTCAACTTTATAATTTCCCGCCGCATGCAAGTTAGCCAACGTTAGCGCGTCTTTGCTTTGATTGACGAAGTAACACTAGTGAAAAGAATCACCAGAATTCATAGCCCTAGACGCAACTTCGCATTTTAGTAAGTTATCGTTGTCTGAGCAAATTTTCGTCTGGCGAAGTGTTGCGATGACTGCAAAGCCATCGCGGGCGAATTTTCACCACTTAGTAAATCTAGTCTTTCAAAATCGTACCATGCAGTTTGGTGAAATGTAGAAACCGTGAATTGTCTGATGTTGGGGGGGGAGAGACTTAAAATATAAGTGGTCCAGGTGTCAAAGAAGTTATTACTTCTGTTTTGTTTAGGGATGCTTCCAGCCAATTTAAGCCAAATCCCAGAAATGTTTCTACCCCATGTATTGCTGATGTAACAGCAGATTTTAGTTTCAGGGGAAAAAAACACAACAAATAGAACAATTAACCTAATTCTATAAAGCAGGCAACCCTTTCATTAAAATTAGAAGTAGGTGATCTTATTTCAATCAACAGCATCTCACCATGGGGCCGTAACTGCCTCAGCAAAAAAGACTATTTAGCAACAGTACAATTCCATTAACAAAATGTCATACACCGAAAATGCAATTACACATCCTGAACTAGATTCATCATGCATCTTTCTCCCCTCATAATTACTCTAGTGGAGTCAATTAATGATCAGTTTTTAGGTTTGGACTTGATTGACCATCTGCTTTCACTCATCCGCCTACTAACTTAATTAAATCCCCAAAGAGCTATGTCCGACCCAAGAAACTGCTTGAGAGCTCAGCTCTCGCTTTCAGTGTAATGGTAAGCATTTTATAGGAGTACCGGGAATGCTTGAAATGGATGGAAGTAGACCACTTTCATAGAAGTAAATAAAGTTAAAAATATATATAAAATTATTAAGCTTCTGCTTATATGTATGTGAAATAGGAATAAGGATAATGGATGTTTTTGTCTTTCAAAAGGCAAGTTTTATTTCAAATTCTGCACAGCCAGCCAGGAGCCAGGAGTATCTATCTTACGGGCTCTTCTCCATTCCTGTGCTCGGTCATGCATTTTCAGGCTGGAACCTACAAGCAACAAATGGCTGGTGGTATCATAGTTTTTAGTTTCACGACATTAGTTTAGAATAAAACATTAAATTAATGAAACCTATTTCTCAACTGAGCCATGAAACAAGCTCCTACATCTGGTTTGGTAGTCACGTATAGAAGGAAGTGAAGGTAGCTGAAAAAAAGAAAGTATATATTTATTTTGCATGTACCTTGTTCTCTTGAAAAGAAACACATTTTGTTTATTAATCTGATGTATTTGGTGAAGGACTGTGTCCTTGCTCCCTTCCTGGACCATGGCACAGTTGCAAAAATCCAGTTTATACAATTTAACTCTTACTCATTTACAGTTACACATCCAATTCAACCCCTGAAGCTCACATAGTTATCCAACTCCTTGTTCCACTGTGAAGTGATGGATTTTGGGACTTGAAGTCCCTCTAATTTCAGTTGCGTGTGGAGCACAGATTCTTTGGAAAGCAGAGGGACTTCCCAGAACTCATCACTTCACAATGGAACACGATGAGGGAAGAGTTGGATCACTCTGTAAGCATTTTATTACGTCTGTAAAACCTTCACTCCCCATGCACAAATCTCAAACTTACATTCCTTCAGTGGCTACCATGTTAAAACTCCCAGCAAGGACTAAAAACCCTGTTAGGAAGAGGTCTCTCCTCTAATATGGCATCAAAATAGTAATGATTTCTACTTCACCACACACTGGCAGTTTCATGGATGTTACTGCCTATTAATAAAGTGTCAACAATGTTATCAGTGAAGCTTGAGGGATATGAAGCACTTCATAAAGTACTACTGGAAATGTTTAACTAAAATTACCATCTACGCTGTCTTCTAGTTCATCCTCTGCTCAAGTCTCTGACTTTGAGGGAAGTTATAAGATGAATTTTCTATACAGATAACATAGGACAATTAGCAGTTGTACACTATATTGCCTAAACATTTGTGGAGATATAACCATGCTAGAATCCAATCAGACTCAAACTGACGGAACAGAAAATCTGATTTGTAAATGCCCACCATCTATACATATGGAAGGTGAATGGCCAAGTATGACTATTCCACACAACGAGTTCCAAGATGCTTTCTAATATCTCCATTATAAGGTAGATGAATATTATTTCTTAGAGTGCACTATTTTAGAGAGCCATGACACAAGCAACAACTGTATTGGGAAAAACTTGTGGACAGTCCCAAGTACCATGTGCCTGGGTTCTAGGTACATACAAATTATCACATGCTTTTTTTTGGGGGGGGGGGGTTAATACCAAAAACAGATTTTCTCCCTAGATATATCATTGAGTAAATAAATGCTACTTTCCATGAAATGCATAACTTCCACATGATGCATGCGTTATTTTGCCAAAGGTTCTCGTGCTCAAAATCCATCTTTGAAAGCAGTTCCCTTCAGGGATATGTAAAGTTGCATTTCCTTTTGCTAGAGATCTGCTGTGACAGGATGTTGGAATAAAAAGCATGATATAACAGCTGTCCCTAGTGACAAGCACCATCTGGTAACCCCTTCCCAACCTCACACTAAAGATCTTTAAAAAACTCTTTTCCACAATAAAGCACTTTGCTGCAGAGACAGTACTTCAGGCTCATTTGTCTGCCTGTATATGCTCAGTTTCCTCTAACTGAGATGGCTTATTTCTTTCGCTAAGTCACACATACCATATTTTCAAAAAGTAAAGAAAAAAAATACTGTGACAAACCCCACGCCTCACAGCACATAGATCAGCCAACCCTGTTTGATGTGCCAGGGAGATAACAGACTTTTGGCACAGTTGTAAGGGTGAGTTGTAGGCAGAAAGTGCTTCCAAATGACCAAATATTTTGTTTTTTAATGTACAGAAAAACATAAGGAAATGCTCTGTGAATATGCTCGGCTCTGTACAGTGTCAGGCTTTATGACAAAATCCACAACCCCCAAAATTTCTAATATCCACTCAAACTTGTGTTAAATATACACACAGATGTAAGAGACCCCCTTATCCTAAATCCACGGAATAAACGGCATCCCTTGTTTTTTCCCCCCCAAGAATTCAGAGGATAATATTTAAAAACAACCCCCTAATTTTAATAAGTTCTGACCTATCAGGTGGAAATTCAGATCCAGATCAGAAGGTGATGTGGTTGAATCTCCTTTGTAGGTAAAACAAAGCACCAGTCGATTCCAAATCATAAGCCATCATAAACTGCAATGTGCCAATAAGTGCCAGTTGATTTTGTGTAGGGTACCAATTATTGCTCAGCTTTACTAGGATGAAATGTATAGCAAATTGTGTGATCTCACTACAGTCACCACTAGTCATATTAACAAATCCAAATTAACCAAATTTTTATATCAATATCATTTTTATATCACTTTATTAATAATGGTATGAACTCGGATAAAAGCATGGATAGGGAATGGAGTCTAACTAGTGTGGTGTGAGTTACAGTAACGCAGCTGCAGGTCTCTCACCTCATAAACCAGAGAGGGTGTGTGGTGTTCCATGTGTTTCAGGTTAAGCAAAATTCTCCAGAAAATCTGACACAAATCCACCCTATTTCTCTTAATACCTAAAAATAAAATTTGCCCTTTTACATCATGGGGTGTGGCAATTATGTGAAGTCAAAGGGCATGTCAATGCCCATAAAAATGATCCTAAGTGTGCAGGTCAAACACCGATCTTGTGGTAGCATCATCCAACAGTTCAAAAGGGCAACTAATATAAATATTATAGGCCTGCTGTGTGCGATGTAGCATCAATGACAGATCCAAGTTTACCCAATGATGCCCAAGAGGTTTAACCTCCACCACTTTAAAGGAAAACTATATCCCAAACAATGTAGGTCTCTATAAAAATATACTGCAAATATACTGCATAAAACAGCTCATTTGTAAAAAATGTTAATAATAATATAATTTTTAAATAGTAAGTGTCATTAGGTAATCCTAAACAGAAAACTGCCATTTTAAGAAACTATGATTCACACCGCACACAAACAAACCACAAATGTTCTGTCATATGAGCCAATTTCTGTTTTGCTTCCACACTTCTTGTTACAGTTAGAGTTGTAGTATTTCTTGTCAGGTGATCTCTAGGGCAGCACACAGACCATCACAAAATGGCGGTTCAAGGGAAGATGTATAAGGGCAATATTTACTTAAATGTATATTCCAGTTTGAGAAGATTCATTATTATTCCACTTAATATGATATAAACTGTTGCTCAAGTATTCATTTTGGGGGTAAAGTGTTCCTTTAACCAACAGGTTTTTTTTGTTTTGTTTTTTAAAGCACTGCACCCCCCCACCCCTTTCAGTTTCACTGGTATTCATGCATGTACATGATACATGTATCTTGCTGGGGCTCCTCCGTACCCATCTTCTTGGCATCCCTGGGCACGGTCATGACTACACCCCTGCAAACAATAAAGCTTATTTGATAAGTTGCCAAGCTCTAAAATGCACACCTTTTTTATCTCTAGATGGTCACAAATGGGTTCAATTCTGGTTGTTACTATGGTTGATCAGCACTTACCAACCAGTGATTAACTCCCCCCCCCCCCCCCCCACATATCAGGTTTTAGGTCAATCCAGTTTTTTAAATTTTGCAGCTCAACTTTGCAAACACAGCAAACAGCAGCCAAATGTATTATTTTAAAAGAGCCCCCATATGCGCAGACATTCATAGTGTAGCCTGATATTGACCCCACTGCATGGAAAACCTGAGCAGCTGAACTCCTTTCCTATGAACACAAACATGCTCTTACAGCTCTGTGTTTCAGTGTATCGGAACATATATCCCAACATTCAAAGCTTTTAACTCAGTGTTAGCAAAGCAGTACATGTGAACCCTCTGATCTGCCACATAAACTCATCAGTTGTTAGAATAAACTTAGTTTAAGCTCTAGTACCCAAAAAAGCAGTACATAGCATTTTGGACCCCAACTTAGACCAAAGAACCAGCTATAGGACAGGTTTTCAAGACAAGCCTTGTGCGTCTGAATTAAGAGCAATGGGGACAATTGCGTCAGTTTCCTAGAATAAAGGAAAATGGATGGACTAAATTTGTGTCTGAGCTTTGGCACAGGGATCAAAGTGCAGGTCATTAAAACACTGCCTGCCACTCCTGCTCTGGAGGAAACTTGGGTAGAGTGTGGTGGTTTTAAGGGAAGAGGAGTGTAGCAGTATCCTCTCTGCAAGCCAGGGGAACATTTGGAATTAGTTTGGCAGTTTTTTTTATCCACAAAGGACCAGTTCTCCTAATATTTCCACTTAGAAAATAATGTGCTGATATTTGTAAAATGTTACAGCATTGCAGGTTCTACCCAAACAAACTTTTTTTTTTGCAACTGTTAATTCTGAATATCTGATTTGTCTGATTTACAACACATTGAAGACACTGTAGAGTTGACCAAAGTGGACCAACATACAAATTAAATAAGTATGTCTTTATTCAGTCATCACTTGTGCATCCAACGTTTCGCCCCATATTGGGGCCTTTGAGGGCCGAAACGTTGGAGTGTTATAATTTAATTTTTCCGTTTAAGCATACCTGTCACCTACACATGAAAAGCTGTATGATGAAAGTCATTTGCAAATCAAACATATTTTTTTCATTAAAACATTAATACCTGTTATAAAGGTGTTTAAATATCTGAGCTGTCAATCAAATATTTTCTGCCCCACCTCTATGTCTAAAGCATAGAGGTGGGGCAGTCAATTACTTTCACTTTCCATTCAGAAATTCCTACATGTCACTGCCCTCCGCACATTTCTCTTTTAATTGCTCAGGTCCCCATTAGGGGCTTTAGGCAATTTGTACAAAATATCATACATAAATAAATAAGTAAAAAAATAAATAGATGAAAGCTATTATAGTGGTAACCATACTCAAAAATAAAATGCCTTCACACTAAACTGTACATTAGCAGAAATATTGATTTAAAAAAATAAATAAACTGTAAATTAAATGGAAAAACAAATGAAATATGAAAACAATATTTTGTAAAAACCAAATATTAAATTGCACTCAATTATGGGAGTTCTAGATCTAAATTAAAGTTAGCAGTCTCAGAAAACACGAATACAAACGCATCAATGTCTCTCGCTTTCAAAGAGCATTTTGTCCAAAGCATTACCAGAACCCTTTGTTCAACACAGTAGAATAAAAACATTTTTGTCCTCGGGCTTGTGAACAGTCGTTGCCATGGAAACAAGTTAATAACGGCCCAGCAACTTGCTCAGAGCTGCCTGTGATTCTGGCTGAGGATTTAACACATTCACAGAAGGAGAAGCTGCTGAAACAAGGGGTGAGGTTATTCCTCAGGGAAAAAACATGCTATTTTAAATGCAAGCCGAGCGGCGCGAGAGAATTTGACAAGATGAAAGAGATGGCCATATGCATCAAATTAGGGTCCACCATGTTTAAACTTTGGACACATTTTAAAATAATATTTTAAACCATAGTTTAGAATGTAATATCCACCAACAAGGTAATATAAAAAAGTAAAAATACATAGTTACTTTGCACCCCAACATAAAAGGCCAAGGAAAGAGCAAAAGTGCAATTTTTTTTTAGGAATTCTACAAAGCAGGAGCTGCCTTATGCAGCTGTGCTCTTGTGAGGACATCCCGGGTCTCGCGTAGCTAGGCCTCCCAGATTTGACCCCGGTATTAGATGTTTTGGGAAAACCAGAGATATCCCCTAGCTGACAGAATGAAAAAACATTTGCCAAGTCACACACATACTATCTACAAACATACTTTAAAAAAAAAAATCCTACTCCCATCTCCATAGAACAATGGGGGAAAATCTGGGAGAATGCAACTAAATCATCAATATGTACCACCATGAAGGAGAATATATATAAAATTTTATTTGAGTGGTACCATACTCCTGCTTTGTTGCATAAACTTTTCCCAGACACTTCAGCCAATTGTTGGCGTTGTCATCAAAGCCCAGCGACGCTATTTCATATTTATTGGACTTGCCCAATGATAACACCACTATGGGACACAACGACCGATATATTATCAAGGATCACTTGCATAACAATAGCGAAAGATCCTCTAACCCATCTACTGGGGCTACCGCTTGGGAATGTCGGCAAACATATTCAAAAAGTCGCACGGAATATATTGATGGGTACACGGTGCTTGATTGCGGCCCATTGGAAGGTGCAAACGGCTCCAACTACGTTAGCTCTAGAGAACAAAATACAGCAAATAAGGAGAATGGAATATTTAACCACCCTGTTACACGATAACTCAATGTCCTTTATGGAGGACTGGTATCTTTGGGATTCATATCATGACCAAATTCCACGGTAAACCATGGATTCTCATGAGGGGTGTGTGGTGTCACTCTGCAACTATGGTGCGAGGTTCTTTTCTTTTACATACTTGATTACCGTGTACAAGAGTAGTTTACATGTATATATTATTCTTGATTGTCTTGCATATCTAGGGTTGTACTGGATGTGCGTGGGAATATGATGCTCCCCTTCTCTAGTGGCATCTATTTATGGAGATGTAACAGATGCACAGTGTACCTTTTGTTATTTGTCACAGATTGTAACATTGGGGTTCATTTTTGTATCCTTCGCATTATCTTCTTGAGGTATGTTTTGTCTTATGCTGTCATGTATTGTGATTTAAAACCAATAAAAAATATGGTTAAAAAAAAAAAAAAAAATCCTACTACATTTTAGAAGGGATACAGCACAAAATCTTTATCATTTCAGAAAATCATAAAAAAAAGATGAAGAAAAGTTTTTAGGCACATCTCCATGTTACAGTGTGTGTACCTGATACGGGCATTCGTTCTGCCAATAGTCCCTACCCCTGCAGCAGCAGTTTAATACCATAGGCATAAGAAGAAAGTATAGAGTGGTATTTTCCATAAAAGAGTTAGGTAATTTTACACTTGCATATTCAGCATACATTTTCCTGTAGTTCCTAAGAATATTAGCAATTCACTCCTGCTCATAAACGCTCTTTGCATTTGCAGTTATATCTGTTTGTATCGCCCACTAGAGCCTTTTCATTCTTGTCAAAAATGAATCGGTTTTTTTTTTTCTTCTAGTTGTAAAACTTGTCAAACACTATTGTGCCCCAAAGTTCTCAGGAAGTGAGACATTGATTCAAAAATTCTAGGGCTTTCATATGCAAAGCTGGGAAACTAGGGCAATCCTAAAAACAAGGGCAAGCTGCATTAAACTATTGAACCAAAACCAGCTCTTTGTCCTCAATATGACAAACAATGCTGAAGGCCAGACAACCATGTTGCGAAAGGACAACAATTACGAAACTACCACCAGACTGTAGGTGACTTTGCTGAGAATTTTACACTTGCGTGTTGGTGTGTTATAACTTAAATAAACTTTTTTTTATATTTCCAATATTGGCTTCTTTTGGGCAGATAGGAGCTTAATTTACCAATGCAGAATGAGTCAATCTATGTCATACACATACAGTTAGGCCCATAACTCTTTGGACAGAGACAACTTTTTTCTAATTTTGGTACTGTACATTACCACAATGAATTTTAAATGAAAGAACTCAGTTGAACTGCAGACTTTCAGCTTTAATTCACTGAACAAACTGATTGCATGAAAATGTGAGGAACTAAAAGCCTTTTTAAACACAATCACTTCAATTCAGGGGCTCAAAAGTAATTAGACAAATTATAAAAGTGAAAATAAAATGTTCATTTCTAATACTTGGCTGAAAACCCTTTGCTGGCAATGACAGCCTGAAGTCTTGAACTCATGGACATCACAAGGTTCTGGATTTCCTCCTTTTAATGCTCTGCCAGGCCTTTACTGCAGTGGCTTTCAGTTGCTGTTTGTTTGTTGGCCTTTCTGTGAATTGCATGCTCAATTGGGTTCAGATCAGGTGACTGACTTGGCCATTCAAGCATATTCCACTTCTTTGCTTTAATAAACTCCTGGGTTGCTGGCTGGCTGTATGTTTTGGGTCATTGTCCATCTGTATTATGAAACTCCCAATCAATTTGACTACATTTAGCTGGATTTAAGCAGACAGTATGTCTCTGAACACCTCCCAGTGCCACTGGCAGCCATGCACGCCCAAGCCATTACACTGCCGCCGCCATGTTTTATAGATGATGTGGTATGCTTTGGATTATGAGACATCTCCATACATTTTTCTTGCCATCGTTCTGGTAGATGCTGTCCAAAGAATGTTCTTCCAGAACTGTGCTGGCTTTTTTAGATGTTTTTTTTTTTAGCAATGTCCAATATAGCCATGTTGTCTGTTCACAGCAAAATCATCCACATACAAGCACCCCCTCAAATCAACTCCATGGCTTTTATCTGCTTCATTGATAGACATAACAAAGGAATTGCCCACACCTGCCCATGAAATAGCATATGAGTCAATTGTCCAATTACTTTTGAGCTCCTGAAATAAAGTGATTGTGTTAAAAAAAGGCTTTAGTTGCTCACATTTTTATGCAATCTTTTTGTTCAACCCACTGAATTAAAGCTGAAAGTCTGCAGTCCAACTGCATCTGAGTTGTTTCATTTACAATTCATTGTGGTAATGTACAGAACCAAAATTAGAAAAAAAAGTTGTCTCTGTCCAAAGATTTATGGGCCTAACTGTAGAATGGAATATATATTAGGTATATGTCACTCAAGAATAAAACGTTCTATTCAGCTGCTTCAAATGAAGGATATAAGCACTACTATGGGAAATACAAACCATATATAGTTAAACTTTGTACTAAAGCATTATAAATATGGCCACAAACTAGCAGATATAATTTTGGATCCAACAACTGCCTTTTTAGCCAGAAATAAAACACCTAAAAAAAAGTTATCATGGGCTGCCTGAGCCACCCCCCACCATGATGTGGTGAGTGTATGAGAAAGTTGGATGCCAACATGAGAGCATCTGAACATGCTGTTTCTGATCTTAGCTATAGTAATACTACTTAGTAACATTAGGGCTAACAATAATACATTTTAAAGGCTAGTCCAGGTAATGAAATGGCTTAGCCTAATGGGGGGGGGGGGAGTGTAAAAAATTCACTTATGTTGTTCTAATGAACATACAAACTAAGTTATAAGACTAGGGAAACTTAGCGGATCTGCTCCTCCGCTGCTGCCACCTGAATACATTGCCTCTCTAGACGTGGTGCATTTCAGCACGAAATGCAACATCACGCATATCAGTGTTGAATCTACCACGTCTGTCTGCACAAGGGCCGAGCCAATTTATTCATTGAATAGGAGATCAGCAGCAGAGGAGCGGATTCTTGGCCTGCATTTCTCCACAGCCCGAGTTCCTTTACATGTGGCCCTAGCCTAAAGCACCAGGGGTCACTTTCTGGTGAAATCAGCTGATGGGATGATACAGGAGAGAGAGAGAGATGAAGTGCGATTCCAACTCATACCAGCAGCATGCATCTTGTGCTTCGGTTTCAAAGAAAGGGATATGAACTCTATGCTAAAGGTACCATTATTAGTCAAGTGTGACACATCAGAACAAAACTTTTTACTATTGTTCCTGTCCATATTTCGCAACTGCAGAGAGGAAAGAAAACACATTCTTTATAGCAGTTACAAGAGTCATCTGTAAGTCACACATCAACTGCAGTCTGATACTGTATCTAAAGTATTGCTAGTGTTTAAGAAAGAAGCACTGAACTTGGGTTCTACCTTAGTCCTTTGTTTACACTGCATTCCTGAAGGGACTCTTATTTGGTGGCACAGGAAGATAGCAGTGCGGCCTTGAGCTCCTGTGCATCCAACTGCACCTGCCAATTTCCAACTCTGGTCTGTGACTCTCTGACAATTTTAGGTAGTGGCAAGTCAGAGCTCTCAAGCATTGGAATGATATGTCGGTACCACATTTAATTTATATTAGATTATGTGATGCAATAATATGAAGTTTTATATCTCCAACTGTCTGTAGGTCATGAGTTCTAACTGCAATTATATGCATAACTGATAAATGCATGATACAGTGAGAACAGAACTTGTTATATATATATATATATATTTGGTATAGGATCTATTATCGGGAATGCTAGGGTTCTGGGGGTTTTTTGAATAAGGAATCTTTCTGTAATTTGAATCACCATATAAGTCTGATAAAAATCATTTAAGCTTTTAATAAAATCAATAGGACTGGTTTACCACCAATATGGATTTATGCAGCTTATTTACCATCAGGTACAAAGGTACAATTTTATTATTACAGAGAAGATGGTATTCATTTTTAAAAATTGGAATTATTTGCGTAAAGAAGGTAAGGTTAAATCACATTGGGGTGGGGCTCAAATGTTTGGCATCCCCCAATGATTATAATCACTTACCTGAAATCCCGGGCTAATGCTCTTAGCCGAAAACTACACCAGGCTGGGGTACTTTCTGAGTGATCTTCTTCCTGCTTCTTTGTTTTACACACCAGGTGAGCATGAGAAGCAAAGTGAAAAGCTGAACTTTAAGCAAAGAAGTTTTTCAACTCTACTATGCATGCTTCTGCAGGGACCACAGAGCAGCAACAAAGCTGAAGAAGAGGATTGGTTTGTAGTGCTCACTCAGAAGTACAGTTTTCTGCTAAGAGGAGCACTGGCCTGGTGATTATAATCACTGGAGGGTGCCTAACATTTGGCACCCCCAGTCATTCAACCTTTCCATCTCCTTTACAAGCTCTTCTGCATTGCTCTGCAAAGACAGTAATGAGATCTGTTGAATTGTATCACAAGAGTAGTATAAGTGGGCCATAGAACCACCAACTTTTCATTAGTCCCACAGGATACATTTGGGTACTGTCTGATCTGGACATCCTTACCCAGGTTCTACTCCTCTAACTTCTGGCTCTGCACTGCACTTTTTTTTGTATAGTATGGTGGCTAAGCAATTTTGTAAACATAAACATTTGAAAGTTTTTTTGTTTTTTAATGGATGTACTTGCAGTAATACAAGCATGTTACTAGTTGACCACGTTGCTTTTTTTTTTTTCATTAATGAAAACCTTGGCAGCCACCTTACATGCAAAGGCGCACATGGCAATTCCATGCATTTCGTTACCAATCGGCAGGTGGGTGACAAAACTCGCCAAATTTATTTTTATTTCACCTGCAAAATAAATTTCCAGTGTTTAAGGATTAAATGGTAAGCGATTATGATAAAACACCACTGTAGCTGGCAAGAAGCAAGTCAGATTTTTTAGTGTTCGCATCATTTCTAAGGGTCCCACATCATGAATAATATTTCTGACTTGCGACAAATTGCAGTTTTACATTTGCCAAATGAAAGTATAAAGCAATAAATAATGATATGCAATCCATTTATATAAAAAAAACACAACATAACAAGCTTCTCAAAACAATGCCATTAATCCTACTTAGAACACATGGTGGGCTGACACGGATGGTGGCACAAACCTAGAAATGACTGAAGGAGCAGCTGTCGTTTCTAAGTATAATATTACTGTTACATTGAAAGTAACGGATTAAAATGCAAAGACCTATTCACTTCCCATTACAGCAGTAAAACACTTAATACTAAATCAATTGTAGTCAGAATCACTCCAACCTAAAGATATGTTTTAATGAGTCTACATGGGGTCATTTATCAACAGGTTTTTGAGCTGAAGATGTCAGAAGTGACTTGTGCTGACACAGACATCTCATTTATGGAGTGGGAAGACTCATTATGGTCAGTTATGGTAGATCTTCTTTGACAAAAGCTGCTTCTATGACCGTGTCTGGTCACAGATATATAAATCATTGGGATCCAAGTTGAAATTCAGTGATTAGTAAAGGGTACAACAAACATTTGACACCGATCCCTCCCAATCAGTGGTTCATGAACTGTTTAATAATTTCCACAAGCGATTGCTGTATTCCTCAAAAACCACAAGGTTTTGAGGGGGAATAAAACAGATAAAATACATATATATTTCAAAATAAATAATGATATTTTTAGTGAACTTGCTATGTTCAAACATAACGTATGTGAATAATTTGTACTTAAAAATCATGCACCACCATCAGGAGTTAATATTTAACCAATTTAAAAGTTCGTAACTTAAGTGGTGCTAGAGGTGTTTCGGCTATAGTCCTTCTTTATATATCCAAGTTTTGACACCCGTGATGAGAGTGATAGTAGCACAGAAGCCCACACTCTGATCCTAGTGTGTCTGGCAGGTGTTTATACTTACAAGAAGTAAGTGGATACAGGCATGTGTAATTTGAGCGTCTCAGTCTGCTTTGATTCTTCTTAAAACTTTAGTGGGTTAAAAGGAAGTAACGTGTGGAAGCGTTATAAAAATTTTACTAAATTCAAAATTGCACTCACACGCATTCCTCCAATAAAATCGCTTTAAAACCAATGTGGCATTCTGGTCTATCGTTTCGAATCCTTTGCGTAACTGAACTGTCTGATGCGTTTGCCTTTGTCCAGTGTAGTTTCCTCGGGTCACCGGCTGCTGCTTCCATAATAGACCGGAATGCCACATTGGTTTTAATGCGATTTTATTGGAGGAATGCTTGCGAGTGCAATATTGAATTATTTATTAAAATTTTCATAAAGGGAAAAACGGAGTCGGAACTAAAGGGGAATTCCAGGAACTGTAGTTGCACTGTTTTTATACCTCCTTATAGGCTACCTGAGGTTGAGGCTTTCTCTCATAAATCTGAATAGAAAAGAAAAAAAAGGGAAATTAGAAAAAGCTATAAGCCAATGATTTTCTTCCTTTGACTTACATAGTAGTATATGGTGTATAATGTTCCTCTTATTGTAAAATATATAGTGAATAAATTAACCCCTATTGTAAAATAAGTATATTTTAAGTCACCGAGGAGTTCCATGACCATATAAAAGCACGGGGCTGATGACATCACTAGTCACCGTTTATAAGGATATAATTTACAAGATTTTCATGGCTTTTGTGTATTATAGGGATATTATAAGTCACCAAGGAATTCCATGACCATATAAAAGCACAAGCCCGAAGCCACCGAATATAACTGATGACATTCCAAAGCACCGTTTATAAATATACAATTCACAGAATATTAAGGGCTCTTGTGTATTAAGGGTTTTAGACCAAGACTTTCTCACCCCGCTGGTCACTTCCAGCTCTTTCTAATAACAAACCTGGTCATTTCTAAGGCACCAAACTACTTTCTCATATTCAAGTGAATTATGACTATCCACCCTATATCAAGGACAATAATGAGATATGTAGGTACAACTTTTCATCCCAACATGGCTTGTATATTGCCCACATATGTGCAAAGCTGGAATTTCATACATTATCATTGTATACATTATTTAAGATTATTATTATTATTATACTATTAAACTTTTTTGTTAACACATAGCGGTTGTTGCATTAAATGTTTTAAATGCAGGTTTAGTTTTATCTTAAAAATATAATTAACTCTCTGTTTTTCTCAGGAGGCAGTTTGTGACTGAGAACAGAAATTAACAGCCATAATGGAAATGCCTCCATGTCTGTGCTCACCATATGTGCCAAAGAACTTAATCCTTGCAGATTAGGCAAATACTGTGTGCTTTCCTAGCTCATTTTGAGTGATCTAGGATACAGTCATTTGGATCTAAGATGATTTCTTCACTGTAGCCTTATTTGGTAAATACTGAATTTTATACAAAGCTAAAATATCTAGCAAGTTTTCTCTTTTTTGGGACCATTATTAGAAACGGTTTAACACTAGCCATGTAACCCATAAAAATAACCAGCAATTATATTTTACTTGTCTGCTGCAGTCATAACAGGCAAAAGTAAACATGTTACTTTGCTAGCTGATAGGACCCAACTATTGTGTGACTTATCTGCTATAGGCTTTTAAAGGAGAAGGAAAGTGTAAATAGCAGGGAGGGATGCCAAATGTTAGCCATCCTCCAGTAATTTTAATTACTTACCTGATACCCTGGGCCAGTGCTCCTGTTAACAGAAAACTGCACCAGCTCAGTTTTTCTCAATTAGCATTAGGAATGATCATCTTCCTGCATATTTGTTCTCTGGAAGGGTGCGAATGAGCAGTAGAGTCAACAGCAAGTTGGCTTTACTATGAGTGCATCTGCCCTGGTCATTGAAGGTAGGGAAGAAGAGGATCGTTTTTACATTACATTACATTTGGCATGGGCAAGTCTGATGGTCTATGTCAGCAGCTTTAATCTTCCTGCATGTATATGAGCTCAATATATTATATTATAACACTAATTGTAAAATGTGTTTATACACCACTAGTATATTATTGAGTTGCCTGTTTATACAAATACATTGCCTGTTTATACATATATATGTTATAAGAGCAATAAAAACTGTGTTTTTGTTAGGAGAACATGCCCTAGGCCTTGCCCTAAAAGCTACAAGGCTTTTACAAACACGTGCCTAGAATTCTAACACTTTACAAGAAATGTTTTTTAATGCCTAAACCTGACTTCTCAGCATTATCTCTGTATAAAGTTTTAGCCAGTCACATAGAAGAGGTTGGCTGTATCCATTTGCTGTCATATTGTACAATGCTTTCTCTAAATGCTTATTTCACAGTAGATACACTCTATTAACTTAACAAAATAATAAGTCAAGTTTCATTTAACATCCCCTCTAAATAAACAGAAAACTTTTATCACAGCCAGAAAGAAAAATAATAAAACAACAACATTCTCAGCAGCCCTGTGCTTTGATTGGTCATACTGATATAAGGAACCATACAAATATTAAGCCTGTTTCAAGACAAATAGTGCAATGTGAACTATGGCCTTGCTGCATTCCTTCAGAACAAGGCATCCTTTTCTTAGGCAGCCTGTTTGGAACCTTCTGCATCACAAGTTACAATCCATTTTGAACAAAGAAAATCACTATTTAGCTTTGCTCCATACTAACCCACATTGCGTACTAGCAAGGCATACATATTAGGTGTCAAAATAAGATGCACAGACACCCACTCCTGATAAAACTTAACATAGAGTGTGTGTTAAATGGACCAAACAGGGGAAGTGGAATAAAAGATGCCAAGTTTGTTTCTTTTCACCAATCAGCAGGAAGCATTTACTGGTCAACTGTTAGTAAATAGTAAAGTATGGCACAATATAAAAGTATAAAAAGAATACTAGTTTCCCTTGAATATTCCTGAACCCAGCATTACAAGTAATTGCTGGGAACTGGGCCAACCTCCTGCACCATGGGGAGAATAGAGCTGCTGGGAGGTAAAGGTGGCATATCCCTGCTGTTTGAATTAGTGAATACGGTCATGATTCCTATGACAAATAGGAATGATTCAGAGCCACACACTATTTTAAGCCTATGTTCCACAAACAAATGTGTTTCCATTAGGTGCGGACTGGCAATCTGTCGGTTCTGGCAAATGCCAGAGGGCCTGCTGTAAGTTGCTATAGACAGTCACTATTTTGTGGGCTGGTGGGGGTGGGGCTGTTTGTGCCTCTGTGTACTTGACATGCCAGGGCCTATTTCGACTCCCAGTCCAGACCTGGTTTCCATTTTCAACATGGAAAACCTAACCCATATGCATTTTTTTCGGAGGCAGTAACAAGAAGGAGACTAGAAGAGTAATTAACCAAGCCCAAAGAAAGTGTTTTGCTTTACTAAATTACATGAATTCCTGTATGGTTTGCAGAGGTATGTTGTCCAATTTCTTGTGCTCTATCTTGTTCCACTTAGAGAAGTCACAAAAGGCTATTGGCTACTAACATTAGAACTTACCAATGGAACAAAACCTATTGCCTTTTTTCAAACCAAGATACTATGCGTTTTGTGGGTCAAGTCTTTTTGGATTTCAAGGGAAGCCTTACAGACCCAGACATACAGGAACTGTCTTAGATTCTACTCACTGGAAAATGTTCTTAAATCATGGAATTTATATACATATCCCATTTGACATTGTATCTTTGGATAACACAATGGACAACCAGTCAATCAAGTATATATCTATTAAGTTCTAGGGTAACAATTACATTAAGAAAATGTGTGTATATAATTCATGGATAAAAACAAATCATATTTCTTTCAGAATATAGGGAATAATGTACCCTCTGTAGTACCAAAAAAAAAATGCAAGTCACCAAGGTGTTCGATGACCAAATACAGATCAATGTTATAAGCAGGCCGACCGTTTAAAAGTCAAGGAACTCCAATGAAAACCGATGTCATTACAGTACATTTTGCAGCTTCACAAGACATTTCTACTAGGGATGCACCAAATAAAGACTTGGGTTCAGCCGAACCAAATCTGAGCCCTTAAAGGCATGTGACTTTGGACAACTGAATCTAACTTTTTAAATATTTTCTCATATTTGAATATGAGTATGCAAAGTAGAATCGGATTGGGTTCACCATTCGGTCAAACCATGTCTATTTGGTATCTGGATGAATCCTGATTTCTACCATGAAATACTTTCAAGATGAGTCACGTGATGTTTAATACAAGCAACCATTACAAGGAACATTTTATACTAGTTTCTACTTATATTGATATCCCGAGTGTATGATACAATACTTTAGCCTTATTCTGTATCCTGATAGAGTAAGCTTTTAATATGGTTGGGTTTACAAAATATCACAATATATGTATTTATATATTTTCATCCATAGGGACATATCCTTCCCTTCACCAACTATTTTTATTTATTTGTTGCATTTCCAATTAATAATGTATTATCTGAAACACTGTAAATCAAACGGACAAATCATTAAATATGTATCTATATGGTTTGTATGCTGTGATACAGATCAATTTATGGGGGCAAGCATCTAGGATCCTTTACATTTTCAATGCAGATTAAAAAAAATATGTAAAATAACCTAAAAACTACAAATATATATTTTTAGATGAAGCATCTTATGAAGAAGCATCTTTGGTACTTGAAAATAGGGTAACCCTTGGCAAAAAAATAGCACAATATATTTTTCACCTTGAGATAGAAATGCAACATGGCTTCGAGTTGCTGAGAAACCATTTCTCTGTTGAAAATGACTGCTATTCATGAATATGCCTTCCCAAGAGCAAAGAATAATGGTGAGTGCTCACAAAGAGGTAGAGTGTCTAGAACAATCACAACCCCGTGGGAAAACAAATACATGGAGCAACCTTAAAAAAATAAAAATGAAGCAAATTTTAAAGACTACATCCTGAATAGTGTATGCAAACAACAGAATGGAGGGTAGGTGCTACTGCAGATATACAGATTTCTGCAAGGAATCCTCTCTAATCTGAACCATGCCTTTGGTGTAATCACTGCACGTGTATACGTCTGTTCATTTCTATAGCATCATGAGCGCACACAATCGTGGCACAAAAAGTGCAACAAACATTAAGTGCAATACCAAATACTGTTAGGAAAATTAGCACTTCAACTGCAACTCCCAGATCCCGCTATCTGATGTTGGGAGTTGTTCTACAACAGCTGGAAAGCCAAGGGCAACCTAATCCTTTTTTTGGTAGGTAAATTAATCATGTAAAACATTTGCACGATTGGCTGGTGTTTATAACGGTGTCAAAAATATTTAATTGAAATATGTAAGAAAAAAGTATAAGAATAAGTACAAGTATAAAGAAAAAGGTATTTTTCTCTAATATATCAGCAAAATTTCCTCCTGTTAGAAACATAAGCAAAATAGAGCTAGCATAATTCTCCTAAGCTTTTTAAAACTGGAAGGATGGAAGAAAAAAAAAAACAGCCATATGATCTAAGCCTCCAGGCTGTGAGTACAATCTCTAAACAAGAACTCTCTGGGTACCTTTTTTCTCTTGGCTTTGTTCTGTAGTTTCCTCTGCTGCAGTTTCCATGGCTGGCTTCATCCCATGCACCAAAAATGCTTTTTAATCCCCCCTCCAAGAAACACTCTGTCTCTGTCGTTCCTTTGCTGTGCTCTCTGTCCCCCTGCCTCCTATTTACAGCCGCAGTGATTGAGTGTCTCTCTTCCCCACTACAGTAGATTACAGTTCTTTCCAAGATTCACTCTTGTCAGCTTCACTTCCACTCTGCCTACTGGTACTTCTAGTAGCTGCCAGAAAGCAGTTACACGTCACACAGGATCTCTGCTATAAAATGGCCATTCTCTGCCTGATTGTACCCAGGCTTACTGCATGCTGAGCCCTGAAAATGAAAAAAAAATCTGTTGCCACTCCCTCCCCCTTCTGTCTTCCCCTCTTTTTTTTCCTCCAAGGAAAGCTCCCCCTCAGAAGATGCTAATGAACTGTCATAACTTAAGAACAGACATGTGACATCACAAGCTGGATGTCGGTGTGAAAGAAAGAAGCTTTCTCCTGTCACATGGCTGTCCAAACTTAGATTACCATGCCCCTATCTCCTTTGTGTGCCTCTATAAACTGAGTGCATGTCACAGCCACATCAGCCCCTCTTTTCCCTGGAGCCCTATTTAGTACTATGCGGACAGATTCATCCCATACGCCTTCTATCTTATGATAGATATGACTGACAACCTGGGGAGTAAAAAAAGAAAATCTGTCTTGGAATCATTTTTAATACATGCAGTATATTTAAATATTTAGGAAATAATAAAAAAAAATAACCGAAGAACCATTTTTTAAAATCTAAAATTAATCATCACTGTGTGTGGTGATACTTTACCACTGTTTCTTTATAGCTTTTCGCTTTGAAGTAAAAAAAACAAGCAATTCTTCTGATGTTCATAAGCAGTTTGCCACAATAATGCTAGGGGAGTTTGGGCTTGTTCAGTATAGTTTATATCCCTGCAAAACAAGTTTAGGAAAGTGTACCTTAAATTTCTCTTTTTAAAGTCTTGCCGTGGCTTTTTGATGTACACGTATTCTTTCTTTTGAATCAGGTACACAATATACCCTAACAAAGGAAGTTTTGCAGAGTAAAAGGGGATATCATTTAGAAATTTAGAAATCAATATATACTGCCATTTACTCAGACATAACACAGTGCCACTGGGCTAACTATTCCCTATATATAATCCATAATTTTATTTAGCACATTTAAAAACAGGCCTGTTTTTAAAATGTGATAAATAAAATTATGGATTTTTAACTTAAAAAAATTCCCAATATGCACCTATTTTTTGGACTTTAAATAACGCAGCACAATGAGGTGGCACCTGGGTTTTCTCCTGTCAATGGTGTGCGGCATATCTAAGAAGTGTATATATCACACATCAATTCAGATAAAGCAGTGTGTCTAGGCCAGCGGTTTACAAACTTTAGGGCTAGACCCTTTAAATGGAATGGGGAGAACAACTTAAAATTCAATTTGGTTAACATTTGTGGGTGAATGCATATCTTGGTTATCACTGGAACTATAGGAAAGAGACTATGCTATGATCAATGTGACCAGCATCCACAAAGCTAACAAAATCATTTTCTGTTTTTATTTCAAATGGAACTCTGTGGCCATGATGAAATGGTCAAAAGTAGGCACATCCTAAGAAACTGTGCAGTGTGTTTCACATGTTGGACTTTTAGATTTCACTTCGCAAATGTGATACTTTTAAAATAACCAGCTTTCTTATCCGTTAAAGCAGAACGAAAGGCAAAACTTACTTCTTTTCTCATTTTGTCGTCCTCATATACCCCTCCAAAATCGCTATGTTTATTTTTTGAAATCATGCTTCTTTTTGCAACAAAACTAAGCGCTGAAGTTGCAGGCTGCTGACGGTAAGCTGCCGCCATCTTACTAAAGTCTTAAAGGAAAACTATACCCCCCAAACAATGTAGGTCTCTATTAAAAGACACTGAGTAAAACAGCTTATGTGTAAAACCCTGTTTCATGTAAATGAACCATTATCATAATAATATACTTTTCTAGTAGTATGTGCCATTGGGTAATCATAAATAGAAAATTGCCATTTTAAAAAATAAGGGCCGCCCCCTGAAATCGTACGATTCACTTTGCATACATACAAACCACATGTAAGGTCACATGAGCCAATTAACAGACAGAGTTCTGCCTTTTGCTTCCTCACTTCTTCCTGTTACAGTTAGAGTTGTAGTATTTCTGGTCAGGTGATCTCTGAGGCAGCACAGATAGAGTCACGAAATGGTGGTTCAAGGCAAGAGATGTAAAAGGGCAATATTTATGTAAATATATATTCCAGTTTGGTAAGATTCTTTAATATGTCATTCAATTTGATATAAACTATCTGTTGCTTAAGTATTAATTTTGGGGGTATAGTTTTCCTTTAACTTCTGCCTTCAGCCAGTATCAATTACTACGCATGTGCAAAAACCCCTCCCCCTGTCCCCAGGAGAGTCTCCTCTTATCTCAAACTGTGAAGATTGTCAAATATGCTCAATAGGCACCTCTAACTGTCTCAACATTCAAAGAAAGAAGGAGAGCTCAGAAAAGAAAAGGGGACGGGGCTTCATGCCAGACCAGGAACTAGCTGAAATGAGTTGCAGTTGAGCTGTTTTTGATTTAGAAACTACAGGAGACTGAATTGTGGGCTCTTTTTAGAGAAATTTGAAGCGTGTGTGGCGCAATAACACGCTGGCATGCAATTGGAAAACCAAAAGGCTGTAGAGTAGGGCACACACTAAGGGCAATACCATGAAACATCCATTATAGATATGCTGTAACTGCTTGTATGATAACACAAGTTGCAGCAATTCAAATTGTCATATAAGGAGCTATGGCAGCTGACGTTAAAGGGGTGGTTCACCTTTAAGTTACCTTTTAGTATGTTATAGAATTGCTAATTCTAAGCAACTTTTCAATTGGGTTTCATTGTTTATTTTCTATCGTTTTTTTTAAATTATTTGCCTTCTTCTTCTTCTGTCTCTTTCCGGCTTTCAACTGGGGGTCACTGACCCCATCTAAAAAACAAATGTTCTGTAAGGCTACACATTTATTGTTATTGCTACTTCATATTATTCAACTTTCTATTCAGGCCTCTCCTACTCATATTCATATTCCAGTCTCTTATTCAAATCAGTGTATGGTTGCTAGGGTAAATTGGACTCTAGCAACCAGAATGCTGAAATTGCAAACTGGAGAGCTGCTAAATAACTCAAAAACCACAAATAATAAAAAATAAAAAAACAATTGCAAATTGTCTTAGAATATCCCTCTCTACATCATAGTTAACTCAAAGGTGAACATCCCCTTTAAGCACAGCAATGTTTTACACTGTTGCCAAAGTAAAAAATAAATAACATCAGACAGACGGTAAAGAAGAACCACGCAATTTCTGTGGGTGTGAATTAAAGTGCTCAGGAAAGATATGAGGCAGAGGAGAAATACTGAGCCAAAATGAACTTCAGGAAAAGGCAAGAAAACTTGCAAACACCAGCAATCATACCCACATTTGTACTAAACACCAAGCATACAATATAAAATATAGTACAGGTATGGCACCTATTATCCAGAATGCTCGGGACCTAGGGCTTTCCGGATAACTGATCTTGCTGTAATTTGGATCTTCATACCTTAAATCTAATAGAAAATTATGAAAAACTTAAATAAGCCCAATTGTCTGGTTCTGCTTCCAATAAGGATTAATTATATCTTAGTTTGTATCAAGTACAAGCTACTGTTTTGTTATTACAGAGAATTGTTTTATTTAGATAAAATTGAAACTATGGGAGATGGCCATTCCGTAATTCGGAACTTTCTGGATATCGCTTTTCCGGATAACAGATCTGTATATAGGAAATTATGTACTCCCTATTATAAAGTATAAAGTTCAATAGTTATATAAAGGCATAAGAGCTGTATATTACAAGTGACAATTTTTCTTTGTGACATACAAACCAAATACACATAATATATGTCTACAATAATATCTCATTTGCCTGGTTACAGTATTCTAACTATAAAATCATTATATTTTATCTATTTTTTTCAGAATGTATTGGGTTTGTACATTTTCTGCAACACCCAGTAAGCACACCATATTGACATATACAGCCAAATGTAACTTTCCTGCTTTAAGCAGTTGCTTTGCACAAAAAAAACAAAAAACAGTGCTTGCCACAGATTCTAGCCAAACACTATTACAGTGAGCATCATTGTGTCATTCCTTGGCCTTTCCTCCCCAGTGATCTCTAATAGTGGTTAGGGGCCAGGGTTGCCATCAACAAACTGATGTTACTGGTGGATTTCTGCACTTTAATTGCAGGTTAAAGAACATGTAAAATGCTATATTCACTTGGGAAACGTAACCAATTGGTACCCCAGTGAATAACAGCTAATGTTTACCCCAGGCCAGTGCTCCTGTCAGCTGAAAAGTGTAACAGCCAGGGGTCATATTCCACAGAGCACTCTGTCAGCTCTCCTTTCCATCCATCTGCTCTGCCATCTTTCCTGAAGTCCTAGTGATCCCCTGCAGCGCCCTGAGCCACAAGTCTTTGCAGTCGAGTAAAAATCAGAACATCAAAGTGACATGTATGTGATTACTTCTATCACGTCTGTATGCTTCTAAATCCCTGGGCAATATTTTATGAAATTTATTGAAATATCTTTTGCAGACATTCTTTATAGTGTTATGGGGATTGTGTCCCCACTGACTGCAATAACAGACATAGGAAATGCACAGCCTTCTATTTTCATCTGAAAAACAACCTAATTTAAATGAGAAATCTGCAGGACATTGCTTTCTTATGGAACATCTTGTAAAATGCAAAGCCCAAAAGCAACATTCGCCCAGAAGTACTGATGTCAACTGTCAATCCACCACGTCATTGTTTTTATTAGACAAAGAATTACATTTTGTCTAGAGATGCACCGAATCCACTATTTTGGATTCGGCCAAACCCCTGAATCCTTGGGTGGGAAGGGGAAAACATTTTTTACTTCCGAATCCTGCTGAAAAAGGCCGAATCCTGGATTTGGTGCATCCCTAATTTTGTTAATTGAAAATATAAAATCTAGTATTTTTTTTATCAGTCCCTTGGGTCATTCTCTAGAGGCTTTCTGAGAAATACCCAAAGGCAATCTAAAGCAAACAGGAAGAGCATATCCTAGAAGTCGGTAGTTTTCCAGGAAATTTATATAACACAATGCCACTTTGTATATTTACTGAACTCAACAGAAGATGGTCATACTAACGAGACAGTTTATTGCTAAAATAATTACATTTTCTATGTAAATAAACCCAGCTTACCGTAAAACGGAATGAGCTTTTGTATAAACCACAAATTTAATATGCTCTCATGCTGCATATTTTTCAGGGACTTCAACTTAAAATTAATAATATAACATAGAAGCAGAGGGATATACTATGATTTTGAGTGCTTCAACACCAGAATAGCTAAAAATTCCAATATTTGTGATCTATTGCTATAACTATCAGAAATGTGTAGAAAATAACAAATTATGAAGCCCTCACAGTCTTACTAGGTCTCCTTCATCCATTATTCTTATCTTTCATTCATTTTTCCCATCTTATCCCTACCTTTCAGTTTTAGTAGCAGTATGCAGAAAGACATGGGCACAGGGACAGCTGGAGAGCCACAAGTGACAGCCCCCCTGCTTTACACAGATTCCAAATTCCATAGTAATAAACAAGAGCCATGTGGGATAACAATGTTTTTGTTACAGTGCAGAGTAGTTCAAGTATTTTCCTTTGTTATGGTTCGTATTTATAAAAAGAGGATTTATTTATACATATTCCCTCACTTTCTAAATACTCCATAAAAATTTCTCAGCAAGTTGACCCACTGGATGAACAGTGAATTTTAAACTTTGGGTCGAGGCACGCACACGCGAGTCCTGAATTTGACCATTTAAGATATACAACTTGCATTTTTCACCATCTGTTAAAAATATGTTTCTAGATACTTAATCAGAAATTTACTGGCAAAAAATGTTCCATAATTAGCTTAATGTGTCATGCTTTCTGTCAAGTCCGAACAATTTGGAAACCAGTAAAGCACAGTGACTTAAATAGTAACAGGTTGTTGTAGACTTTTAATATAAATTAGCTAGTAGAATTGTGAAATGTCTAAACTAGGGCTGTCCAACTAAAGGCCTGTGAGACCCACATGGTACGCCAAGAGAATTTTGTAGCCTCAGCTGAACCAGGACTCCACAAATAAGTCTTTCATTTGTATAAGCTGTTAGTAAGATAAGACTTTCTTTCATGTAAATGTTTTTATTGAGTTTTAAAACCAAAACAAGTAGGAATTTAACAAAAATGCAAAGTTGTAAAATGAGGCATCTCCAAACTGGTTATGGAGACTCGAGATATAGAACAGGAATACAATAATGATAAATTGGAGTGTCTTATTTACATTTTAGATAAGACTTTCTAATTTGATCAAGATCTATATTCACCAGATGCCATGTGATATTCATTTCACTAACTACAAAAATTCATGTAGGATAAACAGCACAATAATTTTCCAATCCATCAGTATGAAAATATCTATATTTGCCTCCTTCTTGAGCATGTATTTCTTTTCCTGAGCATCACAGAGAAGCAGCTTTATATGTACTTAGAGACAGAGCAGACTGACTAAGACTTATCAGAGAAAGAGTCTATGAGATTTGTCATTATATTTGCACAGCTACTACTCCTCAGGTCTTTATGGGTGAATGATCTTCTAAGACCTATTCATCCATTGACAATAAAGACTTGTCTTCCGCCATCTCTATTATCATTCATATTCTGAAGACAATACAGAGCTGGAGAATGGTGGGAAGAGGGCTGCAAAACACAAAAAAAATGCCCTCTTAGTGAAAAAGCATGGTTTGTGCAAAGTAAGAGATTGACAAAAGCCAGCTGATCTCCAGATGAGAACCAAACGGCACTTAATTGTAATGACTCCCCTGCAGCGTTAACGAAGTTCAATGAAATATGCAACAATATTTTAAAGCAGGGTTTTGTGTTGTTATTCAGAGGGACCAGACAAGCTCACACTATGTGCTGATGGTGTTGGATTTTTTTTACAATGTGTATAATATGACTGAATGTGCCCACTGCATAAAGTAGCGAGACGGGTGCACAGACATGCAAATCAGTTGTACTGAGCCTGACATTCCTGAGAAAAATATTCAGTTGGTCCCAGGGACCTCAAATGACCTAGTTACACGGGGTCAAGCATCAGTTCCAGTGTGATAACGGAAATCCTGTCAGATTAAAATAAAGGGGTTCAAATGCTCAACCTTTAGTTTGCTCTTTATTACAGACCCAGTAGATACAACAAGGAGTATTTTGTGCCTGTTTATTACCACACCAATACAGGAGTGCCCATACTTTACTAATGCAAGGTCTACTTTTTAGTTATGATTTCCCATTATGATCTACATCCATAAAAGCTTTGTTAGCATTCTGCTCCATGGAAAATATTACTTAAATATTGATTTATACCTTTGATTTATGCGAACATGAATATTTTACAAACTATTTCTTATGTAACCATAACATAATATCTGAAGATTGAAATAGGAGAACGATTTAGACAAGCTATTTGTTGATAGTGTCTTGAGATCTACTGATCACCAGCTAAAGGTCTACTGGAAGATCCCAATCTACCCTTTGGGCACCCTGCGCTAATACATAGTAGAGGGGAACATTTGATTTGAGGTTTAATATGTGGACTGGGGATCGTTTTGATTAGAGAAGCATTCACCTACAATTTATTGTAGGGACCTTTACCATGCAGCTACAGCTCCCAGTATTCCACTCTTGCCATGGAATGCTGGATGTTGCAGTGAAAAATACTGTAAACTGGCAATGGCTTTGCCAGCAGGAGAAGAACACTTTACAAACTAAATTGAGTTTATGGGGTGGGAGACAGGGAGCATGTACAAATGTATATATTGGAAAAGCTTTGAGGTTTTTGATAATTGCCTGTTTCACAACTAATGTTCGTTATGCTGAAATAAACTGAAAATTATTGTCCATATAGATTATGGTGCATTTGAAACAAGCAATTTGGTTAAAATAGACATACCACAGTCTAGAGCTTTTAAGACAAAAAAACATGTTTATAAATGTGTAGAATACACCAATGCCACGGTGCACTGTGTGAATGAGCATATATAAGGAACAATAAATTTATTAATTGGGCGAATTTGACCGGTTTTGTTTCGAAATGCGATGGCCATTAAAGTCTATGGTCATTTTTTGATGCGAGTCGCCATACAAGTCTATAGTTGTCATTTTCACGCCCATCCCTAAATGCAATGTGTTTAGTTGCATACAAATCGGCATTGAATGATGCTTGTTTTCCTGAAATTGGTACCCATTACATCAACAGTTTACTCCTTGGCCTGATTTGTTTAAAATAATAGCATATTGATTGGCATTAGACTGACCTAAATACGCTCATTATCAAATTGGAATGGATTGTTTACATGATTGTGATATATAGCTGTAAGTCACACATAAGTAAAGTATAGCACTGTTGGGGATTCAGCTGAATCCCCAAAACCTTTGTGAAAGATTCAGCCAAATACTGAAAGGGAAAGGAAAAAGTGGGGAAAGAAATGTTTTAATTCCTTGTTTTGTAACAAGAATTTGGCAGAATCTGAATCTTGTTGATAAAGGCCGAATCCCGAACAAACGGAAATAAGAAAAACAGAGCGAGAGAGAAAAAGAGAGAGAGAAAAAGCTGGGAGTTGGAAAATAATATACAGATATGGGATCGGTTATCCAGAATGCTCGGGACCTGGGGTATTCTGGATAATGGATCTTTCTGTAATTTGGGTCTTCATGCCTTAAGTCTACTAGAAATTCATTTAAACATGAAATAAACCCAATAGGCTGGTTTTGCTTCCAATAAGGATTAATTATATCTTAGTTTGGATCAAGTACAAGCTACTGTTTTATTATTACAGAGAAAAAGGAAATCATTTTTAAAAATTTGGATTAATTTGGATAAAATGGAGTCTATGGGAGACAGCCATTCCGTAATTCAGAGGTTTCTGGATATCTGGTTTCCGGATAAGGAATCCTATACCTGTACCAAGCAACGCTGCTAGGAATACTTTAATCAAGCAACCACCTTACTAATGCTCCTGTGATCCCTTCACAATCCTTTCAATGCTGCCTCCCTAATAAACATAAAAATGAACACTCAAAAAAGCACATGACTGGGTGCACACAAGTCTAAAATCAACGACGGACACATCAAACCCAAACATGTAATAAAAGGCACCCATAGCACCCAATAAAGAGATTTTACCAGTAAATTGTGCCTGCTGATGTGTTGCTAGGGGTCACCAAAGCAGGGCAAACTCAGTGCCGTTTTTTAAATATGAAGTAAATCTCTTACTTCTGTCCATACTATACACTCACCCCAGAAGCCAATTGCCAAAAGCTATGGGTTAACTGGCTGTTCAAGGTTTGAAATGAACATGACACAGAAAAAAGCACTTATTTGTTTTTAAGATCCATATGTATCCCTCTTTTGCTAATTTTCCCCAAGCATTTTGCTAAAATAAACATTTGATAGGATTTCATCGTATATATGTGTAACAGATATGATAGTTTTAAAGTCTTGAGATTTATTTTCATTTGGAGCAGTTGAACATCATAAATATGCAAATACCATGGTTCAGTTGAGAGAATAAAACATTTTTCCAGTTATCATGGCAACAGCCTTTGTGTAAATCTGCAACTATATCATTATCTTATTTTCCAAATGCCTGCTTTTATTTATATCCTCTGCAAATATAAATCTCATAGTCACGTAAATATGATTAACGTCGATTTTTTTTTAACATTTTCCAAAGGCAAATATATATTTTATTACTAAACAACTGGTTTGGGACCCCCCAGGGTATGACTGATGGAGTCAAAGTTCACGGGCAAACACAGTATTATATGAAATTTGAATTGTAACACATATGAGATGGACTAGAGTGTACAAGTCGGCAGTTCCCTAGGATCAAAATAGATGATAGGTGTCAGATATTACCGGTAGACTCACATCTGATTATTAATTGTATTATTTAATAATTGCTATGTGAAAGTTCAATGTTACCATTATTGCTACTCTATTACTTATCACTCTATTCAGTCCCTCCCCTACTGATATTCCAGTTTTCATTTAAATCACTGCCTAGTTGCTAGGGTAAATCAGACTAAATTAAAAATCTAAATAACAAAAACCACAAATAAAAAAAACACAACTGCAAATTGTCTCAGAATATCAATCTCTACATTATACTAAAATTTAACTCAAAGTTGAACAACCCCTTTAAATAGACAATTTTCCATACATACAAGTTGACTCAATTTTGACCTCTATTAATGTCATGTTTACATTTCCTCCCCTATTATACCACGCCACAGAACATGTAAATAAAAAATGGGGAAAAAAACATACAACACCACCCCCCAGACCATTAGTCTGAGCACGTAAGAGTTGAAATAACAGTAACTACAATACAATAATAAAACTGCAGGGAGAAATACATTTGTGCACATTTTGAATAAATGAATCACTGAATCAGCAACTGGTTCTCCGGAGTCCTATCTAAGAAGGGAGAAATAACTGGCTGTTCTGACAATAATGGAACCAAGTGGCTAATTGTACACACAATATATAAGCACTTGTAGTGAGTGTGTATTGGTCTGTACATTGCTGTATATTACGGTCATTGGCCCCATCCACAATTGCTTGTGAGTTCTATATGTTTTCGCCCTGTCACAATCACCTGTTGCTGGTAAATTGCAGAGCTATCTATCAGCAATAATGGCAGCAGACCCGAGCTGGCCATTGGTTAAATTTCAGCCCTGAACTTGGCCCCTGAAAGTTGTCAGTTAATAGCCACATCTTGGCCTCATGACTCATCACGGAACAGTGACTTTTCTCTTCTGGAAGCAATTATCCAATCTTATCTTTTAGTCTAGAGTGGGCTACAGGAAATGTAGCTTAGGATCAGCTTAAAGAGCTTAGAAGACAAAAAAGTGGATTTTTTATTTAAAAAAAAAAAAAAAAAAAGCACAAACTGTTATTTTAATGATTTTGAGATACCAATGGATATGCAAATTATAAAATGTGTTTACTTTGGATTAGTGCCATAGTTGAGCTAATTTCTTATGGGTAGGTGAAAGGCGTGAGGAGCATTAAGAGGTGCAAAACTGGGCATCCCTTATTGAAACATTCACTTCAAACTTGCACCTAAACCTGTGCTGTGCAAGTGCATTCTACCCAGGCTGCACCTTCATTAATGCATCCAGTGTAATGCTCAGTGCAGCATGAGAAAGTTACATTCTAAATATCATATTAATTATATATGGATTTGGATTGGGATTCAGTCAAATTTTAGGACTCAGTGATTGGATGAATCCAAAAATGATGGTTTCAGTGCATCCCGAATATTGATAGATTTGATGACATAACATTGTATGATTTATACCTGTTCACCTTCTAACACACAAAAAAAGGCACATTCAACTACACATGCATGCACACTGTTGCCGAAATCAGTCAAAAAAAGTGGAAAGGTACTTAAACGGCTGTTTGTGTGTGTGTGTGTGTGGGGGGGACATATGCAGTGTTTGCATTTTAGCCATAACCTCCATACCTGCTTTTGAGACCACCCACTTTTTAAAGAAAGGTGTGTTTTTTTTCATCACAAGCTATATTCATGTTCTTCAGAGGAAAAAAACATTTATTTTAGTAAGATAACCTCTGCCTGTTACTCTTGTCACTGCCTTACATTTGATCTTCCTCGTCCTGGCCCTTGTCATTTAAGTGCTTACATGTCTAAGCAATCTCATTGTACAGATCAGAGGCATGCTTTCTGATGAGAGTGTGTGCACCAGCCTGATGAAGACAGCATCAAAACACGACAAAGCAACAAGCTAAAACGTGCATCGCCCAATATAACAGGAACTAATTTGTGCTTATCAAGGAATTTGTGAGATGACATTATGCCCCACTTTATTTTCTGCATATACACATACACAACATTAGCACCTTATTCATGGCATGGGTGTGTGATCTTTTATAACTTAAACCATGTGAAATGATCTAAGAACATATCACATAACAAAATGCAATTAAAACAAATGACGGAAAAAAAAAAATCACTGAAAAACAAATGAAACAATGTCCATGTTTCCTTTAACTCTTTTAGGTATAGGGAAGAGACTCTCCATTCAAAATCACACAGAAAATGCCTCTACAAAAAAGCTAAAAGAAAGTAACAAGAAAAGTAACCCAAAATACATATATCATACCTTACAACTGTCCCGATTTTAACACCTCAGTCTGCAGTCCAGGATTGCTACAGAAATGCAGTGGCATAACTACCGGGGGAGCAGGTCCGACGGTCAGGAAAAAAACGCATATCTAGCGGGGTGGGGGGCCCGGGTGCACATCCTGCGCCCGGAGGCAGGTAGTTATGTTACTGCAGAAATTAGTTTCTCTTTGATCTTCTGCACAGACGCTATAAAAAAACAAGTTTCTAAAGCTTAATTAAATAAAAGGCTTTTTGGTAAAGAGCCCAGAATACTCAGCTCTTAGATACATTTGTAATAATTTAGGATAAGCAAAGATACAATTGTATCTACTTAAGATTAGCAGGTCTCTTGGGGAAACTGTGACTTGAAGCATAAGGGTAGTGGCTAACAGGGAGATCTGTCGCCCACGATTATTTATGAGCAACCTTAGATGACAAATCTCCCAAAAATGCCTCTCCAACATATTGCTAAATTGCCTAAAGCTTGCTCCAGAGGACACTTCGGGCGATTTATAGATATATTGGTCATACTGCCAGCGATTTCAATTATTTAAAATGAGTCATTTTTGGGAGATTTGTTGCCGCAGTTGCTTATAAATAATCGTGGGCAACAAATCATCTTGTCGGCCATTGGCCTAAAGGACAATTCACCTTTATGATCAAAATTGTAATAACATAAAGCATGACCCTAAAACCCCCAGAAATGTGTTCAAACTTTCCATAACCTGCCAATTTTTGTAAAATAGACAAGGTATTTAGGGGGTATGGCTACAAAATAGGCATGGTCAAAAAAGTTTTGCAGCATAACTTTTTGTTCCTCTTTCTGATTTTCAAATGTTGGGAGGTATGCATATATGCCTTTCTGCATTTGAAGCAGATGCTAAGCTTTAACATATGCATCTGGTAAAGCTATGAAGGATTTTAAAAGTGAGAAAAAACAGACTAAGGACAAGTTAAGAGTTGCAGGCAGTTACAGTATGAAAACAAACCAACACCTTAATATTACCACTACACAATAAATAGAGACAAATGAAAGAAGCAAGACTGCCCAAAAAAAGTATCCCTTTGAACATGCTTAAATTAAAGCAATCATGTTAATTATAAGGCCAGTGACAAATAAATACTGCAAACCATTAGTGAGATCCAAATAAGATGTTTTTAAAGGAGACCTAACCCCCTCCCTCCAGTAAGTAGAGCCCCATCTACTACCCCAGAGCCCTGCTTCCTACCCTCACAGTGCATTGTTCCAGAAAGTGCCCCTGGACAGCATGCTCACTTATTTATGCAGAGTAGTGTGCTCATTGGCTTCATATTCCGGTCTTCGGTTCTTCTTCTTTCCCTTCTGCAATACACTGAATTTTTTGGCACATGCACAGTTGGTACAAATACCGGACTACTCCAAATGAGCATGCGCCAAATACAGGGTTCCTTTACCAAAGAGTACTAAAGACACAGAAGATGGCGCCCATGAGCTCTGCTGCGTTACTAAAAGCATCATACAAGTTCCTGCCCATATGGTACCAGCTGGGGGTTGTTTCAATGGGGAGTGGAGAAAAATTAACTTTACGGTCCACCTGGCTCAAGATTTAAGTGGAAATACTTATTTGTTGTCTTAGGTATTCCTAGAATTGCTAAAGAATGGATAAATAATCAGCCCTGCATCAGCTACTATGATAGATATAACCTCACATATTATTTCACTTTGTGTTTAGCATCTCAACATCAGCACGGAGCATACAGAGAATGATCAATGCCATTGGCAAGAAAAAGTTGGAAAATTATTTTTTAGGTATTTTAGTAGCCTGAAGGCATGAGCTCCAATCACTGGAAAGATTACAGGGCCTAAATAAATAATAATTTAAAAAAACATTTAACTCAGTAAAGTTTGCGCTAAATCCTTCTGTCCAATTAGCAACAGACGACTAGCATAAAAGCATAGTGGTTTACACAATTCAGCTTTTTTTTTTTTAGGAGTCTACTGTTGACTGGGAAAGAGATAGTAGATGTGTTACACCAAGTGGCAAAAATAGACAACACTGGGCCCAAAGAGGAGGTGGAGCCTGGACTACATAGCAACCCTTACCGGTCGTTTCCCCCCCCCCATACAGCAGACCCCGCAATCTGGGCCTCCCAGGCTCCACATGGTCTGCTGTATTATAGAACTCCCTTTGCAGAGAAAACATTTAATACATTTAAGTTTGCAAAGAGAATAAATATAAAATATAATTTGTATCACAAGAATATCCAAGAAATGTACAAGGAAAAACATGTAACATGTAGGATATGCCTATATACAATTAGGCGCACATAGCCCAATACAGAGTTTTGAAAAATCTACATTAGTGCCTAAACTACTAAAACAAACAACTTTCTCTTATAAAGGTATTACACATTTGGCTCCAAGATTTCTTGAACTGTGCAGGGCATCCTCTATCTTCAAATGTTTGTTTCATTTGTTTTGCAAATTTTTATGCCTTAAACGTGTGTTTTTCCAATGCATTACCATTTGCTTACTTGCATAAGAGCTGTCCTTATTAGTGACCTAATTTTGTGGTTAAGTATTTTATTACAAGCCCAGGTTTGACATTTTTTTTAAATAGACTTAGGGGCAAATTTAATATTGCTTGTACCTTTCGGCACAAAGAAACCTCGGCAATCTTCAGCATTTCACCGGAACTGGCTTTTGAAAAGAGGAAAACCATAGGCAGCTTTTAGGTGCTGAAGTTTAGCTTCATTTCAAAAGTGGAAGGCTTTCAGCTTCATGCCAAAAGGCATGAGCAATCTTTAATTGGCCCCAATGTATGCTTATCTAAATTACAGGAAAACCCCTTATCCTGGAAAACCTCAGTCCCCCAGCATCCTGGATAATAGGTCCCATCCCTACAAGCAAAGAATGTTCTCTCTGTTGCCAAAGGGACCTTTTCTAAACTTTACACAAACCTTGCAGAAGCTAATAATCATGGGTAAGCGTGACAGCCCTGCAGCTGGCAATACAAAAAACCATAAGGATAATGGAGAAGGTGGCTGCAAAGAATTGCATTGGGTTTGCAAGAATTCTGGCATAATATATGTATATTATTAGTGCTAAAAATCTAGCAGTTCAGGAAGGGCTCACCTACAGAATGAGATCATTAATTCTGGGCTACTGTTCTCATGCTTTATTTGCTTTTTCCCCTGAAATTTCTCCACAAAGCACTTTCATGCACACAATTTAACTTTTTATTTATGATGGTGTCTGTTTTGGTCAATGCTGAGCTATATGAAGCCACATAACAAATGACAATTATATAGAGCATAAGGCGAAGCTAGTCATTTTTTTTAGAAATGTAAAACCAACGGGTTTGCTGCTGGACTTCTTATAATACTAGAGACATTAAAAAAAAAACACATACTGCTTGATATGTACTTTTTTTGTTTTTGTTTTTTTTATTGCTTTTTATTTCTGTAATTTGACATGTTTGTTGAAAACAATAAAAATGATTTAAAAAACAAAACATACAAAGCTGTAAGACATTAACTCTGTGGACACATATGCTTTGCGGACACTACAGTGGAATGCTTAATTTTATTATAGTTATTCCTCTATGATCTGCAGTGACAATTGGCAGCAAGCATAAATAAAGCATTTGAAGTAAAGCAGTAGATAATGTCACACATATGTTTCAGTTCAAGTGCCCTGGTACAATAGCTTGTGTAACACTAACAGACCAATTTTATTACAATGTGTGGATATGACCACATGGAAACTAACACGAAGGGGGTAAACTGTGCAACACCGTGTAAATATATTTCTCATCAAAAGTCTATAGCAAAACTTACAGGGATTAAAAAAAAAAAGGTAGATCATAATAGGGTTCACATACATGGGATGGACAAAAGCATTAGGAATTATGAACAGGTAGAACTTTCACCCACCCATATTGCAAGAAGCACTTGTGCCTGTTGAGATTAGATTAGCATTAGGAGGTCCAGAATGTGCATGAAAGAATGCAAGGGGAAACTTGTATGGACATTTGCTTTTGTAAAAAGAGGGCTTGCAATTCATTGTGCACCCAAAGTTGTTGTGGTGTGCATGAAAATGCCCAAATTCTGCTCTAGAACTTACATACTGTAGGCCAGGTCAAGTTGTACACCACTCACTGTTTTGCACATCTAAATCTGGTGTACCAACACAGAGAAGAAGCAGTGAAGATTTATGTCACAAATAATCTGCCCATAGAGCTATATTTTTCTGATCTTGTTCATACTTTGTCCTAAGCTAGAATATGGAGGTTCGGACATTTCTAAATCTCACCCAGCAAAAACAGCAAGAATATTTTGCTTTGTAGACCTACAGTCCTCAATAGACAAAGATGGATCTTGTGCCTGCCAAATATTTCTGGGAAATTGCTGATGTCTAAAAGCATGTACTCTCAAGCAGTTCTCACTGCATCTGAACTTGGGTTCAATGCTCCATAGATGATTGCTTATACAGTATATACTTTTAGATGGCCCACAATTGGAGGCTGTTAAACAAAATAACTAATAAGAACATTTCAATGCAGGGGATGTTTTCCAGTAAAATTCAAAAATTGTTCATGGGTCTGAATATTTTTCTAAAGCATCGTATATGGGATGCAGCAAAAGAAAGCGAGAAGAGCTAGTAATGTGAAAGAGAAAAAGAGAGAAATGTTTATGTATTTTTGTAAAAAAAAAAAGTAGGATATTGTTCATATATCTAGACATATTGTTTAACTAGTGGCACATTAGTCAAGAGGGATTTTCTCCAAGGATTTTCAAATGACTGCATTGGTTGTCTGTGTAGCTATAAATTCAGAGAAGAAATGTGCATGCTGGTTTCAGCTTTTTTAATCAACATAAGCTGTGAATTAGACGTACAGCCTGGGAGCAGCTGAAATAGATGTGGGTAACTCTCAGGGGGCCTGGACTTCGAGACTATGCATTATTTACAGGTCTGGTAATGTGCAGCACCTCTAGCAAAGTTCCATTCTGTGCAATTACCCACTGCCCCGCTGTGCTTTCTGGTGAGACAGCACATATCTTTTTGGTTCATTATCAAAATGACAGACATGATGATAAAGATACACAATTGGGCAATGTCTTTGTCTATAGAACACTGTATAGAGATGATTTACGGTATATTACAAATACAAATTTATCGAAATAAATGAAACTGGATAGCCCAGAGGCACCCTAAATAAAACTATTTGAACATGAACAATAACAATCTGCCCTTTTCCCCTGTAAAGTGCTACATGTAACCAAAATCTATGCACCAAATGAGCTTGGCAAGAATGTAACTTTCATTCTACTGCAAAATTAATGTTACGTTATCTATATGCTAACATGGCTTTGTACTTTCCAGTTCATTATATGTGCAAGGAGAATAATCATTATGAAATCAAATATAGGATAAAATATTACTATTAACTTCTATGAAATTTTCCAGGTCTAGCTCTGCAAAAAGGCCTATTACTTGCAGGGGTCTCCTGTACAAATATATGCACATACCATTCATTCAAACCATAGCATTTCCTCTAAGAAAATGGACTTCAGGAATTATTTTATTTCATCTGAAGTTATAAGATTTTTTAAATACATAAACACAACACAAACACAACATCCATGCCATTTTTTTTACCGACAACTGTGTAAATTCCACAGTAGATAAGCTCAGAAAGTGGTCGGCAGTGCCATACTGGGTCAGGCTGCCCAAATTATAAACTACATGTGTGCATTATGCCAGCAATATATGCTATATTGCACAGAAATTCAACATTTTATTGGAAACTATTTTAACATTCTTCAGATAAACAATAAAAAAAAGAAAACATACTATTTTCCACAAAGATACAAACAAAAGAACACAAAGCAATTAACTCAGTTCAGTAACCCAGTACTCTCACGTCCAAATGCCCACGGGATACAAAATGATTACACTGTCCTTTTTATTGATTTTCTGCTAATTAATTTATCTCCTAAGCTATGAGTTAAAAGCAATACTTGTTTTCCCCACCCATCTGAAGGTTATTAAATATGCATGCCCAGCCCCCAGGGTGTACAGCATGTCTACATGTCTAAAAGTAAAGAAGTATGATTTAAGGGGGGGGGAGATATCACACGCAAATACAATGATATTCACTTAAATCCCATTAATCTGAAAGGGTCTTGGATCAAGTTTCCTGAGGAGCATTAGATGTCACTCAGAGTTCCTAAATACTGCTGTAACAGTTTGCTTATCATTGTATTTGTTTAATTGTAGTCAAACATGAGCAAACACATGCAATTAAATGTCATATGTTCCACTACTAGCATGAAATAAGCAGCTATTTCATGTGTATTTAACGAATTGCAGTTCTGCAACAATCTATTAATACATTTTTTAAGGAAATGTGTCAAAGCCAATGACAAATTTAGAAGTTGGAACTCTTGACTAGACAGGTGGCTATCCATTCTGCATAAGACATGGTCAACCTGCATCCCTACAGATGCTACAGCACTCCATGCAACACACTTATAGCTGAAGGCTTTTGGGGGGTGCTGGGCACAATAACTAGAGCCGTACACGTATAGAGACGGATCCGCTCTCTCGAGTTTAATCTCGAGTTAATGCAGTCGGGCATGTGGTGGTCTATTTCTGTCCAATAGGTTTGATTTTTTTTTATAAGAAGTCACTCAATTTACCACACTGCTTTTCATATGTCTACAAACTGAAAATACAGAGTGTAGACAAATATAAATTAAAAGACGAAGGTTTAAGGGAAAAAAAACGTAGCTGTTAGTCTTAATTCAGTGACATCATTATATATAAGAAATCAGCAACATTATAAGGATAACTTCCCAAATGGCGTGAATAATACGCACAGTTCGGAGATATTTTTATATAGTGAATAAAGTACCCCCTCTTGTAAAATATAAGGATATTATAAGTTACCGAGGAGTTTCATGACCATATAAAAGTACGAGGCCGAAGGCCGAGTGTTTTTATACAGGTCATGGAACTTTGAGGTAACTTCTAATATCCTCATATTTTACAACTGGGGGTACTTTATTTATTATAATACACAAATTTCAGTGAGTCATGTGACAGAAATGACATCAGAACTCACTGTTTATAACTGATGACATCAGAACTCACCGTTTATAAGGATATAATTTACAAGATATTCATGGCTTTTGTGTATTATAAAATGATAAATCACAAAGGAATCTGATCACATGCTTTTCTACTACTAAGGAGCATTGATTTCCTAACATGTAAGTGCATGTCATTCACAGCTAATAAACACAGAATCGTTTGCCTCGCTCCAGTTACGTGCTGCCTGTGGTGGAATGAGATTTGGCTTCTGTAAAAACTATGAATCTATGCAACATTCTACTGGCTGCAAGAGAAGCCCTAAATTAAGGCAAGAGGCCTCTGTTATCAAGTGACAAATTGCAACGGACATATTTATAATTTTTACAGAGGAGCATCCATTAAGTCCTTGCAGTTGAATATCTCAACAACCTGATGCTGAAAGAGATAAATCCATAAGCAACAGCAGCTGTGCTTCGACCTGTAAGAATAGGGAAGCACAAAAATGTCAGTTTAAATGTGTTTAAAGGATATAAAACAAGGATATCCACAATATAGCAAACAAAGCGTCTAAAGTTTGGAGCTTGAGAAAAGCTTGAGAAATAAATAAAATTTAAATTCTAGTGTAGGGATGTGAAAATCTTAGACACCCTTACACTTTACAGACAGGCACATCCCTAGTTATATGGACGCCTAAAAGGTCCTTATGGGGACCTTGTGCTTATGTAACCCCTGTAGTTCTCACAGTGTACACCAGATGGCACTGTGCCAGAGTATATAAGGTTTAGGAACCATGAGGTCTGGGTCCATTGCTTTAGCCCAACCAAGCAGGCTGGAAGGGAATGGGTAGTGTCGACCATAGGCGCCTTGGCCCTAGTAATTAGACAGCTATACTCAATTATAGATCACTCTAGGAGTGATAGAGAGGTTAAATAGTTGAGCAGCTCAAGGCTCCGCGGAGGAGATTAGAGGGATTAAGATCCCAGGGTATTACTGACCCGGAGTAAGGACTAAAGTGTTGAGATTAGGGATGATAGGAATTCCCCTGCCACTGGAAGATATCCTGAAAACTGGGCAATACCCCTCACACGCTGCCAACTTACTCTCTGCTGTGTATTCCCTAGCCTGTAGGGATTCAGCCTATACGTGCTGTGAGTATATGCTTCCTTTATGCTGCTGTGTTATTCTATGCTCCATTGTGGATCAATGTGCTTGATGATCTATGTGCTATTGTTTAATAAATACAGTTCTATGTTCAACAGTTAAAGAACTACTGGCGCCCATCATTGTGCTATTGCACCTAGTTACAGTTACACTACACCCTGCCTCCACCGCTTTGCGAGGGCTTGTCCCTGAGAAAGAGAGCTCATCTGTGGTGTCAGCCCACAAAGGAAAGTAGCTATAACTGCTAATTACAAAGCAGTTTACTATAGCGCTACACTAGTTATACAGTAGTTATGTCTATAAATTAAAAGCCTGAATATATGGGAAGTATTTGGAGCTAAATACTATCTACTGTAAATTGCTTGTGGAGCTGCAATAAAAATGTATTCATTTTCTTTGCATAGCTTATTAATATTCTCGCATGTTGGTACATGTCATTGTCAGTTAATTAAAAATATAGTTATCTTTGGTTATTATGGATTGCCTGTGGCACAATGTGCTTTGTTAAATGTACAAGTCAATGTTAAATTGTACTAGAGCTCCCAAATCACAGAAATGCTTTAATCTTTCTTTCCAGTAGTGATTGTTGTCATGTGTGCAGAAAGCAAAGGCAGTTTATAAATGTAATCATATACAAATTCTGATGGAAATCATGGAATATTGCAATGCCATATATCCTTGTGGAGAAAACAGAAATTACTTCCAAGGCCAAAGGAAATTAATACGTTATGCATACTGTTAAATCTCCCTGGATTAGCCCAATAACTGCAAAAATGACGTAAATGCGGTCATATTATCCATGTAAACCAATAACACACAATGATTTCATCACATTCATAGTAATGACAACACGTTTGACAGTACATCATTTTGCTGTGGTCTACTCCCTTTAATATCCACTACAGACTATGTCCAAAAGCTAGGATATATTACTTAAGATTACTGTTAAAATCATTCAGTTTCACTATTGTAAAACAGTATCTTTCATCTATAATGAACCACATTTATAAATTTTTCTAGTAAAAGTTTTTCGTGTATACAGCTGCACAATAAATCAGTCGTTATTTTTACAGAGATGCAAGATTTAAGAGGCTATTTCCTCATTTTCCCTCTGACAAATGACTTCCAGAAAAGACGTAAAGAGAGAAGAAGTTTTCCTATTTAAACATGTTCTGCATCTTCTGTCATTGGCTGCTTTTCTCGTAAATAAATATTTTTTCAGTGTTCTTTTCACCCTAGGAAGTCTGTAAAAAATGTTTTGCAAATGAATATCTAAATTAAGTTAACCCTTTTCATGGATGTTATAAATTACCTAATTGGCTTCATTATATACTGTATTTTACCCTTCAGAACAATTATAGGTTTTAAAAACAGAAAACAAGTAAAAGTGCTTCTTGTATGTCCATTTATTTGTGATACTGTAATTATAAGTCACACTGCAAAACTTTACTTTGAAAAGCTTTTTATAGTCAAGAGCTCCAAGCCAAAATGTCAGGCTCTTACTCTGGAACAGTGAATAGTGCGCCCTCTTTCTATCGAGGTAAGTTAGTGATTGTTATGCAATTTTAAAATAGTCTGCCAACATCTAAAGACTTAAAAAAAGAACGCAAAGCCAGAAATCAGAAAAACAATATAGTGATTCATCCATTTGTGGCTTTTAAAACAGATGTGATTTCCAACAGTAGAATTTTTCCTCCTATTTAAATATGCATATTTTGTTCTAAATACAGATCTGTATACAATATTGTACAGTGCCACATACAACTCTAACACAATGTAACATTTATCTGAGGCAGAGGAAGTGGACATCAAGTTCCCAAATGTCCAAAATACCCCATTACGTGGTACAGTCGGCTACTTATTAAAAAAAATAAAAAGATCAGTGTACTGCTGCCTTTTGTTCCCTATGAGGATCTCCTTATTTCCATGATCATATTGCTCTAGGCCCTCAATGATGTGCTTTCAAATAAGAATTCTTATTAAAATGACTGACAAGTATTAATAGAGTGCCAATCGGCTGTGCTTCTCATTTTCCGAGGGCCCATGTCAGATTCCAGTTGCTATACCTTGAGGTATGTGCAGCTATGACAGGCTACAGACATAAATACTATCCTTAGCCTATCAAAACCTTTCACCCAAAGGCAGAGCCTATTGTTAAGAGGAAGAAGGCAGAGTGTGCCTTAATGTTCAAAAACAGTATCTAGGCATTGTTTCTTAGCATGATAGTATATATTTTGAATATGCCGAAGTTGACCCATAAGAAGAACGCAATAATGATTAATTCACTAGAAATTTAGAGTTGATATGTTGGTATCGCATAGGGAAGTGCAAATCAGTGATCTTGTGCAATACCAGGTTGGCAGTACTTGTGATTGTCCTAGGTAATCTGTTTCCTATCAAGGCAATGGGAAGCAACAGTTGGTGAAGCTCAGTGTTTAGCACAATAGTTCTCCCATGCAATAAAACACCCTGTATGTACCATTTAGCCTAAAAAGCCAAACATCCATTTATTAGTGCTGCCAAAGTCATAGGCCACATTCCAAATTTCATTCCAAGCTCTGCCCACATCATACACTGTTCCATAAAGTTTGGCTCTCCAGAGACTTTCACCTTGGAATAGCAAAAGGTTTGTTTGTAAGAATTAAAGCTAACTTTTAATTATGATAAACCTGCTCCCCAGTTAACAGAACAGAATTAGCTCTTCAGGTGTCGTTTTCATGTTTCTACAAACAGGCTGTACAGATTTACATCTCAGTATATCTGACCGCATTGATCATGTCATTAAGCAACAACTACAGATATGAAGCATGTCTTATTAACGGCTGAGGTGACCGACACATTAGAAATAGGAAAATATCTGCAGCACGGTTGTTTTCTCTTCTATCACTTGTGCATTTAGTGCTGATCCTAGAAGTAGAGCAGATTAAGAGCTATTATTAGCACATGTCTCAGGTGTGGTTTGTAGGATAATGTATTCAGAAGATCTGCAGCTACGAAGACTGTGTGGAAAAAGCACTCTCTTCATAACCAAAGAAATAAACCTAAAGCTAAATTCAGATGTCATATCTGTTATTGTCATCTATGTAACCACAAGGCAGACAACTTTGTGACATGATATGCAGTCTTGAGCTCTAACAATACCAATCTGTGCATGATGTTATGATTAGTGATGGGTTGTGAATTTTTTTGCCTTGTTTCGCCGCAGAGCTGACACCCAAAGCATTTTTGACGCCCATTATACTTTAATGGGCGGCGGCAAAATTTCACCGGCATCACATTTTTGTCAAAGCGAAACGGGTCAAATTCCCCAAGCCTAGTGATGGGCGAATCTGTCCCATTTCGGTTAGCCAAAAAGTTCAAGAAACTCTGAAAAACATGCCTGGCAAATAAATTCGCCCATCAATAGTTATGATTTGGCATAGACCCCTTTGTCTTGTTTTAAGTGGTAAGTCATATTACTGATTCTACCTTTCAACCCAAAAACATGAATTTGATCAGCTACCTGCACAGATATTGCTCAGCTTTAAAAGTCCTTTAGAAGTCAACAGGCTCCTGAAGATAGCAACAAGTACTACAGTACTGAAATATAGCTTTGCAGTAGTAGAGTTTTGTATTTGATTCTGACCAAAGCACTACCTCGTTGAGGTTCACATCATACGTTTATTTTCTTGGGTTTCTTCCAAGTTCTCAGTTTTCCTTCCACTGCCCAAAAATATATTGCTAAGTTAACTGGTTTCTGATGAAACTGAGCAGTGGGTATTTATTTTTTTGCACACCGAAGGTAAGGAAATTAGACTGTAAGCTTCTTCAAGAACTGTATAATGTCAGCAATAAAAAAATAAAATAAACAAAAAGTCATTTTGCTATTTAGCAGTAAATGTTCTTAGACCCATGACCCATGCAATGCTGCAAAAAATTTACATTGATAAAATCATCAGATTATCAATATTGTATATTTTCTTTATTGTACATTTACATTATATAGAATACAGATCTACTTTGTAGCACTAAAGTAAAAGATGACTGCATTAGAGAAGAAAAAGGAGTTGTAAAGTAATCAGGCAAGACCTCTAATAGGGGAAGGAATTACAGTTTTTGCAGGCCGCAGAGCCTTGGTTATCCACAAAGGATAAAAACACCAATAAGGATGATCACTGGCCCACATGAGGAAAAACCACTGTGGTTTCTATGATTATATAATAACATGGCAGAGCTGTTGCTTCTTGATTAGAAGAGACATAACCATTTTTTTTTTACTTCCCAATGCAAACACAAAAGTTATTTTTTCTAAAATACTCTCCTTTACTAAACATTACACATTATCATCAAATAAAATACTTTAGAACAGTGTCCTTTTAACTCTACACATGTTGATCAACTCCCATAATCTGTCACCAGAAACATTTGGTCAGAAGTGATTGGATTGCAGCCTACCACTAAATTGTATATTAATAATTTAACCAAATCCTCTCGCAAGACTTTATTTACTAAATAACCAAAACTCTGAATACTACAGAATTCGGGATAAATCAAAAACTCTGTTGAACTAGGTTCATGTTATGTGGACTGCCGTAGACTGTGATATCTTACATGCAATACGTCTTCATTTATCTTGTTTTTTTGTTTAACAATTGTTTGACATCTTTCCAGCTAGGAATTTGTTCACTGATAGCTAGGGCTACAATTACCATAGCAACAAGGAAGCATTTTAAATGACAGACTAGAAATTCCAAATAGAAAGGTAATAAATTAAAATTATAATGTCTCAGGATAAATCTGCTTTCAGGCTGCCTGTCATTACTGACCCGATGGAGGTAGAATTGAAAGGCTAAGAAGGGCAGAACTAAATTATATAAGATGTCCTTGCATCAACTGATCAAATCCTGCCCAGATCGAATGTTGTTGTACAAGTCTAAAAATAATATAATATGCAAATATGCTCTGTATACAACTTACTGTAAATGTCTGAAGAGAAAACTTTGTTTTTCCATCTCAGCAATAAGTCTGATAGAGTCTTGTTTCTCATTAAAACAAGTCAGTTGGAAGTAGATGCATGAAAACAGCAAACCATCTGACTTTATCTGACATGAATTTACATAACAGTACGGAAGATCAGATTTTGCAGCATCCTACAAAATCCTGTACTGGGATAGATAAATCTATGTGGCCAAATTCTCATGTACATTTCTGTCCTAACTGAAAATCAAACACGCAGAAAATAACAAAGGAAGACCAAGTGCAAATGGTCTGCAATTTTATATACATTTATGTCAAGTTCCACCTTTACTACATGGTGTAAAAAACGTCAGGATAATTCACCACACATCGCCAGGCTTTGCAGTGTAAAATAAAAAGCATAAAAGATTGTGTACATTTTTTATGCATTTTTTCTTAAGAGTGACTTCCGCTGGACCTTACTTACTGAAAAAAAAATAACTGTGGCAAATCTGGGGTTCCCATGGCGTAAAATAAAACACATAGTCAAATACAAGAGTCCTCTGCACTCAACCCATTATCAATATATTTAAGACAGCGACATTTTGTGCATACTGCTACTAAAAAATGCCTTACCCTTTAAACAAAACAGGGATTGTTTGTCCATATATTGCAATATATTTAAGCTGGCCAACTACGTCAAAGTCATCCCACATCTGGCCAGTCCTACGCCCAACCTTATCTGATTCATTAAGAATTCTATTGCTTCATTATACATTTTACAAAGGGACTAGGTATTACCTGCAACTCAACTTGCTGCTTTCAAAGTAAACCTCCATACTTGGCTGCCCTTTTATTAGACACCAGCGGGATCACCCGACTACAGCCGGGAAGGGTGGGAGCCACAACATGGAGCTGGTCACTGCTCCTGTATAAACTATAACAAACAAGGGAAAGTTGTGCTCACCACTATTTTTTAAAACCATTAGGCGGGGGTGCAATGAGGCTGTGACCACAAAATGTCGCTGTCTTAAATATATTGATAATGGGTTGAGTGCAGAGGAATCTTGTATTTGACTATATGTATTTTGTGGTCACACCCTCATTGCACCCCCGCCTAATGGTTTTAAAAAATAGTGGTGAGCACAACTTTCCCTTGTTTGTAAAATAAAACACACCTTGCTAAATTTGCCATTTAATTTACATTTTTTTTGCAAATTTCGTTTTACACAGCATAATAAATATGCCCCTAAATGTGTGTGTTTATGCTAAACAGACTGCCGCCTAGAAGGTGGTTAACTACAATTTCCATCATTTTACCAAAAAGCTCTTTCTAGCATGTTGTAGTTTAAGAAAATCTGGAGCCCCATTGCTGATTTGTGGGCACACAGAATGTTCCATGACATCCATAATCCCGTGAAACTATCTATTTAAAAGGAAATTGGGGAAAATAGTAGAAATTCCATCAGGTTTACAGAAACCATTCTTTTACTACTGCGTGATGTACTGCCAGCTCTGCACTCCAGCTGCAGTTGTGTGTCAGGACTTTGACAGGAATGTTCATAGTATGTTCCAGAAGCAGCCAGATGTGCTCTCTTCTATCAATGTCACACTGCACAGAAAGAAAGCTTCACTGCTAACTGAGAAAAGCCATAGCACAAGGATTTAGGCTGTGTCACTTTTGTCAAAGTATGTAAAAAAGAAAAAAACAGTTTTAGCCAAGATTATCAGACAAATGTAGAAAACTAAAAATTGAATACAGCCTGTTCGGTGTTATACTGGTTTCACTGCTAATTTGCTGGTAGTCATATGAAAGTATCTTTTGTAGGAAAACAGCTAGCATAAAAAAATGCATCCTGTTATACACGATGTGACATATTGAACTAGTTATTTTTCTGCAGAAGAAGACATTTTGCAATTAGAGTCAAAGGCTGAATGGGTGACTCAGGGTTGGGAGCATTTCAAATCAGGCAGCAATGTTAAAAGACTGCATTGGATTATATCCAACCTATTTCAATGAGATTAATTAAAAAAAATATGCATCAGTATAATTGTTGACTTTGTAACAAACGCACATTTATTTGGAAGGCTCAATAAACTTTTATAACGTTTTTAAGGAAGGGAAAAAAGACTAGGCAGAAATAAAATCTTCCATGTGATATGGATATGTTTTTCTCCCAATGCTTCTCTTTTGCATCCCTATTGAAGCAGTGGCTGTAATGTGCCAGAATACAGTAGAACCCCCATTTTACATCCCCTGATTTTAAGTTTTCCCTCATTTTACATTGTTGTTTTGTAGTCCCACTTAAATATTATGCATAATACATAACTGATTCTCCACCATTTTTTTTCTGGTCCCCTAATAAATGTAAAATGGGGGTTCTATTGTATTTATATAATTTGTTTCATCTGGTGTCATTCAATTAAAACAATTTCAACTGTGATGTTATTCAAGTACTATATACAGACAGTTGCATTTTAATTGCAGTCTCTCGGATGCTGCTGTGCTACTGCTAGAAAAAGGGACATTATAGGGATGGCCAACGTACAGTCCATTCAACGTTGAACAAAACTGAGCCAAAGCTGTGGTAAAACTATGACACTGAGTGCTTTGGAGAATATGTTTCCAAAGGTCTGTAGAATGGTAAAATGGAGACATGGAACAAATGGTTTAAGAAGGATGTACAACCCATGAGAAAAAGCCTAGAGAAGATAGAGCAGTGATGACATGGAGGAAGTAAGATAAGCAAAACTTGGTCAGGAAAGTGCATTAATCACAGACTAACAGGCAGCAAATAGCTTGGCCTCGAATCAGAACAAGAGATGTATGTGTAGTTATGATGTACAAGCTACTCTTTAAAAAGAATAAAATAAACTTAATTTAATCCAATGTGTGCAAAGAGGTTATCTATCTACCATACAGCAGTTCTGTCTAACTGGCGGCCCATTTTGTGTGGCCCCCCACATGAAAGTCTGCCTGCTGTGACATTGTAACATTTAAAAAGGTAAAAGTACTGAGATTATCTGGCCCTTGCATTCTTTACACCTCAAATTCAGTCTGTAAACTCCTGCATCTTCACACCTGTAATCCTCTCTGCATTGTTTGCACCTGTAACAACTCTACTGTTTACACCCCTAAAGCACTGCACTGTTTCCACCTCAGAGCAGACTTAAAAGTGCCCACATTGTTCACACCTCATACAAAATGCTGGAGGGGCACCAGCATTATGTAACTGTATGTATCACCGTATGAACTGTTCATCTTAGAGTGGTCCTGATAAGTTTCCCCGTATCCTGCTCTATTCTGCCTGCGCTATGCTCCAAGTGTGTGCCATAGTCTGCCTGCCCTATGCTGCCTGTGTGTGCGCCATACTCTGCCTGCCCTATGCTCCCTGTATGTGCCATACTCTGCCTGCCCTATGCTCCAAGTGTGTGCCATACTCTGCTTGCCCTATGCACCCTGTGTGTACCATACCCTGCCTGCCCTATGCTCCAAGTGTGTGCCATACCCTGCCTGCCCTATGCTTCCTGTGTGTGTGCCATGCTTTGCCTGCCCTACTCTACCTCTGGGACGTGAGCATGGTAGGTTTGTTCACATTTGAAAATTGTTGTTAGGGGCCCCTAAGGTGCTGGGGTGGGTCCTGTGTTATCAACAGGAAAGGAGGAGACTTATGGATTTAAGGTAATGTTTTAATACGAGTTAAAATTTTCACGAGTGATGTCTCTACAGTGAGCACCAACCGTAGTTTTTTTGGTGTGCTACCAACATTAATGGGGACATGGTCTTAAAAGAACTTGTAGGTGTGGTTTAAAAAGAGGGAGTGGTCAATACTGGCTTCCATTATCAGCCCTCCACCACATAGGGCAGAACAATTCCAGCCCTCAGTACCACAGAAGTTGGACAGCACTGCCATACAGGATCATCTCTTGTATGGCTGCCTTCATTTGCATTTGCGAGTAAGAACCCGGTAAGAGCTTTTGAGTATGGAGTTGTATATTCATGTCATTAAGGGAGGTCATATAATATTACCGATTACATTTATGATAGGTGTGGCTGGCTGCAGTACAAATGATATATATACCATGGCGAGCTTGCATCATTCATGAAGCTAATGTGCATATCTAGCAATGAACACATGCATAATGTCATTACTCCAATGACATGCAACTGCCTGAAGCATTTTCCAACAAGTGACAACTGAATCTTGCTTGTGTCACTCCAGGCGACAAGCAGTCAGTGTACTGTATTTACAGCTAGATACTCAAGAAGCTTTTCTAGTCCCAGACGAAAGCACAGAGGCTCATGCTGTTTTAGGATCTGTGAAACCAACACTATGATCTAAAACGTATCAGAGCTCTACTCCAAAACTTGTTTTGGTGCAACACATATGTACTTACCTTTTAAAGAAGAATTCCCATTTGTAGGGCATAGAGTGGTCCAGCTACAAAAAGAAATAGAACTCCCTAACACACAGTAAAATGATAAATCCAAAGCTTCCATGATAAAAGAAGTGAAGGATGCAGGATGGAAAAAGATTGATGGAGGTGGAGTTAATACAAGGAAGAGGATAGTTCATGGTGTAGGGACCTTCCTCCTAGTCAAAAAGGTGTATTAACCAACCAGTGCCCTGTGCTGCCTAGCAAAAAGTTAAAGATCAAAAGCATTGCAGAAGCATATTTATGTGTGGCATTTTGCAATTATAAGAGGTATCATACAAGGCCAACAAATATACGCAGCCGCAAAACCGTCAAGTCACACACTAATGTAGTTGTGGTGCAGACCCCTCTAGACGACAGGCACATCTCATATACTGCAATGCAAATTATTAATGGAGCTGTTCACACTACATAAAACCTTATTTGTTGTGACTGCTTTCAATGTCTAATGCTCAGGTGTCCACAATAAATGGGGTAAGGTCACCATCTGCATTTATATAGAGTATATATATGTGTATTTTGGAAAAAACAAATATAGATTAGGACCTTTCACTGTGAACAACAGTTGCAAGCATTACAGATGCAAAAAATTACTTCTCAAAGGCAATTCAGCAATAATGAATTGACCGGTTTATTATTATAGTGCAGATAAGCCTGAGAGTCACTGCAGCCCTGCCAGTTTAATTCCATGACAGGGAAAATTTCCATTCAGATATCTGTAAAAGTAATCTTCAGTAAAATTGGGGGATTTTAACGGCAAAGCACCCACGCACAGCTGAAATGAAATCTGAAAGCCAAAACTTAATTACAACTACAGAAACTCCAAGTCCTAGAGAAGAACACTAGGGTTTTTATGTTTTTTAATGAAAACTTTACAACAGAATATGAACATAATTTAGACTAACATTACACTCATAGAACAGGAGTTCAATACCTCATTCAACTTTTTTTCAATAGAGCTGGACTGATCTTTAGCGAAGATTATTCAAAACATCATTATGCAGCAAACAAAATGTTATACATGTGATATTCGACCTTAAGTAAATTTGCCACTTAATGTCCAAAAAAAAAAAAAAAATGCAGCAATTATTCAATTTCCAATATATTTAATTGCAAATGAGAGCAGGACCAGGCAAACCAGAGATGACTACTTTAGCTGGTCAAGTTAACATTGTGATGCTATATAACAGGTTTCCCTTTAACTTTTGTCAAGGGACCTTAATTAAGTCTTAAAAACAGTTTTGGGGCCTAAGAAAGATGGACAAATACGACATCCCAAGGACCCCCATTAAATTTTGTTTTTCAGTGGGGATTCATGTCGGTAGATACATATGCTTAAGGAAGACTCTGCAGTCTCCGGACAGAAGAAGTCCTAAAGGTCTAAGGTTCCAATTTTCGGTGCTGATTTTGACTAACTTGTCTCTGGAATATGGTGAATTACTGGCAACAGATTTTGTTTTCCCTATAACCAATGTATGATCTGAATACTAAGTAGAAATGTGATTTATTTATACATTTAAGTGCCTTAGATCTTAGAATATATGGCGGTATTAGTGTCAGCTATATAGTTTCTATCAGTGCTGAAGATTCTTGGGTACTTGTTTGTTTTACAGCAAATTATATTAGAGTGCCACTGCCCAAAAACAATGTAGAAGACAGTTCACCTTCAGGTTTGTTAAGTAGCTAGCTTATAATAGAAATTCAATTCGCAATTAACTTTAAATGACATGTAAAGTGTATTTCACTGGGGGGAAACTGCACAGCCCTTTGGGAAAAAAACTCTCTAATTGCTGCACCAGCATTTTACTTACCTTTGTCCCAGGCATGTCTAATGAAGATTATTTTTTGCATATGTGCAGTAGAGTTGACCAGGCAACTACTACACATGTAGAAGTACCAAAAGCCAAAGCACTGAAAACTAAAAGTTAAGCAAAGTGCTTAAGAGAGTTTTTACACGGGCTGGTGCAGGTTTCTCTGAGCAGGAGCACAAACCTGGGGAAAAACCTTAGTGATTTAGTAATTTGGAATTACAATTTTCATTTAAAAAAAAACAAAAAAAAACAAAAACATCTTCCTCTACCTGAAATTATTGTATTATCAGCTTTCTGAATGTATGTACTCTTGTGCCCTTGCACAATTTTTTTCTACATTTCTGCTCACAATCATATGGTTACAGCTGTATACAATGTGTACAATCATATGGTACATGGTGTTTATTTGGATCAGATTAGCACTGTGATTGTCACTACTGTACCTGAAAATTATTTTATGGAACACCAACTTCCAGTACCCCGAATAATGACGATGGGAGTTGTCTTTCTACAACATTTGAAAGGCCTCCAGTCTCCAATGTGAAACATTAAATCATAAGATACATTTATTTTCCGGGATATAGGATTATCTGGGGTTAATAAAATACACAGGGAAATGCTATAATGTTGTCTTATTTTATTTAAACTCGTCAACCTTCTACTTCTTACCCAAGGCTTAGATGTTACACAACCTCTCTAAACACAACCACTATGTTAAATAAGTCTTTTCAGTATTGATTATGGCATCTACTTTGCTGTTACGGTCAATTAAAATTTGAAAAGGCTCCAAGTTCAATGTTTATTAAATAAAAAATGAAACTGCAAATCCATTTCCATTAAATGACAACTAATTTGGTATCTAACTTATCAAGGCAAGCTTGGAACATGTCAATAATGTAAAAGTATATATAATATTTATATTGAACATGCAGAATAAATACAAAAATACAACCTATAACCGATGCAATAGGTAAACAGGGCCCTCCCCAAAAGAGCTTATAATACAATAAATGGAGAACGTGTAAGAGACACTATACAGGTATAGGATCCGTTCTCCAGAAACCAGATATCCAGAAAGCTCCGAATTACGGAATGGTTGTCTCCCATTGACTCCATTTTATCCAAATAATCCAAATTTTTAAAAATGATTTCCTTTTTTTCCTGTAACAATAAAACAGTAGCTTGTACTTGATCCCAACTAAGATATAATTAATCATTTTTGGAAGCAAAACCAGCCTATTGGGTTTATTTAATGTTTAAATTAATTTCTAGTAGACTTAAGGCATGAAGACCCAAATTACGGAAAGATCTGTTATCCGGAAAACCCCAGGTCCCGAGCATTCTGGATAACAGGTCCCATACCTGTACTATACCCTTGAACTTACTTTAGGGGGGGTGGGTTCCTAAAATGTGTTTGCTGTAAGGCCCCATCAAATTTTAGTTATGTTACTATGCGAGTCCTTTGTATAAAGTTGTAAGTATATATCAAATGTTATTAATGGCTTTTCACTAAATATCGTGTTCATAGAAAATATTCTTTCGGTTTTTGTATATATCTACTTAAAGGGCATGTAAAGGCAAAAAATAAATTAAAATAACATTTTTATTTTCTTTAATGAAAAAGAAACTTATCTCCAATATACTTTTTTTAAACAATGTATCCAGTTTTTATAAGAAACCTGACTGTATGCAGTGAAATTCTCCCTACATTTACTGCTGTGGATAGATGGTCCCTAACTGCTGGGCAGGGAAACAATCATACTTATGAACAGCAGGGGGAGCCCCCGCCTTACTTCACAGTCTGTGACTGTGTAGAGATTTGTATTGCATTATATTTTTGCCTTTACATCCCCTTTACGGTTTCCAACTCCAGCTGCAGGGACAAAGATCATGGAGCCAGATTTAAACAGATAAACTGGGATTCTATTTACAGGATTATTTTGCTGCAGCCACTGGTTCAATAACTATGAAATCCACATTAGATTACATGACAACACAAGATCCAGTGCAGTCTGCATATTCTGATTATTAATCAGTCTTGCTGTATCGGCTTCTGGTAGATGTTATTTGACTTGTGCTGTTTTGATCATTTATGACGATCCCGAAGCAGCCCAGACCACACTGAGCATGTGCACAGTCTTGGTCTTGCAAACATGTATAACAAAGTTACAAGATGGTGACCCCCTGTGGCCAATTTTGACAGCATAAATCATTTGTTTGATTAGGCTTCCGGTGCAGTAAGTTCATGTTTATTTTTAGTATACAAAATACAGCAATTCTAGCCTTATTCTATTTTAGACTTTTCATCCCCTTTAAGACTTAATTTAGTGTAGCATTTAGTAGGTATTCATTATAAAATTTTAAGGTATTCTTCTCCAAAATTAACAAAACTATTGGCACAGTGAACTAAAAACAATGGAAAATATAAGTATGGCCAGTCATTTAGGCAGTCAATGCTTTCTTTATCAATGTACAGAAAAGATACTTGTCTAGATTACAAAACTATGATAGAGTATTTAGAACAAAGAGGACAAAGACTTCTATGTACAAATAATGCAACATTGTCATCCAAGAACCAGAGGAAGGAGTGATTATATTCTAACCAAAACCAGACTATTTCCAGCTACAGAAAATCATAAAAAAGTAGTGGGTGCCCTTTATAAAACATGATTTAAAGGAGTATTTTCTATTGTCTCATTTTCTTACAGCCTGCTAAGCCAAGGAACAATCGTAATTTGAGGGGTATAGACAATTTTTCTTAAATCATATATATACACACACACACACACACACACACACAGTAGAACCTAGGAAACATTACGTTTTTGCTGTTAAAAAAAACAATAAATATGATAAAGCTTAATAAGTCCAGCATACAATGTTTGCATTTAAAAGTATCTTGCCTATTTTTCAGATGCTTATTTTAAAGGGCAAAATAAACTAAAAATTGCTTATTTTGCAAAGTCCTACTACATTTGTAATATGAAGACTCCCTTAAAAGTTTTTTTTTTTTTTTTTATTCAACAGACTTCTTTTGTGTTAAGCCTAGGACATAATTTTGTAAACATGTAAAGACCTACATAACAATTAGCCATAAACATAATCCAGAATTTGGTCTGGGACTAGGACTTTTTTTCCACCAAACTAAATTGGAACCCTTCAAGTCGTGGGACTTTTTGGTTTTGGGTTCAGCAAAATCTTTTGTGCAGGATTCAATATTAATATTCAGCAGCTCTTCAGTTTACAATTTCAACAATCTGGTAGCTAGGATACAAATTACCCTAGTAACCATGCATTGATTTGAATAAGAGACTGGAATACGAGTAGGAAAAGACCTGAATAAAAAAAATGAATGATAAAAAGTTTGAAAGCTGGAAAGAATCAGAAGTCAAATAATTCAAAACTATAAAAGAAATAATGAAGACCAATTGAAAAGCTGCTTAGAAAGTTCCATTCTATAACATACTAAAAGGTGAACCGCCCCTTTAAAGAAAATGGAACCTCTACCTCTTTTTTCATAATAATGAATTCTAAGCAACTTTCAAATACATTTAAAACTTTGAATGATTTTAAAGTTATTTGCAAATACAGGTGCTATTAATAAGATCAGTACCTACCTGGCTGTTAATATTATCCACACTCCTAGTTCTGATCCCTGAAAAATGTAGCAGAAGCTGTCTGATTAATAGACCTGGAGCAGAAATTACTTCTGCATCATTGTTTCAAGAGTCCAAACCGCGTAAAAGAAAAATTATCATTTCAATTACAATTTGAAATAACCAATGAAAACCTTTATGTAATGCACATTGCTTATAATTACATTTTAAAGTTCATCAAAGTTTTTAAATTGAGGTCCCCTTTAATAAAATGCACTTCGTTTGCATAAATATAAAAAGAAAGGAAGAAGTCATGGTTATGAAATAACACAGCATATGTTCAAGGTTACTCAAAACTTCCCTACAAGATCAGGAACACACAGTAGTATTTGCTGGCCCAGTCTTCAACTATCTTTAGCCGAATATAGGATGGGATGCACCTACAGCATTTTGCTATTATATTGGAGTGCCTAGGAGCACCCAAACAGATGTTGTGTGGTTAAAAAAAACAACTTCTTAATATAGCATGTGTGTGCTTTTATTGAAGGAAAGTGCTTGCTTTTGCAGGCTTTATGTTGCTGTGCTGCCATCTTTAATAAATTTGCTAGGTAACTCACATCTACTGAAATCAACTGAACGAATAGTAAGGCAAGCAAGCACAATGCACTAGCCATGGTATCATTTCAATTTACTGCAAAATGAGTGAAGACTTTATGTTTAGTCTTAAGCAGCAGTAATTGGGTTAGAGATTGGACATGGGTTCTAATTCTGAAGTGCTTATCCTTGGTTGCTTTCTCGTGTGTTCTATATAGATATTTACATGTTACTTATAGTGCTGCATTTACAAATGCACAGCAGGGCATTAGCTTACTTAACAACTTCTTTGTGCCCTAATCCATAAACCTGGTGGCTAGCTCCATGCATATGAAATGTTTTGTTGATCTTAAAAAAGGGCAACATTTTATAAAGTATTACAGGGCAACTGAAAGTGGCTTTGGCATTACATTTATAAATGAAGCCAGACTAGTTGTTTTCCATTCGTATCACAATATCTTAAAAGCTGTTAATGAAATATTTACACTATAGCAGTCAGCTAATACTAACTAACTAACTACAGAAATCATTATTTATGTATTTTAACATTTGTAATCTTTGAACTGGAAATGAGGGGGAACAAAGTGATTCAGGAATGAAAAGAGGAAGGGAGAGGGGAAAAAGGTTTTTTTCAAAATTTTGCCATCTGTTAAATCTAGCATTCTGCATCTGCAAATTTCAGAAATGCAAGAGGGAATAGCGCAGTTAACACAAGGCTCCTCATTTAAATGGAAAATAAATAGAAGGAAAAAAGTTCCGCTACTCAGCAAAAAGTAATACGTCACTGTTTTTACTGTGAAATTTGGATAAAAATTTGCTTAACACAATGTGCTTCCTTAGAAACCAAATAACATGTACAATCACAAAAAGCTGCCAATTTTCCCTTCTTGGTATGGTGAAGCAAAAAAAACGACACCCAAATCTGTAAAGTACAAGCACGTACGAAAATATCAACTCTGCAGTACAGTTTAGGCAGCCTTAAGATGTTGTTTCACTGGAGAGGAAAGCAGTAATTTTGTTAAAATCTGAACTGAGATTCAAAGCCAGTTAGAAGCAGAGAGAGATGTGTAGTTCAGGCAGGCTGTTGATTTCATTCCATAAACAGGTAAATGTAGCGGCAGAGTTGGCAGATAATATTGGCCTAGGTGTGGCCAACTTGACAGAGATGAAGTAGAAGAGAGAGTTTGAAGCTGGTATATGGAAAAAGCTGGAGCATGAAGTAAACTGACACAGGCAAGAGCTCTGACATGACTTCATTCATGTTTTTACAAAATATTTTATATAACAGAGGGGAAGTTTACACTATGCAAAGCTACTTTTAAAAAGGATGCTCTCCATTCAAAGTCATCAAAAATATAATACTTTTGCATCCCTGAGAAAGCATTACGACTATTCAAAAATCTACAAAACATAGATGGCACCTATAACTAGAAGAGGTGCACTACAACCGTTGTTTATAGATTCAGTAGTAAACCACCTACAATTGTTTCATCTAAAATAAGTAGGAAGGTTTCTATGCATGCAGAGTTTTATTTGGACAGTGCGGCTGGATGGATTTGGACTGCCTACAACCCAGGCCAGCATTCAAGTTTTCAACTGCTCTCCAGCATATCCATATGCCTTCAGAATCAATCAGATTCTGCATTCCCAAGCACATTCAGTCAGAGTCATCCAATCGACAATTCTTATGCAAACAATGTCATTGTTCCTCCACAGACAAACCAAGCACAAGGATGGGAGGCCCTGACAAACTCATCTAGGCCAGTATTAAACAAAAAGATTGCAAGATGGTAATCTTAAGAATGAAGAGGCGAATTTAGGGTAGACATTTTAAACTCCGAACTTAAAGGATAGATATTTTCAACTCCACGTTGATCAATACTTCTCTTAATTGGCATAAACCAAATAAGCCTGAGACAACAGGACACCCACCCAAGATACTTCCATAAAGTTCTGAACTAGACATTGTAGACATGGTACTTTCCCAAAGACAAATGTGACAAGGTAAAAATCAGTTTGTAATTTTAGGGCAATGGAGACATGGTTAAGGACCGGCAGCATTTAAAAAACTCTTCGAATTACGGAAACCAAAAGCTTGTGGCAAGTGCATTCATTGCATTTGACTCAAACGCACATGGAACCCTTCTGTTGATGTCAGGTGTAGGCAAAAATTTTTGCTGTGGGAACTATAGCTATCGCAGGCTGGGTAAAAGGACAGAGATCATTCTAAATGTGTTCCAAATGTTACCTTGATAAAGAGCGCCCATGATCAGAACCAATGTATATTTTCCACATCCTGTCTGCCCAAGGGATGCAAAGATATCTGTGCATGGCATCATCCTGTTTGCCTGCTGCTATATTGTATATAAAAATGGAAAATTTGGACAGCACTAGTTCAAGGGAGGTGTATTTTTGTATACAATTGCACAAATTGGTTTCACATGACAGAGACACTAATTTCCCACATTCTGTCACCGTATGCCAATTCTTACCCTGACAATGTACGTGGGATTCACCAAGTGTTAAAAATAAGCTTGTCTAATTAGAAACATATGTGTACTACAAGTTTCTCACTGTGTGAAAAATAGATAGAAGCTCATAAAACACAATCTTCCAATCTGCAACTAACCATTCAGATTAAATAAAGTAGTAAAAGAACAAATCAGGCAATTGTCTGGCCATAACAGCAATTTTACAAAAGGTATGTCCAACAAATACTAGTTACAGTCACCCATTGATATTGTCAAATAAGCAATACATGCAGAGATATTATCTTTGGCCGACAGAAATCTTCTAACCTGATCGGTCGCCATGGTATGAAAAATGTCAGGACAATCCACACACTGTCCAAAATCATAAGAGGCAAATTTTTGCGCAACTTTATCTTTGAGACTATGGCCAGCTTTACTGGAAGTGTAAGAATAATGGCGACATGTAAGACTGGAGAGCAGAGATAGCAGTGTCAGTACTTTCTAAAAGCAGGCAACTTCTCTTCCTCAAAGAGTACCCAAAGCAGGTTTATCTTTATTATTACATTAGCACAACAAATGTAGCTCCTGCTGGTTTCAGTACAGAAAAGGCCTTGCTTTATTATTACATTAGCACAACAAATGTAGCGCCTGTTGGTACAGAAAGGCCTTGCTCAGACTAGCAACCCTGTAGTCAGATCCTGAACTTGCAATATAAAAAAAATATTTTTCCACAATGGAACCATAAGTCAGCTGTTTAACTATGGGCAGAGTTAGAGAAGACTGGTCTCTGTCAGTGCAAGAAGGCTGGGGCCCTTTTCTGTGATGGGAGGGCACATAATATAAATCAGTGATATCCAAACTGGATCCCTCAAGCCATTGCTGATCTTTAGCTCACAGCCTTCCTAACAAGAAACTTTTTTTTTTTTTTTTTTTAACTGGCTCAGATTTATACTTTTCATGGCGAAAAGCGCAATAATTTGTTTGTACCCACTCTTTATAATCTTAATAGAAATAGACCCCAGATCTAGCTAATGAAATTCTGGACCGGAACAGATCGGGAGGTAGGCAGAATTGGCTTGCAAAGTGGAAATGGCACATCAATCCACTTGTCACTTGCCCGTGAACACGTCTCCTGATTTTATACATAGTAATGTGTGAAAATAAGTTTGCATATTCTCTATTCATTAGTCTACAGCTAATTTAATTTAATTTAAGACTCATCTGGAACATAACCAAGTACGAAAGCCTAAAAAATTTCATAATCAGAAATATAGTAGAGGGTCATTAATATCAGGGCTGTGGAGTCGGTACATAAATCATTTGACTCCGACTACCAAGTTTATGGTACCTGACTGCAATTCCTCTGTTTTTAAAGCAACAGTAACACCAAAAATCTAAAGTGTATCAAAGTAATTAAAATATAATGTACTGTTGCTCTGCACTGGTAAAACTATCCCTACGGCTACACAGCAGCTTATTTATATAAACTATAGTAGTGTTTCTGAAGCAAACACACAGCTATTACCAGTGCATGCTAACAATATATTATATGTTAATTTGTTTAAAACTTTCAATTGGTGTTACGGATCCTTTCTAAAACAATCGGAAAACCTAAAACAACATATATTAATCGAACCTGGCATATAGCTGCTACATACAATCCAAAATTAACTAAAGTATTGTTCTTAAAAATAGAATTACTTCTTCTATATCTTCCTTCATAAATAGCTATTAAATCTGATTTGATTATTTTCAGTGCTTGCATTTTAAAGTTATTAGGAGTCTGAAAAATTCTTGGCTACTCCGACTCCAGATACCCAAAATTGCTGCTGACTCTCCAACTCCACAGCTCTGATTAATAATACACATCTGACTGATTGTTGCTGTTGGTTACTAAACCTGGGTAAACTTTGCCCTATCTATTATATTGCACCCATTAGCATCATATTTTCTATGGTATATGCCAAGCTTGACAAGTTACATTATGATTCTTACACAAAGGCAATTACATGCTTACAAACATATACTGAGCGCAACCACGTGCTTTTTTGTGGGCTTTAGGGTAGGACTCCACAAGCGATTTTGTCGCGATCCGACGCGCTGCGACAAAAAGCATGCAGCGTCGGATCAACGTTGCAACACTTCTATCTCTTACCTTATTTTTGTCGCATGCGTTTTGTCGCAGTGCATCGGATCACGACAAAATCGCTTGTGGAGTCCTACCCTTACACACAACATTTACTCCATTGTCTTTTGAACATGCACCAAGTACATGTTGCATCTAAGAAAAAACACAAAGATATATGTATGCAATAAACGCAACTCTGAATGCTTCGGAGTACAACCAGGCAGAATATGAAATCAATTAGCAGATGTGTTTGGTGCACTCAAACCTGATAGCCTATCATTAAGTGTTTATGACACGAAACGCGTAAGGCTGTGGACACAATAAACTTTCTTCACTTTGAATTATTTGCCTGGTGGAAGTTTCCCTTCATTGAGTGCTTGCTCCAAGAGGTTGTTCGGCACTCAAACCTGCATCTCAAACAAATGCCAAACGCACAAAAAATGGCTATGTGTAAGAGGCCTTAAAACCCAAGAACAGCATGGCAATCTTTGATAATAAGGGTCAGGCCACACTGGGCGTTTTGGGGAGATTTGGTCACCTGGCGACTAATCGCCTCGTTTTTGCGGCGACCAATCTCTCCAAACACCTTCCCTCACTCTGCGCCGGCTAAAATGAAAAAAAAAACGCCAGCGCTAATCACACGCGGTGATTCGTTTTCCGAAGTCGCCCGAAGTTTAAAGAGGATACAATACCCAGAATCCCCAACCACGTAGTTAATATGAATTTTAGTTCTGTAACATCAGAAGTGCAGCAGTTAAATGAAGAGCAGGGTAGATATGTGTAGTCAATTAAAAAAATATTAAGCAGAATGCATTTACAGCACTGTGTGTTACGGACACAAAATAAAGTCAACTACAGTTACCTACCCTATTCTGCATTACAGCTTGCTAACCTGTGCCTTTCTCCCTCAAATAGTTCCCCCAGGAATCCAGTATCAATTTCCTAAACAACATGTAATTAAATAAATACACACACACACATCTTGTTTGAATTGTGCAGCCCATCCTTTTTAATGTAACTTTTTTGCATGATCTTTTGTCATTTATAGCCAGTATATTGTACTCCAATTACCTCAGATGAAAAGAACCTACATCATATTAAATGAGCTCGATCTCAGGGGAGAATTCAGCAACTCTGGCCCATTGAAACAATTTCCACCTTTGAAGCAATTTATCTAAATTACTGAGATACCAAAAGATTTAATATGCACAGACAAGCATCTTCAATTACCTTGGTTATAACAGGCTACAGCATTGGCATGATAACCCGTATAATCAGCCATCCTTGATTGTTTCTGTTTATCTTTGTAAATACTAGCTGTATACTAATGCAAATGAATCCTTTATTTATATATTAAAGGCATAAAGTGCTTTTACAGCTTGTTATGTCACATTAGCCCCTGAGACAGAATAATTTACAATCCAAATTCCTTATCACTATCAAACACACAGGGTAGAATTAATCAGGATTCAGTTAACCTGCTGGTATATATCTGTGCTGTGGGAGGTAAATGGAGACCCGGAGGAAACCTATGCAACCATTGGGAGAAATAAGAACTCAACTCAAGATAGTATTGTGGCTGAAAGCTTTCCCTGAACTACAAGCAGGTAAAGTAAATCAAAGCTAAGCCCTGATGTGCCTGACAATTTAATTTTCATCATGAGTTACTCTCAGGAACAACAAACAGAACTTCCAATATAAATGCAGCTTCAGCATGTATGCAAAATAGATAACCAGCGACAGAACTGATTTGTATACTGCATACAGGTTTAGGGGCAAAATAGTTGACCGGTGCACAGCTATGTGGGCCACTATAAGGTAACTACTGGAAAAACCAAGTAACCCACCCATATGTGGCTTTAGTGCGCCAGCTGTAACCGTGACCCTGGAAATATGCACTTAAATGCTTGTCGTATGAATTTACCAGCTTCACACCAGTAGTTAAAGTTTAAAAGTGCCCTTACAATTAAAACACAATGTGCCAGATCAATCCAAGTAGTCCAGTTGTATTTAGTACACCAGAAGTAAGAAAAGCACACCTGGCAGAATTATATCAGTTTCATCTACTGAGACACAAACATGTACCATTGCCCCCAGCTCTAAATACAGGTAATGGCTTTCACCACTCCAAAAAATTGGCTATATCAGGACCCGGTGACTTTGTTTGGGACAGATCAGAAACCTGCTGTGTAGAGAAATTCCATAGAAAGGGGAGGAGAGAACTATCATTAGCAAAGACCATCCAGAATGAGCCAGAACCATGGGAAACACTTTTAGCTGTCACTGATGCTTTGTATTATGGTGTGGAACCATCAAGTGCAAAAGGACTACACACCTGATTATATGGCATTATTATTTACCTCAAGCAATTAAAAAAGGAGGCAGTTTCTAAACATAGAACATCATGGGACATATCCCACACATTTATTGACAGGCTTGATGTTTTGGGGCATTTTCTTTTTGTACTGGTACCTGTTCCTTTAAAAATATAAAAAAGGACTTTTATCTAATGTACTTAAGTTCCAACCTAGAAACGTGCCTGCAACAGCTGATCTGTTCAGCTGGACACATTATTGAGGTTATCAGGGCAATTCCACTTCACGTTTTATTAAGAGGTTTGGTAGGAAACAATTCCCAGCCCAATTGATCCAGTTTCCCTTGCATTTCACACTCCGCTTCACTGCAGCTGAAGGCTGAGTACAATTCCAGTGCACTACCTTCTACACATCCGCAGCAGCACTGGCGCCTACAATATTTCGGGCACCACAAACTCTCGCACCCCTGCAGAAGCAAATCATCCTCGCCCAAACTTTGTAAAGTTCTCTGTTCCATTAAAAGACTGTTGCGGCACAAACCATTATTCCGCAGCGCTCAGGGGAGCTGATAACTGCAGAAAAGGGGTGCTTGGGTTAAGGCTTCCCAAGTTCAGCTCACTTACCCATGATGCTTCTTTGTCGGGCTCTGTCCTTTCCCCCTCGCTCTGCTTTGTTTAGGAACGTCCTCTGTGCCCCTGGCTTATGCTGCTGATTATTGTACCGTTTGCTCTCACTTCATAGGCGCTGTAGTTGCCCGGACTGCCTGATAATCTCTGCAGCGCGTGGAAAGGAGGGGGAGTCAGTGACGTCACGAACATCAACCGGCGGGGGTGGGACAACGTTACATCACTAATCTTGCTGAAACCTGACGTAAGAGTTAAGGATACGTTTCTTACCTTAATTATTAAATCATGTATAATCCACTTATTGCTGAGCTCTTAGAGAATGTTTACCATTGTACTATATGTATATGTTATACATAGAAGAGAAGTATATAATAGTTGGACATATTCTAAGCAACAGCGTAGTTGGTACTCATTTTTTTCATTTGCCTGTATTTTTGTCTTATTCGTATTTCTGTTTTGCCTATATCCTGCCTACAGCTGAAAAAAATTGATTATACGGTTCACTAACCCTTGCAAATGAAAAAGAAACATTGGTGGTCAGGGGCCCCATAGAATATTAAAAAAAAAAAACATTGGTGGTCAGGGGCCTATATAGTATTAAAATAATACTTTGGCTCTTTGGTGCTTCAGGTCTTTTCATGGCTTCTGACTTCGGGCTTCTGCGTTTTGAATGACAATTCGGTGGTTAGGTGCTTTCAAGGGCTAATTTGAAGAGTACAGCACAGCTGGGCTCCGCTTTAGGCTCAGGCCGGTACAAATGTGCCCCCCTGATGCCGGCATGGCCAACTTTACATTGTTGTCTGACTGAACAGTGACATGAGGGAGTAGCTTTAAAGTAATGATGTGTTGGTCAGGAAAAAACCCGCACCCTTACCCTAACCTGCAAAACCTTTACCAGCACCTGACCCTAACCCACAAAATGTTTCCATTGTAGGAAGCGACCCATACCTGCATCTTCTCGCTCTGTACACTACTGCTTTGTCCGACTCTGGTTCAGAGACTGGAAATCTTTGGGAGCCGTGTTGGAGTGTACTTCCCCAGTGTGACCCGCACACAACCTTAATCAATGGTTGGCCAAATTTCAACCCAAACCCACCCAACTGGTGGTCAACCCTTGGGTCACTGCGGGTTTTGGGTCTGATGGTATTGAGGCAGCAACACGGGCTCTCCGCCAATGAGGCGAGTTGAGGCACTCGCCTCAGGCGGCAGCGCCCCCCTGGTTACTAGGGGTGGTAAAAATGGCGCTCCTGGTAACTAAGAGCCGAATTTCTGGTTTTCAACCTGGAAATTCAGCTCTTCTAGTGCAGAGCACACAACTACGCGCTCTGCACTAGTGGTGTGGACCCTACACCGTCCCGGTCTGGAAAAGTGAGTGCCGTGGGAGGGGGACGGCAAAACAAAGCCCGCCTCAGGCGGCAAAATGCGCCGGATCGGCCCTGGGCAGCAAGGTGATGATGTTTAGGGTTAAACCAGGGTGAGTGAATTACAGTTTTGAACTGGATAGTCTGTGTACACAGACTTTCCAGTTCAAAACCAGACATGTGACAACCGTACTGGCATCCAAAAACCAAAACAATTATGAGGGTTACCTTTCCTTATTCTTAAATACAAGTTTGATAGAAAACCCAGGAACATATGGCAGCCCAAGGCCAAGGCTTTATAGTAACAGTCGCATAAAGGTGTGAGAATTTAAGAAGGAAAACTGTAAAAATCTGCATTGAACTATTATTATCACATGTTTATAAAGTGTGTGTATACATTGAACATACAGATCGGCAATACAAAAGGTAAAGAGGGCCCTTCTCAAAAGAACTTACAGCTATATTTCAAACACAAAACTAATGAATTGCCATAGGTCAGTTCTTTGACATACAAAATTAAGATTACAATTTGCGATTTTTAAATATGAGAAATTTAGTTCACCCATAAAAGCCACAATAGAGAATCTTATGTGTGAGATACTGTATATTTTCTGCATACCTCCCCCCCCCCCACTCCTAACTCTGTTGTACTTCCCACACTTCATCTGTGGGAAACCAGCAGCACATGGGGCTTTTTGTCTTAAACATTTCCCTGTTTTTCAAATGATTCCCATGGAAGTGTCACCAGTACAGTAAACTAGGAAATATCACTGAGAAAACGGCAAACTTCCCTGGGAGAAAATCACTGGTAGAAAATACAAATAAAAGGAGAAAAGTGGATGTTTCTCTGGGGACAAACACCAGGACAATATGTTATGGAAAATTTTAGGATGTTCTTTGTGAAAAAAAAAATCTAATACTAATTACTAATTTCTGAGTAAACTTTTCCCAGGAATTAAAATGCCAGGAAAGGATTTTTGGAAAAGTGTATGCCAGTCTGTATGGAACATTAAGGAAGTTACCAGCAAAACACAGATTTGAAGTTAAAGCTTTCTGTTCTGTGAACTTTCCCCTTTGATATTATCTCATGATATTCAGGGCCTTGCAAAAGTGTTCATATTAATGCCCAGTGCTCTCATTTTACCGAATAACAAATCCACGTTGAAATTATAATCTTTTTTGATATTTTTGTTTCAATGTACTATAACTGAAAATTATGTTTTTTAATATGAAATAGTTTTCAAACAGTGCCACAGATTCAAGTAATATCAGAGGGGGCATTTGCAAGAACCCTGGGCAAAGTGCAAGAGCACTAAGTGGTGCTAGAGCAGGCCTGTCTTGTCCTTGCAGCCTGCTGCCATATGACAATTAGTAGGTAAGTAACTAAAGAGCCTCATTGCATCCACCACCATTCCTTAAAAAAAATTGCACAGTAAACTTTTCTTTGTCAATGATTGTTAAGTTATTTGTAAATGTAACCAAATGCAGGGTCGGACTGGGGGGGTTCCCTTTGCATGTTGCAACTATCCATGCAACTGACTTGCATGCTTAACTTTTTTTCTTACACGCACAACAACATTCACACATTTTATCTATGCTATTTTAAAAGTGTACATAATTATGGTGGCATTCCGGCATAAAATGCTACATTGTGGGGTAAAAATGTGGTAATTTATTTATTTTTTTATGAATTTTATCAAAAGTTTGCTTGTACAGGTATGGGATCCATTATCTGGAAACCATTTATCAGACAGCTTCAGATTATGACATGGACCATAGACTTCGGGGCAGATGTATTAAGGGTCGAATATCGAGGGTCAATTAACCCTCGATATTCGACTGGGGAATTAAAATCCTTCGACTTCGAATATCGAAGTCGAAGGATTTTGCGCATATAGTTCGATCAAAGGAATAAGGATTTTAGTATTTTAATCCATCGATTGAAGGATTATCCTTCGACCAAAAAAAGTTAGCCAAGCCTATGGGGACCTTCCCCATAGGCTAACATTGACTTTGGTAGCTTTTAGGTGGCGAACTAGGGGGTCGAAGTTTTTTCTTAAAGAGACAGTACTTCGGCTATCGAATAGTCGAACGATTTTTAGTTCGAATCATTCGATCGAAGTCGTAGTCGAAGGTCGAAGTAGCCCATTGATGGTCGAAGTATTTTTTCTTCTATTCCTTCACTCGAACTTAATGAATGGGCCCCTTCATTTTCATCAATTAATTAAAATTTTTAAATTGATTTCCTTTCTATCTGTAATAAAACAGTACCTTGTACTTGATCCTAATCAAATATAACTGATCCTTATTGGAAGCAAAACTAGCCGATTGGGTTTATTTAATATTTAAATGATTTTTTAGTAGACTGAAAGTATGGTATCCAAATTCCAAAAAGATTCTTTATCCGGAAAACAGGACCCCAGCATTCTGGATAACAAGTACCATCCCTGTATTTGCATGCCCAGGCAATGTGTTTAGTTAAAAATATAAAACATAAAAATGATCAATAAAAAAAATATGTGTGTTTTGTTACTAGCAGCAAAATATCTGACTGACAAATTGTCCATGCCACTGGAGAATCATGTCTGGGCGCATGCTGAATCTAGCTATACTCTTTGGTACCATTTACATTTTTTGTGGGAGATTTTAATAAACCTGGTTACATCTTAATGAAAGGTTATACAAACCAAAAATGTAAAAAGTGATGCTGGGAAATAATGGCCGTTGTTTTTTGTAGTGCAAGGATATATTAGACTTCATTTCTAACACCAGAATACATTTGCCTCTATTGCTGAATTTAAGGCTTTTCATTTGTGCTTAGACACTGTTGGGAACAATTGAGAGGGGTAGAGGAACTGTCAATATGGCCACTGGAAAATGTTCGACCTCCCGTCTTTTTTGAGACACTTTCATGGCTGACCCACCCTGACCTCCCCATCACCACAACTTACCCAGTACTGATTATTCCCAAGTACTGTTTGTCTTTCCAGCTATCATTCCCAGGACCAGTAATTGAGCAGGTCAAATAACATTTTTGCTAGATCTGTGTAACCAGATACAATATTTGTCAAATTTGTGGCTTCCAGGTCACTAAAAAAAAAACAGGATCGCCAAGTTACTTGTCCAACATCTTGGCCAATGTTTTGCTGACAGAAAGGGACATGGCAAATTAGGGATGACTGCTGGCCTAACATGAGTGAAAGTATGAAATACTAATTATTTTAGCCTTGACAGAACTCTTGGGGGTCTAACTGCATTCTTAATTATTTTAAAACTAAAATACCCCTACCATATGGAACAATGTTTGAAAATATAGCGTATTAATATGGTTAGGATCAACAACCAATTCACTTTATTTTGTTCACACACAACTGAATTTCAAGTCATTTTGTTGGCAGCACAAACACAGCTTCAAATGGTAGCACCAAGACATTAGTAGCCATGTCAGGCACTATGCATGCTTTTAATATGCATTTCTTCAGACCTCAATGAAAAAAGTGTGTGGGGGGGACGGGATCATTTAAAAGTTTACATGTTCCAGATGGCAAAAATAGGCAGGTAAAATTATCTTTTAAAAAAATAAATCTAAAACCTCAGAGTCAAAATATGGTGGAAAGGCCATGGAGTTTATTTTGGGTTTATCAGAGAAATTCAAACTTGCCAAAAATCATTATTTTATTGAAGAGCTAGTACAATCACATATTAACTATTTCTTCCCAACCTTACAGGATGATAAGTTAATCAATCCATCCCACCCTTATATTAAGGGAGGGGTAAGATACACCCTCAAATGTTAAATGACAAGTTTCCCTTTTCTTCCAGCTACATACGCCAGTGGCAGCGACTTTGAATTTAAGGTGGCGCTGCCCCTAAGGTGACTCACACCCTCTGAGTTTGAATCCTGGTTGGTACTTTACCGAGCGTATGCTTAAAGGGGATGTAAAGGCAAAAAAATAAAATCCTGTTTTTACTTTTTTTAACGAAAAAGAAATCTATCTCCAATATACTTTTAATTAAAAAATGTGTACCATATTACAAGAAAACTGTATGCAGTGAAATTCTTGCTGTAACTGCTGTGGATAGATGGCCCCTAGCTGCTCTGCAGGGAAACAATCATACTTTCAACCAGAAGGGGGAGCCCCCCACCTTACTTCCCAGAACTGGAGCAGCTTTGTTTCCCTGTAGAGCAGCCAGCGACTGTGTAGAGATTGGTATACACAGACCCAGTGCAGTCTGCATATTCTGTTTATTAATCAGTCTTGCTGTATCAGCTTCTATGGCAGAAATTATTTGACTTGTGCTGTTTTGATAATTTATGACGATCCCTAAACTTAACCTACCAACAGATGCCCAGACCACACTGAGCATGTGCATGGTCTTGGCCTTGCAAAGATGTTTAACAAAGTTAGAAGATGATGACCCCCTGCAGCCAACTTTGAAAGCATAAATCATGTTTTTGATTAGGCTTCTGGTGCAGTAAGTTTATGTTTAGTATACAAAATACAGCATTTCTATTTTAGACTTTAGTTCCCCTTTAACCTGCCATCTTTGTTTAGTCATTGGTCCCCACAAGAAGCATCTAACCCATCCAAAGAGCTTGTGATCTGTTTGTTAGACCCCAGGGCATTTATCATGCTCTTTTTCACGCTATGTTAATAAATAACCTATACTTTGGGCTGGGTAAATTGCCAAATCTTGGTTTCCAAAATATTTTTTTTAACTTCTGTATAGAGCACTGTTCTCAATAAGCAATTCCCAAGATTAATCCCAGGCTGATTCTAGGCAAACCCCCAAATAAAGGCAGTGGTGGTGGGGTTAGGGGGTGGTGGAGGGTGTTTTTCTATATGTGAACCCCCCAAGTTGATGCAAGAGCAAGGTATGAGCAAATGGCTAGATGGGAAAGCCTGTGAAGTTACCCTTGGGAGACTAGTCAGCAGGTAACTCACAAATGCTTAATTGAAAAGAGTGGTAGAAATAAGTGAACTGCATGTAATTATTGGTGACTTGAAAACAATGACATGAATAACGCATCCCAACAGATATATGACAGCAAGCAGTTTCATAATGACCTATAATCCAGCACATGTACAGGCTGCACAGTATTTTTCCACAGAGAACACAGTATAGTTCCACTGTCTCTCCTCAAGATATGCCAAACACGGGCAGTGCAATGTGTGGGCACAGACTGGGCACGGTCACATATGGTGCTGGTAGTAGAAATGCCAGAGGGTGATATGTAGATGAAGGCCAGGGGAAATGCAGCACTTTGCTCTTATTCTGCTCTCACACTGGGATGATGTGTGGGATTTTTGGAGCAGGCCATTACTGGCACTGTCACCTGACTAACCTGATCAGGTGATGTGACTCTGTCCATATAAACATCACATGGCTCCCCCCTCCAGTTAAATGCCACCAGCTGCCCCACTGTTGGGTGGAGCTGAGGGGCATTTGGCAATGCTGTGGGTCACTCCATTTCTTCCTGATGAGACAGACCATCAGAGTTGCCTTGCTTTTTGCCGCTGCAGTTTTGGATTGTGAATGAGTGTTTCTGTAGGGTCAAGCTCCACTGTAGTAGTTTGCCATTGTCCCCACAAACTCGTTAAAGCCAACTCAGGGGATTGTGATCACTGATAACAGTGAACTCATTCCAAATACTAACTCCAATGGAATGGCACAGCAAGGGAAATATAATGGTTAAACTTGAATCTATAATGGCAGAGCAAGGGAGATGGAATGGTTAAAACTTAAATACAAGACACAAAGGCATTGTTTGCAATGATGCAAGCAGGAGAGGATGTAATATATAACAATACAGCTGCTCTAGGCTCTACATGTGTTGACACTTCACTTTTGCAGATGGAAGTTAAAGGGGTTGTTCACCTTTGAGTTAAGTTTAACTATGATGCAGAGATCAATATTCTGAGACAATTTGCAATTGGTCGTTATTTTTTTAGTATTTGTGATTTTTGAGTTATTTAGCTTTTTATTCAGCTGCTCTACAATTTGCAATCTCAGCAATCTGGTTGCTAGGGTCCAAATTAGTAAAGCAACCATGCATTCATCTGAATAAGAGACTGGAATATAATTAGGGGATGGTCTAAATAGTAATATGAGTAATAAAAACTCACAATAACATCACATGTGTAGTCTTACAGAGCCTTACTTTCTAGACCCCATTTTAAAGCTGGAAAGAGTCAGAAGCATAAACAAAATATACAGAATAAATAATGAAGCCCAATTGAAAAGTTGCTTAGACTTGGCCACTTTATAACATACTTAAAAGTTAAGTTAAAGGGGAACCTCCCCTTTAATGCAGTTTGTAAACATTTGGGATGTAGTGGGGAAATGGTTAATACAGAAATGGTTGCCATTTTGTCAATGTTACAGCTGCACGTAAATAACTAGTACATAAACAAACAGCAATGCTGTAAAGAAAAGTGCAAGAAACTCCTCTAAAGCAATATTTTACCAAAGAATTAAAATGCTAAAGGGGAAATTAGACATTTATCCGAATGATGGGGATGTGGAAAAAAGGAGTCAGATATTTGTTTCTATAAAAGTGTACTTACTTCTCCAGTGTGTGTCACGGTAAGGTCCTTCCGAGCCTTCACAGACCACTTTGCCCATTGTGTCCAGAAGCCCGCGCTCGTATGGCTTCAGCCTTAGTGGAGGGACACGGCCGCCACTGGTCTTCTGGCAGCTAACTTTGCCCCTAGCCAACGCTTTAGGTCACTGAAGCGATTGTACACAGTGGGGCGATCCCTGTGTAAAGCGCCTACAGCGTTCACTTTGTCCGTTACCTGCTGCCAGATTTGTTGGTGTCTGGCAGCACTGATGTGATGGGACTGACTCCCAAACAGCACATCCCATCACGCTAACCAGTGCTCCATTCTCGTTTCAACCCCCCTGCCCTACGCCTCTCCCCCCTCTATGGGACCCCCTGCCCTATGCTCCTCCCCCCCTCTACAGGACCCCCCCTGAACTACTCTCTTCCCCTAACCTACTCTTGAACTTGACTGGACTTTGGTATTTTTTCAACCCAATGTAACTATATGTAACATAGTCTACAATAAAATAAATATTAGCATCCTTATATTGTGTTATAGCTGGACATTAATAAAACATTATTTTACCCATTGCAGTTTGCTTATACAAGCCAATGGTCATTACATGGGAATATCACAGCTTCATATTTCCTTTACTCAATAGGCTACAAGTGTCACTTTCATCCTTGAAAATGCTTATTGAGCATAGAGTATTGAGTAGACCATATATATCACCTTGTGTTTGTACTCGTGGCAAGTTTAACTACCTCAGGAGACTCCTGACTGTAAGAAAAAAACATTTTGCCTATTATTGTTCCAATAAGCTGGGACACTCCCACTTCAAAACAAGAACAAAAAGCATTAAAACCTGGTACAGGCGTTTTCTGGAACATTGGCAACGAATCGTTTATTGCAGAGCTGACCATCATTCTGGGAAGTCCCACAAGTAGAAGATGCACTCGTTTTAAATATGTATTAAATAAGGTCCATTATTCCTGTTTAAAAATTCAATATTTACCTCTTACATGGGTTTGGTACTCACATGTACTATTTGTGAAAACAATAAGTATTAGGGTTAGTCCACACGAGCAAATTCGGGGAGATTTAGTCGCCTGGTGACTAATCGCCTCTTTTGGGCGACAATCTCCCCGAACTGCCTGTCTGCTATAAAGAAAAGTCGCCTGCGCTAAAGCACACGTGGCGCTTAGTTTTCTGAAGTCGCCCGAAGTTTCCTCGTGAGGCAACTTCGGGCAACGAAGCACCGCGTGTACTTTAGCGCAGGCAACTTTTCATTATAGCGGACGAAAAGACACGCGAAGGCAGTTCGGGGAGATTGTCACCTAGAAGAAGAGGCGATTAGTCACCAGGCGACTAAATCTCCCCGAAGGGTTAGTGCTGACCACGCAGGATTACAATTATTGTTTACAGAATAAGGGTATTTTCCAACGTTTTGCCTTCCATGGACAAACGGTCAATACTGGGCACAGCTAACGTGCCACAAGCCATTACCCATACATTTCAGGTAAGAAAGGGCTGAATGGAAAGTGTGTACCAGTAATCGGAAAAGCCCTAGAAGCTACATTTGTCTATGTTCTATAAAACACAACAGGTGCAGAGAATAAAACAACTGCGTTCAAGCTAAAGAGCCAGTAAAGGTATTACAATCAGTCATGTGCTGTGAAAATGGGCAGGGCTGGAAGTGAACTCTCTGTCCAGAAAATTGAATCAGAAAAAGGGAGAATAGCTTGTGCAGTTTTAAGCGAGCTGAAGAGAAAAGATGCAGTGGCGGAACTACCGGGGGAGCAGGGGGTGCGAGCGGGCCAGGGCTTGCACCCCCTCAGGGCCCCCCTGGCAGCCCGTGCGCCACTGAAAATGCGGCCGTACGGAGGGGGGTGGGGCCCGGCTGCGCGTCACGCACCAGGGCCCGCCCCCCTCTAGTGACGCTACTGAAAAGATGTATGAACAAATGAATGAAACAGTGGTGAATATCTGTTAAATTTACCCACTGGGTGTTGCTGGTTCCTTCTTTAAAAATTGTATTATCAATTATGCTATTAGAGTCAATACCCACAAATGGTAGACAACTCCTACAAAATATCCATAACACTAGTTGCCAGCTATATTTGACTGCTATTATAGTCTATGGCAAATTGAAATCCCAAAAAATAAGGTGAAGAAAGCACTAAACTACATTAACTATAACCATTAGTGATGGGTGTCAAAATAATTTTGACGTGCGACAATTTTGACGTGAGCGACAGTTTTTATACGCACGACTATTTTGTCCAAAAGCATTAAAATCAACAGGTGTCTGAATAATTTTGAGGCGCATCAAATTTTTTTGTTGCGGCGGACTTTTTTCCAGCGAATTCATTCGCTGGCAGTGAAAGGAGGAAATTTGCCGCGAATCCATGCCTGCCGAATGTATTTGCCCATCACTAATACCCATCTCAACATGGCCACAAAACACCAATTCCTACAGCTGCCTGTTTTCTAAGGTATTTTTCATTTAAAACTCGGATTTTCAGGTTAAAAAAAACCCCTCAAATTTTTCAGGGTTAAAAAAAACTAGAATTTTTAGAGATTTATTATACCCCAAAACTGGAAATAGCTTGAATCTGAAAATACTCCAGCTAAAATTTGTTGACGTCAATGGGAGAGGTCCCTTGAACCATATGGAGATGTTTGATGTTTGAGTTTTTATAGGGTTTTTGCTCGAAAACTCGATTAACTCAAGCAGTTCGAGTTTTTTCCCGTGGAAAAACTGATTAATTTAAGTTTTTGGGTTTTTCACTTAGAATTCAGATTCAAGTTTTTTCCATTCCAGTCTTTTCTTAAATTGGAAAACAAACGAGTTGTGAGTTCATTCGAGGTATAAAAAAACTCACAAAACTCCCATACATAACCCCCGTAGTATGATGTAGAGAGTGATATTCTGAAACAATTTGCAATTGGTTTTCATTCTTTATTATTTGTGGTTTTTGATTTATCTTTTTATTCATCAGTTCTCCAGTTTAAAGTGTCAGCAGTCTGTAGATGCTCTGTAAATGGCGATCACATTAGGTCAGGCTAGTGTGCAACATATATGTTGCTGAAATCACTACGGAAATTGTGCAAGTTGATGCCATAGTGACCACTGCGTCAATCCATCATAACAGCCCCGATGTTTAAATCCGAATGCCCATCTGATAATCCAGGAAAGGCTTTTACTATTACATTACATCAAACCAATAACATATTAATTTAAACCTGCGCCTTTCCTCTAGCAATAAGCTACAAAGCGGTGCACTGGCACAAGCCTATAATAACTGGTTAACAGTAATTTAAAGAATTAAAAACATTTTGCAGAAAAACAATGTTTGTACCTTAAACACATTTCCACAAGGAGTTTCTTAAATAAACATATGCCTACAAGGAGATTGTGCTGCATAGTCCTAATGTTCAGAGAAAAAAACATTGCTGGTGAAAGATCTATGCAGAGCCAAGCAACCAATAAAAACTCAGCTTCTCCTGTCAATCAAAACACGACCCTGACCTTGAGCACAGTGGACTATCAAGTCAGAGAGAGAATGCAGTGAGTCAGTCATAAGAAAAACAAACTATAACTACGGTAAATAAACAAAAAATATCTTTTAATCAATCATGTTTACAAAGTGAACTGTTTTTATAAGCTCTACCATATATTAAAATTGAATTGTTCACCTTAAAAAAAAAAAAAGATGTACAGAATATGCAATTAACCGAGCAAACAGGATGCTCTCCATAAACACCGAATAACCTCGGTGGTACTGTAATATGAAATACAGATGGAAAAATGTGACAGCACTTTGTGATAACCCAGTGCATGGTGTTGTGGAACTGGAAGAATGCACACAGAAATGCCACTGTGTCACTAACTGAGCACTTGTATTTTATTTTTTAATTTTTTTTCACTTACCGATACCTTATTCAGTCTAAAATATCTTGTTTTTCAGTACTGTTACAAGACTTGCAAATGCTGCAATTTCTCTATTTCTTTATAAATGTACATGTAAATTCTTTAATCAACAGAAATGGTAATAATCTGCAAAGATGGAAGGCTGCATAAATCAATTTCCAGTCTCTGTTTATTGACATAAGAATCCTACAGTGGCTAAATATGTTTATGCAGCTTCAAAAAAAACCCCTCAGATAACTAACATAAACATAATTTCTATCACTAGCCGACACAGCTGTGATGACATACATGATAATTACAGTGTACAGAGTTCATATTCTCATAAATGGCTCATAACTTCAGTGGTATGATGGGCCAGTACTTGGGTTGCTTTTTATCACAGTGTCTGTCAAAGTTAAGCTGCATGGCTGTCTCCATCCCAAGGATTTTTGGGGCATCTTCACCATACAATTTCTTCATTTCCACTCTGCGCCTTTCCCCGGGTCTTTCTGAAGGTGGATCGGTAGATGTTCTTGTTGCTACATGCAGGTCATGATCTGCTGCTATATACTGTTCATGAATCTCTGCCTCAAGCTGCTGTTGCTTTCCTGCAATAATGCAAATATTGTGTATTTATCAAACACTGATTAGAACAAAAATAAATAACTTCCTAAACCACAATAAATTTAAAAGAACTAAAAAGTAATTCACAATATACCAAATTATTTTTTCATATTAAGAAGACAAATTTGCAGACACGTGTTTTTGAATTATCATGTTATGATAAGGAGAAAGAAATATTACTGAGCAGATCTTTAGATATGAGAGCAGGAAACATGTGTAGATGCCTGTTCCTCTGGCATAACAGCCATTCTGTATACAAACAAACATAATCTCACTTTACCACATTTACATCCACTGTAGAATAAGAAGAGGGAAGGGAGATGTGCAGAAAAGAATGTGGATTATTGGAGGCAGTTATTGCTTCTATGACATGTTTTTCTTTATAAAGGGCAACAAATGGCCCAGACACACAAAAGAATATGAGGGGGAAGGAGGAGGTAGGATGTGGGAATGTTCAAGCTCTCTTGCAGTGTGAATGCCAGGTTGGAAAAAAAGAAAACATCAAGTGGAAAAAATGAACTTGCTTTTGCCAAGCTATGTGCCAAGTCCTGACAACCCAATTTCTTGCTAGAAAACCTAGTTTGTTCTGATTCTTTAAACATGTTTCAGAGTAAGGAATGACCACCATATTTTTGAATGTTGGCAATTACATTCAACACAAAGATCAACTAGGTTGTATTCAATATACTGTATGAATACGCCTTGGATACATACAATATACATACAAAAAACCCTTAAATCTTTCAATATGCTGTAAGAAGAGATTAATATGTGAAAAGGTTAATGTATAATTCCCAGTGCTTGTATTGTGCAAATCAATTCACTTTGAGATAACCATTATAACTGCCTAAAGGGCATGACCAAATTATCCTGAATTTTCCCATGATACTTTTTGGGAGTTACAGTTAGGTCCATAAATATTGGGACAGAATTTTTTTTTTCTAATTTTGGTTCTGTACATTACCACAAATAATTTTAAATGAAACAACTCAAATGCAGACTTTCAGCTTTAATTCAGCGGGTTGAACAAAAAGATTGCATAAAAATGTGAGGAACTACTGTAAAGCCTTTTTTTTTTTTTAAAAAACAATCACTGCAAAAGTAATTGGACCAGGGTTTCAAAAGTAATTGGACAGTTGACTCAAAGGGGCTCATTTATCAACGCTGGGCATATTTGCTCATGGGCAGTTACCTATAGCAACCAATCAGTGATTAGCTTTTTAAAGCCAGCTGCAAGTAGAACTATGAAAGCAGCAAACTGATTGGTTGCCATGGGTTACTGTCCATAAAATGACCCTCACTGGCTTTTTCATGGGCAGGTGTGGGCAATTCCTATGTTATGTCCATCAATGAAGCAGATAAAAGCCCTGGAGTTGATTTGAGGGGGGTGCTTGTATGTGTATGTATGAAGAATTTGCTGTGAACAGACAACATATGGTCAAAGGAGCTCTCCATGCAGGTGAAACAAGCCACCTTTAACCTGCAAAAACAGAAAAAAACCCATCCGAGAAATTGCTACAATATTAATATATAAAATCTACAGTTCGGTACATCCAGAGAAAGAAAGTACTGGTGAACTCAGCAATGCAAAAATACCTGGACGTCCACGGAAGACAACAGTCTTATCCAAGTCGATATCCAAGTCGACCATAAAGAGAAGACTGCATGAAAGTAAATACAGAGGGGGCACTGCAAGGTGCAAGCCACTCATAAGCATCATAAATAGAAAGGTTAGATTGGACTTTGCTAAAAAAACATCTAAAAAAGCCAGCACAGTTCTGGAAAAACATTCTTTGGGCAGATGAAACCAAGATCAACCTCTACCAGAATGATGGCAAGAAAAAAGTATGGAGAAGGCGTGGAACAGCTCATGATCCAAAGCATACCACATCATCTGTAAAACGGGGCGGAGGCAGTATGATGGCTTGGGCGTGCATGGCTGCCAGTGGCACTGGGACACTAGTGTTTATCCATGATGTGACACAGGACAGAAGCAGCCAAATGAATTCTGAGGTGTTCAGAGACACTGTCTGCTCAAATCCAGCTAAATGCAGTCAAATTGATAATACAGATGGACAATGACCCAAAACATACAGCCAAAGCAACCCAGGAGTTTATTAAAGCAAAGAAGTGGAATATACTTGAATGGCCAAGTCAGTCACCTGATCTGAACCCAATTGAGCTGTATTTCACTTGTTGAAGACTAAACTTCGGACAGAAAGGCCAACAAACAAACAGCAAGTGAAAGCCGCTGCAGAAAAGGCCTGGCAGGGCATTAAAAGCAGGAAACCCAGAATCTGGTGATGTCCAGGAGTTCAAGACTTCAGACTGTCATTGCCAGCAAAGGGTTTTCAACCAAGTATTAGAAATGAACATTTTATTTTCAGTTTTTTAATTTGTCCAATTACTTTTGAGCCCCTGAAATGAAGTGATTGTGTTAAAAAAGGCTTTAGTTCATCACATTTTCATGCAATCTTTTTGTTCAACCCACTGAATTAAAGCTGAAAGACTGTAGTTCAACTGCATCTGAGTTGTTTCATTTAAAATTCATTGTGGTAATGTACAGAACTAAAATTAGAAAAAAAGTCTGTCCAAATATTTATGGACCTAACTGTATGTGTTTAGATTAAAATAAATGGTGTATCTTGTTGTTATATTATTAGGTGGAAATTGGTGAATTATAAAAGGAAAACTAAAGCTCTTCAAAAAAAGACTAGAAATGCTCCACCTTACTGTAAGTTTTGAGCTTTGGTACCTCTTTTATCTTCTTTGCTAGTAATTCACAACACATGCTCTGGGGGCTGCTTCACAAAATATATATTTACAATATACGATTATGAATTTAGTGGTTTATTTATTAAGGGTCGAGTTGTGTTTTCCATGAAAATTTGAGTTTTCAAGTTTTTTAGGTCAAAACTCACATTTACGGGCTAAAAAAAACTCATATTTTTCGAGTTTTTTCAAAACAAAAACAAAATTTTTTCTATTTATTATACCCGGAAATAGTTTGAATTTGAAAATGCACCATCTAAAACCTGTTGAAGTCATGTAGCAGTCAATGGCAGAGGTCCCTTGAACCATTTGAAGATGTTAATAGTATGCATGATGTTTCGAGGGTTTTTCCTGAAAACTCGAATAATTCAAGCCATCAAGTTTTTTCTCCGCTGAAAACCGAGTTATTTAAGTTTTCTGGTTTTTCAATCGAACTTGCAGAATCGAGTTTTTTCTTAAATAAGATTCCATTCAAGTTGTGAGTTCATTTGAGGTATAGAAAACTCTTTAACATTTGACCTTTGATAAATAACCCTCTTGGAGTCACATTACATTGCAGCATAAAAAACTGTGAATTCTGTCATACTATTTATAATCAAGGCTGTAGAAACAGCTACTTTTAATTTATTTTTCTGATAATGTTTTCAACAATATTATCATTATGTATTTATATAGCACCAGTAAGTTATGAAACACTTTACAATGATTTAAAATGTTGTGATGATTTCCAACAACCCCTAAGCTTAGCTTCTCATCAGTAGCCCAGAGCACACGGAGCATGTACAGTGACACTCAAAACATGGACTAATAGTAAAATCATTGATGTATGGCTGCTGAACCTTTGGGTTGATACATTAAGTTCAGAATACAAAATGCACTAACTTTAGCCCTACTCCTTTATAGGCTTTTGTTCTCCTTTAAATCACTACCAATACAACAATCTAAAATGAGACAGGGGGCTTGTGTGTCACATATACAACAAAAACAGCTCTCTGGCACTAAAAGCAATGCCAGACAGAAAGGAAAGAATGATTTCATTTCCACTAAGCAGACTTATTGCTTAACCAACCTGCAGCTATTCTCCAGCTTCCAATGCCAAAGTTCCACAGTCTTCTGAGTATTAAAATACAGCCAAGCCTTAATCTTTGTATCGTGAATACCAAATACATCGCAACAAAACTGAGCAGGCTTCTTTTTCATATTATGAGTAATGTCTTAAACTGGAGTCCATAAATATATATAACTATTTTCTATTACAGTAATCAATGCCTATTTTAATAAATTATAATTATATAACTATAACCTAAGTGTGTGTGTGTGTGTATATATATATATATATATATATATATATATATATATATATATATATATATATATATATATATATATATATATATACAGTATATATATACAGTATATATATACACACACACACACCAGAAATCTTAACACAGACAACTAAAATCTCTAGTTACTGCTAATGTTAATTTGATTACTGACTAGCCAACAGAAAGAAATACAGAGATCGAAAATCTTTATATTGCTACACTTGCATAAGGTTTGTTGTGTATATATTTTTGTATGTGATACAAGCGGCCGGATGTCAGAAATTGGTCATCAATGAAACAGAACAGCAGGCAAATATTTGAATATCAAAACCCATGGGTCATGTTCCAAGGAGTGCTTGATTAATAAAAAAGAAAGTTTAGAAGTAAATAAGCAAATACATTTTATATATATTTTCCGTAGAACAGTAACTAATAGGTAAAAGGGTTTCCAGGGAACCCTCTCCCACAAATAAAAGTATATAGATCTCCAAAATGCCCCTATAATGTCATCTGTGAACTACATTCAGGAAGTAGCATGTTATTTCTTGTGCTATTATTGTAGAAATAAAGCTACCATTGTACATTTGAGCACTGGTATCCAAAGTATGAGGAAAGAGTTCAGTATCTTTACTAGTGCCCATATTCACGAACGATAATTCAGCACAAAACAAAGAAAAACATTTAAATAAAGATGAAAGAAACTTGAAATGCTGCACAATGATTTTAAATGTATACCTAATTCTTATATTCTTTGACACACACATTATTCATCTAAATACACACTTGTTCTAAGAGTGAATCAAACGGTTTGAATGAAATGCCACATCACGATAGGTTCTAGTTCTGGAAATCATGTTCTTTTCATGTTACACCCTACATCAGTGGTTGCGAGACTTGTTTTTATTTCAAGCACCCCCCCCCAGATCCAACCTTTGATAAGGACTCCTTAGTTCATAACAGGGTTACTTATAAAGGTAATATACCCTATGTGTATTTATTTACATTAGTTCCCAAATACAGACTGGTTTTGGCTTTATTGAAATCAGCAGCTGCCTTTAGCTGCTCATAGTACACGGAGCATGTTAGTGTCAAAGACACTTTCCAAGATGGCAACCCCCTGTGACAAGTTTGAAGTTCTGGATCATTGCTGCTATTGAGAACCTGAAACTTTAAGCTGGTGCAATATGGTCATTGTATAAAATATGGCATTTTTAGCCATATTAATTTATATAGTTTAGTTCTCCTTTAAAACCCAGCGAGAACGTTATCTGTTCTTGTGCGGAGGCCTTATAACACATTTTGTGTGTCAAAAACTATGGCAGTGAACCAGGTTAAGCTGAACTTCAATATATCTTCCTCTTAAAGGGATACTGTCATGGGAAAAAAATTTTTTTCAAAATGAATCAGTTAATAGTGCTTCTCCAGTAGAATTCTGCACTGCAATCCATTTCTCAAAAGAGCAAACAGATTTTTTTATATTCAATTTTGAAATCTGACATGGGGCTAGACATTTTGTTAATTTCCCAGCTGCCCCATGTCATGTGACTTGTGCCTGCACTTCAGGAGAGAAATGCTTTCTGGCAGGCTGCTGTTTTTCCTTCTCAATGTAACTGAATGTGTCTTAGTGGGACATTGGTTTTTACTATTGAGTGTTGTTCTTAGATCTACCAGGCAGCTGTTATCTTGTGTTAGGGAGCTGTTATCTGGTTACTTTCCCATTGTTCTTGTATTTGGCTGCTTGGGGGGAAAAGGGAGGGGGTGATAATCACTCCAACTTGCAGTACAGCAGTAAAGAGTGATTGAAGTTTATCACAGCACAAGTCACATGACATGGGGCAGCTGGGAAATTGACAAAATGTCTAGCCCCATGTCAGATTTCAAAATTGAATATAAAAAAATCTGTTTGCTCTTTTGAGAAATGGATTTCAGTGCAGAATTCTGCTGGAGCAGCACTATTAACTGATTCATTTTGGAAAAAAATTTTCCCCCATGACAGTATCCCTTTAATATACCTATTAATATGCACACCGTCATAATTTGTCTGAGCAGCAGAGCAAATGTATAAGAGACCAATAATCTTATATTTACTGAAAGAAATACAGCTTCTCAAATGATTATCTATAAACAGAGATGACTACACCATAAGCATACTAGGATTAAAATGAAGATATTAAGCGGGAAAATATTCCCATAAGCCACCCACTGCTATTTACAATGACTTGACTTTGACATTGATAATGCGGGGTAAAAAAAAAAATAACATTTGCTTCTTGTATATATAGCAAAATAGCCTAGCAAAGGCTTAGTGAGTGATATACAGTAAATGTAGAAATATCCATGCACCAATGAACCAACTCTTGCTCTTATCTTGGTCTCTCGATGCTTCCAGTTCTTTCCTGCTTCAAGAGACTCTATTGAGTCGTGTCAATGGAGTCTTTCGAAGTACTCTGTTTTGTTGTTATGGAAACTTTCAAGAGTGGGATTACAATGTGTAAATGAAGCTGAGCTGCACATGATGACTAAGCCTTGGGGGAATCTCTCACTTTACAGTGCAATGTAGCTCTAAATATATATTCTCATTAGAATTTCAGCCACATTTATATAGAAGTGAGTTGCCAATAGGGCTGAGTGATAGCCGCAAAACTATTCTCTAACAGTACTCAGGTCACTGCTTTAATAAAAACTTTACCATGCCATTGTTCATGCGTATACAAGGGAATACACATCTAAACAAAGTTTATATAATTAAATCAAAAATTGCATTGTATTTCCTATTTTGTATCTTTCTACAAAGCCTAAGTAATTCATATTCTTAAATTCTTTCCAGATGATATAGCCAAAATATCTCTTCTAGTCTCTTTTGATGGCCAGATTACGGGGCCGATTCATGAAGCTCGAGTGAAGGATTCGAATTAAAAAAACTTCGAATTTCGAAGTGTTTTTTGGGCTACTTCGACCATCGAATGGGCTACTTCGACCTTCGACTACTACTTCGACTTCGAATCGAACGATTCGAACTAAAAATCGTTCGACTATTCGACCATTCGATAGTCGAAGTACTGTCTCTTTAAGAAAAACTTCGACCCCCTATTTCGGCAGCTAAAAGCTACCGAAGTCAATGTTAGCCTATGGGGAAGGTCCCCATAGGCTTGCCTGAGATTTTTTGATCGAAGGATATTCCTTCGATCGTTGGATTAAAATCCTTCGAATCGTTCGATTCGAAGGATTTAATCGTTCGATCGAACGAATAATCCTTCGATCGTTCGATCGCAGGATTTGCGCTAAATCGTTCGACTTCGATATTCGAAGTCGAACGATTTTAGTTCCTAGTCGAATATCGAGGGTTAATTAACCCTCGATATTCGACCCTTCATACATCTGCCCCTAAGAAATCACACATATGACTAAAAACATCAAACAAACTAAAAAGGATTTTCCATTTCAAATAATAAGGTTTTAGGGTAAACAGGTTTGTTTGGTATGATAAAACATAATGCTCAATAACTGACACTTACGTAACTCCTCCCTGTGCCTTTCAGTCTCCACAAAGTACTGTCGTAACTCCTCTGTGATTTCCATGTTGGTAGTGTCACATTCAATGACTTCCTCATCAGAATCATATGTAACATCTTTATCACACTCCATTTCAGACTCAATTTCTTTGGACTCTGATACTTTTAAACATGGACGTGTCCTTTGAGGATGTATGACCTGGTGGTGTGGCCTTGGGTAGATGTCAGGCTGAGATAACTTACCACCTTCCCAATCAGAATATCGGCTGTTCTGAAAATTTCCAGCCGGATAACAATGTGGATAGGAAAGAGATGCCACAGCCACACTGTGTGCTCTTTTGTGCCTGTACAACCAATACATTGCCTGGCTGTAATGCTTCCAGTACCTGGCATTAACCTGCCCTGCATACCAAGGCTCAATTTCATGATGGGGTATGTGTGCCTTAAAGAAATATAAATTAGGGAAGCATGCACATTTTGGTATCTTAATAAACACACAGTACATGCATATGTATGTGTCAACTGCAATACTAAAATATGTTTAATTCCTTTGTAAGCAGTGAGATTTGTACAACATCGAAAAAATATTTGCATTTCTCCCTAATATTCATTTCAGTCTAGAAATCTACAGAGAGATTTATCGAACAGTCATAGAAATCAATATACTCAAGTGATTGAAAGTATAAATAATAGGTTTTTCCAATAAACATTAAAGGGATAGTTCGCCATAAATGAAACCTTTAGAATGATGTACTCCAATACTAAAAAGCAAAATAAAAACAATTACAGTAGGGTCATTAATTACAACCTAAAGTTTACTTTGAGGTGAACTACAAAAGTTACAGTATGTAATTGCTACTGAAATGGTTTTCTACTGTTTTCTCCACTGCTTGTTCTGACTACCACTGGATTTTTATTTCATCAGCTCTTCTTCAGACCCCCAATGCATGTTCTGTAACAAGCTCACCTGAGTTATTGCTTACAACTACCAGAGTGTTGTGTGCCAGTATCACTTCAAGGCAAAGTAACATCTTCAATATTTGAACAGGAAATAAGAGTGCTATATTCTAGCCCAGAAAAGCAATGAAAGAGTCACATAGGGCATATTTTTTGCATTTTTTTTTACATTTCTTAGCTGAAACTTGCCCATGTGGCTTTTTCTATAGGGGACCATGAACAGCACATTTTGCTTTTGTACAAGGTACTGTTTTATTATTACAGAGGAAAAGGAAATCATTTTTTAAAATTTGGATTATATGGATAAAATGGAGTCTATGGGTGATGGCCTTCCATAATTTGGAGCTTTCTGGATAACAGATTTTCGGATAATAGATCCCGCACCTGTATACCTTTAAAATTAAACTTTGAACACTGAGGAATAGTGACAGTTTTAATTGTAAAATCACCTCATCTGGAGGGTCACTTAGAACAGAGACACTAGTGCCTCATGCAACACATGATTAGGAGAAGCATAGGTTAGGCATTACATAAAATGAGCCCTATCCTACTCGTCCCCATTTCTTTGACAAAATGCACTCAAAATGTTAAGTTATTTCTTTGTAAGTACACCAATACATCTAAAAACAATTTAATTGAACCCAGATGAATGCAAAAGCAGCTATGAGATAATACTTACCATGGATGATGAGAATACCTAATGGAAAGACAGAGAGGATACATCTAAGTGAAAATACAAAAACAACTCAAAGCAGGCAACACGCTTAGTATAAAATTGCTGAAAGGGGACCCGTCACCCAAAATAATTATTCAAAATCCTATTTTATCACAATAGTCAAGCAAAATGAACTTTAATTACATTTTATAAATTATTTGAATCTTGTTTCCTTCAGTCTGGGAATTCATAATTCTAGCAAGCAGACAGGAGCCATTTTGTGGACACTGTTATTAAGGCACGCCTCTCAGAATCTTGTTTCAGAATGGGGGACCCGATGTCCATCCCCATGCCCTGGCTACACAATTAAATGGTGAAGAGAATGGGGAAGAGAATGGGGGAATGTGTGGAGTGCAGTGACATCTAGGAAGTGCTGAATGGAAAGTGAAAGTAATTGTCTGCCCCCGGCCTAAGGCATAGAGGAGGAGCAGACAATATTTGATGGTCAGCTAAGATGTTTAAATTAAGGTCCACTTTAATAAAGCCAAGGATCCCCCCCCCCAACATCCTTAGCTCCCCACCTAATACACACTGATACCTACAGCTTCATTTGTACATTTGGAAAATAATATAAGAACTTGAACATGAAAAAAAGTTCTGCTGTATAGATTACTACAGCTTGCTGCATAGTAAAATCTGCATTTCACTGATGATTTAAGTGGGTTATTTTCCCCTTTAATATACTATGAAATATACACACTAGGGAAATCGAAAATGAAAAATACTATTGAGGATAATTAACTTGGAA